>NC_064445.1:10606235-11212470 GCF_023343835.1 Lagopus muta | reverse complement strand
GCAAGGATGTAGGAAGGCACTGGGACCCCAAGGAGAGTGGAGCTGCTTAGCAGGAAGAAGCAAAGCAGAAGCTGTGCCAAAGCCCGTGACTCAAGCAGGAAGCCTGGTGGAATTGAAAATTATTCTGTGAGAATTTCAATTAAATGATATGGGGCAGAATACCTCCCTGCTCCTCTCCATAACAGATCACTTCTTCTTTTGACCCGATTTATTTCCTCTATCGGCAACAAATGCTAGGTGCTATCATGATGCCCCAGCTCTGATTTACTACATTAGAGTGGTATGCATGTCAGTGTGATCTCCCACATCAGATGCTGCCCGTGCCTGTCTGACAGCCACTGATTCCAGCCCTCTTGGGTTATCTTTAGATAAACTCAGATTGATTTTTGTAAACTGTGGAGCCATTTGGTTGACCCAGATCCTAAGGCAGTGACATCCCTAGGGCGATTGTATCTGGCCTGAAAAGACATAGCTTTGTGTTTTTTAATGCTTTGCCTCTTGGTTCACACACTGCCCTTTTGTTCCCAAGCTCCTTTCTCAGCATCACTGCTGCATTGACAGAGAAATAACTTCTGGAGATTTTATGGGATACAGAACAGAACAAATGGCCTCTCCTAAAATATTTCCTTTCTTTCATAAATCTTGATTATGCCTCTATATCCTTCCCAGACATACGAAACAGCTCTGAATCCAGTTGAAATTGCTGTTCTTTTTAAATTTTTTTTCCTTTACCTCCACATTTAGTTTGTCTAGTTCTTTTGGGGTGAAGAGCACAGAGCAAAGCACATGGCACGTTTGCAAGGCTGGGCTTGACCTGATGCTACCATGACTGTGGGTCTCTCTGATGCCCAGGTCTGAATCCAGTGGTTGGTGAGATGAGCAGAAAGATGCAGAGAAACACTGAGTGCATAAATCTGAGAGCATCAGATGGAGTCAGTGGGAGACCCTGCACTGTCCTCAGTTTGGGCCCTTGGAGTAACACTACATCTAACAGCTTTCTGTAGTGTGGAGCTGAGAGAGGTCAATCCTCAGCCTTTCCATTTGTTTTCATCAAGTCAGTGGAGAGAGATCACTCTCAGATCCCAGACACAGCAGTGAATGGAAAAGGGAGAAGGAAGAAACTAGCCCTAGTGTTGGCCAAGCTCCAGTACGATGCCTAGATTTATCCTCATGTTCAGGGAGGCAGATAGAGAGCAAAAGACAAATGGGCACCTTGATTTACCAGCGAGATTAAGAGCACGTTGGCAGAGCAAAAACATCTTTATAAAAAATGAAAGAAGAGAAGGCGGGTGGAAAGAGCAATGAAGATGAAGCTCCACGAGTTATCTGGGGCATGTAAGAAAACCATCAGCCCAGCAAAAATGTGAGAGGAGAGCACAAGAGGTGGAAACAGTGGGAAAAAACAAGGCATTATGTTTTATTAATTATACCATTTTACTTTTATGCAGTGTCTCCTTACAAAGATCATGGATAGTGACACGTGTGGCTGTCTGTACAATCTGACCACTAAATTTACCCTAAATCTCGCAAAGAGTAGGGGCCAGAAGGCAGGAGACAAACTCAGGCCATGGAGAATGCCTTGTGCTAGTTCTTGTCCATACATCCTAAAGACACCCTCAGGTTCTCACCATACCCTGCAGCTGCAACCCCATGGCGCAAGGCAGGCAATGAGAAAAGCTTGTCTAAATTCACCTGGGGGGTCCACAGTGTGTTAAGAATCAAAATTCACCCTCCCATGTAGCAAGGCTGGTTGCATCCGGTAGATGATGAGATACTGACGAAAGTGCATCTTCATTCTCTTGCAAGGGACCCTTTAGCTCATTTGTTCCTCCCATCTTCTCCCTCTCACTTCCAAACATTTAGAGAAGAAGGGCTGCTTCAGGTTTGCAAAGTAGAGCATCACAAAGCTAAGAAAGCCCAGTTCTGCAGCTGGCTCTGCAAAGCAGCAATCTGTCCCTTAGTGTCACAGAGAAAGAAGAGAAACTTCTACCTGTGGCTGCAGAAGACGTGGAAGAAATGAAGGATGTGAATCTTCCCAAATGCTTCAGATTCGGTCCTTGGTAGAGGAAAGCGAAAAGAAGTCATCAAGCAAATTGTCTCTTCAGCTTTCAGCTCTCGTCCTTCATCATACTATCAAGGACCATGTTGTAGCACACTGTGCTTCCAAGTGGGAAGGAGGACAGCAAGCCAAAAGAGATGAGATTTGAGCCTGGGGTGTCAAATAGTAAAACTCTCACTATTCGTTTTGGATTCCCATACTTTTGAGCAAGACTGGTGCAGGACAGAGGGCAAAGCAAACGAGAGAAGGAATGAAGGGCTTGGGAAAGCCAAAGCAGAAGAGCTGATGGGGACTTAATGGTGTTATGAAGCACTGCCACTAGTGCACCTGTGTGTTATGACACTGGTTTGGTTTTCTTCTGAGGATCACCCAATGGACCAAAGCAAGTCTTTTTGAGAAGCCATAGAATCATAGAATCACAGAATGGCTTAGCTTGGAAGGGACCATACAGGTCATCGAGGTCCATGGCCAAACCACTGCTCAGGTTGCCCAGGGTCCTAGCTGTCATCTCTACAGGGGCAATGGAAAAGCTGCCCATTAAACACCAAAGCTGTGCTGTGGGAATGGAGGTTGTCTAAGCACCAAAAATAAGATTTGACATCAAATAATGACTACAGATTCCTGCAGCAGAAAATTAAACAGCTTAAATTCTCTGCTGTGCTCTGCAGCAGAAATGGATTTCTATTCCCTCTTTTCGGAAGAGAGAGAAAAAGAAACTTCTGCAGATTGCTTATCTGGTCTGGCAATCAGACACTCCAAATTGTGTACGTTTTTGAACCCTTGAGCCTGAATGTTAAAATAATCAAATTATTGCTGCATTTGGAATTGGCTGGAAAAATGAATGCAAGGCACACTGTATTTCATTGTATTTCCCCTTTCCTTACTAGCTCACTTGGACATGCAATTTCCTAATTTCTCCTTGCGTGAAAGCTGTTTAAATACACCCTGCATTTTTAGAAGTAATTCATTAGGATTAAGAGTCTGCAGCAATTGAGATTAATTGGCCATTTGCATCACTCTTACAGCTGCTTCATCCTGCTCACAGATGCAAGCAGGGAAGTGCATGCCAGCAAGGCTTGGTGTTTCTGAGGTTTGTTTGCTTTTGCTTCCCCAGCCTTCAGAAAGCTTGCTGTATTCTCTGCTTAAAATACAGACTTTGATTCCTCAGTGTCTACATCAGCCATGACACTCCAGGGAAATAATCCAGGGGAATGCTCTGTCTGGGTGCTGGTGCCAGAGACTGCAGTGCTACAGAGCAGCTTTCTGCCTGGGCAGAGCAGCAAGCCTATGCTAATTCCTTCTTTCCTGCATTATTCCTGGAATTTTACTTTAGCTCCTTAAAACCCTCCTTATTCCTGGTGCAACTGGGGCTTGTATGCCTGTCTGCAGCTGGATGAGATATTCTCCACTGTTGCATTCATGCATAGAAAGCTCCCTCCCCTCTCCGCCCTTGCTGCCTCTGCAACATTCATGAATAATAACAGAGTTGTACACAGCTGGCTGGAGGAGAGACAATCTGCCCTGTGAGCAGCAAGAAGCTGAGAAGTTTTGTCATGGATTTTTTTTTTTTAATTTTATGGAAATACTATTTGTAGTGACAATGCAAAATCATGAATGGAAGCCCTGGCATAGCATCTTTACTGTCTCACAGTAAATGATGCTGTGGAAATGCAGTCCTGCTGAGTGGTGTGATCTTATTTTTCTCTTTTCTCTCTTTGCTCCATCTATTTTACCTTCCAAAGTGCACATAATGTCCTCGGAGCTCACAAATTAAGTAAGCTGTTTTAGCAAGGCACAAAACACAGCAGGAGTGTCACTTACTCGGTTGTGCTTGGCACACAGATATTCAGACACCTCAGAGTCTTTCACAACCTCTGTTACCTCAGCAGTGTACAGCCCTGATGCCACTATTACATGCAGGAGAAGGAGAGATGATCACAGGTCACAGTGGGCTGTGACTCGCAGCATCCCTGTCCCCATCAGCTCCTGGTAAATGAATAATTCAATTAAGTCACTGCTTATTCCCAGTGATTTGCTTTTTTATGCTGAGCTTTCCTGCAGGCAGAGAAGTACAGCATGGGTGTATGTCAGTTACAGTGAAACACACAAGCTGGTGCAGTGGTTTGGAACAGAGCCTCTCAGTGAATGATCAGGGTTGCTCAATGGGAGCAGGGTATGTTTAGGTATGCCAAACTTGGGTCTGAAGATAAACCTTAAGACAAAATGCAGGTTATGCACAAGATGGGTTGGTCTGCCCTCCTCCTAGCTAAGGACACTCTGCAAACTTCAATCATGTGGTTTCCAGGTGTTTCCTGGTACCAGGTGAAGGCCTTCATGTTGCCCATCAACCTGCCAATGGTTCAAACCCCAGGTGCATCCAAAACACAGGGAACGATGCAGTTCCTGAAGTCAAGGATGAAGATCACGTGAGCCAGGTCTAGAGCATTACTTTCTCAGGCTGTGGCCATGGGGTACTCCAGGGATTAGGCAAACACTGAGCTCTCTTTTTTTCTGAAACGCTTCCACCAAAAGAACACACCAGGTTTCCTCCCCACCTGAGCACCACTGAGGATGGATGGAAGAATCAGCCTTTCCAAAGGAACCCTGAAAGTGGTTCTTCAGGTATTATTTGCTGCTCTACAGCTAGACACTGGGACTGCTTCTGCACGTCTCCTTCCAGATCCTTATTCCTGGCTCTGGATGTTCTCTGGATTATTGCTTTTGTCTCCTTGAGCATAGACCTTAGTTTTTTCCAGGCTAACATCTGCATCAATGCCTTCTCCAAATGCCTTCCCTCTCTTGGCTTCAACAGGACCTGACTTAGAATGAGAGGCACTGACTTTAAGTTGATCTGGGGGAGGATCAGGTTGGATGTCAGGAAAAATTTATTCTCAGAAGCAGTGGTGATGTACTGGCAGTGGAGTCACCACCACTGGAGTTGTTACAGAAAATGGCAGCTATAGCATTGAGTGACATGGCTAGTGGGCATGGTGGTGATGGGTTGATGCCTGGACTAGATGATCTAATGGGTCTTTTCCAACCTTAATGATTCTATGATTCTGTGCATTACTTCATATTCAAGCACATCCCAAGAATGCAGCATGAAGCTTCCTTTATGCTTAAAGTTAAATCATGAATTTCAGTTATGTCTTGACCAATGAAGACACATAATGTGCCATTACTATTGTGGCTGGTTCCTAAATCTTCTTCAAATTTCTGAGACCTTTTGTTGAAGGAGGAAGAATTAGGAGACAAAGAGCTGAACTGCATTTGTTCCTCATCTGGCACTTCGACTTAATAGAGAAGCAAAATGGAAATGGAGGGCCATTTTGTTTTGCTTTGCTTTTAGTAAAAAAGACTTCACCACCAGCTGCTCTGATGCTTTGCTTGCACCTGCTTTCTGCAGATCTTGACATTTGCATGAGTGATTTCCTGCCCTGACCTCAAGCTACCCGCTCATGGGCTTCACTCAGGTTTTTCAGGCTTCCTGTTTTTCTCTTCAAGCTTTCATTTTACCAGCAGTTTCCTGTCCTAAGACTCCTTTGCGACTGAAATCCCACAGTTCATCCTCAGCAAGACGTGGCGGGTAAATTCTTTGAACAATTTTCCTTTCACTAACCCTCTCCTCTCTTCTGCCAGCTGCCTGGATGGGCAATGTCAGCCTCAGTGCAGATCTCCAGGTTTCACCAAGAAATTCACCAAGTATTTCTGGTGCTCTGTAGGAAATGGGGGTTAAGTGGCTTGGCCACAGAGTATGTAACTATTCAGTTACATTGGTGGAAAGGACTGTACTTTCTGCATCAGGGTATCAGCCAGCAGCGAGCCCTCCATTGCTTTGGCTTTCAATCAGTTGCCTTCAGCTGCCACTCAAGTGCTATTATAAATGTGTTAGTGAGCTTAAAAGCACCAGGGTTGGGTCTGGAGCTGCCATCCCTGTCTCTGGAGGTCAATGGCATCAGAGAGGTTGGAAAATTGATGGGGATTGAGGAAACAAGAAAACACCCAAGAGGGATTGCATTCAAAGAGATGCTTGCAGCAGTGGAATTATTTTAGCAGCAAATTCTCCCTCTCTCTCTCTTTCTCTCTCTCTAGCTCTTTTTTTTTTTTTTTTTTTTTTTTTTTTTTTTTTTTTTTTTTGTCACAGCCACAGAAGAAAAGGGTTTTAATAATTGCGGATGTGATTTCAAGCTTGCTGACTCTGTGGCTGAGCTGAAATCCCCATCACTAAGGAAGGGAGTTACTGGAGGTTCCATTTGTTTCAATGTATCACCAAGCAACTCATAAATTTTGGTAGCAGTGAGTTTTCTGAATGTTACTGTTTTCCTGCAGGCTGTCATTTATTCCTAATTCTTACCAAAATATTTGCATTAAGTGTAACTTTTTAGCCATAGCCACTGTGTTTATTTTCTCACCACCAATTCAAGGAACATAATATAACTGCTGCTTATTTCCCCATGTTTATACAGACATGAATTGACACCTCCTCTCTGATAGTGGGGAGGAATACAGCTCCAAGAGTTTTAGGTCTGATAAAAATTACCAGGCCATGAATTGCTTTTAGCTATTATTCTGTTTGTCTGCCCATGGACAAAGTCCTGTGGCTCAAGATGCTATGATGATTTCGAACAAAGGAGTTTTCTTTTTGAAGAATTATCTCTTGTATTTTCTTATGGAAGTGCTTAGCTATCCAATGCACAGTATATCAGAGCAAATAGCTGTTGGCTGCTCTGGAACTTTGCAGTTCTATTTAAACGCTGCTTTGACCATCCTTAGTCCTTGGAAATGTTGATATATCCAAGCTCCAATGTGCTATACAGCAACTCTCAGAGCAGATGTAATTTGGATGGCTTCCCACTTCAGCAGGGCCATGTATGGGAGCAGCCTGCCCTGGTACATATCCTGGTTGGAATGGAGTTATTCTTGATAAATACATATATAGCAGATGAGTAATAGGCCTTTGTGTCGTTCACTTTTGTCAGTGAATGAATATGTTGGGCAATGTTCTGGAGCATGGGGAAATGTGAGCTTTATAGTCCTTTTTTCCAGAATGAATTAAACTATACCTTACATTTAATGCATACCTCCCAAGTGATGGTTTGAACAGGGATACAATTTCACTGTGTGCAGGATGCACAGCAGTGTCCTGCTTGCCCTAGAGCAAACTTCTCAAGTTTATAACATTACTTAACACTCATGTTGTCTGCAAAACAGAGACTCTTATCCAGGAAATTAGTGTGGGGGGAATGTATCACACCAGTGTGCCAGGAGATGTGGGAATCAGCTCTCTGCCTTTTTTTTTTTCCTTCCAGGAGGAACCACAAGCACAGTAGAGCCATTGCATGCACATCTCACCATGGCTTCTCTTTGGAGCTCACTGGAAAAAGAGGTGTTCAACCCACAGAACAAGAAGCTGCTGGAAGCCATTAGTGTCTGGAAGACGGGGAAGAAGAAGAAGATGTCCATTCTCTGTGTAGTGGGTAAGGACCCTGGTGTGATAAGAGACAGGCTGAGCTGCAAGCCCTGGGTGGTTTCATGGAGCTCTCCCTCCATCAACAAAAGATTACTTTTATTGCCATTTGAATAAAATCTGTTATTAGAGCTCAGCAACAACATTTTCTAACACAACATCTCTTGTTGTCCATGCATGCGTTTCTGGTTGCGTCATCACTCTACAGCACCTAAGAGTGGTTAGCATAGATTTTTTTTTACATGCAGGGAAGATACTTTCTTGCCCACAAGCTTCTAGATAGCACAGCCACTTACTATAGGATTCCTTTCCAACACCATTAGCCACAGTGTTTGGTCTAAATGACATATTTTAATTCCTTCTGTAATCAATGGAGGGCAGGAGGAATATCTTCAAGGTATGATTCAGCCACACTACAAGCATCATCCAAAAACCATGTGTTACCCATGTAACAGTCCATGTCTCCCTTCTGAAGATATCTGGATCAGATGGGAGATCTAAATCATAGCCAGAATGAGTGAATCCAACCCAGATGAACCAAGATAAGATTGTGAGCTAATTTGTATTGGAACTGAATTTTTATGCGAGCACAGGTTTTCATCTTAGCACAGGTTTTACTCGAATAAGACAGTGATTTTGGACCCTGTGGTAGGGACTGCAACATGGCATGTAACCACTATAAATCCTATGGAAATAGGGGAACACATTCCTATCACCTGTGGATCTTGCTGGAATATTACTTATGTGTTACACACAGCACCATGGCCAGATTTACAGCTTCTAGAAATTATTGGGAATCTCTCCATTGGATTCAAAGTACTCTGGCTTAGTTCCCGGAGAGAACTTCCAGTTTGTAAAATGTGCAATCAAAAGCCTTGTAGCATATCTCCATACTGCATTCATGGAAGCCAGAATGCACAATCAGTGTCTGTCTGTCCTCTCACATTGTGCAGTTGTGTAGTGGGCTTATAATAACACTGTGAGGGTTTGTTCCTTTTTTTCCTGTCCCTCATTGCCAGTGGATGCCTTTAGGCCAATGCAGCCGTTTCTGGTGAAGGTCAAGGTAGACCGAGCAGAGCAGTACAAGATGGCGTACAGGTGGCCTTTAGCAGAGCTGAAGCTCGTGGATGGAAAAAGTCTTGATCAGGTAAGAATGATTTTCCATTTGTGATGAAGAACAGAACTGATCATAGGGGAGAGAAATGAGTATGAAACTAGAGACGCGTGCCAGGATCCATAGGGAGGTTTAGGTCCTTTGTCCATTCATTTGAATGTAGAAAAGAGCAGCGAGAGGGTCTCTTACCTAATCTAGGAGTGATACTAATTTGGGGGAAATAACCTCCATAGAAAGAAATCTCAAAGCCCTCTGCCTTCCCTCTCAGCCATTTCCCAGAGTATGGTGAGCTGAGGCCTCTCTATCTGTGCATGGTTCCTCCATTCTGCCTTGGGATTTCTTGTTCTCGTCTTTCATGGAGATATACGTGCCAAGGAGACTGAGGCTGAGATGATGTCCTCCCTCCTGAGTCATCCTCTCTTTTTGTTGGGAAAAATCAGGCTAGTTAAATCCTCAAGTAAGGTGAGCAATGAATTGTTGACCGTTGCATTGACACAATTTCCAACCAAATCAATGGGAAACTGCCCTGGAACTGTAATCCCAGTTGGGGCATCTCCTGAAGCTCTTTGCAGCAGCACCAAGCCTAAAGAGACAGCTGCAGTGCTTTTGCCAGATCGCCAGCACTTGCAGAAAATGTACTCAGACTTATCTGTTGATTTATGTTGACAAAGGATCTTGACAAACATTTGCATGGAGTGTTTAAAGATAAAATGGAGATATCTACAGAGTATTATAGGGAGCTGGAGCATGCATGAATCTGCTTTTAGGGGGACATGAAGATTTTTTGAAAAGGAAGAATGGACAAGATATTCCCTTTCTGCTGCTAGAGCTGGCAGAGTGGTGTTAAAGTTATTAAAATTAGTTCTTTTTATTAATGTGAATGTTCCAGGAGCCTTGCTGCAGTGCCTGGGTCTTCACAAGCATAGAAATAAATAAGAAAAAGAGCAGCTTTCCAGTTCTATATCCAGGGCAAATAAAGTACATCTGCACAGTTTGTCTGAAAGGCAAATAACACATGCAGGTTTGCAGGGCATCTTGATCCTGTGGTTAAAACTGACCTGATATTTTCAATGTCTTATATCTCCCTGTGCATGAAAAAATACATGCTGTCATCCTGTCTAATGTGCTTTGGCTGCTGAGGAGTGAGTTAGAAGATACCTCCCGGATTGCCAGTCCTTTCCCCTTTACAAGATAAATGGATTGTACCCTATTTTACAGCTGTTGTGTATTTTTCAGTCACCTCCTACTGGGAGGCAAATCAAGAACTTGTTTGCCCTGATAGCTAAAGCCTTCCTATGACTTAGATCCCTAGATTCTTGCCCACAGCATCCCATTCCTAGTGCTGCACCTGTCCTTTAGATCACACAGCTCTTTTCCTCTGCAGATGTAATTTTAGATTGCAGTCACCTCTCCTATAAACCTTCCTTTGAAAAGATGAGAGGCAAAGGCCTTAAGTTGTGCCAGGGGAGGCTCAGGTTGGATATTAGGGAAAATTTCTTCTCAGAAAGAGTGGTGGGCAGTGGAACAGGCTGCCCAGGGGGGTTACGAAGTCACTTTCCCTGGAGATGACCAAGAAAAGGGTCGAAGTGGCACTGAGGGACCTGGTGTAGTGCAGTCACAGGCATGGATTGATGGTTGGACAAGACAGTCTTGGTGTATCTCTCCAGTCTTAATGATTCTATGATTCCTGTGGGCAGGCTAAGCAGAATGACCTCATATTCTCCTCTTCTGCGTTGACTCCTCTACTCCATCCATCAGGACTGGAGCCCTCTTCTTTACCTCTCGTAGGCTGAATTCAACTTTCTTGAGCACTGGCAACCAGAATTGACCCTGTTATTACTAGAATAGGAACCACTGCCAAGATGAAACTGCTGCACAAGTGCCCACGGTCCCACATGGGGATGACAGCAAGATCCCCACTGCAGCCCAGTGCTGAAATCAGCACAGACTTTGCATCAGCACATGACTTGGCAGGTCCATAAGAATGCAGATGTGGATTTTCTGTCTGGCAGCACCGACCCCAGCCCATGGTTCTGATGCTCAGAGCATACAGCAGAGCTTGGTTATCTGTCTGCTCCGCTGTGCTGGGATCCCTGGCACCAGCAAAATCCTGACATTGCAAGTCCAGAGATGCTGAAATCTACAGCTCCCTTGACCAAAACAGTATTAATATTTATGAAGCGATTAACGGCTGTCTCCCTGCTTTAGTAGCTCCTCATAAGGCACGCTATAAACCATGCATGCTGTAAATCCTCCCCAGACATCACTGCTCTGCATCATTGCAGGGGCTGCTGCAGAGCATTGCAGGGTGTGAAACATCGCCGCAAGGTGTTTAGAAAGCAACTATTAAATATTGTGGGACTGTGTGAATCCTCACATTCTGCACCTGTTATGATGTTTAATATCAGTAATTACAAGCATAGCTTCTGAATTCTCCAGCAGATGGGACCAGGTTGTGCTAAGAGCTAATGAGACAGAGCAGGAAGGAGTTTCTTTCTGTGGGATGGTTTCTAGTTTAGCAATCACCCTCATTCTCTCTACACACATATATCCTGCAGAGGCAAATAAAACCTCCTGAATGGCTGTAGTTCTTCATCTATAAGGCTACATCCACTGGGAATACATACAGAGATATTGACCCTTATGTGGATGAAAACCACATGGAGAAGTGCTAGGGGTGCTCTTCTTCCTGCAACAAGTAAAAATGCTCCCACCGTCACTATGATGTGGAAGAGGGTTGCTTTCTGACCACACATCTGTCCATTTAGTAAGGAGAACATACAATTCAAAAGCTGTCCTTGAAGGGTTAGTCCTGCCCTTCCTGGAAAGACAGAAGGTCATTAGGAGATATGAGGTGATGTGTGCATGAACCATTAGGAAATCAGGGACAGTAGGTCCTTCAAGGGTTGTTAAACAAAGTGCTGTGGGTACAACCTCAGTGAGTTGCTAGGTCATGGGCTGCTGGAGGCTGCCAGGCAGTCCTGAAGGCAATACAATGCTGGCCTTGGGCTTTAAATGCTTTTCTCCCAAGCATCTGCTGGTGGCCACTGTCAAAATTCATCAGTGTTAATCCACCAAAACCTGCAGTAAGAGGTGAGAGATTTATGCAATATGAAAATAAATCAGTGTGCTGCAGCAGTATACCAGGGCTGGTTGACTGCCTGGTCTGAGTATTCTGAGTGTCTCAGTATCCTTTTCCAGGGTCAGAACTACTATGCATGCTGTTATTTCAGTGCTTTTATGATGTCTGTGACTATTTGCAAAGTGCCTCACCATACAGTGGTGTCAGAACATCCAGTGGTAGATTCCATGAGTCTGTGATTCCGTATGCATTTTTCCTCCTAGCGCACAAGGTGTTTTCACAACATTCAATACTGTCGTTAAAATGGACTATAACCTGTGTTAAGTGTACATCATGAAGTAAATGGCGTCTAATTGATGAAGTAATTAATTATTTACATGTAGGTGAACTTGGATTTTGACCTGCAGTTTGATAAGATTTACAAGTGGACTGCTAGCAGCTTTGATGAGAAGAAAACCTTTATCAGATGCTTGTGGAAGCTGAACCACCGATTTCTCTCCAGTGCTATCACATTTGTGAATGTCCACTCCTATTCAGTGGAAGGTAATTCATTTATTTGTCACATTTAGAGCACTGATTTTTGTTTGTTTTTTCATCATCATCACTATACACCTCTATCATTGATCCTTGCATGCTTTTGGCTTCTAGTGATTTTGGATGGCCTCTCAAAGATGCTGCCTTGCAGTCTGAGTTGTGTAAAATGAGCAGTAAAGTGCTACTAGCAAAAGCCCAGGGGGAGACTGGCTGCCTACCTGGCAACATTACCCAGCAGGACATCAAGAAATACAGGCACAAACATCAATTTTAGTATACAATCTACAACTATCTGCACAGTTGACAGAAATAAGTCTATTCACCCCTGAAATTTGTTTCAAATTTGTATAGCATCAACACATTCCTACACAGAGTCCTAGAGAAGTGAGCAAGGAAAAACCACAGCCAGAACTGAACCAAACGTCAGATATCCATTTTTTCCCTTAGGAAGTTGGTTTTCCTTTATCTCACCCATGGGACTTTCCTTATTCTATGTTGCTATGTTATTCTAGTAGAATGAGACGGCTGGATTCATGTCATTGAGGTCTCACGAGTCCAATCTGGTGTTACAAATGACAAAAGGGCTAATGGCATAATGAGACAGCTTTGGCCATATCCACATCTTCTCTTGTCCACACAGGGAGACAAGGGCTGCAGGAGGACAGGAGGGACACTGTGAAGACTGAGAACCAGGAGGAACTCAGTGTGTACCAGGAGATGACACCGAAGGAAGCTGCTGATGTCTTGAAGCTAATGGAGGAGCATGAGCCCCTTGTAAACAACTCCATAGCCTTTGCAGAGCAGCTAAGCAGGGATCTTCATGTGCTGGATGAGGTGAGGGACAAGGGCTGTGATTCAACAGAAAAAAAGGTTCCTAGCCTGCAGGAGCACTGGGTTGGGTCACTGGGTATTGACAACTCCTTCATTTGCTAGAAGCACTCAGCCCAAAAGTCATCTTGATGTCTCACACAGAAGTCAGAAGGATGGCTGTGGTGCACAGTGAACAAGCCACAGAATCACAGAGTGTCTTAGGTTGGAAAGGACCTCAAAGATCATCCAGTTCCACCCCCCTGCCATAGATAGGGTTACCATCCACTGGATCGGGGACCAGGGTCCCATCCAACCTGGCCTTGAGCACCTCCAGGGATGGGGTGCTGCTCAGAGGCCTCACCACCCTCTGAGTGAAGAATTTCCTCCTGGTTGAGGAAATATTCGGAAACATACTAGGAGCCACAAACTCTAAACTCAACCTCCTTCAGCTCCAATAGCTGCTGTATTCCCAATTTGTGTCTCTGTATGACTTATGCTTGGAAAGTTAAGTAGTTAATCTGGAAAATGGAACTCCTGATGTCTGTTCCTGCTTGCTCTCCTACAGGCACTTTGTGCCTCCATTTCCCAGCTGTAAAATACACTGCGAGGGCAGTTAATAAAACTCTGTTAAGCTCTTTGAGATGAAAGGCACTGTTGAATACATTACTTTAATGCCCTCTAATGAATAAACATTGCTGATTTTTAATACAAATTAATTACTGAGATGTTTCTATTTCTAAAGCTTAATCTATGATATTGAGGATAATTAATACCAGCAAGTTAGGCTAGCACATGCATATATTTAAACATTTTTTCCCCCACATCCCAGTGATAGCACCTTGTGTTTTTCTTCCAGCACTAATCAGCCTCTGCTAGCCCAGATCTTCTGGGGACTGTGAAACACTGTACCCACTTTCAGAGAGCTCTTATCGGCTTCGGGGGGAAGGAGAGCACGGCTGGGCATCTGGAAGGCCTGATTCTCACATACAGAGTATCCCTAAATACCCCTGGGATCCCAGCAATGTTGTTTGCTGTCCAGCAGGAGCATGGTACCACTGCTCAAGTGAAGATGCTCCATGGGCCCTTGTGCCAGCAGTGCTACCATGATGCTCTGCCACCCCCTGCAGCTCAATTAAGCTCTAATGAGATAATCCAAAGGCAAAGTGGTGTCAGGATGGCAGGAGGGTTGTGGATGGGATTGAGCATTTAATACTATGTGAGCATCCCTGGTGTGCAGCTAGAAGGCAGCAGTCTGGCAGCAGGACTGTTTGCTCCCTTGTACATCCTGCACATTGTTGTTGCTTTCTGAGCAGTATCAAGAACCAGCAAGCCCCACTTTCAAGATCCAGGTGGAGGCTTCAGAATGGCTTACACGCATTCCAGGAACACTTCTGTGATGCTCCAACTTCTTGCATGTGCCATTTCTATACCTGGAGCTCATCTTTATCCCAGTAGCAATGCAATAGGAGTTTGAAGTAGAAAAACCCCTTGATACAATAATTATAGATGCTCAACTGCATCTGTGCACATTTCCTGTGCAGGAAATCTGTTTTCAGACATATTCCTAAATCAGTGCGAGGGTAGGCAACCTGATTCAGAAGGACAAGACTTTGCTTCTCTCCTTCCTAGCATTTCCACCAGAAAGCTGAGTGTGGGGAGTACTCTAGGTTGCGGATGCTTCTGTTGCTGGTCATCATTTAATTAAAAAAAAATCAGATAATTGAAATATTTGAAAAGATATTCTCCTTTAAAAGTCTTACTGATGGAGAGAAAAATAGGAGTTTCCCATGCTTGTGTCCTTGATATCCTGCATGGTACTTGGGTCTTGAAAATGATGCAATTAACTTTTGGAAGTGGTTAATAATTAGTGGAGCTTAACTGCAACAATTAACACATGGTTGCATCTCTACCATCCATTGAGAGACTTCTGGAGGCAAACAGTGCCTTCAGTTTCTATACTAGAGACATACTTGTGCACATGCACATATCCATCAGGGGTTTAGGCTCTGAGCTGGTGCTGACACTGAAGCCCTCTGTTTCTCCTTTTCCCAGGCCAACCTGCAAGCCATCATCTCTTCTGAGAAGCAAGTGACACAGCTGATGAGCTTCATTGATGAGGCACTGGCAGAGGTGGCCAGAGTGGAGGAGACCTTGCAGGTCTATGATGAGCTGCTAGGAAGCGTGAAGCAGCAGATGGACCACATCCACCAGGAGAACTCCTTGCTGCATCACATCACATCTAACAAGGCCAAACTGATGGATGAGATTCTTTTCCTCACAGTATGTGGGTTTGCAATGTCTTCTAGTTGAATCTATTACAGAAACTCTCCAAGAACCCCAAACACTCTGAAAACTGTAGCTATAGAACTTCTCTGGCCTAGAAATGAGGGACATTATTCTGATAAAATAGGGACAACCACTCTACTGAGATGGACTGCCCCAGTGTTGGAGGAGTTCAAGGCCAGGCCAGATGGGAGTCCTGGGCAGCCTGATCTAGTGGCTGGCAATCCTGTGCACAGCAGGGGATCAGAGCTGGATGATCTTTAAGGTCTCCTCCCATCCAAGACATTCTATGATTCTATGATCCTACGACTTCAGATAGGCTGCAGCAATCGTGGTGCACAGTGCTCCCATTGTGATCCAGTGCTTTTGAGGCTCCCCCAAAATCCTTTTCATGGGCAAGGTGAACCTAGCCCTGTGTAATGCCATATGAGAAAGCAAATTACTTACAAAAGTAGTGTACCAAAAATGCTGGAACTAGGATGTAATAGTGTAGCTAGTCCTCACTTTCACCTCGATACCACTGACATTTTTATTTCTTAGCTGCTGCAGTTTTCTTAGTGCTTCCTTTCTCCCTCGCACTTTGCTGCCACCAGAGTTGCCAGCCCTTTTGAAACCCGTATTGGGACGCTTTTGATGGGAACAGAGCAGCAGGCTTCTTGATGGACAAATGCAGCTAGGGAGCTGAAGGCAGCAGCACTTGGTTCTTTGAAGCCAACAGCTTTCCAGGTGGGCTGGAAGGGATGACAAGCTGGATGTGCTTGCACCTGCTCTCTTCTGGCTTCTTTTCAGACCCACCTCGACCTTGGCAAGGAGCACTGTGAGGCCCTGAGCTGTGCAGATCTTTCCAGCCCCAGTGGAGTGGAAGCCTGTATTGCTGCAGCAGAGGCATTATCTGCCTGCATGAACATCCAGATACAGTCTGGTAGGGCAAGGAGAGATTTATGTCTGCAAAGAGCAGGAACATCAGCTTATCCCTGAGTGCTTTGCTTTTTCACCTGGTGAGAAGTGGGAGGGAGATTGGCTTAATTCCTACAGGAACCCAATCTGTGCTGCCAGTGGCAGAGCTGGTGCACCTATGCTATACCAGCAGGTCTGCAGACATCTACCACTGGGCTCAGGCACTAGTTGGTCCAGTTATTATTAAATTTAAGGCAATCTCAATGGTAAGCTTTAGTATGGCTCTTCTGAATACCTGGATGTAAGACATCATTGTGTTCCATCTGTGTGCAACAGGTCAACTGCTCTGTTTTGTAAAAAAATTGGTGGAAAGATTTAGAAATTTTAGTATCTTGGGGTAACCCAGTAGTCCATACCTGAGTGTGGAAAAACGATCATTCTTTGTAGCAATATCCACTGGATAAGTGGTGGAAAGCTGTTAGGTACAGGACTTGGTCTGAGCATGAAACTCCATGCCTTTTTTTTTCTGGAGAGGCTGGGTTTTGTCCTTGACCTTGCCCAGGCTGATCAACAATTTGTAATTCTGTTCTTAAATTTTAACTCCCTGCTTGTGTCTTTTTGTGTGGTAACACAGCAAACCTTCCCTTTGTTGCTTTTGCGTTGGGGGGCTGCATTCGTCCCAGAACTTGAAGACCACTTATACGTGTCAGTGTGTTGAGTGATGTTGGTCTGCAGCTGCAGCTCACACCACTCCATGCAACAACACCTCTTCTGTTTCACCTCAAGGTTATCGGAAGCTACAGGCTGTGGCTGAGCAGCTGATCATGTTTGAAACACTCAAGCAGAACTTCGAAAACCGTTTCATCGGTCATGTTACGAACATCTTTGAGCAGCAGGTGGGCTTCACTCTTCACATAGCGGCTTAAAATTGTTGCTTCTCAAACATATTCAGTACTGACAATCCAAGAATTATGAAGCAATTATTTTCCAGAGCTTTTCAAGGCTGTTCTACTCAATACTTACTGCCATTCCCATTGCTTTAGGGCAGTGCTCAGATTCCTGCTCTCACACAGCCTGTGGACAAGCTGTCTGCACCAAGCCACAGACTCCAGCATGAGGAGCTGGTGCCCTGCACCCCACTCATGGCCTGGCTGAGGAATGCCAGCCCTGTGCTATTCTGTGACCTCCCCAAGGTATGGCTGAAATACTGATATAAACTGCAAACCAGTATCAAATCAATCAAATGGCTTCACTCATGGTGGGAGCTTGGTTTCTCCAAACCCATCCTGCCTGTTAGCTCCCAGCAACTGGTACTTCTGGGAAAGAATCCACTCAGTTTGTCCACTTGATTCTAAGTACATGTGTGCTTAACAGAAAGTAGTCCCATATGGACTTGGTAATAGATACTGTATTTAAGAAAAATGTTTGAAATTCCAGAATTTAGTCTTTTTTCTTGTTGTCTGTCGTTCTTCTATCAAATGTGCATGATAACAATGAAATTAGTGTAGCACACCCTGTGTTTCATTCAACCGTGCTTTAGTCGTAGGGTTCTGGGAAGCCCTTCAAGTCCTTGACATCATCTGTTAATATGGACTTTGTTAAGTGAATGAGAGGGTTCTTTGTACATCGTTGAGGTTTGGTTTTCATTTTTCATGCTGGTTCTTGCTTTTCCAAAGGCCTTACACACTGAGATCAGCAGGCCTGTTTCAGTTTCCATCTGCTGACTTTTGCTTTAGAAAATATCTGAAGAAAAAGCTCTGAAATGGGAGCTGTTCTGAAAATCCATGAATCTATTTTGTCTTTCCAGGTCTATGCCCAGAACCTCAGCAGACTATATGATAAAGAAATCAAAGCCTTTTTTGAACAGGCCAAAATCCTCCTGGTAGGAAGAAGAAAGGGAAGTAAGTGATTTTCAAATATGTTCTTTGTGCTGCTAAGTAGTGATTTATTTGCAGTCATCCCTCATCACGGGTGTTCCTGTGCCATGAATTTACCTTCTCCTCTATGAGTCTGCAGCTGGCAGGATGCGACTAAGCTGGCTCTGGTTTGCACCAGGCAGCCTTTATGTGAACAGTAGCCCTATGTATTATTCAGCATCACTTAGCTGCTTCCCAGGGCTGTAGCTTCTGTGTATCTTCCTTTTTCAGGGCTCATAAATGATGCGTGAGTGGCTAAGATATGCCACGACAGAATCATAGAATGACTTGTGTTGGAAAGGACCTCAAAGACCATCCAGTACCAATCCCCTGCCAAGAACGTCTAACGTCCTAAGTCATTAGCAAGGGGGGTGTAGGGGTGCCCAGCTAATGCCTGGTCTATATTTCATGCAAGTATAACTGCTCAGACACTTTTCGCTGCAAAGGGATGGCACCAAACCTCTCCCTAAAGACACGAGTGTATTCATAGCAATATTACTGAGAACAAAATGATTTCACAGTGAGCCAACTGTGGGGCTGTGTTGTCCCAGGGTGATCATTTCAACAGAAAAGCTTGCATCTGACTCAAAATATTCCAGTCAGGTTTCTCTGAAGATAAAAAGAGAAACTGATCTGTCTCCTCTGGAAGTTTTTGATTACACAGAAATCACAATTTCCTTCAGAAAAACAAAGCACTGTAATGGAAAGTTCCATGCCAGTTTGGCCCAGCTTGAATGTCAAAACCTGCTTCACATGCTATGTTTAGTCCATCAGAGCACTTGCCAGTCTTCTTCCAGCTCTACACCTACTCCATCACTTGTCTCCAGGCCCAGGAGACATACCATGCACGTTGGCTAGAGCTGGAGGTCAAAGCCTGGGGAAGGAAAGAGAGCTGCTGGCTGCAGGAGCCAGCCAAGGGCTCTGTCTCCCTGCAGTGGTATGACCAACTGCAGTCCTCCCAGGGTGACCTCAGCGCATTGAGGTGATGAGGAACTTGTCCCAGGCTTGATACTGCATTCCTGTGCCTTGAAGCACTCGGCATTGCTCTGGTCTGCATCGCTGACAGCAGTTTCCACTTGGCAATAGCAGACCCAGCTGCTAGTTCTGCTCAGTCCCCCTCCTGTGCCTCAATACATCCCTAATGCCTCTCAGTCCAGGCTGCAACATCCAGATGCCGGATAGTGGTAAAAATAGGAGGTTGTGGTAAGGTGGAGGTTGGTCTCTTCTACCAGGAAACTGATAGAAAGAGAGTTAATGGCTTTAAATTGCACCAGGAGAGGTTTAGACTGGATATTAGGGAAAATTTCTCCTCAGACAGAGTGGTGAGGCAGTGGCACAGGCTGCCTAGGGAGGTGGTGGAGTCACCGTTCCTGGAGGTGTTCAAGAAAAGGGTCGATGTGGCACTGAGGGACATGATCAGTGGGCATGTGGGAATGGATTGATGGCTGATGGACAAGATGATCTTAGAGGTCCTTTCCAATCTTAATCATTCTATGATTTTCTCACATGCTCAGATACTAATCCTTAAGTAAAGTTTTCCATTTTGACATCTTGCAAGAAACAGAGAAAACGAATACCTAAAGGAAAACTTGTTGCAGTCACCAGAAACCTATTTTTCCATGCCAATCTATGAAGCCAAGAGAGAAACAATTATCACTAGACTGAAGAAAAACAATCCACACCAACCTGCTCCCAAAAGACCCCGACCAACCAAATGCAAAAAAGATCAAGAACTATCCAGCAGAAAAAGAATAACATGATAAAAAGCATTAAAACACAATATGTATGGTGAAAGTCAATAGGACATCACTATTCTCCTTGTAATTTAAAAGCAGGATAACAGGCAATAAAATCAGAGGGACAGTCTGCAAACTGCTGGTGGAAAATAATTGGTGTGCAACGCTGTTAACCTGCTGTACTTATTGCTGTGAACTGTCACTGATGCTGGAGGACATAGGAAAGCCTATAGCCAGAAGATAACAGGAAAATAAAATGAGTCTGTAGTAATCATCCCAGGATAGCTCTGAGATATGGATTTTTTGAAAAAGGAGAGCCTTTCATACGAGCTGTAAAGAAAGACAACTTTGCAACAGGTCTCTTGCAACCTACTCTGTCATCCTGATCATTCCTCCAGGAAGCCTGGCAGATGGGCTTTAGAGTCATACAATGGCTAGTGTTGGAGGTGCCTTGAGCCCCTGCCTGGCAGGGTTGCCAACCACTTGATCAGTCTGAAAGAAAATAACTGAAAGAAGATAACTTTCCTATCACACCCTGCACTCCTCAATGCATGGACACAGTGTTTCCTGGGGAAATGTGCTCTTTCTTGCTTAAAAACAGCAATTCCTGATAAGAGATAATGAACATATAGGCAGCAAGCAGCCCAGGGAATTGGTAGTGGGAAAGCAAACTGCTCTGTGGTTTGTAAGATAATGTGGCCAAGCCCTATTTCCTGAAGAAGGGCGATTGCTTTCATTTAAATAGAAGCAAATAACCAAAATTATATACAGGATAGAAAGGCTCTGGTGCCTATCTACAAAGTGATTAAGGGGCTCTGAATGGGACTTCAATCCTGTTGGGAAGCAGGAAAAAATCAACTCTCTTTTGTCTCCTAGGCATTAAAAGGGGAATACTGCAGATGCAAAGATGGCCTGGCTATTAAGGAGGCCCTCTATGAAGCCAAATTTGTTGAAAAAAAGATAGCAGAGGGCATGTGTTGCAGCCTGCCTAATAACCTTTTGTGCATGTGAGATCAGTTATCTGCTTTCAATACTTTGACCTACTAGCCCCACAAAGCAGGAGTTATTAAAGTACCAGGAGAAACTCCAGGGTGTGAAACCCACTTAAACAAGGGAAAGCCATGTGGATGTCTACAACCCTGTTACTGCAGTTATATATCTGTGTAACTATTTTATATATATATATACATATATTCCAAAGGTGACATTGCTTCTGCCTTCTTAGAGGTATTGCTAATGTTAGGTTTTGGGATTCTCAGTTTTCAATCCAAATTGGCTTGCTCTAGCTTTCACTGTCTCTTTCTTTTGCTTGTCTCTAGGGTGGTTTCCCTGCCTTGTAAGGGAATATTTGTGTTGATCACTTCTAAATATACCACCTGATGATTTGCGGTCTTGTTTTGGTATTTGGAGGGAATTTAGAAGGCAAACCCCAAGCTCTTTATAATTAATTGTGACTCACTAATTAAATCTTCTCATTTCCTCATTCCCTTTTCCACACTAAAGCTCATAGACTTGTAAATCTCTTTCCTATTTGCTGAGGGAAGATATTTTTTCCTGGTTTTGCCACTTTCCAGCGAGTGAAATGATCACCTCCCATTGCGTAAGGGTAGGAAAAGGATTATGAGGCAGCTCATTAATTTTCCCCATGGTTTTTGCAAGGCTGAGGTGATGAGCAGTCGTATCATCTCTCATTCTTGCCCACCGTGTAGGACATCTGACAAATCCTTTCCAAAGGTAAAAGCCCTGCAGGTATTGGCTCAAATAAGGATATTTCAGATATTACAGAAAATCAAGAGCTGGCCTGAGTTACCCAGGACCGCTGGGGATAGTGGAATGAAACCAACTTTTAGAATTAATTAGAAAATACTCAGGACATTTTGCTATTCATTTCCTCCATTGAATTTAATTACGGTTTTGATGCGCACTTCAAATAAATTTTTCAACTTCTCTTCAACTTAGACCAGGCAGCCAAAGAAAATGCTGTGATAAAAACTGGTAGTGTTTGAAATGTGTATTAATTTCCAGATGAACATTCATGATTGTAAAAAGCAACTTGCTGAAAAAGCCAACTGTCCTCTCCAGGGATATTTTATGACCAGCAATTTACAATCAAAATACGAAACAAACATTTCTCCTGCTACTCCTGCTGGCTTTTCTGCCAATTTATGCTCTTACTTCCCAAGATTTTTCATTCTCCAGACCTCATGAGTCGGTACTAAGCCCTTCATAGCAAAAGGGAGATGTTCATAGGGAAGCAAGAAGAAATTAATGGAAGTGAAACAGACGAAAAGGTAGATTTTAAAAAAGGAAAAAGAAGAACAAAACTGCATATCTTAATCTGACAAAAATCTGATAGGAAAAGACCAAATTACACAAAAAATTGGGGTAAAAAAAACACATTTAGTCCATTAAAGTGATGAGAAGCACTGAGATGTCCAATCAGCCACCAATGTGCTATGCACGTTGCAGGTCTCCAGGAAGGCTTGGAGAAGCCAACAGGGATGGGGAGTAGACAGAACCCATGGTGGAGCCTCCCAGGGAGCAGAGAAGATCAGGAGGACATGCTGAACAAAGGCAACGTCATCAAGGTAAGGAGCTGAACTTTTCTAAACGGCTCACATGTCCCACGGGGACTGTGCCCAGTGCTGCACCCATCCCCAGGGAGCTGATGGAGTCAGTGTTCTTGGAGGTGTTAAAGCAATGTGGAGATGTGGCACTGAGGGACATAGGCCAGTGGGCAATACTGCTTGTATGTGGATGATTGAACTAGATGATGTTAGAGATCTTTTCTAACCTTAGTGATTCCAGGATCCCAGGGTTCTTTCTCCAGCACTATGCACCTGGATCTGAAGCAGAGATATTCTGCTCCACTGACATCTCTCTGTGTGGTGGCATAGATACCACTTCAGGTGGACATGGACATCTGTCTCAGAGTACAGTGTTTTGGAAGGGATTTCTAACGTGCCTGATGGTTTCTAAGCAGACCTTGGAGCAAGTGCTGAGAGAGCTGCGACCCCTTTGCATCGCAGAGCAGCTGTTCATTGAAAAATTCTTCCAGTTGAGGCAGAACTCTGCAGAGCTGCAGGTGCTGGAGGTAAGCTATGTCCTCACCGGTCCCACAAACCAGTCCTCCCTGCAGGTTAATGCAAGACCCAGCAGGCACAGTGGAATGGCTCTTACCTTGTTAAAGATCAACATACGTGAGCAATCCTGTGCTCCTGCCCTCCAGCAGCAGTCAGTGGCATCAGGATTCAGTAGATCAAGATCTCCTGAGCGACAAGGAGAATTGAATTTAATCAGTGGCTTCAGGAAAATCATAGCATAGCAGCACTTTTGCTGAAATGAAACCCAGATCTCAAGCTTTCGTCTGGGAGAAGGGGATGAAATCATTTCTTCTATCTCATTCTTTATTACAGGAAGAAGGAAGCACTGCATCTCCAGAGGATCCTGCTTGTGCCAAGCCTCCGAGCCAGTATGTGGGTGATGAGATTCATTGCTCTGGTGTGGGCATGGGACAGGAACTGCTCAACAATGGATAGATGGACTTTTGTTGTCACTGTTGGCTGCATAAGGGTGGTCAGGAAAGTGAGGATTCATGGGAAAGCACTGCATTTTGACCAGTTTTAGTTCCTTATTAGCAAGGTTGTAAACTGAAAACATACTATGAAACCAATCTTTGAAAAAATGTCAGCATAAAAACACTAAAAATCTTCCTTTGAACATCAAAATGGGACATTTCTATGTCCTCCCCTAGGCAGAGCTGTGGAAGAGCTGAAGGTTGACCAAAGCATAAACATGCTGTGATACAGAAGGCAGCATTTTTTCTTCCTTTAGCTTTGCCCATTTCTTTCCAGCTGGCCACAGTGCCAATGTCCCTCCCTGTTTAATTGCATACTTTTTCTTCTTAAGACCAGAGGAACAGACAGCCCAGCTGCTGAGTGAGATCTTCAGTTCTCTGGACCCAGAGCTGAGATGTTTTCTAGATGTCTGCAATAAGGCCCACCCATTCAGCTGCCTGCAGATCCTGGTTACCCTGAATGACTGCATCTTTGAGATGTGGGGGAAGACTTCAGCTCTCCCCTCATCCTTCCTCAACACTGTTCTGGGCAACATGCTGCTCCTGGCCAAGAGCAGCTTCAACAAATGCATTGTGAGTGTTGGTAAAAGTCAGTTAAATAGAAATGAGTGATGTTTGACCTCCTCCATGATCTTTTGAACTTCTGACAAGAGCTCTTCTGAAGGCAGCTCTGGTTTATAGCAAACAGGGTTCTGGCTCTATGGTTTGGGTGAACTTAGCCCCTCATCATTTGTTTGAGAGAAGTGGGGTGCCATAAACTAAAAAGACACAGGTGTCTCCTCTTATCAGGGTGAGAAAACTGCAGGGGTTTTCCCTATGTAGAGTTCTTGGAAGGCTGTCGTAATACAGGCAGCATGTCAAATTGTTCTCTCTTATGGGCACAGCCAGGGACAAGCACTAGGGAGGAGAGTGTGGAACGATCAAGAACTGATCAGAATTGGCTGAGAAACCTGGGCCTGAGTATAATGAGGTCAAGGGAAGATGTGTTGACGTCAAGGGCATTTCTGCTGGGAGCTGGAGCAGCAAGTCTGCTCCTAATTTTGAGAAGTGCACAAAATAGCAGCAGGGCTTTGCTCTTGGGGCTGTGGGTGTATGTGAGATGGCAGACTGTGTCCAAGCAAGGAACCATGTAGCCTAAGAGACAGTGTACCACCTCCAGAAAATCAAGGAGTATCTTCCTATAGGCATTCATGAAGACAGACTGTTGCAGCAAGCCCAGATTTGTAAACAGAGAAAGCAGCACACAACTGCCTGCTTTGCTTGTTTTCTGGCCTTTGTCTTAACCTGCTGTAGGACGATCATGTCACACCTGAGCATGTGGTGTCCTGTGTATTGCTGCCAGGGGACTTTGTGCAAAGAGATTGAGGAAGCAAAGGTGCCCAGCAAGATGAAGGTTGGGATCCTGCCCTCTGTGAGCCGTTTTGAGGAGTTTGTGAATTTCTCGGAGGCGGTGTTCAGGACGGCTCAGCGCAGAGCAGAGTTGGACAAGGCACACCTCAGACTGGCTGATAGCGTCTTCAACAGCAGTGAGTACCAAGATTGGTAGCAACCACACAGCTGCGGCCTTGGGAGTCACCTGCCACCAGCTGAGCCAGCAGAGCAGGGTGCATGCAGACTACCTGCATGGGCCAGTGCTTCTGTGTCTCTCATCCCTCCTGACCCATCGCATAGGGTCTTCTCTCCTTACCCAATTTGTCCCTTTTTTAAAGTCAATAGCTTGTCCTCAGCAAACCTGAAGGTGAACACAGATATGGTCATGATGGAAAATTTCCACCACGTTCACTGCTTCCTGTGCCAAAAGAAGATCCAGTGCCTGGAGGGCAAGAAGAAAGAAGCCAAGCAAAGGTATAGTGAGCATATGGAGAAATATGTCATCAGGTCCCTGGGCCAGCCACTGGAAAAACTCAATGTGAGTATAGAATAATTTCACCCTTGCCCAAATCTCAAAGGGTCACTGCACTTCCAAAATTTATGCATCCACTGAGAAGGGTCCAAAGGAGAGAAATAAACAAAGAAAATCTAGAAAACAGGATGGAATGGAGGTTGTTTGCAACAAAGATTAGTAAGGGTTTAAAAGATATAGTTTTAAGATATGTATTATAAGATTAAGGGAGCAACTCATCTATGACCACAATAAACAGTACAGGAAGTCATGAGCTGAAATTCCCACGCCTTCTCTGACCACTTACTGCTGATTCTTGTGGTACAGCTCAGCGTCAGCTTCCCTTGGAAGAACAAGGGGCCAGCAGAGGCCAGCTCTGAAGCCCCTCTGCAACTCATGGCCGCGGTGCAAGGCACTGTTGTGCTCC
Organism: Lagopus muta; assembly: GCF_023343835.1. NCBI lineage: Eukaryota > Metazoa > Chordata > Aves > Galliformes > Phasianidae > Lagopus > Lagopus muta. Next base: position 11,186,686 of record NC_064445.1, on the reverse strand, counting down.
TACTCTGGGTTGCGTGCCTCTGTCTGGCAGATGCTAGTTTCTTTTTTACACGGCTGCCTGGACCAATAAGTCTAGCCCAGCCTCATGCTTCCTGAATGGCTGCTTTGTTAACTGAGCTAAAAGCATACAGCTTTGCTAACTCAGGCATCCCCCTTCCTCTGAGACAGCAGCTGCTCCCAAGACCCATCCTTGCTCTGCTCCTCCTCAACCTGCTCACCGACCTAAAACATCTCTATTTGAATTATTTATTGAGCCTGTTCCTTTCAATTTGTTTCCAGTCTTTGCTGTCAAACACCTTGTAGTAGACTGAATGATCTGTTTGGCATCTCATGCTACCTTCAGCACTGATATGTCGATACCTTCAAATCCTTCCTCTCTGAGGGAAAGTACAATTTCATTGCTCAAAGTAACGTGAGGGTGCTTTGTGCACTGCTCAGACATTCGGCATAGCTATCTCTTACAGCCTACATAGCACATCAGGCTTGAGCTTGATTCACTAATACTGCAAAGACACCTATGTAATCTAGGATCAAATGCCTGTTTGTGAAAAGAATTCATGTTTAGGAATCTCTTTTCTCCTGAAAATCCTTATGACTTAGTGAATTTCTCCACTACAAACTGCAGCAGAGATACTTGAGACAGCATACAGGTTATTGAGTGTATTATAGATTAAAGGAAGAGTTGATAGTGCTCTTTTTAGCTTTTATTTGGCCAGATTTGAAATCTTGCCTCTAGCTGTGAGACCCAAGAAGGTAACTAAGAAGACATAACCATATCCATGAATTGTATAGCAGAATGGTGAGAAAACAAATTTTGGGGGGAAAAAAAATGAAAAGTTCCAGCTAGATAGGAAAAAAAAACAACCAGCAACAAACACTGTGAGGATAATAAAACATTGAAAAAACCTGTCCTGAGAGGTTTAACAGCCTATTCTTGAAGATTCTTAAAATCTACCTTGAGAAATGCCCAAGGCATCCTGGCCTGAAGTCAGTGGTGATCCTGCTTTCAGCAGGGTGTTGAACTAGAGATCTCCAGAGGTCCCAATGGGTTCCACGTTGACAAAAGCGCAGGTAGAAAAACCTGTCTTGCATTGAGCAAGCTGAGATTTTGTGAAGCTCCACTGCTCCTGGAAACTAGCTGAGGTCTGTATTATTTTGGGTTGACATAGCCCTGATCTCTTAGAAGCAGCAGCCATGCCCCTGGTTGGATATATGATCCTTTTGAAACACCTCCCTGTGCACCAGCCTTTCCTGTTTCCACACAGTATAGACTGGAAGAACTGAGAAAACTGGAGTTTGCTTTACACTTTAGCAGATTTTCAGATCCCTTCCCCATTCATCTCAAAACCTTTCTGGTGAGCAAAGCTGTATGAAGTCCCAAGGAGCACAAGTGATTTTTCAGCAATCCCGTTGCTCCACAGTAATGTAACACCTAGGGATCCTACATGCTGAGCAGGGAGGAAAGGTAGAATAGATGAAATTCCCTAAAGCTTTCCCAAGGAGACAAGCAATCTCTTTGTTTCCACTCAGTCAAAGAGAGGGAACTGAGGAAAGCAGCCAGGCCTCAGCCCTGGCACAGAAGTCCATCTTAGGGCACCTCATCAACTGATGTCTCCTTGCATTTCCAGCACTTCTTTGAAGGGTTGAAAGCTCGTGTTGCTCAGGGGGTGAAAGAAGAGGAGATCAGTTTCCAGCTGGCCTACAGCAAGCAAGAGCTGAGGAAAGTCATTGAAAGATACCCTGGCAAGGAAGTAAAAAGAGCCCTTGAGATCCTCTACAGAAAAATCCACAAGTGTCTTTCCCCAGAGGAAAACCTTTTTCCGGTAACTGCAGTGTGATCTGTGTCTGATGCTATGATCTTCTGGGGAAATTCAGGGCTACAACGCAGTGTCTTCTGGTGATGAAATGCCTTAGTACCTTACTACTGCTGTGCCCTACCTTAGTACGGCAGAGCATGCATGGCTTACTCTTCTGCCTTCATATATAGCTATCATAGGTTGATGTTCTGCTTTTCCCTAGGTTGTGTGGCATGCTATGGAGCAGGAGCTGCTACGCCAGTACCGAGAATTTGAAGATCTGATCCAACGCTGCTATGTGGGGTCAGGGATCACCATGGAATTCACTATGGAGGATTTGCTAAGCTACTTCAACTCCATCACTCTGTCCAGCATGTAGAGGAAGATGTTCATGGAGAACAGCTCAGGGATCCTTTGCAGCTGCACCTGTAGGAAGCTAAACTCAAATGTAAAACCTTCCCAGGCTGGAATTTGATATATTGAGCTCCACCTCAGAAATCATTGTTCATCTAATGAGAAAAAACTCCCAAACCTCAAATTTCCACCAAAGCTAGTGCCCCTGCTGCGCCTCTTCAACAAACTACTGCCCAGTGCCACATATAGCTGAACACTGAGAGTCATCTCTTCAGGAATTCTCTTCTTTTTATTCACCCTCAGATTTTACAGTGAATCCATTCTGAAGCACAAGGGTCTCAATGCACCAAGCTACCCCTGTGTGTGCAGTGTTGTTATATCCACAGGTCAGAACATGCACAGTCACTCTACGCTGGGAGTGGAGAAAATGCTACTGTTTTAGTTTCCCAGGGAAATTGGTTTGTCAACAAAGGTCTCTTCCTACCCCATTTTCTTTTGAAACCTTCCATTAGAATGTTACAGTTTAATGTTATATTTTTGTTTTTAAAAAATATGGCATTTACATAATTCTTGCATCCTATCTTGATGATCTGGAGGCCAACAAATTATCCATACTTATCTGTAAAATACTAAAGACCTTGAACTGCTTGGTTCAATGCAAAGTGTCAGTCAAAGCAAATAAAAGCACTGATCACACTGTTTGGATGGTCTGATTTCAAAGAACCCTCTAAAACATCATAACAGGTAGGGACCATTTTCTAGCCCAGATGTCAGTCTCCTTTTCCATGCAGTCTTCTGCAGTGAAACCAACCCCTCTCCCTCCCCTGACCAGGATGACCTTGTCCATTCTTACAGATGGCACTTGTCCTGTAAATCAGACCATCTGATGTAGTTCTAATGAATCTGGATGCATACCCTTATCATGCAGGTCTGTAGTAGCACAGAGTCGAGATCCAGGACAACAAGGTGCATTGCCATGCAGAGGCTCATCAGGGCCTGTGCTAGAGACCGACAACATGTTATCACTCAGAAAGTTTTAAGGCCCAGAGCTGAGCTTCCATTGGCTCCTGGACCCGTAGGTGTGGGTGGAGGTCCCGGAACTGTTAAAGGCTATTAGTGCCCTCAAAGAATGTCTGGCCTCAAAGTCAGTATTACGGCACCTGTAAGAATTGCTTTAATAAAATAAGAAAAAAAGGATTTTTCACTTGCTAGTGAAGGTTGGTAAGTCCATCTACCTATGTTTGTCTCTCTGTCTGCCAGCCAGTCCCACTACTGGACTGTTGAACCTCTCGATCATGCCATCTGGAGTAGAAAGCAGAGCAGAAATTGCAGAGATAGTTAGGTCTTACAAGCTTCAGACTTTTCAAAACTCCATTCTATTTTTGGCTGATTCGTTTTTTGTAGATTTCTAACTCTGCCTCTGGCCATAGAGGTCCCCTTTGGACAAGTCTGCTTGCACAGAGATGTATCCAAAAATGTGTCCAAAGCTGTGCACTTCACCCTCAGGCTCCTTTGCTATTGCTTGTTGCTCTACGCTGGCTGGTAGCATGACTCCTTTAGCTCAGAGATTCATTTACCAGCTGGGAGCACCTGGGAGCTTGCAGTGTTCCCTGAGAAAGCGAATGTCTCACAGGGTGTAAGACCTTAGCACATTGAATGACATAAAATAATCCTGGAGGCAAAGAGGCATGGAAAGCAGGCTGCTGCAGCTGCTTGCCATGACTTCTCTAGGAACATTCTTACTTTATTCTTAGCAGTATGTCACCCCAGTCTGAGCTCCAAGCTCAACAATGTGCTTGAATTTAGCAGATGAACACAGCTTTCCCTACCAAAGGGAAAGGTAAGTTGTTACATGCTCCAGATATTTCAAGCAAGTCTGTGTGGTTTGTGTTTCCCAACCTTCAGGTCAAAGTACACCTCTGTAGGGAGCAGTGCTCAGAGTTCCTGTTTCCAAGCACTTTTTTTTTTTAATTGTCTTCCCCTTTCTCCTGTGACGTGTCTCCTCGCACTGCTCAGCTCCAGGCAGCAGGAAAAGGACAGTCATAAATCCAGCACCGGCTCACCCAGCTCTGCTTCTCCTTCAGGTACGCATCCTCTTTTTGCAGCCTGGTTCCCTTGTGTTTGCTGAGGGGCCAACAAGCTTGTAGCTCACAAGGGACAGGAAGGTCTTGGGGAAGTTTGCTGCAGCTGGGACAAAAGAGCTCACACAGCTGAGGAGCACCCAGGAGAACCTGCTGGGAGGAAAGGGCTTTGTGGAGGCTCAGAGTCCAGGCAGATTGGAGGTGAAGTTGTCAACGACTAAATGCCATCTGTGACAAGAAGTAGAATGAGTTCCTATGACTGCAGGGGTGAGATGTCCTGGTAAAGCTGTGACTGGTTTCACACTGTCAGCCAGGCTTTGTCAGCCATTTCCCATGTACAGACAGGCAATGCCAGATGATATGAACACAGCATACAAGAAAAAGCCAAGTCCCATTGCCAATCAAGGCTGCTAAACTCCCTGTGTCTGGATGCTGCATCTCCATGAACCTCTGGTATCAGATTCACGCACTGCTTGCTGCTGGAAGGAGTTTGAAGGCAAAAAACAAAGCAAAAAGGGATCAACATTGTGGCTTATTTTCCCAATTTGTGCTTCTTTGTGCTGCCTTCATGTTAACAGGTTTATCTGCCATCAATTTATTTCCCTGAGAGGCAGCAGGAGATTTGGGATTCCCTTGCACAGTGGTGTAGATGGGGAATGTAGGGAGGGTCTCAGAAAAGTGAACTGTCATTTGTGTCAGGATTTGGGGCTTTTTGAGAGAGAGAAATAAATGTAGGTAAGTTGTTAGTGATTTAAAGGCAACTTGACTCCATTTGCTATTGTCACAACTCTCCTAGTTTCCACAGCTTGGTTTTCTACACATAAAATCAATCAAAACTGAAAGAAAATGAAAATTTCTCATCCCTCAAATACCTAATCAAGCTGTCAGAGCTAAATCTATTTATTTTCCATGGTGGCAAAGATATTCCCAGTCTCTGGGATGGAAGTTTCATACACATGGTCCATCCCTAGTGCACACAGGGTTCTTGGGGAGTTCAGCCATAAATGAAGTGATCAAGTTATTTCTCCAGATGTGATGTCAGCCAGGGGATCTGACATATCCAACCAGAGCTATGGAGGGGTCTGAGCCCCTTCTAGAGTGGAGAATTCATTGCTTCTGTACTTGTGCCACCTGCAGGCCAGAAGAAAACCCATTTGTGCTCCATTCATGGTTCAGTTCACAGCTGCCTGGATCATTTCCCTAAGCAGCTGGATCTTCCTGACCTTCATTTTCTGTGGTTTTGCACTCTGTTCCCAGTTCTGAGATGACGTCTTGGAAGGAGAAGAGTATGAATCCACCCCCGTGTTTCATCCAGCGCCTGGACCACCTTGTGTTGACTGTTAAGAGTATTGAGGACACTGTTGCCTTTTATTCCAAAGTCCTGGGCATGGAGGTGGTGACTTTCAAGGTAACAGGGGCCAAGCAAGTCTTGGGTCTCTAGGACTTGGAGTTGCAGTCCTGGACTGGTGCCTGGTTCCTGTGGTTCTAACGGGGGATCTGGGTCATTTCCATAGTGTGGGGATGGTAGAACCAGCACAAGATGCAGGCCATTAAATCCTGAGTTTCAGTAGGGTCAAGCTGAGTCAAAGAAAGATTCAAACTGCAGAAGGAGCCAAAGTGACCCCCCTCCCCAGAGAAAAGGAGAAATTGTTATTGAAAAACAATATCTAAGACTGAAGAAGACCACTCAAACTCACAAAACTTCTTTGGACTCACAGAATGGTTGGGTTGGAAGGGAAATTTAAGCCCACCCAGTTCCAACCTTCTGCCATGGGCTGGTTTCCCACAGCCAGCTCAGGCTGCCCCTGGCCTTGAGCACCTCCAGGGATGGGGTATCCACAATTTCTTTGGGCACCCTGTCTCAGTGCCTCACCACCCTCTAAGCATAGAATTTCTTCCTAACATCTAACCTAAATTTCCCCTCTTTCAATTTAAAGCCATTTCCCATTGTCTTATCATTATTATACCGTTCAAAAAGTTAGTCACCTCTTGCTTCTAAGCTCCCTTTAAGTACTGGAAGGCTGCAGTGAGGTCTCCCTGGAGCCTTCTCCAGGCTAAACAAGTGCAGCTCCCTCAGCCTGTCTTCATAGGAGAAGTGCTCTAGAACTTTGATCATCTTCATGAGCCTTCTCCTTCACCTCTCCAACAGCTCTGAATCCTTCATGTGCTGGGGATCCACTGACAAACTTAAGACAGGATAGCTAACATTTTCAGAACAACACCAATGCATCTCTTGCCTAATCATAGGGCAACTTGACATGTTTTGACCATATCCATTGCACCTCATTAACTCCAAAACCTATTTCATTGTCTCCTACTCCATCAGGCCTCTTAAAATCAGTTCCATTTACATTCCAGGACTGCAGTGAGCAATGATTTATTTTTCAGGCGGCACAAATAGCAACTCACTGCCTTGCATTTCCATACAGCTTGGCACTCAGTTGCTATGTAAGCTTGCAGAAATCTTGACCATCTGCAAAGAAAAGAGGTGCTCAAACCTCAGTGTCTTCTGCCTGCCTCAATTTTGTTCACTCTGCTGTTCTCAAAATGTGCATTATTATTATTATTATTATTATTATTATTATTATTATTATTATTTATTACTATCCTGCCTGTCCCACAGGCAGGATTCCCAAAACTGAGCACTTGTACCATCAGATCTTGGAAGTAGTTACATGTGGCCAGGGGACTTTATCGGGTCACTGCATCTGGAGGGATGTTTTGGAGCCTTGCAGCAGCCACTTCTTGCCTTGAGTTGCCACAGCAAGGGCCCAAAGTTATCAGCGTTACAACCAAGTTCCCAGGACTTTCAAGACTACACAGCTGAGGGGATGCTAAAAGCTTCCAATCCAGGAAGTCTCATTGGAGATTGATTCTTTTACTTGGGGACAGGGAAATTGCAAAGCTTTACGTTTTGGCAACCAGAAGTTTAACCTGCATGAAGTTGGGAAGGAGTTTGAACCCAAAGCTCGATGCCCAGTCCCTGGCTCTGCAGATATCTGCCTTATCACAGAGGCATCCCTGGACAGTCTCCTGGGTCATCTGAAGGTAAGGAAGGCTCAGAGTAACACAAATCCTTGTAAACCTGGGAGGCACTAAGCTGGAGCCTCACAAGTGCACTTTTAAGGACTGTGCTTTGGAGAATGTCAGAATTTTCTCATACAACAATTCATATTTGCAAGACTGGAATCTTTTAAGATTCCCTTGAGCATTAAAACCCTGCTCTTATTTTTCCTCCCAGGCTTGTGGAGTGATAATTGAAGAAGGACCCGTGGCCAGGACTGGTGCTGTGGGTCCAATAACATCTGTATACTTCCGAGACCCTGATGAGAATCTGATTGAAGTTTCTAGGTACATCACAGATAAGAGTGAAGCCAGTGGAGGGGAGCCCTAACCACGACCCATTCTCTGCCTGTGTTGCAGTAGGAAGCCTGATGCAAGTGTCAGCATTAATTTTGTAAACTTAGAACGAGGCTCAAATCCCAGCTAGAGACATAGAACTGCATCAGAGCTCTCCCAAGACAAGATTAGCTCTGGCTTGCTGAGATCTTACCTCTGGATATGAATCATAGAATCACAGAATCATAGAATACTTGGAGTTGGAAGGGACCTCTGAAGGCCATCTAGTCCAACTCCACAGCAATGAACAGGTACACCACAGCTAGATTACATTGCCCAGTGCCTTACCCAGCCTCACTCTGAAAGTTTCTAGGCATGGGGCATCAACTATATCACTAGGAAACTTGTTCTAATGCCTCACCACCCTCACTGAAAAATCTTTTTTTCTTATATTTAACCTAAATATACCCTCCTACTTTTATAAATCAACATCAATTGAGATTTCCTGTCTTTGTTAGAAGATGTGTCCTGCTGAAACCTACTGCCTATCTAGGAACTGGGAACTGGGCTCCAGTGTCTGACATACAAATTGCTCACAAGACTGAAGATCTGTGTGTCATACTCAACTCTGCATTAATACTTGAAAAGTGACAGAGTTTGTTAATCTGGGATGGGAGAAATCAGCAGTGAGGTGGCTGCATGGAGAGGAGGATGTGTAACGCTAGATATCTCATTGCTGACTTCTCCCATCCCACATGAACAGAATCCTATCACTTTTCAAGTCCCTGCAAAATTCTAGCTGAGGGAGAAAGAGGGTGCTAAGGGGACAGTGGTATCAGGCAAAGAAATTCTAAATTGGCTCCACTTTCAGCCCAGCCTAGTTGTCTAAGACTGTCACTATGTAAGTTTCCTTCTTTCTTTAATTCCTTCAATTATTGAAAAGCATAAAAGAACAAAGAGGGGTTACTTGGGGATTTTCAAGGAGAGCAGTTCCTCAGATGGCCACACTGCGGTAGTAACGTTATCATCAAGGAAATAGTGCTGGAAGACAGAGTGAGCTTTTCTGACCTCTACAGTCAAAATCACCTCTAAAATAGAAATAATCCGCGAATTGAGCTTTAAAAAGAAAAAACAAAAAAACTTTCTGATGGTATATCCTGTGAAGTCCATGGTGGGAAAAAACCCAAATCTTAATAAATGCAGTGCTTCCCATTACCCAAAACTTGTGGCAGTGGCAGTGGCAGGAGAGAAAGCAGCTTGCAGTTCGGATCAAACCACCTGTGGGAATGAAAGATAAGCTTTCCCATGGGATATGGAAACTCACCCTTTGCTTTGCTCGTGGAGAGCAAAAGGGGGCCCTGGGGGTGGGGACAGCTGGGAACGGGGACCTCGGTCTGGGAGCCCCGGGGCCGCGGCCGCTCTCCAGGGTGCTGACGACTGCCAGGAAGCGTCGCTCCTACCGGCCCTGGCTTCCCAGCTTCTCCCTGCCCTGGCTCGTGTTCCAGCCCAGCCCAATTCATTTTGGGCCTGAGATTGAGCAGTGAGTCCTCAGTGACTGCTTGCTAGCAGATGACCTTCCTGGCTATGTGCTGGAAGCGTTTATTTCACTGAGCTTGCAACTGTGGATATGTTTGTGAAGAAAGGTCTCCTTACTTTTATTTAAGTGTACTTTTTCTTGGAACAGCAATAGAAGGAAGGGCAAAGGATATTTTCTTACTCAACTGAAAGAAGAAGTGTTGTGTCATATTAATAACTGAATTATCCTCGGTGTCAAACAAACCTGCCCATAGTATCTACAGACCAATTCCTCTCAGATGGAAGACTGATGACAATCAGTGATCTCTGCTTCAACTTCAGCTCATCCCCTCCTAGCCTCTGCTAGCCTCTGTTGCTTTCCCCTTTTATTTGAAAGCCATTCTATTGTATGTGTTTGAATTAAAACTGAAAGACTACATAATGCGGCATTAGATTTTTGTGCAATAATAATAATAAAAAGAATTCACTTCATTTCTTTATTTAGAAAGATTCAGAGTAACTATGCTAGACAGTATGAGAGGATTACATTATGAGTGGATTACATCAGTTGGGCAAATATTTTCTTCTGACTTGGAAGTTCTTTGCGGAGTCCACTACTAGCAAGCTAAAAATGAACCAGCCCACATTGCTTCTTGCCTGTCTAGTCCCATCTCAGTCCTCTCAGCAGAAAACAACCCTGAATTTCCCAGCAGGTTCTGTATCTACATCATGATCATACTGGAAGCAAGTCCTTTGGATCAGCAGTCAGTATTTGTTTGATGAGCATAGGAATATTGCATAGTTCTACATCTTGCTGCTCAAAAAATACTAAATGTAAGAATTCTTTCAGTGAATGGTTACTCAGGAGTACAAGTCATAGATTTTACCACAGCTAGAAAGATGATTTAGGGGTTTCCTCTTTATGTTTTCTCCCCTGTCAGGGAAGAGAAGTAGGAAATTCCCAATGTGAATCACAGCATGCTTGTACCCAAGTGACAATCCAGAGTGGTCCATCTCTTCACTGACTACAAAGATGACCTCTGGAAAGCTAGCTCTGATAGCTGCCTGGGTGATCTGTCCAAACCCAGGAGGGATGATATGCCACAGCACTATGATCACCTTGCAGAAGGTGTAGGATGTAAATGTAGGACTGATGTAGGATTCCTCAATTGGCTGCCTTTCATTCAGATAAGACATAGAGGCTTTAAGAGTCACTTAACCATTCCTTCTACATAGAGAAGTGACAACAACTTCCTAAATATTGGACATATTGGAAGGTCTTGCTGGAAAAAAAAAAAAATCCTTCTCTGCTTGAGAGTTTTGCAGGCAGGGCTGTTTACAGTAACTCTGATAGATTTTTCATTTATCCAGTACAACTATCTAATCATGATCCAAAAAGTGCTCAGAGGAGTATTAAGGAAAGCACACATTTTGCAGCTGAGTGTCCTCCTCTTCTCCTCTTCCCAGACTCAGCAGTTAGGCATTCTATACAGAAATAACCTTGAACACAACTTTAAAAATATCTGGACTCTCCTTTGTAGGGAACCAGCTTCAAGATAATACTCCAGGATTTTCATAGATCCATGGGAGGTTTTGGCATCTGTAGTCAGCTTTCAGCTACTCAGAAACAACTGAGTTAAATTTAATCTGTGTACTAATTACACAGACACACTTTTTGCCTCATGGACTTCTGTGATACTAATGCATCTACTTTGACTTTAAGGGATAAGAACTTTCCTATCACTGGAAAAGAATAGTAAAGCACCAACAAAGAAAGGAACCAGTTTCTTTGAGATAAATCCCTTGTCAAAAACGCATTCTTTCACAGGCTATAGGCCAGATGGGAGCTATCTGACAGGTTCTCCAGATTGTCCACCATAGTAATGATGGTTTCTACCTTTTCTTCTGGAAGCACGTGAGAGGCATTGGATCGAAACTTCTTCAGGAGTGATTCCCTGCTGAGAGGCTTCCTCCAGTGCCCATAAAAAGTGTCACATTTTCCTGTCAGGACATCTCCACTCTTCAGGAGCACTGCCACCTCTCCGTACATTTTGTCAAAGTTAGCCACATTATCTTCAGGGTGTTCCACTACCACTTTGTGGAGCAGTTCCCTCAGCTCCTGCCGGTGGATGCTGCTCTCTGTGAAGGAGCTGAGGCCCACTTCTCCGTCCAGCAGGGCTGTACAGGCATTGAACTGGAAGGAGTGTCTGGCCTCGTGTTCTGAGTTGGGGAAAGGCCTATTGATGTACTTTGACACTGGGATCTTCAGCACAATGGTACGGATCAAAGAGGGAGAGAAGGACCCTGCATAGTTGATGAAGAGGTTCCGAACGGACAAGGCAGCATCCACCACCCAGTGCATCCCCAGGTGGGCTGGGAATCGCTTGAAAGCAATATCCTGTTTCTCCAAGAGGAACTCATGATGCTCACTTGGTGTGGACAGCGGTGTGGGTTGATAGATGCTGTAAAAAGCACTGAATCCAGAGCAACCAGAGATATCATCCAGAATGAAAGGGTTAGCTTCCATTCCTCGGGCAGCGAGCAGTGCTGCTTCAAAGCCCAGGCGGGTGGCATTCCCAATATGCAATGGCTTGGCTTGTGTGGCAGCATTTGCCATGGGTGCTCCTGCGAGTGAAGCAGCGATGCCCAAGGCATGGGTACACTGGGTCATGCTGAGAGACAGCAGCTTTGCAGTGGCTGCAGCACTGCCCATAGTACCGACTACTGAAGGAGGGTGGAACCTAAAGGGGAAATTGCAGGTATAAGCATTGAAGTGTCAATGGAAATCAACCAGTGGAAATCTCTCATGGATCTGTGGTGGACAGGGTTCTCATGACTCAATATTTAGCCATATGCAGACTAAGCATCTGCTTGAAACTTCACTGGAGAAAGAAGAGTAAGATTACCATCTCTAGAAAGTGTTTTTTTGTTCTCTCTAAGAGGTGGCATGACTTGTGCCCATATTGCTAAATTTTCACCCAAAATTTCACCCTTCCACACAGTGTCCTTATGCCACACGCCCAATGGCACTATGTCCTGGCTGATGTTCTCCCTGGGACCACACCAGAATCTCCCTGGGACCACACCAGAATCTCAGTTGTCTTGGTGGTTATTTTGGGAGAAAGATCATTGAAGGTCACCAAATGAACATGAGATAAGTGGTGCCTTTTTAGCCCTAGCAGAATTGGCCTCTGTCTCTCAGCAGAACTTCATCCTCATCTTGAGTTCAGACGGTCTTAGAGTGGCATTTAAAACCCTGAGCAAGCCCATGAACAGACACACCAACCCTCTTCTCATGCTCACTCTTTGTAGCCATGTTGAGTCTGTGGGGAAATATGGTTGACCTCTGCTTTTGTTTGTGACCTGGACATTTCCCCAGAGGGCTTGGTACAGTGGCACTGAGCCCATAAAGCTGCATGAGCTACCACAGGGAGATAAGTCGCATGCTTATGCTTGTTTTTGTTCCTGAAATTACTACACCACGCTCTAGCTCTTACCATTCACACCAGTCTACTAGGTGAACAAAAAGATTTACCTTTTGGGAATATTGTGAGCCTCGGTGGAGAAATGCATGAGCCTTCCTTGCACTTCCAGGCCCACATTAAATGCCAGCAGGAAATCCAGGCCATTGGGTTTGGAGTTTGGAGGTAGCATCTGAGAAGCTGCCAGCAGAGCTGGAAGAACAGCCCCTGATGGGTGAGTAGCAGGGTGCCAGGTATCATCAAAGTCCATGGAGTGAGTCTGTCAGGCAAACATAGATAAGAACATGATAGTGGGATGGGTGAGAGCTGAAGGGATCCTTGCTAATATCTCTGAGGCTACAGCAACTTCCACCTCTAATGCAGAGATCCCTATGGTTGCTGGTTATTCCCCTCTAAAAACAGTTTGCAAGACTACAGAGCCAACCATGACTTCTTGGCTTCCATTGTCCCTCCAAAGCACCTAGACATCTTCCTGTAATACTAATTACTGTTTTGAAGGCACTGCAAAGCAGCATTTCTCCTGGAAAAGCCTGCCTTACCGCAACACCATTAGTGAACGCAGCCAGAGTCGGGGACAGCTTCACACCAGGCTTGCCATAGACATTGCTCACGGCAACTGAAGAGTACAGCTCCTGTGAAAAGGAGATTCAGATTAGATCTTGAGTGAAGAAGGGATTGTGTGATGCCCTCCTGCAAGGCAAAGTCCTACAGTATCCATGAGATAAGGTCATGGTTGTGCTGACGGGGTCACAGTGGGGGCCACACAAATACACAGTAATATGAAGCTGCTCCTACCAGGCAGTACTTCAGAGCAATATCAAACACATGGGTTGTGCTGCCCACAAGGCCAACACCAATGCTGTCAAGGATCATTCTCTTGCTTCTGTGACGGACGATCTTGGACAGGTGCTCAGGTCGGACTGCGTGGATGAAGGAGGCAAAGCTGCTGGTCACGGTCTCCTCCGGAGCACTCCTGGCCACCACTGCAGCACCAAAAGAGAGGAGGGGGTTAAAAGTCTATGGAACATGTAATGACAGCTCACAGCTCTTCACCTTTTGGTCTGACTGAAATTAATGAAGAGGAAAGACAGGTGGAGAGTGCAGGATGTGGCCAGAATATCCCTTGGGTCACATAGCTGGAACTTCATCCCAATTATGTGCTATAGCTTCCATTATTTTTGCCAAGCAGCATTAGACCCCAAGCCTGGATTTTTCAATAAGCTTGGTCCTGTGAGGAGTGAGGAGTCTGGACTCAGCCAGCAAGCAAAGTTCTTGAGCCCTATGGACTGAAAAGGATGCTAGTGCTTAAGAAGAAAAATTCCTTTGTATATCCTTTCATTATTTGGCTCAAAATATCAGAGGATTTATAGCCTCTGTTTCAGAAGGGCATTAAACCAGAAGAACACCTGAGATTGGTATTCAAGGGGAAGTTTATCTCCATCTTATACCTTTGCTGTTAGGTAGGAAGGAACACATTCAGCTTCCCACGGAAAAGTTAGTGTCTGTATTTATGACCTGTAAGGTAGATATGGGCAGATAGCACTGACTATTGGCACCTTTATACTTGGAAGTCACCATTTCCAGATCTTTGAAAGTGTTACAATTCTATGGAAAATATCCAATTTGGAAACATTTTTATTTCAGTGACAAATTGCTTTGTTTTGATGAATTTATAGAGTTGCAGTTATTATGATCCACTATAATTTATAATATAAATTATATATTAATAATAATTAAATATTAATAATATTAATAATATTTATAATTATGAGAGGCTCACATGAGAGTAGGAAAACTATAAAATTCACTATAACTATATTTGCATGATTTCAACTCCATATATGTATATATAAATGTGCGTGCTGGTACGGTAGATGCATTTATACAAATAAAAGACAAATGAAACCAAATGAAACCAATACATGAAAAAGTCAAGATGAGTAAATCAAGAAAATAAAAACACTTTCTTTCCACACCTTGGAGGAAACATCATCAAAATCAACAAGTACACATGACACCATATTTTTTAAACAGAAATTTTCCCAATTAGACAAAATGACCATTCCCTAATTTCACTAGGATGCATTCATTCTTAAATGTCATGACTACTGACTCACAGTTTGCTTGCAATGGTGTTTGGACTCACCTAGAGCCGGGGAGTCTGAAATCCACTTGTAAACACAGCTGAGAATGTCATCATTGCTGTGACTCACAGAAAAAAAATCACCCCTTGCAGCAGCTCTGCAGAATGGATCACTATAGGAATCTGTACCACTCAGCAGTTTGAAAACCCTTCTGCAGACCAAATCAGTGCCCTCCCTGTGGGCATCTCCCTTACACTGCAAATGGGAGCACCAACGCCCTTGAGGAGGGGGAAACTGTGAACTCCAATTGGATTGGAGAGGCTGGAGGAAAATATGCCGGAATTGCGCTGCACCCATGAAATGTTGTTTTACTGTAATCAATTACTCTTTGTCACTGTGGCAGTGATATTTTTTAACCCTTCAATTAAAGACACTTAGTGACAGCAGTGTTTTCATCCTGCTACGACAGCCCTACTACAGAACTGAATTAAAAAAATGAGACTGTTCTAACAAAACTCGCTAAGAGCAAATGGATTTGCATGGATTATTATTTCTGTTGTTTCAAGTGTTTGAAGTGCCACAAATTGCATTTATTTCATTAAGAACCCATTCAAATGAAGTTAATAAGCAACATTTATAACAGACCAAGGGCTGCACCGCCCAGCCATGCTCGATTTGTCTGAAGAGGGAAGCTGTATGCAGCTGTGAGACAGGGAAAGTAATCAGAGAATCTCTTCAAGTAACGCTAAGAGCAAGGTCAGATGTGAGAAAGATGTAAGGGAAAACACAGGAGTTAGGAATCTATGCAATGACAGCTGCAATTCAAATTTCTTCAATTTATGGCCAAAGTGTAAGAATTTGGAAAGTCTGGTTCTCAGCCAGTTAAAGTCTCCATTTAAGCACAGGGCTGGTAATCAACATTTTTATCATTTGTTCCACTCAGGGCAATAATCAGTGTAACAAGACCCCCCACCCCCCCTCCCCCCCCCCCTCCCCCCCCCCCGAAGCACACTTTATCTTCCAAGAATTTGAGAGGATTATCTCAGTATACTTAGCAAGTACACAACTATCTTGAGATGCTCTTTAAGAAAGGATAGGGTTCGGCAGACGGATACAAACCGTGAGCAGCAGTTTTATGCACTTGCCGGGAGCTTGCCAGGAACTTCTGAGATTTCTAGAGTAAAGACAGAGAAAGATCATTTGTCACCCAAGCTGCCTGAACTTTTTCGAAGCCGTTTTACTGGTTGTGCCTCTAACATGGCAGTGGAAGGCACAGATCAAACGAGTGGATAAAGCTCACTTTCAGAGCAGACATATTTAAAGGAGAAAAAAAAAAATATTTTCCAAAGCTCAGCCCGGCAGGGGTGCCAAGAACAGCCAGGGAAATCGAGCAGTGCAGTGGAAGGGGCACACAGACAAGCAGATTTGCCATGGGATCCTCCTGCAGCCGCGAGCAGGACCAGCTCCGAGCGGGCAGGAGGAGACAGAACCACACAGCACATCCCAAAAACAGCAACCCCACCACAGCACCGCGCAGAACACATTTGGGATGTATAAAAGAAGCAGCCATGGAAGGAAGGGGTTAGTAAATGTGAATAAAGTGTCTGCGAAAACCGTCTGGTTTTGTCAATATTGGGGCAGGTTCCCATTTAATGCCATGATAATTTTGACCACTCTGGGAACCGCCTAGAAAGCGACAAGACCTCCTTAAAGTGAGAAAGGAAAGATCGGAGATGGATAAGTTCTGTACACAAAATAGTATTTACCTGCAAAGTTAAGAAGACCATTCTGGTGGCTGCTCCCACTGCTTAATGCCCAGCTCTGCGCTGCTCTATTCGAGGGCTAGGTTTGTCTGAAAGGTGCTTTGGTGTCAGGGTTTATATATGCTTCTGAAAGGCAATTTGCTTTTTGTTGGTGTGTGTGTTTTTTTTTTTTTGTTGGTTTTTTTTTTTTTTCTGAACTGAATTTCAAGTGAGATGACATCAGCCTCTGGGGACTAAGAGGGTGGGGGGAATTGATGAGGAGGGGTGGTTTTTCTGTGCTAAACAGAAGGGAAACCCCTTTGGTTTCAGGAAATAATAAAAGATTTAGGACAATAACTGACAAAGTTCAAGGAAATTCCTGTCTCCAAAATGCTACAATTGCCAATATGTGAAGCAACTGGCTGCAGGCTCCTCCTCCAGAGGAGGACTATAAAACTGGTACCTACCAGGAAATGAGAGGGACAAGACCATCCTCCCATTGAGCCGAAGTGTCACCAAACCAGGTAATCCAAGCTGCACAGGGAGAAGTGTGGCATTGGTGTTTCTCTTTCATGCTTTTTTTTTTTTCTTTTTTTTAATAATACATTTGTTGTATTATCATTTGGCTGAATCGTTTCCTAATTCTCCTCCTAGCAAATAGCCAGCTGTGTGATATTGCCAGCCATGTGCTGCCAGTTCATTGAGATCTCACTGCAGATCTGAAATGTGGGCTGGGGCTTCCAGGGAACATCGGGGACTTTCATCCCCAAATGAACCTTTGGACCATGTGTAAATGTCACAGTTTTGTTCTTTTGGCCAATAGTGCTTCTTGGGGACATTTAACTTTCTGCATATTCTGTATGGGATATCAGTTTGGTGTGGTACATCTTGTGTTGAAAGCCAGGTTGAATTTTTTACTAAATACTTACGAGACCTTGGTCACTGCAAACACAGCAATGTCTCTCAGGCAACTTTGTGCTGTTTTCCACCAGACAAAAGGCAGGGCTGTAATATTTGTTGCAGCTGTGTAGCCTCATAGTGCACTGTTAATCTTGCTATGTGCTTATCCAAAAGGCATTGAATTTCATTTTTTTAACATGCTTATCTTGAAAGACAGTATTTTCTTGGAGCTACGTAAACATTGGTTATCATTAATAAGGTGGGATGGAAAACCAATTGTGAAGTGCCACTGGGGAATAAGTGTCTGAAAATTTAATGTTGTACTTATATATATACACCCAATGGCATGCTAAGCCTTGCTCCAGCCTTCCATGGAGAAGATGTCCTGACACCAGCATATTCCCATTAACTCTAGGCAAGGAAAACAAGCACGAGTAGCAGAAGTCAGTGTGAAGCAGTTGAACACAGTGATATCTGCAAAGCACAGGTGTAAAGGCAAGGTGGGGTGGGGAATCAGAGCAGAATGGCCTTTTCTGGAGGGCATGATGGAGATTTACTGTAGGGGACAGGGTGCTCTGAGGCTACAGCCGTGTGGCATGGCTGTACACAAAAGAGCAGAAGAGCAGTGGTTGAGGCAGGACCTCGCCAGCTACTGCAAGACTAAGGCTGGAGCATGCCTGGGGCAAGAGGGAAAAGGAGAGAAGGTGGAGGAGATTGGTGGCTGCGGCTTTGCTCTTGCTGCCCAAGGATCATCCCAGGCTGGGTGTCCATTCAGTAAGCCAACAACTGGAAAGGCCTGGCAGTGCCCCCACTGATCCTCATGGTTCCCTGGGCAGTGGCTGTGCTGGCTGCCACCCTGTACACAGAGCCCTCAGACAGCAAAAAGGGATTTCCCACGTCCTCCTCTGCCGCCACACTACCCTGCATTGCCTACACCACTGTCACCTCAAGAGCTACATTGTGTGAATCTCAAGGAAGGACTTGATCTCTCCTTTCTCTGCTGCACCAAGCAGGGAGCAGAGGTGCTATCCATTTTCTGTGCTGAACTGGAGAAGCTGGTCCTTACAAAGTGCTGGAGGAAGCAGCTGTACAGCAACAGCATTGATGAGTGACTTCATTGTAGGCACAAGCAAGGCTTGGGCATATTTCAAAAAGAAAACACCACTGTTTCCTTGTTTCTCCAAGTCTTGGTGCAGCCCATTATTGATGCTGTGAGATTAATTTGGTGTGTCCTTATGTTGCCTGAAATGAAGGGAGGAGGTTATGGACTCTGCCTCCCAGCTGCTGAAATGTTCATAAGGCAGGGAGCACACGTGTGTGTCCCCAGTGCAAGCAGAGCAGGTCTGTAGCTGTTTCCAGCCCCAAAACTTTCTTTCACCCAAAGGAAGTTCCTTCATCATCCTCTTTTGGTATCTTGACCTAAATCCTCTTCTTTCCTTTCCCTTTATGCCTGGTGCCCTGATACAGCACATTTGGGTACTTCTCAAATGTCCTACGAAGGAGAGCACTGCAAGCAGAGGGAAACAGCCCTATGGGTTGTCTTCTCTTCCAAAACCAAACTATTGCAGGCTCTAAAACTGCTACCACGGTTAATTACACAAACCAAGTGAGTCTGCAAATAGGAAATCACTCCTTTGAGCCAGGCAGCCACCCAGCCAGCCCATCTTCCTCCATAAAATCCTTCTCACCCTCCTCCAGAGTCCAATTCAAAACAGAGTGCCTAGAAAGTTGCTGTCTGAGCTTCTTCAGAGTGAAACATCTGGAGGAACTTAGTATCGTATCGCTATTCCAAATATAACCACTGAAACCAAGCTGCCTTATAAAGTGTAAGAGTGCCTTATAAAATGTAAGAACCTCATGGAGTGCACAGGTGGCTGTTGATCTGACGCTTCTGAGCACACATCATTTCTGAGGGACTCCTTCAGGTCAGTAATTCATACCAGTGTTTGATGTTACGAGAGAGAGTTCCTTCTGCAGCACTGTGACACGGCACAGCTTTCTGAACTGAAAAGCCCAACATTTAGTGCAAGCAAACAATCAAAAGAATTAATTGTTCCCCAGAGATGGGACATGTTTCCTCTACAAATTTCATGAGAGTTTAATTTGTCAAATCTGTTCAGAGCTGTTAGGAGTCAATACGGATTGTTTACCTTTCTTTCTTCTTGTGAAAATTGCATCCTTTAAGATAAATAGAAGAAAAATGTTTGTTTTTCAATGAAACAAAAGAATTTGGAAGCCTGATATTTGCAAAACAGTACCTATCTGCCCAGGAATACTGTGTGTTTAAGAGCAGACACTGGGATTCAGGTTCATTAATATTCACACAATTGTTCTTTGGGTGGTGCAGAATCTGCTCCCTTCACTCCTCCTCACTTCCCGTATCAACAGGAGCTCTGCTTTCTTTTCTTTCCAAAAGGTTTTTTGGAATGGCTGAGAATGAAATACATCACCTTCTCCCTTTCCAGCTCATTTAGGTCACAAAATATTCTAAAAATACAGAAAAAAGCAAGAACATTACTGTTTTATTTTCATCCTTGTTTCCTAACAAAAACCTCCAGAGAGCAAACTCCAGCTCATGGTACCCAGGAGTGCAGAGGAATGGAAATGTGGGGGCTGCTTACAAATAGACGAGTTAATGGCAGAAGTATGAAGGGTTTGAAAATAGACTATTTAGTCACTGGGGTTTTAAGAAAGGGATGGAGTTGGAAAATTCCATCTGGAAGGGAGACTGTGTATGTGTGTGCAGTGCCTGCCTGTTTGTCTGTAACAGTGGATAAGAAATGTCCTGAATTGGCTCAAAAATACTTTGTGGGTTTAATCTGAATGTTTGTTCATTTGTGTTAGGCTATTCATTCCTCTCCATCTCCAGCAGCTCAGAGAAGAGAAGACTGGAACCATCACCACCACCTGCAATGCTTTGGGGCACCTCAACATGTTTTTGCCAGAAATCTTTGTCGCCTAAATAGGTTGTGTGTGTTTTTTCTGGATAGGCCTCTGGAAAGTAGGCACCTAAAGTTGTTCTTTGAATGGAGCTTTTGTCCCAAGTGATGAGGAGGGAGGCATGTTGGAAACACCTGAGCCTGTCACCAGCTTCTCCCTTTTGGAGCAGGGGCAAGGCTTTGGACTCTGGCTGAGCGCCCGAGGCCGAAGAACTCTGGTCTAGACGCAGACACATGTGGAGAGACGGTGAGGCTGTGGGGGTGACCACTGACATTGTTGTTTTGTCTGAAAGGGCCATGGTGAGCACGGCGGGCTTTGCAGCTGTCTTCTACAGCGAGCCGGCTGTGCTGGGGCTCCTGGCAAACGTCGTCAGCGCCTTCCTCCTCTGCCTGCAGAACTTTGCCACAGCACACACAGGCCTCGGGCCGCAGGGAGCAGAGGATGTCCTCGCAGGTGGGTGACAAGGCTCATTTGGGACACTTCTCCCAGCAGTCTGGTCTGAACCCTTCACGTGCCATTCCCCAGCCTTCATAGATCCAAACCAGACTGGTGCTCCTGGCCCCACTCCTCCTGCTGAGCATACCGGGGGGCTCCGTGGCTGCACAACAAGGCTTGGCACAGAAATTTGTCATCAGGATGGGAGCTGAGGAAAAGATAGAGGCCACAGGGCTTGGCACAAATGTCACTTGTGGGATCTGTGGCGGGATGTCCCTAGGTGTTTGGTCTTCCTGTGGCTTGCTTCCCTCCTGATGTCTTGCTGTGTCTCTCAGGTGTCCACCTCATCCTGATTGGAGGCTTTGTCCAGCTCCTGGCAGGATTTCTTGCCTTCCGGAAGTACGACCACCTCGGAGGCGCAGCCTTTCTCACCTTCTCTGCTCTGTGGAGTAGCTACGGAGCCACACGCATCATTTCAGCTGCTTATCCCCCCTTGCAGAACATAACACTGTCCTCGGGGAATGCCAGTCAACTCCTGTCCTCCACCACGACACAACTCTCTGCCAGCCAAAGTGCAGTGGCAGGGCTTGTGGCCTACATCTCCATTTCCTTTATTCTCTCCTTCTGCTCAGCTACAGTGAACTACATCATGCCTTTCATATTTGGGGCCATTGCTCTTGCCCTGGTGTTTGAAGCCGTTGCACTGTTTGGCCAGTGGGCCCTGATAGTGTCAGGTGTCATTGAGCTTGTCATTGTCCTGTGTGGGTTGTATGGTGCAATGGCTCTTCTGTTGAAGGGGATCACGCAGCGGTACATCCTTCCAGGCTTTGGGCATCCACTCTTCAATGTCTTGCTACTGGGGTCAGCACAGAAGAGCTCTTCCAAGGCCATTGGGGAAGAGAAGAAAAAGAATACAAAGTATGCTGAGCCAATGGCCCTAGGCAACATCTGTGACACTGTCTCTCCATTTATATTTGCTTTTTACTTCTTTGGGTACATGAAGACCTTCTGTGTTGGAGCAGCGTGGATATCTATAATCTCCAGCTGCCAGCTTCTCTCCAGCTTCTACAGCTATCTCAGAGGAGACGTCTACTACACTACGAAGTTTGGTGCCCACAGCCTCCTCTGGCTGGTAATGTCTTGGGAAGAGTTTGTACTCACCACCTTCCTCGAGCCAGGCAAAGCTCAGGAGAGCAGGCTGGGAATGTTTGGAGGGTGGTTCTTCTTGGTTGTTGCCTGCATGCTGTTTTTGATGTCAACCCACAAAGACACCCTGGAGATGTTGCAAAATGCTTCTTTCATCATCCTCACATCTGCCTTCATCCATCAGATCCCAGTGTCGGGTGCTTACCCATTCCTTGGAGCTGCCTGTAGCCTCTGCACCGCTCTCTCCATGTATGCCACTTTTGCCAGCCTTATCAATTCCATTGGGGAGAAGGCTTTGATTCCAGTTGGCAAACAAGCTATGTCCAGTTCAGCTCTTCAAACCACACTGATGGCTGCAAAAATCTGCTTCACTAGGTCCAAGAACCTCCCAAGTGGCACCAAAGCTGAAGTGCCAGATGCCTTGTTCTACATCTGCAATGGCCTGGCAGCAGTCTCTGCCATTCAGGGTACTCTCAGTGACCCCAGCAGGCAGCAACTCTCCATACCCTCCGTGCTCATCCCAGGAGCCATAATCCAGCTGTATGTCTGCAGGATCCAGGTTCAAGGAGGCAGAAGGTTTGGTTGTGTTCTCCCACTCTGCTATGCTGCTTTCTGGGGAGCATGGACCTGGCTTCGGTTTGCAGGTAACAAAATGCCAGGCTTTCTATTTTGCTGTCCCAAAACTAAGAGATGCTTTTAGGAAAACTCTATTTGATTTCTTTTGTATAATTCCTTCTCCCGGAAGATTTACTCAAAATTACCAATATTTCTTCTTGTAAAAAAAAGAAAAAAAAAGAAAAAAAAAACAGGGAATGGCCAAACAACCTGGCTTATACTCACACAATTAATTGCCCTTGATGCAGTTACTTGGTGCTCTGACAACTACAGGAGTCTGAATTATGTCTGTCTTTGATCCCAACTGAGGTAAAGATTTCCCTGCTAAACTGTTGTGAGACAACATTCAGACTGCCCCAGGACGGTTATTTCAGAATAACAGTTCATTACACACTTCTTAGGTGGCAGAATATTCCAGGTTCTGCATTTATGCTTCAAAAGCCTGGAGCAATTCATCTTAGCTGCTTGTAGACATGGAACAAGATCTCAAAATGCCTGAGCTTTATGAAGCCTTATTCAGCACCATGTTCAGAAGCATTTCATATGGCCTCCCTGCGAGGTCCTATTGAAATGAGTACCTCTGGGAAAACTTATAGCTATTGCCTAAGAGGCAGGAAGCTATTAGTCTCTGCAGCCAGATTTTCTTGTCTTTTACAAGCTGGAAATAAAATCATCAGGGTTTATGATAATCATCACCAGTTCTTTGGTTAATACCTGAATTAGTTTGCACTACAGATACAATAGGTTTCAATCCACTGGGATACTTCTCAGCAATCACTGTCAATTAACTTGAACTGCAGATATGCCATTCTGTTAATGGCTTGCTCTCAACTAAACATTCTGGTCCTATTTCAGGCCACCTGATGAATATTGGTGCGGGGAACAGTGAAGGATTTACTGCTGGTGCTATTGCCTTTTTGGTGCTCAATGCTTTTTTAATGATTTTAGGTAAGTCTCAGTACCACAGATGATTGACTGTTGTGGAGTGTTTGGGGCCAGATCACTTTTCTCACCTGTGGGCACTCTGTGGAGGAAGTGCACAAGAAAGGGAGCCTCAGCTCTCTCTGTGACACCAATTAGGCAAGAACTGAAATGTTTTGCCCACAGCCAGTAACAGAAGCTGAGCTGGGCTTAGAAGAAACAGTCATAAGGGAAAGGAAGAATATTTCAAAGAAAATAAACGGTTCAAATGAGGTGAAAGTGTTAGACGGACTGGACCACTGGCATATAACCACAGTCAAACTCCAGCCCAGCTGCTGTAAATCAGCTTCTTCTTGGCTCTCCGATAACTGTTTTCCATGTGAGCACAGAGTACTGGCAGATGAACAGCTTGGCAGTTTGTCTCCTGAAAGCCAAGGGCTAACTAAACCACATCCATATCTCTGTGAACAGGGAAGTCGGATCGGATACAATTAAGTTCATTTATGAACACTTCTGATGTTTCACACACACTTTTACAGGCATTTCTCTGATGTGGGTCAGTCCTGTTTATATTTCTTTCCACAGCTTCCTCTTTTAACATGGTGCTTCTCTGCATGACCCTGGCAGTGGAGCTCCTGACCATTTGTTTTCTGCTCTTCACATTGGAGATCCTCCCTTTGCCATTTGAAAGTGAGTTGTAGGTGAACTTGTCCTCAAACCCTCACCCAGCGGGTGCAGTGAGTGGGTCTCTCTTTGGGGAACAATATTCTGCATCAGTTCAGTATGGAGAAAAGCAAGCAAGCAAAAGATTGTGTGATCTCCCCTAGAAGACTGAGTATGTGCAAACTGCAGATGCTGAGCCTTCTGGCTCCACGGCTGCAGGAGGAAATGTTCCCTCATACCATCTGCAGCTGCTTGGGCGCCCTAATAAACATCTAGTATGGCAGATACTGTGGAATCAAGATGAACTCCTGAAGTTCTGTACAATTCTACTTTCTAGTAGTTGTTTGGTGAGCCAAGACTTGGAGTGAACTAAATATGCCATTGACGTGAATGGATGTAGTTCTATTCAAATTCTGGCTTTGTAGCAAGTGAGACTGACTTGAAATTATACATAGGGCTTTAGAAAGATGTTTTTTAAAAGGTTTTCCACCAGCAAATTAAAAAAAAAAAAAAGTCAGGTAGACCAGCCTGGAAATGCCTTGAATTTTTAGACTCACAGATGTGCTGGACTGTAAATGTAGTGTGACAGGAAAAGCTGAAGTAAGTTTGCAATTCTGGGAAGACCAGACACAAAAGAAAATAAAACTTTGCCAGCACTCTTCCTCCCTTTGACCTTCTGTGGTTTGATTTTCAGTTGTAATGTTATGCATCTTCAGCATCATCTGCTTCTACGGAGCAACAGCATCACTTGCTAACAGCATGTTTGGGAAGGACCTGATGATGATGGGACCCTCTCTGTTCACAGTAAGAGATGTTTTGCGTAACGGTATAGCTTCCTTGCTTAGGAGAATATTCCAAGGTATTCAGTCTTGCCTAGAGGAGTGCAAGTTTCTATCTCCCTTTCTTTGACTGCCATTTGAAATCCCTGTCACAGTACTGCTGTAGGAAGATTTGAGCTAAAAACAAGGTACTTTCCATTAGGAATAATGTGTATGGAAATTTGGGACACTTACAAGATTAATGTCACCTGCTTTAGGTGAAGCACACCTTAAAGTGCTGCCTCTGCCCTTTGAGGCCAAGAGAGAATGGCACAGTGAGATGTCTGTGTTCAAGGAGACCAAATCATAGAATCATCTGTGCTGGAAGGGACCACTAAGGGTCACCTAGTCCAATTCCCCTGCAACAAACAGGGACAGATCATCCCCTGTATTTAACATACTGGCTTATTCCCATGCTAATGGCTTTGATTACTGCCAGGCTGAGAACTCTAAGAAGAACACTGAAGATCCCCCACCCTGCATCTGCCCCAAGTCCCACTGTACCAGTGGCCTGAGGACCATCGCTGACTTGCTGAACACAGGGGCAGTGTGTGGGGTCCCAACAGACACCGTGTATGCTTTGGCAGCCTCCTGCAGACACCCTCAAGCCATTGAGAAAGTCTACAGAATCAAGGTGCGGATACAAAACTGACTTGTTGTACTGCTGGCATCCCATAGATCAGTAATGTATGCAAAGAGAAATGGGAACCCCTTCTTCCAAGTTGTTCTGATTCAGAACTGAGCAGATAGAGTCTAGCAAGAGCTTCACAAAAGGCCATGGATCATTTTTTTTAAGCTGAGCAACTGGCAGGAAGAGCATTCGCTGATTTGGGTGTGTAGCACTGGGAATTAGCAACTTTCTGCTTCACTGAAGGGGACAAAACAAAAACCCAATCTCAAACAGCCTTGACATGTTCCTAAGTGGGTCCAAACCTGTATTTGTCCTCTCTGCTTTATGAAGTGCTGAATCAAAATCCCAGATTTAAACTTGCCCAGACTTTGGGAGACATTCAGTGCTGGAAGAAGACCCAAAGTTTGCACCTTAAATACATCTTTTGCAGCCTGGCCCCTTCTGTTCTCCATGAGGCAATTTCCTGGCTAGCCTGGAGAAATAAGCATAACAGACTATCTCAGCTGGCACTTAGTGTGAACATCAGCAACAAAGGCAGTCTTTTCTGTCCTGCTTTGGTGCCAATGCTAACCTTCCTTGTCAATGAGAGAATATAAACAGAATGTAAATACATGCCCAGTTCCTTAGTCATTTGGCCCTGCTGAAAATGATGTCAGCTGAGGACTGAAATGACACTGCCTTGTGAGCTCTTTTATTTTCCTTCCATATCATCGCTCACTTTACAAGAAGTTTATGTCAAAGCATCAAAGAACTAAAGAAGTGGTCATGTAGATACCAGTTTCAGGGGGTTAGATTCCCCTTCCACCATCCTGTTGGGTTTTCTCTTGATTTATACCAGCATAAGTTAGAAGAAAATCAGGACTCTGGTATATTAAAAATACTGATAATGAGAAGAATGTTGCCCTGCCTGCGTTGGTTGTGTCTGAAGCAGGGGAATTGGGTGCATCCTGCCAAGATCCCAAGAGCAGCCTACTGTGCTCTCTCTTCTTCAGTTTGCACATGCAGACTGAGCTGTGGCACAAATCACAGCATGCAGTCCCCTCCTCTGCTCAGCTTTTTCAGCAGAGAGAGCGCCTTACTTGCTTGGAGCCTGTGGTCCCTAGGCAGTATACAGACTAGGACTCCAGTGGGCTTAGATCTTCTCGATGCAGACTTTTTTGTTTCTGTTTTTTGTTTTTGTAGGACAGGCCTCAAGAGAAGCCCATCTGCATCTTCATTTCAAACCTGGATCAGCTGCGAGCAGCTGCTCCCCCCATCAGCCCACTGCTCTGGGAATTCATGGAAAATGTTTACCCAGGTGGTGTTGGCTGCATTATCAAGAAGGGAGAGTGGCTGAAGAAGTTAGGTGAGTTGAACAGGACAACACCTTTCATGATTTCAGCAATCCATACACTCTCTGAGATGTCAAGGGAGAAAACATCTCTTACACATCTTAGTACTATGTGAAGCGTAGGATGTTAAAGTGCCGGAATGACTCATAGGCAATGAGAACCAGCATGATGGTCTCTTTAATCCAGTCAGACTCAAGGAAAGGGAGGCTCATCAGCCTGGGAGGGTCACATCTTGCAAGCTCATTGCTGTTAACTAGGAATGAGCAAGCCCTGGGTGGAGGATCAAAAAGAGATGAGCAGTCCAGAACAGAAGGATGTACTTGGGCCCTTTTCCTTCCTGACATATGGACTAAGAGAAAACACTGTGAGAAACAGTATGATTCGCACTTAGACTTGGTTTCTGGGAATCAATGGGAATGTTAGTAAACAGAGAAGCAATTATGCATTAGGAGTTATGCATGCTAACCTGGTGGAGGTGTGTGGCAAAGGGTAGGGAAGGTGGGAAACAATCGCAAAGAATTTGATTCTTGGATGTAGGTAAATCCATTATCTATGAAAAGAGCTATGCTGATCTGCAGCCACTGAGGTTGTGAGATTTTCCCTTCTGATTCTTACTATTCTCTTACTCCCAAAATCTTAGAGCTGCACTCATGGATTTCTGATCAAATGTGCTGCTTTTCTGAAAATGTGCAAGGAGTCTTGCCATTTTATTTGGTGTATGGAGCAGAGTCACTTGCAAGGAGAGTAGGCAGTATTCCAACAATGCCTTGCCAAGTAAACCTCTTTCAGCATCCTCTGTTTGTCTTTCAAGGAGTTGGAGAAGGCTACAGCAGAGTGGGAACTCAAGACAGTATAATGATCAGAGTGCCTGACCTGACTGTCCTGGTGCACCTCATTGACATGACGGGGCCTTTGGCAATCACATCTGCTAACCCTAGTGGAGAGGTTGACAGCACGCATCACGACATGGTCATCTCGTGAGTACCCTGTTCACTGCATTTCTACTGCTCTGCAAACCACCCAACAGGCGGGCAGCCATCATGATTTGGTGCTCTGTGTTGAGAGGAACTTCAGCATAAAGCAGTATGAAGTACCATGCCACTTTCTTTCTTTTTTCCCTACAGGCGTCTTGGCCATAAGCTGGAGGGTGTTCTCTGCGATGGAGAATCTGATGAAGTGGTAGCATCAACTGTGGTCAACTGCACAAGGATTGATGAAAGTGAGTGTCAGAAGCATCTTTCCAGTAGCATATTCCAGGGTTGCTCCCATTCCTTTCAGTAATATCAAACTGGCAGCACAGTGTTCTCAAAGAGTAACAGGTCTTGTGTGCTCAGACTTTTGTAAATGTGTTGACAAAAGATGTCTTTGGAGGGCCTCTGTTTTGGCAGAATGAGGCAGTCAGAAGCAAAGATATGCCTCAAAATTTGCCTTAGAAGAGAGAAAATGCTTCAAGTGTGAGGGTGAATGCTTCTGAAAGGAAGGGCATATGTTCCTTGTAGACCCCAGCATTAAGGTAAAGTAATCCACAGCAGTGTAGAAACACCAACTGTAGTCTTGTTTGCTGGCTCTGGGTCATCATTTGGGTGGGATTCTTTAGTGAAAAACTGAACTTTGAACTCAGCGCTGTGTTGGTGGGCGTCTTTATTTCTGACAAAGTTTATTATTTGGAGGCACTAAGCATCTAGATGGCTTTACTGGTTCAGTGTGTTTATGGTGGAACATAATCCCTTTTCCTTTCTTTCCCCCCCTGGGAATTATCCTAATTTTCTCATTCTTGCTCTGGGAAGGTGGCATCACCATCTTGAGAGAAGGCTGCATACCAGCAGGCAAGGTGATGCAGATATTTGAAAGAGTAAAGAACAGAGCAGTCTGACACCAAAGAAAACCTCACCTGAGCAAAGGAACAGCATCTACTCTCGCAAAAAGACATGATGAATCCCAAACCTCGCTGGAGCACTTGGCCTTGTGAAAGCCATACCTTCTGTAATCAAGCACTTACCTCCTTGGGAAGCAGCAGCACTTTCCCATCCAGTGTCTCTCCTGGGAGCGTTCTGTGGCTATTAATTGTTTATCTCCAGTAAGTGCCTGAAACCGCTGGGAAATCTGCCCACAGAGTGCCAGCAGGATCAGGAGCTGATGCTGCACTGCAGGAATTCCCAGAGTGCCAGTGTTTCCTGAGTGCCTTGGACTGCGGACTTCATGCTGCTTGTATACTCCCTTCTACAACATTCAGATCTGTGTATTTTAAACAGCTAAATTCAACTAAATAAATCCTCTTTTTGGAATATAAGGAAAAGACTTTGGCTTTCAGTTGCTTTCCACCAAACTGTTCGTACTCCAAAAACTGCAAAGCTCTACCACTAAGCGCTAGGGGAAGAAATAAATATTGGAAGGCACACTCCTGACAGAGGGTGTACAGTGAGTTATTCACCCCTGCCCTGCCCTGGCATCCTCACAGCCACTCCCTGCTTGGACCAGGACACCTCCCAGCTGGTCTTGGGGTACTTAATGCAGAAAGCAACAGCTGATGTGGGCCCACGGTAAATGGAGGCTGAGGGGAAATCAGGGAATTCACTCTTAAAGAAGACAATCCTTATTAAAAAAACAATGAGCTAGGGCTTAAAGGCTGGCTTGAAAACACAGATATGAAATTCAGATTTGGAGGGTTTCTGTAATGTTTTTCCCTGTACCAGAAGCAGTGTCCAAGCAGCAGATCTCTGCCAGTTCCCTACAGTTGTTCCTTCTCCTCCCTCCTACTCTGGGCAGGCAGATTGTTCCCTTGGCATGCATGCAACACCACCTCCTACCACCCAAGGGACAAGCCCCTTTCCAGCTCCCCTTTATCATAGCTTTGGAGTATCCTTTTCTGCTTCTCGTGGGCTTCTCCCCAGGGTCACATCAGAGCAGGAGTTCCCTCCCTCCCAGATCACCAGATGCTTCTCCAAGACCTGAGCAGCCAAACCTGGTGGGGCTTTTGGGGCTACATTCCTCCCACACCTCATTATGAACACGTAAACAAACACTGACTCTGGTTCTGAGCGTGCTCAGCTTGCTTTGGCACGGGGGTTGTTGTCCCTCTGCTTCTCCTCAAGGTGCAGCCTGCCATTTAGCCTGTGCTCAGAAGTCCCCATAAATAGCAGCCTTGACTCTGGCTCCAGGTGATGGATGTTATTTCACTACCCACAGTCCCAGTTGAAAGCCTTTGGCATCTGTTCCTCAGGTCTGAGCACAGACTACCCTTGACGCTGCAACCTGGAGCCTTCTGACCCTAAAACCCACCTGTACCCTCTGCCGAGGGCACTCACTGTAGGCTGTGCTGGGCACTGCAGGGCATTCCCAGCCTTCTCTGGTTTTTCAGCCCCTGCCAACTTCTCTAAGAGGAGTGAAGTCATGCTCCCCTCCCTGCACATACCCTCAGACAGCTAAACAAGCCTCTGCACACACAGTACCCTTCTTCCACACACAAGCACATATTATGCCCTGTGAGCCAGCAGCTAGCATAGCATCTATATGACCAGTCCGTGTGTCACCTTCTCCCCAGGGCAAGATCGTCCTGGAGCGGGAATCTCCCTTCTCTGTCCCTCAAGCACTTCACAGCACAGGTCAGAGGGTTCAGCTGCATTTGGCATCAGGAACCCAGATGCTGGGAAAGCCAGAGCAAGGCTGGGCCAGCTGGGAGGGAAGCAGGAAACCATGGGAGACAGAGAGGGCTGAGACGAAACAGTAGGGATTTCTGGGGATATTGCAAAATGCTATGATTCTCTCTGGTTCCGACCCAAAGCGGCATGCAACAAAGCCATCAAGAAGTCAGTGCAATAAAACCCTGCTTCTTCACGGGGCAGAGTTACATGTAGTTCTTGTGCATCCCAGCTGCGGATGCTGCCACTGAATGTTTAGTTGAAATGTGCAGATAAATGATTTGTGTATCCATATTAGAAAAACAGGGAGACAAAGCCACTATTAACAACTGGTCATTGGAGTAGTGCAAAGAGATGTTGATCTTGCAAGCCCCAGTGCTCTGAAGGACTCAGTAAATGTCTTTAAGGCCAGCTGAGGTCCATTGCCCAGCATACTGGACTATTTGAATGGTTGGACTGGATGATATTAGATATCTTTTCCAACCTTTATGATTCTGTGATTCTATATGCTTGACTTCAAGCATGTGGTGAAGTCCCACAACATGGGATTTCTCTCACGTTTCAATATTTGAGAAACTCCTTGACCTTCCCAAACAAATGTGGTTGTCAACAGTGGCCATAAATTGTTATAGCAATAACAATAAAAAAGGCAGGAAGTCTCATCTTGTCTTGTCCCCTCCACAATGTCTACATTAGACTGTCTCCATACTGGTGGCACAGGACTGAGAGAGTGTCCATAGTATTTTGGCTCAAGGCAAGGATGTGTGTTTCAACACAAGCTGTGATTAGTGCAACAAACAGCCCAGGATTTGATAAACCAAGACAAAGTATTGCCTGTGATCTCCTGAGCCTTTCTATGCAAACAATTTTCCAGCGGCAAGAGCAGCTCTCACCTTGCACTGCTGCTATCTGGCAGGTAAATCACAGCTGGAATGTCTCAGCCCTCGAGGAGAGCACCTGACACACTGTGATGATGAGAAAGTCAGGTTTGAAATTAAGAACCGTTTTGCAACTTCAGAGCTATAGACAAATCTACAATTTAGGTTATAAGTGGGGCAAGATAAGAAAGCATAGGAGCATGCTTTCTACTGATGGCAGACAAAGATGGCGAAAGTGTTGTCAAGATCCAAGATGAAAGGCTCTTTAAAAATTCCTTGTTTGGGTTGCTTTTCCCTCAAAACAAAACTCAGCCCTTTGGAGTCCACTGGGCAGGGCTTCATTTCTCTCCTCTGGGACAAACTCATTGAAGGACTTAAGGCAGGACTAAATTTCAGACTGTTTTAGATCCATGAAGAAGTCATCTAGCCCTGAAATCCACAAGCCTAACTCTATGGCTTTATGAAATGAGTTTATCTCAAACCAACCAGACACTTCTTTCCATCTCAGAGGACATAAACCCACTGAAGGCTTGATCCTTTCTTCTCAGTCATAATTTGGAGATGCCTGAAGTGCCAGCAGTAGCTATAGAGGGATCCCGAACTGTCTATTTTCACAAATAATGCTTCATGTATGTGTATATGCTGGTGAAATTTTCCCTCTTGGCTTCAGATGATGGCTTATTTTCAGGGAGAACCGTGATTTTTCAGAGATATTTCCTTGTTCTCAAGGAAATATTCTTGAAAATCAAAAGGTTACCTATCAGCAGAACACTATTTAATCAATAAGCAATCTTTGTGTACAGGTAGAGCGAAAGCCATAAACATAAGACAGTGAAGTTTCTATGCGCTGAGTTTCTATTGCTTATTAAAAAGCAAACAAATGAGGCTATAGAAAAAAAAGTCATTCATTACTACCTGGATTTACACTCAACCTTGTGAGTATTCTATTGATTGATGAGAGGTTATGGCAAAGAGATCTTTGCACTGTACCGATTTTCCAGTATCAGGTGAGAGACATCAAGGGGAAAACAGATGTTGTATTCAACATAATAAATTGCACGACTTCTTCCGCCTCCCCAATCTGTGCCAGGAATAAGCATGGTTTTCTCTTCAGCAAACAAGGAAATAAATTTTATTTCCTGTTGCTGTTCTGATGCTGCTGAATAGAGCAACATTTCCTTATCAGAACCGATTTGGGTAAATCCCCATTCTATTATCTCATTATTTCCATTACATTATCATCATGGCGAAGTCTTGTGATTAAAAGCTGTGACCTGTTATTTGTAACCTGCAGTGATTTTCGTCAGAAATGCCCAGTTGGATGTGGAAGACCACAGTAATACAGGAACCGTAAAAGTAAAGCTGACTGAGGACATGCCCAGGAAATAACTTCAAGAAAAGCCAAAGAAAAGTCCAGATGCCATTTGATGAAGTTCTCTGCCTTCAGGAGGGTTTTGTTCAAGTGTTTTCCCAGTACGAACAACTCCAAATCCAGCAGCTGTTGGGTGTCCAGAGATCTTTCATGACTCGGGTTAGCACATCAGGTTGTCCACTCTGCCACCTTACCCAAGTGTTAAATTCGCCAGCACACTCTGAGCTGTTACCATGACAAATGAACCTGGAATATGATCAGTAAGCAACCCACGGTGGGCGAGTAGCCCTGCGTCCCGACTCCACACATGTACCACGTCTTTGTTTCACAGAAATCTGGCTCAAGAACTTGGTGAGCATTAACAACTGTTGTGTAGTTGTGTCCTCACAATTCTTCACAGGGACTCAAAACAAACTCCCCAAGCCCGGACCACTCCTGCTAGCATTTTTGCAAGGTTAGAGAGAAACAAACACACCTCCCTTAGATCAACAACATGAGCCCTCAATCCCTTTATTCATTCTCTTTAAACACAGGGTCCTTTCATTAGGGCTATTAGCAATAGCCTTAATGCCTCTTGCTGTGTTTTCCATTGTGAGATGCTATGTACTGCTGAAGGCTCATTTCCAAATGGAAGCTGGCAATGAGCAATGATGCCTTTAGATCCCAACCAAAGGGGAACTAGGGATACTGGATTTCAGCCATGTCACATTTGTCCCTAAGTCTCTCCTGTGGATGGTCTCTTCATTCTGCCCCACTTCTCAACCTTAGTGCTTGCTCAGAAGTTAGCTGAGCTTTAGTGAGATAGTTTTCAAGGACAGAACATCAGTTCTGCTAGGGAAGAGCAGCACATTTGTGTGTGAATTCAGACAGGGGAAGGAAAGAGATGGAGAGGCACAGACAGGAGCAGAATGTTTAGACAAAAGGGCAGAAAGTTTCTGTTCTATTAAAAGAAACAGTGCAAAATACTGTTGCAAAACAGAATGTTGACTCACATCATCACAAAAGCAAATTGCACGGAATGTCACTGGTGGTGAAGGGCATCACTTCTCTGTTCCAAGAGAGATACTGAAGTGTGATAGATGGAACACCACCCCAAGAGGGACATGGCCATGACAGTATGTTTCAGGAGTTGGTTCCTCCACACCTGAAGCTAACTCACGTACAAAGAGTTGTGCTATGTGCTTTCAGTTCTGCTCAGCTCTACTCTCCTTACTTTCCTTCTTCCTCATTCTTGTTTTGCTTTTGGGGTTTGGGGCTGGTATTTTTATTGTTTGTTTGTTCATTTGTTTTTCACTCTTTGATTATTTCATGTAATCTCTCAATTTTATGAGACATTTTCCTGGAGACAGTGAGATCATAGCTCCGTGACTAGGCATTTTGTCAGTGAAAATTTTGAATATAATTTCATGCAGAGGAGGGGGGAAAAAAATCAATGTATTAGCATTTACTGTGCACACACAAACATGACTATTTCTTATCCTTCCCCTACAGATGTGGTAGGACTCACTTCCCCCATATAGAGCAGTACCTGTAGCACCACAGCCAAGACAAGCTCAAAGGACCATCAGACGTATGACGACAGCCTTCAGCTACAAGGCCCTGAGAGCTACCTTGCTTCATAGCAGACATTTATCTCTGAGGAGAGATGGACAAAAGGGCTTTAGCTTGATCAGTTCTTCACTGTGTCTTCGGAGAGCTAGGGCCTGGAAGTGCAGTGGAGGATGTAACACTAATACTGGTTCTGGAAGCCTATAGGAAACACATCTCAGCTCCCGTCATGGACAAGGGGAATCATCACACCTGCATCCTGTGTGCCACTGCTCATTGCTGCTCACTTGGATCTGATCTAAGCAAAGCTACTTTGTCTGCTCCTTCTCTATTTCTCCTCCTGTATCAACAGTTCTGCTTCCCACTAAAGGGAGGTTTTAGTAATTCAGACTTGGTTTATTTTGCAAGCGAACACAGCTGCTGGCAGCCACAGGCAAGAAGGGTCTGGAGACCTGCAGGGAGATAGGAAGGAGGACAGAGGTTGTGGAAAGCCCTAGGCCACAAGATCTGATAACCCAGAGTGGTGACTTGACCCTTTGCTAGGTTGCAGGTGGAAAGATGCCACAGGCAGTCAGCAGGCTCACGGGAATTTTGAGGACATAAGGTGAGCCTGGTCAGGGGCTGCAGATACTGACTCATCCTATGGCACAGCGCACAGAATGGAAACGTGGGCACATCCTGCCAGCTTAGGGTGGCTGCTCAAGGTCACAGCAGAACCTTTAAGAGTTACAAGATGGTTCTGTGCATGTGTCATGATTTCAGCAGATTTTTAACAGGGCTTCAGAGCCACAGCCAGGTGCAGGGGCAGCGCTGTACTGGATGCACAGGACGGATTTCCCCATCCTGATTCAAGAGCCTCAATTTCCAGACTGTTGGTATTTTCCCAAAAGATTTTTACACAGTCAATTTCTTCCATCATGCAGCTATCTCTTTTTTGCCTTATTCTGAGCCTCAGCACAGAGCTGCTCTATAAATTCCTTATTGTTACATCTGACACAAAAGCTGGGGACACCCAGCTGGCTCAAGACCATTACAGGTTGCTCGGCTCTTGGCAACACAGCCGTCACAGACAGAAATCCAATACAAGTATAAATGGATTGTGCAGAACAGTTGAAGATCTGGCCCAAGCTTTGAGATATGCTGTTTTTTTGTTGTTCTTAATATTCCTTCAAAATGTGACAAACCAGATTATCTAGCCATGCTGTAGTAATAACCCTAAACGCTTGATGTTACGGGGAGAAGTAACAGGAAGAATGCAGCAAGGTGAGTATGACAAAAAATCACTGCAGGTTGTGTTTTCACACGCCCTCTGTAGTACCGAGGAGATGTAAAGGTTTTGTTTTGACTCATTTCCACACCATAAGGAGGACTTGCCTTCTGCCTTTTCTTCCAGTTGATGTCCCACCCTGAGCCATAGGTGGATGCTGGCTTTCATATTTCAGCAGAAGGAGCCAAACAGATGAGGTCTGTGTCCCTACAGCTCCCAGTTCTTGGTGTTTTCTTAAATCAGAGGCAGTCATGGGGCATTTCTGACTCTGTCCAAGTCTCAGGCACTTTCTCAGCTGGTTCACTCAGGAGGTAGTGGTGATGCCACCCTTCCTCTCTGAACCGCTCTACCCACTGGAGCATCAGATCCACCCACTATACCAACATGCACCCTTACGAAGATGCCATTGAGTCAGTTCCTGTTCCTATGGCACAGTTCTATTCTCAGAAAGGTGAGTTGGCTTTTCCTGTGACTAGAAAATGCCCTTCTTTGTTTTCCATTCTTTTTTTCCATTGACACAGATGTCTGGACTGTACAAAGGGCAAAATCAAGGAGGAACAGGCCTGCTTCCTGGGTTGTTTCCTACCCCAGTGGGACTAAAGTGTTGTTATTTTCACAAACAGGCCCATTCATGAGATGATTTTGTGTCCCAGAGCGATCTTTCAGGCCTGAAGACCTCAGAGTCACTGACAATAACATTGGCCCTTCTTGGAAATCTCTTGATTTTCTTCAGTGACTTCAAACTCCTCCTTGGATGGATATTTGAGGGTCCCGAATCCCTTTACATCCCTCTTGATTGCCACACTGCAATGCAGCGACTCCTTCCCACTGCGCATGATGTGAGAGGAACAGCACCAGAAGGGCATACTGAGAGCCTCCTCTGAGGAGGGCTGCGCAACACTTTTTGACAGAACCCCATATTCTTAGAGGTGAAACTATTTTACAGACTCTTGTCAACATCTCAGCACAGATTTGATCGATTTTTTCAGCAAATTGTGCTGAAAAAGGCCAGAAGTTTATAATGGGAGTATTTGGGGTTTGACACTTGTAACAGTGGCTCTTTCTCTACTTCTTTTTAAAAATGTTCTGCTTCACCTTGAATACTGGGAAAACTCAGGAAATACTGGAAATTATTTTGCCCCTACTTAACAAAGTATCCCATTTATGTCTCCTCCTTCATCCCAATTTGCTTTTATCCCAATTTATTTGGTCCTGGTTTGCTCATACATAAGAGAGGTGTGGAGGGGTACAGCAAGGACTGAATTAAGTTGAAGTTGCTCCCTGTCTTGCACCTGTCATGTGAAATGGTTCCTGGCGAGTTCTCCCAGCATCCTGCTCCTGGCAGCAACAGTTCCTGTAAGAAACATTCACCAGGGAGAGAGGAAAAGATGGATCGAGGCAAGGCACCTTGTGAAGAATCCAGCTTTCCAAACTGTGGCACACTAAAACATACTATTATATGAAGCATGGGGAATCAGCACCCACACTTAATTTAAGCCAAGGCTGTTTTACATAGCAAAAGGCTTTGTAATGCTTCTTTCCAGATTCATATTTCTTACTGTGCTTCCTCAGGTTTCAGTGTTTATTATTTTTGTAAAACTTGGTTAAGAAAAGGAGCCAAATTCAGCCTTGTTGTTTATGAATTCATTAGCAGTACCCAGCAAGAAAGCTGGCACCGGGGGGCTGATGTTAGTTATTATGCTTTCCTCCCCCCTTGTCTCACATCCTGGAAAGGGATGCAATTTGATCCACTTGTAAGATCATTTGTGCACTGCTGGCAGCCCCAAAATGCCACGATCATATTGCTTGCAAAGTTTTTTTCTGGCGCTTGCTGCAGATGATAGCACAGCCCTGTGCGACTTACGACTGTTTATTGAAAATATTTTATTGCATTCTGTAAATCAGTTTTAAGAGACACCAAAGAGATACAGTAAGTAGACCAGTGAAACGATTTCACAAACTCAGTTATCTGACAGTTTCTTTCTCTGCGGGAAGAGAACCAGTTCTGTAAAGAACAAGCTGAGAAGACATGGTTCACAGAGGTTTAGCTACTCTGACTGCACAGCATTTATGCTTAAGTTCCCATAGTGCTCCAAGTGAAATCAATGGGATTGTTCATTGGTTTCAGCTGGAGTTTGATCAGCACCTTGCACCTGAGTCAGGTAAAAGTAATGTCAACAGTTTTCAGAGGCCAAACAAGCCACTAACTGTATGGCCATGCAGATTTCACCAAGGAAAACTCCTTGAGTTTCTTTGAAATTTGTTACTTCCTCCAGTTCAGGTACCACTCTGTACAAGATGTGCACCCTGAAGGAAACGTACCATGAAGTATGTACAGTTATGCCAAAAGGCAACAGACCAGCTTCTAGCATTTTCAAATGCAGTGCATATGATTCCTTTGAAATTCATACTCTGCAGAAGATAAAATGAGAAGTGAGGGTCTCCCATACTGCTCTAGCACTCCTAAGGCAGTATTGTTGGAGACATCAAAATGACAACTCTACCCTCAGACTGACTGTGAAAATCCAAAAATGGCACCTCAGACAACAGCACTTGTTTTAGTGTTGGCTTTTGTGACTTCTATTCAGAGAAGATCATATATCAAAGATAGCCCCAGCTCCCAAGACTACAGTTTGCTTCACCTTTTTAAGAAGTTCACTGTATTCACTAAGATAGTAGCTGAATACACCTTCCCTTCTTCCTGTTCCATTTCCAGCCTCATGCAGTGTTTGTTCCTTAACATATAATTATATAATGTTTCAAGTTAATTATTCTCCACCCCAAACCAAAGGCATTAACTTCTAGTGAAAAGAAAAAAGCTCTGATACCCTGGGCTCAGCCAGTCGCTGATGTAACACTTTCCTTTCAGTGAGAGCTGGCAATCTCTGTAAGTGAAAATACTGCTTCTACAAACTGGGTGAATGTGATTGCAAATCAGGGATATTTTAGCAGTATCTATAGAAAGGTGAATAAGTCACCCCTGTAGCTGAGAAATCTCTCCCATTCCCCAGTTTGACCTACACGTCATTTTCCAGCAAACACCTCCTTAGTGAGCTCATAACTGCACATAACAGAAGTCAGAGGCGAGTGTGGTTCTCACGGCCTCCATCAGCAGACCGCAGTGCAAATCTCTGTGCTGAGGCGGCCATGCCCACCCCATTGTGCACAGCATGGACATGATTCAGATGCTCCTCCTGGCCTTTTGTGGTGCAGCCATCACTGTTAGGGACCACTGAGTGTTTCTTCTGCACCTGCTCCAGTATCTGCAGCACCTGGATTTAACAAACACAGCAATAAGTGTGTTACTAGTTAGGGGGAATTTACTAATTGCTTCTCCTGCTGTTTACATAAACTCTTTTCTTTTTTAAAACTACCCGTCTGGGCCCATTCTTGGAATTGCATTAAGCATTTCTATCTACTCAAAGGTCTCTGGGACAGGTGTGAATACAGAGTCTGCCCCACTGAGATCAGAGATATTGGACCTCAGAGCCCTTTCTCTGAGGAATCAGTCTTGTGTCGCACGTTCCTCACGAATTTGCCCAGCACAGAGAAGTGCAATGATGGTTGCAGGATCAGGACACAGGCAACATGGAGATCTTTCATTCTGCACTGTGATAACTCCTCATGCTATCACACATTTTTTCATCTTTTTATAGAACAGGAAATTTCCAGTCTGATGCTTACTTCACGGAAATGGGCAAAGCAGAGAAAGAAAGGGAGAATAAATAAGATCAAGATTAATTTTACCTGAGACTTGGGAATTATACCAACTCTGAAGAATCCTATGTTTCCACTGTCAATTTTGGTGCAGTCCACAACAGTAGAGGCAATATTCTCTGGAGAAGGACCATCACAAAGAACTGCATCCACCTGAAGAGCAGCAAAATTCCACACCAAGTTCAGCACATGGGCAGCGAGATGGCAGTTTCCCCTTCTCAACAGAAGGCAGCTGTCAAGGGCAGCTCAGCTCCTTCCTACACCTCAGTATTGCCACTAACTACCTGTTGAATTTGGAATGAACTCAGAAAAAGCAAAGAGAGTTCTATGGGATGTGAATCAGTAGCAGAAGCAAAACAGGTTTGCATCAGCTGAGGAGCTTTGAAGGATTCCCATTTGAAAAGCAAAGGTATAGAAGAAGAGTTTTTTGAGGAGTTAGTGGTGAGAGATTTACATAAGCTGCCAAGAATATATTGTCCTAAGGATTTAGGATCTCAGGATATGTTAAAGCTCCAGTGCCTGTTTCAGATAAGCTTCAGGTTTAGATGGGAATCCCCAGTGCTCTGATAACTCAGTGGCAGCTAGAGCCCTGCCACAATTAAGCATCAGTGTTTCTGCTGCTTGTACAAAGTGAAGCATCTTTTTGTTGCTCGTATCATCCTTTGTTGGAAGACAAACTAATTCATGTTGCCAAGCCATAACTATACCATATAAAACAGAAGTGTTTTGGATTCCCACCAAGTTTTTCATTTTACGTTGTTCTCTCACTCCGTCACCAACACAAGGCGTGTCAATGACATATTTAATTAGATGTTCTCCCATATTATTGATATCATCTTTTGACTTGCCTACTGGGAACAGAGTAATTGTGTTCTTCCATCCTTTTGGGACCTGCTGGACTGAAAAGACACAAAGCCACAATTACCTTATCTCCTAGCTTGGCATACACTTGGTTGTGGTGTGTTGTGTCTGCCTCTCCTGTTGGATTAGCTGATGTGACCACAATGGGGCCAACCTGGTGACAAAAAAAAACAAACGGTAACAAGAGCTCTCAGCAAGTTCTGTGGTACACAACAGGTTGTTACCCAACAGCTGCTGCACAGGTAAAGACACTGAGCTACAGGTTGTAGCTGCTGTCATTCCACAACTTCAAACAAACCTGTGCTTACAACAAAAGTGTTCAAGGTGGGACCACTCACCAAGTCAATGAGGTGCGTGGTGACTGAGCAGTCAGGGATGCGGATGGCAACGCTCTGAGGGGTACCAACGTATTTAGCAGAGTCCTTCATTCCCAGGAAGTCCACCCATTTACCTGCATAAGGAAGAGTCACACAGCACTTACTGATGTGCATCAGTCCAAACACAGTGATCTTTCTAGAGATACTGCCGTGGAACACATGGCATTGCAGGGAAACGAAACATGACTTAAAATTGGAATTTCAAACCCAAATCTCTCCAGAGAATTTGGAAGTAGCAGATTTCCTCACCTCTGGGAATCACCAAGCTAATAGGAGATGGCCAGGCAGCATCCATGAAGTCCCAGAGGAGGGGGCTGAACAAATGTTTTGCAGGTTCTAGTTGCTTCAGGCTAGAAATCCAGAGTGACATGGGGCGCTCCTGAGCCTGGCGCTTGGAGCTGGAAAGGAGGCAAGGAAAATGAGTTTAGAAGTAAGCCAGAATTTAATTTCAAGCTGAAAAAGAAATGGCGTTGGACAGGTCTGGAGTTAGATGTAGTACTGCAGGCCAAGAGTCTGTAATGGAAGTAGGACTGTTTCAACAGACAATCTGAGAGGAAGGGACTTGAATGTCTGCTCCCAGTTACAAATTCCAAATGAAGGCTTTAGCTTCCTGTGTAGTGACAGGTACAAGACCCACTTTCCCAAGTTCTGAGGGTTCTCAGCTGCTTACAGAGGCATTTGTTAAACACAAGAGGGATTTTAGTTGTGCCAATATTTATCTAAAGATATGTACAATAACCCCCTGCTCTATTTTGACATTTCTTGATCGTTACATTTCCTTGTGATACCCAAGCTACCTGGCTCCATCACCTGTCGGGAGCCTTCAATATACTGTAGGACAATTCTGCTCAGCTCTCTCCTTTTTCATTTGGATCTTCTCCCCTGGGCTTGTAACATTATTGTCCTGGTAAAATTAAGGTACACGTCTCATTGCTCTGAATGGCTGCTGTAGCCAGAACTCAGTAGCAGATGTATCTCTGACAGGCTTCCTTAGCCTGGGAAGCCTACACCAGGGCAACGAGGCAAATACTCACCGGTGAGCTTTCTCCACAGCATCAGGCCGATTACAGGCTGCTACAAGCACATACACAGTGTCAGTGGGGATGCCGCAAGTCCCTCCATTCTTCAGGATATCTGTTGACATGTGAACAGGGCAGAATCCCTTGAGTGACTAGAAGTGAGGGTCTGTAATTCACGGGAGAGCTGTCACAGACAAAACAGCCAATTCAGTGCTCTCATCTCCTTTTTCCAACTGGCAAAGTATTTCCTCTGACAGTGCATTTTCTAGCATTCACCCAAGAAGAGATCTGGCATTTAGGGGAATTCTGGGACATATTCATCTGGGCTAGAAGTCATTCAGCCCTGTGGAGAAAGCAAGCACCATGTGCACTCTGTAGAAAGCTGTCAGTGGGAGCCCTAGCCTTGGAGGATACACGTTTCAGACTGCATGTGCTGACAGTGACATGATATAGGAGAGACAGCAGTGAGTTCACTGCTAAACCCAAGTCCTACCAAGGAATTGATCCTATTTTCCCCCATAGTGATTTTAGTTTCTAAAACTTGGCCCACTTGGTCAAAATACAATCAGATTATCATGGTTTCCATGTCTAGATTGAAAAAACATCCTTTTAATAGCGTTCTGCTACAAAATCTCCCAGAATTACCCCTCCACCCTGCATAATCCCCTATATATTTCCCTTACCTGCAATTCTCTTGACTGAGGAAGCTTTCCTGGCAGGCAGGTGAAGGCACTTGGTCATTCCTCCCCCCACACCACTAAGCTGCACAAGGGGCCTACCCATTGGTAAGCAGGAACCCTCAAAGGTGCTGTTGAAAAGGGCAGATAGGAAGCAGTAAAAGCTGACCAGACCAAAGATGAGAGTGGCAGCAATGTCATAGCCAGCTGGAAGAGCACTGATGGCATCCAACAAGAAGCTGACAGCAATGAGCAAGAAAGTGAGGGAGTAAAAGAACCAGCTGATGCTTAAGAAGAGCGTGCAGAAGACAATGAAGCTATTGAAGAGCATGAAAGCAATAATCCCTACTGCTGTGTGGAAGCTTCTGCTAGTGCCATAGAGGCCCCCGTATCTTGTCAAGCCCCAGATGATCCACATGACAGCATAAAGAATGAAGGCACTGCTCTCCAGGGTTTTACCCCGGGCAAAGGCCACTGAGCCACTTAGAAGCTTAAGGATCCCACCAGCTACCACTACCCATGGAATTACAACAGTAGCAAGTGGAGCTTGTGGGTCCCCAGTCACTGTAATTGAAAACGATGCGAGGACACTACATGCATAGCCAAGTACTTCAGCATCTGCATACTTGGAATACCCTAGGTAGGGTGTGTGAAGGTTTGCCCCTTCACGAAGCTTCAGAAAACTGCTGCTAGCAAGCAGGGCCTTCACAACACCCTCCCCTGTTGGGATTTTGGCACCTGCTTTCACATTGTACAGGTGAATCAGAGTCATCAAGGCTGAGGCCACAAAGATGGCCACATCCATTCCTTGGGGTCCGCCTTCGAAAAATCCCTTGGGACAACAAGCTAATGCAATGCAGTAGGCCACATAAAACAGCAAATACAGGCCATCCGCCAGGCTCTTAAGAGTGAGAAAAAGAGCCAAGACTGCAAAAAGAATTGAAAAAACCACAAGGAATGGGATAGGAAAAGTTGGCTCCTCTGTTTGCCAGATTGGGTATAGAAGGCAATAGCCCCCAGCAAATTTCAGGATGGAAGTGAAACCAAAGAATGTAGCCATTAGAGCGTCCATTGCACGGTATGATAAAATGCAGACTCCAATCTGGTAGATCCCGGCAGCCCACAGCCAGGGCACTTGACCAATAAATAGTTTGCTAGTGACACCCAGGAGCCTACAGCCGAAGACACTGGCAGACAGCATGTTCAGGATAAGACCAGTGACTGCAAAATGATTCATGCTGACACTGGTGGACTGGATCTGCTCACGGGCCTTATTTTTGGCAAGATCTGTGCCAGGAATGGCTAATTTCTCTTTGGAGAGGAAATAAAGAATCCTTCCTAGAGCAAAGTAACCACCAGCTAAGCAGACAACCATATAGTTGCAAGCCACAGCAGAGGAACCAAAAGCTGTGTTATAATGCATGGCAACTTCATGAGCACTGGCAAGTGAGACAGCAGAAGCAATCACAGCTAGAATGACCTCTCTGTTAAGGAAGCCCACCACTGCAATAATGAGTAGTGCCAAAATGAACGTGACCAGGCCAGGCACCAAGGCATTGCGGAAGTCACCGGTGTCGTTCAAAACTCCTTGCCCTTGCAGGATGAAGACCACTCCATAGCCACACCAGAACACTGAGATGGTCAGGAAAAGAGACGAGAATAGAGTGGCATTTCTTAGGCTTCTCCAAATTCCTATGAAACAAATGGCAGTAGAGACAGAAATGTGATTTTGACACAGTAGGTTATGGAAAATAGCACTTAGGACAAGCAGCTGTGCTACAGGTGCATTGTGTGTTGGAACCATGATCACTATATGAGCATGGAGCTGCATGATGGTCGACAGAGCTGCTGAGAGCTTGGGTTGGTCTGCACAAAAGGAACAACATGCCATTTTAACCCACAGATGCCTGAACAAGTCCCAGTGAGCTTGGAAACAGTTTTTAGAGAGCTCATATATTCACTCTTTTAAAATTGTCATGATCACGATAAAGCATTTGTTCAAAACTAACATTTATCTCTTTGGTTGCTTAGATCGGAAAAAAGTGGTGTGCTGGTATATTCCTCAAGCAGGAGACGTCAGTGGTCTGGCAAGGCTGCCACAGTTTGTACTAACATGTTGGCAAAGCAGACCAAATACATGTAAAGCTATAGAAGGGGAGGCCTACAAGCTGGCTGCCTTCCGAGTCTTACCTGCATATGCCAAAAGAGA
This sequence comes from Lagopus muta, assembly GCF_023343835.1. NCBI lineage: Eukaryota > Metazoa > Chordata > Aves > Galliformes > Phasianidae > Lagopus > Lagopus muta. Next base: position 11,142,331 of record NC_064445.1, on the reverse strand, counting down.
TGATAAAATCAACAGAAGAATCCCTAGAGCTGTGCTGGGGATCACAGGGGCTGCTCTGAGTGAACTGTAGAAATGCACTGCCAGCAAGAGTGATCCTGCGTGTGACAAAGGAGGTGGAAAAAGAGAAAGAGCTTGTAAACTTTGCCCCCCCCAAAAAAAAACACCAGAAGAGAGCCGGAGTGACAGGAGCAAGGAACAGAGAAAAAATAACAGTAGAAGATCTGTAAATAATAAAATCAACAGGGAGTGTTGTAACTTGGTTTGTGACCAAGGTCTCACGACTTTCTGGGTGCCCACTTTTGAGAAACTTGAACCTAATTGTATTTGAGGTGCTCCCTCATTGCTGGAAAAAAATAAAAACCAGCTCTCTGATTCCAACAAACACACAGACACGCTCTGAAGATGATCACATAAACCTCGTGACTACAGAAAACTCGCCTAAAAATGGAAAGGAGCAGCACTCAGAAAGATGAAATGCGAAGGACAAAAGAAAGGGAGTGGACACAGAAAACAGAGCAGCAGGAGAGACAGAGAAGAGAGGAAAGTGCATTAAAAAAAAAAAATCACTTATGAAAATGACTATCAAAAAGCTTTGATTTGCTTCCCACCTAGGTTGAAAGAAGTACAAAAATTCAGGCCAGCATTTTAAAGCCAAGACAAATATGTTGTTGGCTGCTGAACCAGGCAGAGGGATCTCCCGTCTCTGAAAATTTTACCCAAGCGGAGAAGATTTTGAGTAAACAGACTTTTTAACCCCTTCAAAAAGGGGGTTGTCCATGAAAGCTAGTCCCAACCCCATCCTCCCGTGCCAAGAAGACTCGATCCCTACCTGCGGAAATGCCCAAGAGCCCTATGGAGTAATGCAGTGACTCAGCTTTTCTGACTGCCATCGCAGAGTTCGCTGAAGACCCAGATGCGGGCTGAAATGCTGCCTCTCTTTCTTCCCTAGCTCTTTATAACCAAACCAACTCCACTGGCCTGTGTTCCTCCCTGCTCTCCACCCCTTTTCCCTACAAACATCTTCTATTAGTGTTTCTTTCTGCATGCGGGAGGAAATGCAAACGAGTTTCTTGCTGCAATAAATTTCAGTCTGAGTCAGAATGGACTGCTGGTAGCTCCCTCCAGGGGCCTGTTAATTTTACTGTTGATTAACCCTTGTTAAAAAAGACACTTGAAAAATAACATTTAGGTTTATTACTATTACTGCCTTTTTGCTATTGCCAGTGAGGAAATTACACTGGTTAAAATCAAGGGTTTTTAAAGACTCCATCTTGCTGGAGCAAACAAGTATTTTGTAAGCCCAGGAGATCCCCGGGGACCAGTTATTTGTCCCAACACCTGCCACAGTCCTTCTGTTTGCCCCCATCACAGCTATGAATGCCTGGCACCAATGTTCTGTGCTGGGCAAGCCCAGGGCATGTTCAGTGCCATTCCCATAAAGGTGACTTTTGTCCATGTGCCACTCCACATCCATCTCATCCAGCCTCTCTGCACACACTCCCAGGGAACTCCTCCTAATTCCTCAGGGGCTTTCATGAGTGAGTTGTCAGTGCAGTCTGGAGACCAACAGTGCGAGGATAAAATCTGGAAGTGTCTTACTGGCTTTCCAGGAGAACTGTGCATGCAGCAAAGTGATACCAGACATTGCCATGATCACTGCTGTATCCCAAAGGTGACATCAAGGACCTTTTCACAGCTTCCTCCTGCTTGCTATGAGAATATGTGAGAATATGTGATCAAGACGATGCAGGAGGCCATGGAAAGCAGTGGTCAGTGGCCCATGGTCATAATGGGATCATGTTGGTTACACATCAACTGGGAATCCAGAACAATCCCAGGCTGGCAGGATCCACAGATAATGCCAAAGGATGCTGCTCCTCCTGCTTGCTGAGCTGCATGGACTGGGATGGCATGCTTCCACTGAGAAGTTGGATCCTCATACAGGCCCCCAAGCATTTGTGGTTTCTTCAGTGCTTTGGAGGATACACTTGGAGAATAGCTACAGTGCAGAAGAGTTCCTTCACACTTATCTTCACTAGAATATTAATGCAGATTTAAGCAAGGTATCGATGTGTGCAGACACTCTCATTTAGAATGGAAAAACTTAGCCAAAAAGCATTAATTATCAAGAATATATCTGTAAAGATCTGTAGATCTTTAAGTTTAATTTGCCTATTGAGATACACCCTGTCACACAAGGAAGCAAGCTCTAGAACAAGCTTATTTTGTTCAGTTACACGTAGACAATTATTTCAGTAAGGGGAAACAATGCTATCAGTTTTCAATATGCAGAGCTACATGATGTGGTTTACAGCAAGTCCAAAGTTCACTTCAGTCATTAGCCATGATCAGTCTTACAATCACAGAATGGCTTGGATTGGAAGGGACCTCAAAGATCATATAGTTCCAACTTCCCTGCTATGGACAGGGTTGCCAAACTCCAGATTAAGCACTAGATTCAGTCAGCCTGGCCTTGAACAATCCTTTTTCTATCATTAATTGATTGCTCTCCTATCAGTATAAGTAGGAAGAAACTGTCTTTTCAAGTTGCAGCATGATTCAGCTGTTTTTGTTTTCCTGTAAGAGGAAATAATACAGTTCTAAATTATGCTTATAATAACTTAGATATGAAACCAAACAGAAGAGAAAAGGCTTTGGGAATTTCCCCCACTTATCTCACATTTTAATTTTTTCATGGATAATAAAAGCTGTTTCTCTACCCATCAAACAGGTGCTTTATTCCCGTTTGTATAGTTGAGTATAGAGTGCCTGACATCACTGTTTTTAAGATGCATGCAGAAATGAAGTCACATGTATCAGAAAAGAACATCTTTCTTATGCCTGTATGACTAAGGAACTTGCCAAGAAACTATTTCACTAAAAAAAAACCACACTTCACATCTCTTCTGAGAGAGAGACAAGGGCATTTTCTTACAAATAAGCCTAGCAAAATGTTCTTTAGTCAAACTGCACAAATTTTGTTGTTCACTGAAAAATGACAAGATAAGCTTAAGAGGTTATTTCAACACTGAAAAGCTAAATCAGAAATGCTCATTATCTTTTCAGGTATAAGCATATCAAGGACAAGAGAGAACAGGTCTCCACATGAGCCAGGAAGCATCCCCGCCACATGCTGCGAACCTTGCAACCATGTACATCTGTATCGGTCAGGGTTCTGCCAGTTCCTACTACCATTTTCCTTGCAAATGTTGTTGTTACCTCCTTGGACAGATGGTGCTGTTGATGGGGAATTGTGTTATTCATTCCTAACTCAGGACCTGAAGGCCAGGAAACAACTGCAAAACTGCTCTTCAGGGAGGGTGAGGACACTTAAGGTCAGAAAAGGATACCTTGGTGTTAAAAGGAGAGAAGCTGCTGGTGCAGTGTAGGGTCTTCAAAATGGGGCACATAGAGCAACTGCACTGGCTGGAATACTTGCTGTGGGCTAGCTCCCTGTGATACCATCTTATGCACAAAGATTTTACTGCTTTAGTCTGAAGTAGAATGGAAAACCGACATCTCAAAAGGAAAAACAGCTGCTCTGTTGAACAGCTCACGTCAGTTGGGGATGCTCTGGAGACAACGTGCTGGTAAGAATGTCTGCATGGGAGCAGTCAGTTGAGGAAACAAATAATATTTACACGCCCTGCCTGTGGTGCTGGAAATAAAACCATCTTGCCAGTAAGAAATTCAGCCCAACCCTTCTGGCCCCACCTGCTCCTGGGGGAGGGATCAAGCTATAAAAGGCTCCAGGCAGTTCACAGAGATGCACAGCAATTTGGGGCTCTCCGGGGAATCCTCCTGCTCTTTCTGTGACCATGGGAAAGAGAGTGGCTGTTGTGCTGTCTGGCTGTGGGGTGTATGATGGCAGTGAGATCCACGAGTCTTCGGCTGTGTTGGTGCATCTCAGCAGGGAGGGGGCACAGGTAAGAGGCTCCTGCCCCATTTCTGTCTCCTTTTGCCCAGGCTCTGCTTTTCACTTTGTCTCTCTTGCACAAAGCACTGCTCTTAGCAGCTTTGCATCTTGCTAGACCAATCAAGTTTCTCACTTTCGCTGGGGCCGTTGCAAAGCATTAAGTGAGAGGAGTCAAAGCAGACAGCAGTGTCAGGGCTGCTACAGCAAACATGAAGAATGCTTTGCTCTCTGCTCTGCACTCACAGCTGTGCTCTACGAGAGGACTGGCTGTGTGCTTTGTGCTCAGCAACTCTGTGTGCTACTCAAACTCTGAAGCCAACTTTCTTAAGTGAACCTCTCTGTTTCTGGCTTACACTTCCTCTCTTCTGCTTTGGTACTTCTGTTTCAAAGACTACCAATGACTTTGGCTGTTTGAAACTCATCCTTTCAAAACACTGAGGATTGAAACAGGAAATAGATGAAACCTTGTGAGTTGAACTGGAGAAAGGGCAAAAAAGGGTGATCCTGCAGCAACTGCTGTTACACCACTAGTCACAACAGCTGCTCTTTGAGAGAGGAAGAGTAGAGAGAGGAGCCCTGTGCAATTCCTTTCAGCTCCGAGCCACCCACAGATCTGGGTTGGAGCTGCTTTCTGGGAAATCGGAACTGCTCCACTAAACATGAAGGCACAGTACTGCAGGGCCTGCCCACCCAATTCCAAAGCCTTCAGACTGTGTTCGCAGTGTGGGTTAAAGCTGAGACCTGTCTAAACTGTCTCTCCGCTGCCTGTGGTCTCGCCTCTTTTCCTTCGCTCCTGCAGCTGCTGCAGTTCTCCCGCCTTACCTTAAACTGTCGAGCTTAAAGCATCGCCCTGAGCTTATCCCTTGATTGGCAGGGACCTCTAATGGAGAAAATTCAGCGACTGTGTGGGATAACTGGCTTTATGAGCACAGACTGGGCCCACCGCAGCAAAAGTGATTGCCTGGGACATGAATGGAAAACTCTAGGAAATGAGCTTTGTGCATGGCTCTTGGAACAACTTGTTTTCTTGGGAAGGAAAGGAGTGGCTGCTCCTTCTCCACCATTTCAGCTCCCAAAATATAACACTACGTATAACAATAACCTTCCTGATCCCACTATTGCATACAGGTGAGCCTGAGGCTCATTGCAACCACCAACAAAGGTCTTTCCTAACAAAGCAACTCAAGTGCTTTAATTTGCTACCTATGGTATTGAACATGTTTAGAATACGTGCCTGAGGGATAACAGACCTTTTCTTCCCTTCTCAGGCGGAGGTTTTTGCTCCTAATGTTGACCAGATGCATGTGGTAGACCACGTGAAAGGACAGCCAACTCAGGAGAAGCGCAATGTACTAGTTGAAAGTGCCAGAATAGCCAGAGGCAACATCAAGGATCTAACTAAGCTGGATGTCAAGGGGCTGGATGCCTTAATCATACCAGGTAGGTTGGTATGTGGGGTCTGCACGTCCGTGGTCTTGGAACAGCTTAGATATATGTAAGCCTTGAAAAATATGGGCTGAGAGAGATTGGGCAAAGCCACTGGGGGAGAAGATAATTTGGGAGACAGGACTGGAATGATGGACATCCTCCATCTGTGCTTGCATAAACTTATATTACAAGAGCACATGGCAGAAATTTGTCCCAGGCAGAGAGAGCAGATAACCACCAGTTGACTTACCCTCTGTACCATCTACTTAGCTTCTTTCTACTGGATGTAAGACTATCCCCTCCCTCACCAACATGCCTGCCTTATTATCAAGAGAAGCAAAAGCTGGGACACAGAGAGGGTGACTCAGAAGTGAAAAGTGCAGTCTCTTCTGAAATCAGTCTTCGGTGAAAGTATTTCAGTGGGGTTGGATGAGACCCGGAACAAGGATTAAAAGACAAGTGAAAGCTTGTCAGCGTGCTGAAAGAGAAGAGCTCAGAAGTGGAACAGGGTAACCAGCAGTGCACTGATACCTCTCCGGTTTTCTTTAGAAACAGAGGTGGTGCTTTAGAATCTTATCATGTGGTGGTCAGGAGCTGAGAATATTCAGGGGCTTGCAAAGGTTCTGCTTTCTTTCATCAGTATTGCCTAAAGGCTTCTTTCCACCAAATCCATTTTAACATTCTAACAAACCATACCTGACAGAAGTCCTGCCCCGGAGCACTAATCTTCCTGTCTAACCTGTTTCCCTCTTCTCAGGTGGCTTTGGAGTGGCTAAAAACCTGAGTACTTGGGCCACCCAAGGAAAGAACTGCACAGTCTCCAAAGAAGTGGAGGATGTCCTGAAGGCATTCCATGCTGCCAAAAAGCCCATTGGCCTGTGCTGCATTTCCCCAGTGCTGGCAGCCAAAATCTTCCCAGGCTGTGAGCTGACTGTCGGTCATGACACAGAGTGTGAGAAGTAAGTAACCTTGGGATGCTAATACATAACTGTACCATGAAAGTCACAGAATCAGCAATCTCTCCCCAGTGTATCTAGTACTGTGCGTTGTGTGCCTTTCGGTCCCAGGGCAGGAAAGATGGCGAAGATGCCGCACCACTGACTGAAAGTTAAGCAGATCCTGGCTAGGAACAAGATGGCTGCATCATACATAAAAGGCAGGGATTAAGACTGACGTTATCCATCCATGAAAGCTGTGACTGAATTCTGCCAGTGGCAGGAAAGAAACTGATGGCTCTTGTTAATGGTATAGAAAGCTGGTGAAGAAACCAAACCCCAAAATAAGTCTAGAGTGCATAGAATTAAGCAGCAGAACAACTATGCTGGAACATCAAGGTTTTATGTCAGCTTTACTTCAGCACTGTAATCTGGAGATTTTCCTGATGCTACAGCCTTAGAAAAATTCTTTTGACAGGGAAAGATTTAGAACCTATAAAGCAGGCTTTTTATAGGGACCATCCATCTCTCTGTAACGGCTGAGAAGATGCTGTTGTGAGGTGCAAACAGGCTTTTTATTGTAGGCTTTTCTCAGATCCTCTACACTGGTCTTTTTTCTTATAGATGGCCTTATGCAAAGACTGCTGAGACTGTGAAGGAACTTGGCTGCAAGCACATAAACAAACACGTCACTGAAGTTCACGTGGATGTGAAGAACAAGCTGGTGACCACCAGTGCCTTCATGTGCAATGCCCCCATTCATGAGATCTATGATGGTATTGGAAAAATGGTCAAAGAAGTGATCAGGCTTGCCTAAATGCCACAAAGCCAAATGTCAACAGGCAAACTGCTACTCAGAGTTCTTCCCCACACTGCAACACCAGTGGCTGCTGGAGTGAGAGAACTGGAGCAATGTAAGATTGGCATATTTTATCATGGACATACCATTTACTGTACTGACCCCAAATCAGCAGCAGTTCTGTGATTCTGTAATGAGTGTCAGTGCACCATAAGCTGGCACACAGATGCCAGATGTCCACAGATTGCCATCATTATCTGTGGTTCTGAGTAGCTGGGCAGTTGCCTGGGTCTTTTCAGTTATGATTTGGCTGACCTGACAAGCACATCATGTGTGAATGGGAATTGTTCAGAAATTTGTTATAAATCTCTCTCTCCCTACTTTTCACCATATCACAGAATAGATGAATTAGTGGCAAAAGGAAGGAGCACAATTTTGGTACTGAATAAAACAGACATATTTTACAAAGGCTGAATGCTGCTTTTATTTTTGTCTTTTACTCTGTGTTAGGATATGTTTTTAGTGCTGGTGGCTGGACAGTAAATGGGTAAAATAGCACAGAAGGAAGTCACCAGAAACAACCCCCCCTAGTTCTCCTAGGTTTTCTCAGAACTCAGACATGGTAAAAGCAGAAGCAAACCAACATTAGCAGGAAGGTTTAACAAGAAGTTGTTAAATTCTTCTCTTGTATTAACGCGAGACCAGTTACAATAGCATGGGGGTATTTTGGAAGTAGTCTAGGCGGAAAGTGTCAAGGGTGAAATCTGGGCATCCCAAAGAAAATGCTGCAATTTCCAACTGCTTTCAATCTCTAGGAAAATTCCTAGAAATTATGTGGAAGCAACAATTCTGCATTGCTACAGGGACAGACAAGATACCCATCTAGCTGAAACTGGAATGTCAGGCTGGAAACTGGTTGGGTGACAGTGAATTTTGGCAAAGAGAAGACACTAAAAATAACTGAGTACTACATACAGTTGTTCAGATAACAGGCCAGGCACTGATTTGTAAGGCCAGAAGGATCTATTCATCTGCGTAATCTGACTGCTCTACAGGAGCACAGTAACTCACGTTTTACTGAAGCAAACCTGCTGAGCAGATTCGTTCTTTGCTTAGAGACACTGCTATGCCATTTGATGGCTCATTCCTACAGTTAATCACTGTTATTTAAGATAAGCCATGCCTTATTTCTTTTTGTAGCTGAACAGCTTACTTCCAGCTTCAGGATTTTGACAGGTTTGTCTCCATTAGATTGAAAAGTATTTTAGATGGTAGCTTGTATGTTCATATATAGGCTCTTATTCTATATGCAGCATCACATAATAATTGCAGGCTGAACTGTTAAATTCTCACAGTATTCAGACATTTTTTCTAAGCTAGTAATTATTTTCTGAGACTCTCGTCAGGCTCTTTACATCCTTTCCAAAACACATGCACATTTTTGCACGCTCAGCAACATGGCAAGATCCTTCAAGACTATACCAGTGATCAAAATAGGAAGGAATGTACCCCCATGCTGCAGTGGAGCTGCAAAGAGGAACTCGAGCACTTCTGGCAGGGTCACAACGGCCCAGAATGACAATTGTACCACCTTGTTGGTTTTGTTTTTAAATCAAAATGGCCCTTAGCTTTTCTATATTTTTTCCACTGCTTCTCCTACCAATCATTTTTAAGCAATTGCCCACCTTCCATAACATTTACTAAAAATTGAAAAGCCTGCAAGACATGAAGGATCAGCCAGTTTGGGGGCAGTAGCTGCCAGGAAAAAGACGGAAATGTATGCTTAGCATGGAAAGTCTACAGATCCCCTGGTCGACAATACCCAGAGAAAACTGTGCTGAGCATTCCAATCATGAAGAAAATTCAGTCTGAATTTGCATTTCATTAGGAAGGAAGCACAAATCCATGGGAGACCTGACCTCATTACATCTTCTAGTCCCATAGCTGTATAGTTGTTCTCCTGTACTGCGACTTCGGAAGGGAAATTCAAAGTCTAAGATATTCACTACCTTATGGAAAATAACTGCTCCCAAGCCCTCAAACTCTTGTCTTTTACATAATACCAGAGAATCAGGAAAGGTACAGAAGTTTTTATCATAAATACTAATGTTTGAAATTTATATTTTCTGAGATTAAGAGTGTTTTGACTAACTTTATCAGGCTGAAAAGCCATGGGATGCAGTTACAATAGAGAGAACTCTAGGGGAAGGCTAATGAATTTGAATTAATCTCAACCTTTAGAATTAACCCACACAGACACAGAGCTAGCAACAGAACTGTTTACTGGGATATAGAAAACTGCCTGCAGTGATGGAGCAGAATCAACACCAAAAATGAAACATCTCAGTGTGTTTTCACACCCAAGAAAGGCAACACACAAAAAAATTCAAAAGCTGGAAAGAAGTGATACTGCAAACAGTTGTTTACAATTGAATGGGAGAAAAAAAGAAAATCATGTAGTTACAGGTCAGACAATGTCAGAATCCGCAAAAACTCTTCTGGATCCACTTCCCCATCTCCATCCACATCTGCTTCATCAATCATCTCCTGTCAGACAACGAAGATTTGGGAGACCAGATTAGGTGGGATCTGAGAGGATGGAGGGTCATAAAGCCTAAACACCAATAAAGATCTGAGGCAAGGCTTCTTGTTAACATAACAGATTGTGTCTTGTTGCAAAGAAACAAAGCACAGTTTCCCAATCAGTAAGCCTTTACACTCCCTCCCTGAGCAAGAGAAATATGCTTGTGCTTCACAAACCTGCAGCTCCTCGTCTGTGATGTCTTCTTTAACCTCACTAGCCACCAGCTTGAGTTTCTCAAAAGAGATCTTGCCGGTGCCATCATAATCAAACAGCTTGAAACCTTTCAGGATCTCCTCTTTTGAAAATGGCTCCGCCTTAGCAAGGAAATGAAAAATGTCTTCATGCAGGCATGACATCACACCACTCTACAATCCCTACTCAGACACTTTACCCAGCAAACATTTGGAATAAAATCCAAGGCATCATTTTGAGTCACAGAGGAGGGCTATTTGCCATTGCTGTTCCTCTTTCACTTTTCTTTCACTTTTTTCCTCTTCTTTTCTCAGTGTTACCATGTATTAAAGGAAAAGCTAAAACAGAAGTTTTTTGAACAGTATGGGGACTTGGCCTGGAATATCCTGGCCAAGCTTCGTCAGGAAGAGAGAGATTAGCAACACTACTGAAGTGGAAGCCGCTGCCAAGAACGATCCAATGGCTACAGCTGTATTTTATTTCAAAAGTGAGCCAGGCTTGCGCTGGCCATTGCTGCCTTTATTTACCTCACACACAAGCAATGTGTACACAAGCCTTCAATTAGGTGTGGGCTTTGACTGAACGCCAAAGCATTACTATGGGGAAAATATGGATCTTCACTTTGCTCTTAGCATAGGTCCAAAAACACACACCCTGGCAACTCTGATGGCATGTACACAGGAATGGCAATGCCAGCTCTGACCCAGTCATCTCACCAAGCCTTGCAATGAAGTTACAAGGATGTGAGGGGAAAAACCAGTCATGCCGGCGCTGTTTGAGAACAGCCTATGTCTGCACGCAGCCAGGTACTAGAGGATACAGAGGTGTATGAGCAAAGGAATCCCAGAAGGGCAATGCAGACTAGGACACGTGAAACAAAGGGCTGGTATCAAACAGCAGATCTGAGGACACTCCACAGGCTCGAGTGGCTATTGCCCACAGGAGGGGATTTTTCATTTTCATCTGATGTCTGACATTTGCTCCCTGCTGTTTTGGTTTTGAGAAGATCTAGAACTCTGAGATTATAAATACGGAGCTGAAATTCCACATGTAAAGATTTAAAGGGGGAGAGGGGAGACTGCACTCATTCCTATTAGGTCTATCTCTGCTACGGTCTGAGGGCTGACAGTGGGACTCCTTCCTGGAGATTTCAAGTCCTTCAGTTTCCAAGGAAAGATCCCAGGCACTGCGCTCAGTGCACTCAATGATAGGGAGGAATTGTCTGCTGAAATGCAAAACTACCTGAACTAGCCATCCTAGATCCTCGTGGAAAAGGCAGGAGTGGTGAAGACAACTCACCCAAGGGCAGATATCTAAAATACCTCAGATAAAAGTCCTGTTTCTGTCCTGCAGGGAACCAGTAACCCAATCTACTGCAAGTACCTGCATTGTAAAGTTAGGCAAGAGGAATTTCAGTCTTTGCGACCAGCTGGGCTCACACACCATTTTCTGGGTCATCACCCGCAGAAATGACTCAAAGTTTATCTTCCCTGACCCATTCTCATCAACTTCAGAGATAATTCTCTTCATCTCCGCTTTTCTGAGTTCGCAGCCCAGAGCTCTCATCGTTAGCTGCCAAATGAGAAAGCAGACCAACGTCACTGTACAAGTCAAAAAGAAACAAAGCAGAAAAGACATTTGAAGCAAGCAGGTGCACATAAAGGGGGGTTGGGATGGGAAGGGGGAGGAACAACTTTTTGGCTCCGTGGAAAGATAACAGGACAAACAGCCTGTCTACAGTGCAGACAACAGAGCAGCCTTCTGACTCTGCAGTGAAACTGGGCCTGTGCCAGAAGGCTGCACACGTTCATGAAGCCAACTTGGTGACAAACCTGATTAAGAAATTTCAAATCCCACAGCCCCATTCCAGGTGCTCATTTTTGCCCATATATTGCAGCTTATCAACACAAGCACTTATTTATCAGGCCAAACAGAAAAAGGAGTTGCTGAAATCAGACGACTGAAAACAACCATCCTTGGAATGTAAAGGTCTTTTAGAGAAGACCTTTTAGAGATCCAGGATGTGATTTTTCAAGGCACAGTCTCTGACACACTACTTGCTTGCTGCTCTTCACCATTCCCATCAGCTCCTTATTGCTCCCCTGCCAATTAGCACTGCATTCCTCCATCTCAACAGTGCCAGGAAATGATATATTTGCATATGTGTACATATTTTTGTAATATTAAATTTATTTTTAACCCAGATCACTTTTCCCATGCAATTTCCTCCATGCTTCTGCAATTAGCTAGGACAATTGCACATATAATTGAGACAGCAACAAATGGAAGGGCAAGAACTGTGCTAACCAGCTTGTCTCCCAGCATCTCCACGCAGGCAAGCTGGCTCAACCCTCCTCTATAAGTGAATGGGAAGGAATTGTGTGCAAAATATCTGAGCAGCAGGAGAGGAAAGGGCTGTACAAAACACAGAACAAGCCATTCATCCTCCATTTTGTCCCTAAAGAACAGTGTTCTGTAGCTGTCTGATGTCAGCAGTACGAGGTTGTGGAAAACTGGGAGGGAAGATCTGTGGGAAGTGCCAAGGAGAAGGAAGGCTTCAGTCCTTCCTAAGGAAACCTGGCTAAAACACTGACACCATTCTTGCATGATTGCTGGCTGCATAACAAGCCAGAGTTCTAGCAGCAACGCCTGACAGCTCGGCAAGTGATCCAAAAGCAATAAGTAGCAAACACTAATTGCTCTGTAACAGCTCCACAACAGGTGGAGCTTGTAAATTATTAGGCTTATTTGTGTTTGTGAATGATTAACCTTACTTGCAACATTTCTGTTTACTGTCTCCTTTGTTTGACTACAAGTAATTTTGGTTCCGAGAGCGCTTGCGATCACAAAGCATCCCTGTCAGCTCTCCGGGCCGGGGATCCAAGCCCAAACATCCCCTGGGAGCTGCAGCCCTTCAGCTACACAAGGCACGTGCCGTCCCTTGTAAAAGCCGCTGATGCGGGGCTGCTAGAAAGCTTCGCTTGCACATCTACAGAAAGTGATTGCTGTGCAAAGGAAGAAAGCAGAGGAGACTCCTGAGCAGCAGAGGGGAACGGGCAGCTTCAGCCGCCCCGGCGTGCCTCCCTGCAGGGAGGGGCTGCTAAACCGCGCAGCCTTCGCTCCGCTCCCCGTGCTTCCATTTCACCAGTGAACACGCTGCATTTTCGCGGCTTCCTGCCTTCAGGTCCTTGACATCTATCAGGCCGGAGCCGTCGGGGTCGAACGTGTCAAAGGCCTCTCGCAGCTGCTGCCTCTGCTCAGCGCTGACCGGGAACGTGGGAGCCGGCTCCTTCCCCGGAGCCTTCGGGCCGCCAGCAGCCTGCAGCGGAGAGACCCGAGATCCTCGGACCAGCAGCAGCCCCTCCTTGGGGACCGCTCACAGGACCGGCGGATCCCACCAGCTCACCATCCCGCCGCCGGCAGCGCCCAGCCTCCCGGCGCTATGGCAACCGCGCTGCCGTTGGCCACCACACCTGCCTGTCAGCTAAAGCGTGCGAGCTGATTGGGCGAGGCGCAGAGCGGGCGGGGGCTGGTGCCGCGGCTCCGTCACGCCGCCTTCTACCCGCCCGCCGGTGTCCGCGCTGCGGGGTCGCCAGGCTTCCAGGAGGAAGGGTGCGGCGCTTCCAGAACAGCACCAGGGCTGGGGCACGGCACCAGGCTCGTCCCGAGGGAGGGAGCGAGTCGCTGTTGTGAAGGATGCAGCTTTGCGCTGGAGAAAATGAGCGTTGCGTGGTTTCGTGTGGTTTGTTTTCAACCGTGGCTCTATCCTGGAGGTTTGCTCCCAGAGAAAAGCGCACAGAATCCTTTCTAATTGGCAGCAAATAATTCGAAATAAGCCCACACTGTCCTGTATTTGAAATTTGGACGGGTGGCTCCTCTGCCTGGACAGCGTAAGTCTGAAGTGCATCATTTCTGACAAAGAATGACCCGCGTTGTGCATCTCTGCAGGAGGACCATCAGCAAGGAACTGTGTATTGCACTGCGGTTTTTAGGTTAAAAAAATGAAGTTTAAGGCTAAAAGTCAGATTTCCGCAAGGCAGGATTAAACAAAACCGTGAATCACTGCAGCAGCAATAGAAAGTCACCCGAGAATGGAGTGGAGTGGATAAAAGACTGGAAGCTGTACAGCAACCGACAAACTTGCTAATAAATTGAGCTCGTTTGATGAATAAGCCGAGCTTTTGACGTTTTTGCCGTTTTCCTGTGCGTCTTCTCCTTCGCCACACGGGGGCACAAGAGACTGCAACAATCTGCTCCCTTCTGACACATTGCTGCTATCAATCAGTTTTCAAAGGCAGAAAAAGGTCTGAAAGGAATTCTACGTAATACAGGCCGAGTTCAATTATTGTTATCTTTCATGTCTAGTTTAGTTTTCGATTTTTCCCCATGTTTATGAATTGTTCGAGTAAATTGGTCAGCAAAGGGAAAAAGGCAGATACTGACAAAAGCAAAGGAATTGTTTGAATTGAGGAGCCTGGAAGATATTAAAATTTCTGCAGAGGAAGAATTCATTCTTCTCTCATCTGAGAGTGAGGAGGGAGGATGCCAGAGGAACTGCTGGAACAAACAGAAGTAGCGGAAGGACCGGGGTGCTTGTTTCCTTCCAACACAAAGCAGAAGCCATCCTTCCCTTCTGCTCTCACCTCAGACAGATGCACTTCAAAGACAGAATACAGCGTAGTTTTGTGTCTCCAGCCAAGCATTTCGAAACTAGAGCCCTTCTGGAGATTTCAAGTCTCCACTTTGAAGTACCCATAGGAATCCTTTTTATTATTTGCCCAAAGATCAGACAGTGCTGTCCCAGTGGAGATGTGTTTTTGTATACTTCTTTCCACAACTCTGATGGTTTAAAATAAGACATTTTATTTGAAGTACAATCTTATATTTTAAACCACTGAATATTCCTGCAAACATATATATCACCAGCACTGCTAATTTTCTGCAACGAGATTCCTTTAAATGTGTGAACTGAATAGCAGGAGGTTAAGTTGCAGTAGTCCATTTACTTACTTTTTCAATTTTAAGAACATAATAAAAAAGGGGGAGGGAATAATCACCATAAGACAGCGTAAAAAAAGCTGATCCCCACAGATATGTCATATAAAGAATTCACTGTAACTGAGCCCAAGTCAAGGCATTAAACTAGAAGCTTCAACTGGGAAATACAACTTTACACTTTAAAATTTTAGTTCTTTCTTTTCCAAATCATAATGATCTGACATGTGTCTTACAGTCAGATAAGGATCTGAATACTGTTACTGAAAAATGTAATGTCTGTCTTGAAAACGAACAGTGCAAACACCTTACAAGTGCAAACAAGCAACCACGTTGCTACATGTAAGCAGGTTAAGTTGGTAACTGTTCACAAACACAAGTTTCAGATCATTTGCTTAAAAGAAAGCATTGACCTACTGTTTTGGTCTCTTTATAGAAATAAAAAGCTGGAAAAAAGTGAGGCACCTACCAGACATACACACACGTGTGCAAACAAATACAACAAAATTCAGTTTCAGTAAAGGCTGGTCTTCTTCATGATCCGCAAGAATTCCTGCTCGTTCACTTCCCCATCCCCATCTCTATCTGCTTCATCAATCATTTCCTGAAAGATATTTGTGTTCAGAAATGAGATGCAGATTAGAGTAGAATCAGAATGATTAGATTAATTCAGAATTAGAATCACTCTTTAGTAAATAGCATTGGACAGGACAGTGTTGGCTCAAAGTCAGACCTAACATGCTTTGAAGTATTTTTTAAACCAGGTAACGTGTTTAAATATGTTTTACAAAACTATGTGTAGGGTATGTCCTTTTAAAGGAGCTATCCTGGAAGAAATGGAGAGCTTGGAGCAGTTGTTCCTTTCCCATCACTGTAATTCCACAGAGAGTGACAGTTACTGTGACACAATTTAACCACGTATGCTTAACCCATCTTTGGCCTTAGAACCTATTTCTGAATTGACAGCACTTTTCTGTTTCTTTAGGGAAAGAGCTTAAATTAAGCATTACAGCTTAATAGCAAAGATCCCATGGGATGCTAGAGGACAGCATCTGAAACTGAAAATCATAGTGACCCCTGAAGTGGCTTCCTTCCCCAGTGAGAAACAGATTCTCACACTTTATTCTCAATAGTTAGACAGAGACTTCAGCTCCCCAAGCAGGAGGAGAATGAGATTGTGGCTATTTACATGGATTTAAAACTAAACATGAAACCAACTAATACACAAACATTCTACTGTCTTTCAATTCAGTGAAGAAAGCATAACCTGGACCTTTAAACACCCACAATCCACAAAGGCTGATAATGAGTGTTTGTGCATCACATGATGTAGGGGAACTGCTGGGTCACAGCTTGAACTGGTAATTGAGCATCTGGTGAAGGGGTGAAGGAGTGTGTCTGGCCCAGGGAACACAGGCAAATTGTTTACACCTGTGCTCTACGCATGGCCAGAAGGGGTGGACCTACGGTGGAGCCTCCCTGGGCTCATATAAGAGCCAGCCACAGAAGGGAGAAACCTCTTAGGTGTGGGCTGCTTGCTGAGAAGAAGTGCTGCATAGCTAGAGAGCCCCTTCACCAGCTGGGTAAGCTTGCCCTTTTCTTTCTTCTGTATACAGTCATTGTGTACCTGCTAATACTTTGCTTAGTATCACTCAGAACCTGTTAGAAGTGATGTTGTCCCTTTGTGAGGGGAACGCATGGTTGCTTACACCAGGTACAAACCTGCAGCTCTTCATCTGTAAGATTTTCACCCAGTTCTTTGGCTACACGTTTGAGGTTTTTGAAAGAGATTTTGCCAGTTTCATCATCATCAAAGAGTTTAAAAGCTTTGAGAATCTCCTCTTTGGAATCTTTATCAGCCTTAAGTTTAAGGAGAAAAGCATTAGTTATACTACATATAATACTCAGAAATTGCAATTATAGCATACAAGAATTAGAAAGACTAAGAAAGTCTCATAACTTTAAACATACACACAAAAGCTGAAGGTAGAAAGACACAGTAAGGCTGCTTGAACCTCAGGGCTTCAAGTTCTTTTCTTTCATATCTTGTTAGACAACTTCAGGATTTCAGTGTTAGGATCCTTCACTGTTAAATACTTGCTTTTACCCAATATTTTCTAGGACTTTTAAAAGCAGAAATCTCATCTGTAAATATCTTTTATCCATGTAATGCATCAATGCTCCTGACAGAGCTCTGCATGCTAGAGTTGTCTTTCATCTGTGATAAAAGTTCTGGTTCCCTTGTCATACGTGCATAAAACTGATTGTTAAAGAAGCTTATTAATGACATTTCAACCATAATATTCAAGTAAATGAGTGAACTGGCCTATGACCAGGTAAGATTTAACTTACTTGTTTAGCATTAAGAGTGAACTATAAATGAACACTTAAGCCATAATATGACAGAACTTAATGTTAGTAACTAAATTTGATGAAGCTTTAAGATAGGGAGAACGGGGAGGTGTGTGGTCTGTCTGCTTTTTCCTGCCTAAAACCAAGAGGAGGTGAAAGTGACTCATCCATTTTCAGAATTTCTTCTTCTTTGCCTTCTAAAGCTTACATACCATTTTCTGGGTCATCACTGCCAAGAAGTCATTGAAACTGATTTTTCCTGTTCCTTCCTTATCGATATCTGATATCATTTTCTTGATTTCTTCTTTCTTAGGTTCAAACCCTAGTGCTCTCATGGCCACCTGTAAGGCCAAAAGAAATTAGTCATACAAAACTACAGCAGGAAAAATATCTCTTAATGACAAACACAGTTAAACTTTGTGCCATACCACAGTAGATCATGTTCTCAATGAGAGCATCAAGGTCAAGGAGCTCTCTTAAAGCAATGTTTTTCATTGCACAAGGGCATGTTGGGATGCAGAAAACAGGCAGCCAGTTGTATTCTTCTAGACATCCTTCCTTCCTTTTCTTTAATTCCAGAGTTTCCTAAACACACTGAACCACTGTGGCGACACCCTCTTGTGAGAACTGGCAGGGAGATGGAAATAAGCTTGGGTAAAAAGATTTCTCAAAAGAAATCTGGATTAAGTCCTAGCATACCTGTTTTGGTACATAACAGTTTAATTTCTATGGTGGGGATTCATAATAAAAGAATAAAAGTATCCTGTTTTTTTAAAACAAAAAAAAAAATCAGAAACAATATTATCATGTAGTGCTGTAGTGATTTCCAGTGCTGCTAGAAGACAATACAGCTGCTTTCCTGTGAGAATTGCTACTAACCCTCTCTTTCACATGACAAATGTGACACTGAGTAACAATTCAAAAAAGCTCACTTCATGCTCTTGTGTAAGCAAAGTGGCAACTGTAAGACTTAGAAATGTCTTTGAAGGAAGGTTTAAAAAAAATTAACCATGCTTTAATACAAGTGACTCCATGCAAGAAGCTTCTGTCATACTTGCTACTCAATTGAACTCCTTGCAGACTTTAATCTGACAGCACAAAGATGGAAGCTCTTAAGCTTGCAGACCACAGGGAACTTCAGGTTTTTTCATTTTTGTGAGAAAGCCTTAATGAATGTACAGGAACACTTTGCATGGTTTCAAATGCTCCGAGCACCTGAAAGTAGTAAAAGTTACAGCTAGAGGGCGATGTGCTCATTGACAGCAAGGGTTTCACTCCAGAAAACACATCTGCAGGTCCGTTCCTGTGTCAGGCCGTGCTTTCAGCAATAGGAAGCCTCACCTTCAGCTCCTTAACATCAATGTTCCCGGTGCCATCTGTGTCAAACAGGTCGAAGGCCTCCCGGATCTCCTGCTTCTGCTCTTCAGTCAGCTCCGGCTTGGGACTCGATTTCTTCCTCTGGGACGCTGCTCCCAGCGAGGGCTTCTTGAAGCTGGAGGCCTTGGCATAGCAACACAAGAGCAAACGGGCATCAGACCGCCCCGGGAAGAGCGGGAAAGTCCTGCGGAACGGCGACCCCCTCAGCTCGCCCCGGGGCCGCTGCAGGCTGACAGGGGCGGCCCCGCGACCCCGTTGCCGGGAGGGCGGAGCCGCCGGACCGCACTCACCATCCCGGCGGCCGCTTGCCTCGGGGCGGTTCCAGTTCAGTCAGGCCGGTGCTCAATACTACCTTCCCCCATTGGCTGATGCCGCCACGCCGCTGCCATGGTAACCGTCTCTCTGATTGGTGGAGAGACGAAGGCGGGAGGAGCTGAAAAGGTGGCTATTGGTCAGCAAGTGGTTGGGGCGGATCCAAGAGGCAATGGGACCTTTCTGCCTTTCGTCAACGCGGTTGGCCGAAGTGAGAAGGGCGAGCGGCCAATCAGCGAGCGGTAACTGCCTGGCGCGATGCTCGGCCCAGGGCTCGAGGGAGGGGATGAGGGGAGCTGTTGTGCGGTGGGCGGGGCTTTGCGAAAGAACGCGCGCTGATTGGTGGAAGGGGAGAAGGGGCGGAGTCGGACGATTTCTGTGAGGGGAGCTGAGGAGGGGGTGAGGGCGGCGCGGTGAGGAGGAGTCGCGGTGCGAGGTGCGGGAAGAGTCGCGGAAGGGGCAGCTGAGGGGTGTGAGGGAGGGTGGGGATGTATGGAGGCGAGATTGAGGGGAATCTCTGGGATGGGGGTGAAGGAACTGAAGGGAAATCGGAGGTAAAGCGGCTCCTCAGCGGCGGTGAGCGGCGGGACCTGTCTTGAGGAAGGGCGGGGAGGGGCAGCTGGGGATCAGAGCTCGTGCCTGTTTTTCCCAGCCCGCGTGGTGTTACTGGCTGGGCGGGCACCAGTCCTACTTTCCTGTTTTCCTCGTCACCTCGGAGATACCTTTTCAGATAACAAAAAAAAAAGCCAGCCGCGTGGATTCTTAAGTGAGCTAATTCAACAGAGCTGTTCTCATAGAGCTGTAGGACGGCTTGGGTTGGAGGAAACCTTAATCATCGACTTCCAAACCCTTTCCACGGACAGGGATGCCAGCAGTTCAGGCTGCCCAGGGCCCATCCGACTTGGCTGTGTGCCCCTCTAGGGATGGGGCACCCACAGCTGCTTGTTTTCCCGCTGGCTCTGTGCTCACAGGTGTGGTACTGCGACGGCAGCACTGCTGTAGCTCTTCCTGAGTCGGTCAGGTGAGGTGGGTCAGGGCATGCTGAGCAGCCCGGGTGGGAAATGATTAACCCAACATCCACGTCAGTGTGCAGGCAGTAGGAGGCAGTGTGAGCCACCGGCTGAGTCAGGAGCGCGGAGTCAGCCTCTATAGCAGCGGTTACCAATGCTGATTTTTCTTTAAAAGTGATTGTAAAACCGTCAGAAATCTTTGTGTAGCTCACTTCTGTGATGGAAGCAGATCTGGATAAGTATGTTATCTTTTTCTGCTTTTCTATGACCTCAGCCAATATTGGAGTTTAGTTTGCTATCACAGGAGTAAGGATGTGTTTCAATGAAACTGGTGCCATCAGCAGTCTGTAAGGCAAGAACTTGGCAAATCTCAGCTCTCTTTGCAGGCATTTGTTCCTTGGTGTGTGAGCATGATGCTTCACTTCCGTTTTGCTATTCCAAACACCCTCCAGCAATTCTATTTTTGAAGAGGGAACTGCCAAAAAAAAGAGTCGTTTGTGGTTTTGTAGTATAAATGTTTGGGTTTAAAGGAAGTGCATGAAGTTATTGCTAGCCAAATAAAAGGATGCCTTTGATATCAGGTGTATTTGATTTTAGTGGAGTTATGCCTTTGAGAAAGCTGTTTGACGTCAGTGTTAGCCATGTGTTACTTGTCTAGTTCAACAGGGCCTGGAGATTTAATTCACTTATTAATATTTTTGCTTTAGTGTAATGGCTTTGCCTCAATTCTGTTAACGAGAAATTTGTTTTTAAAAAGTTATGCTTGTGTTAATGACATGCTTAAGATGGCTGTTGCATTGTGAATAAAATTATTCTCCCTTTTTTTTTTTAAAGGAATTAAGTTAATACTAAAACAGCTGAGAAATGGCCACACGCTTCAGATCGGTGAGTTGAGGACTTCCACCTTGCTGTGTGAAGATTTGCCTGATAGGAAGGTGTTTTCATAGATAAGTCTTCTGTAACCAGGTGAAATGAGGCTGCTTCTGCATTAAGGCCTGCTCCAAAGCTATTGCTGGTGGAAAAGTGATTTACCAAGGAATGTATTTGCTGCCATTACATTCCAGAGAGACCCAAGTGATACTTCAACTCCCTAAAAACCTCAGGGACTTTGGCAGGGCTGCCAAATGAATTGCAGATCTTGCATGTCAGAATCATTCTGATGTATCTTAACTGTCCTGTGTTCTCATGCAGGTGAGGGCCTGGATGAGGTCCCTGAGGTCAACCAGACTGTTGTAACCTCATTCTACCATTATTACACTGACTGCAGGAGGTTTTAATATCCAAGGAATAACATTTTGCTTCCCTTAGAGGGCAGTTTGGGTGCTACATCAGAAGTATAGTTTGATAAGCTGTTCTGTTAAGTTGCCTGTGTTTCTTTTTATAGGCAAATTTCTACATTCTGGACCATATTCTCACTTTTTCTTCTGAGATACAAGTAAAACCAATTAATCTCAAATAGTTAGGAAACAAACAGAAACACAGCAAACAAAAAAAATAACTGTAGCATTGTGTTAGAGTGCATGAACAGCCTGTTGTATCTTTGTGGTGCAATGTTAATTAGGTATCGCATAGATATTACCTTAGGAAATGAGCTCATGTGTAGCCTGACTTTCTGCTAACCTTTTCTAAAAGGCCAAAGAGTTCAGGAGTAGCACTGTGAGCTGCAGTTATGCTGATTCTGGTTCTCTTACCCCTTTCCCAAAAGGTGCATGTATTGCAGGTTATAAATATGCTCCAAGGTTTATTTAATAAATCTCACAATCAATAAGAATGCTGTTCTGCTTGGGAAGCAAGGATGTGTTCATATAGAAAAGCCTGGATTGCATCAACTGTGGTGGGAGAAAACTGTGATGCTGCTGCTTCACCAGACAGAGGGCGTCATTCTGCCGTTATTTAAAACTTTGAGTGCTGTGTGCAGTTTTGGTGTGTTGATTTCACAAAGAAGATGCTGGAATGAGAAGAGATACAAGCAAGAGCAAGCTAAGGACATTGATGAAAAGGAGCAACTGCCTTTTGAGGAGGGGCTGAACAGACAGAGAGGGGACTGCAGAGGGGAAGGGTTCATGAAATCAGGAGGTGGATGAGCAAAGCAAATGCAGACAAATATAGTGGGGCCGTGCAAGCAGCTGGGACTCCTTGAAAGTCCTTGGACTCAATTAGGCTTCCTATATCATCTTTGGTTTTGATGACTGTAGGAGAAGAGTCCAGTACCAGATATACAGTTGGTCCAACCCAGTGGAACTCATATTTATTTTTTTAATGCTTTTAAGCAGTCTCTGCTTTGCATGCAGAGTTCCAAGTAGCTGGCTATGTCTTACTTAGTTGCTCAGTTTCACTGAGCTTCTCTTATGTCCATTGCGGATAACTGACACTTTTGCAGTTGAATCTTTGTTGAACAGTGTAGTGCTTGGAAACTTCCAAACAACTGTTGTCTTTGTGTGGTTTCACTGGGTTAAAATTTCTTCCAGAAAAACTGCCAAGGTAGGTCTTTGCGTAACAACAAAAAGGTACAAATCTATTTCCACCAAAAACAGAATGGTCTTTGTACAGAAACTTCCTCAATCATTGCTTAAATGTTCTGTGATGATGGTGAAATCAGCAGAGTCATTCCAGTGACCAGACCAGAATCTGTTAATTAGTGACTTCAGCCACTGAATTAAAAAGCATTTAAAATAAATGAAGAACTAATGACTAAATGAGGAGGATAAGCTTTGCCTTTACCTGATTGCTTTCTTGGTTTGGAGGAGCCTAAGTTCCTCGTGCTTTGAAAATGGCTTCGTCCTTCCTAGCTGTGATGTTACTGTTTTGTTACCTGTGTTGTGTGGCTGGAGTTCTGTGTGCTTTACATTAGGATGCTGTTGATGTACATCTGTTTGCTGTAATGCTTTTTTTCTCCCTGTCTTTGCAGGCTGGTAAGAAATGTACAGTGATCGGTGGCTCCGGATTCTTAGGCCAGCACATGGTAGAGAAGCTGCTGGACAAGGGTTACTCAGTCAATGTGTTTGATATTCAGAAGGGATTTGACAATGACAGAGTGCAGTTTTTCCTGGGAGACCTTTGCAACAAAGAGGTACAGACCACTGAAAATTGTGTAGATGGGAAGGATGCTGTTTGTACTGGTGTCCTTACAAACATACAAGCAAGCCTTATTTGAAACATTAAGTGGCCTGAAGGCATCTGAAAGAGTACCTGTGTGCATCTCCCAGTGTTTTCTGGTGAAGCTGGTAGCCTCATCTAGAGCACTTAAATATACTCAATGTCTGCCTAAAGTGGAAAGGAACAGAACTTGTTTCTGGATTACAGTTTGCTTTACTGTTAGCTCAGATAGACAGCCTAATTACTGCCACTGTTAGTAATTGCATGTAGGCACTCTCCTTGCTAACCTCCACTGCAAGAGAATGGCAGAATGCGTTATTCCACACAGTTAAGATGCAGTAAGAGGCTTTGCCTTAAGTCATGCATGTGAGTCCTGGCATAAGCATTTGTGTGCAATGTGGAGAGAGGTCTCTGTGCCAGCATGAAGTATCATGTCTCAGACTGCAAGGCAGTCACCTCAAAGACAGACAGTGCCACGGGTGCTGTTGGCTGTTAAATGTATTGCATGCAGATTTTTCAACTCCTCTCCCCCAGTAATTTTGAGTCTCATGCCTGCACTTGAGGTTGTTGTATGTGGTTAAACTTTGGTAGCCTCCAGGTCTCAGAAAGTTCCCAGGCTCTTGTCTGGAAAGAAAAGATGGTGTGGTGCTTTTTTTTTTTTTTTTTTTTTTTTCCCCCTAACAAGAGATGCTGTGAAGACCAGTAAGGCTGATCCTATTCCAGCTGCTTGCTTGCCATTATGGAAGGAACTTGGCTTGAAATTATGCAGTTTTGTTTTCATGAGAAAAAGAACTGTGCTTTTTTTTTTTTTCTTGAGTAGTCACTGTTGCTGTTGTTTCACTGCTATCTTGAGCAACATATCTTCTTCTTAGGCCTTACTCCCAGCTTTACAAGATGTTTCAGTAGCATTTCATTGTGCATCGCCAGCACCTTCAAGTGACAACAGGGAGTTATTTTATAAGGTGAATTTTATGGGAACCAAAGCAGTCATTGAAGCCTGCAAAGAAGCTGGAGTGCAGGTAAGGATAGAAAAGTTTGTGAAGCATGCAAGTTGTTCATGTGAATTTGTGACTTCTGAACCATAGAGCAGTTTCAGTCTGGTTTGGTAGACTCTGATATATTGAATTACATATTGAATTCCTACTTGTTTTGTGGAAGTTAATTGTAGGAGAGCAAGACTCTGTCCTTAGCATCTGATATAAGCTCAGTCTGTATTTGTCCCAATGCATTGCAATTTCCCTTAGTGTAGGAAGAGCATCCATTAAAATTTGTTTTATCAGACGTTTGGGGAATCCCTTAAGGGAGAACTGGCAATTGGATTCTTTCATGCCTTAATGAGGGGGCAGCTCTAAAGGTAGCTTTTCCTGCAGTGGAATTATTCACAGCATCTATTACTTATGTGAATTCACTGACATCTAATGAAAAGGAGCACATTTGTGGTACAGTCTTAGTATAAATTGGTTTAGAAAGTCATTTACACACAAATGAAAGAAGAAACCAGGCTGCTCAAGGCAAACTTCTTGTCTTGGTATGTTATGGTATCACAGGTTTTTAGTCAAACTCGTACCACGTTGTCAAGCACAATGTCTGAGAAGTTCCCTTACTCTGGGCAGAGATGCTGCATCCAGAACGTTTTGTACATTGTCCATTCACAAATACAGACCTGATGATGTTTAGAATTCAATAATATATAGGACTCCAAGCCCACAGTGGTTTGGCTTGTTTTTTTAATTTTTGCTCCCCCTCTTTGAGTTGTAAGCTGTTGTAGGGAATGGGCTGTGCAGTGTTTACCTTCTGGCTTAGTCTAGATTCTGTCAGAGCAAGAAGCCCTGTTGGAACTTGCTGGATCTAGTTATCTTTCTATTAAAATGTAGATCTTGTTTAAAACCACGTGTTTCTGATTATCCAAATATATCACTGGATTCCTGTTTGGAAACTGAGGGCCTGTTTTTAGCCAACAAAAACATCCTGGGTAATTCTTTTTTTGTTGTAATCTGGCATGAGATTGTTATCTTAAAGATGAGCAAATACATCTTAAAAGCATTCACTGGATGTTAAATACTAAACTTACTGCTTGTTAAATACTAAAGATGCCCAGCCAAGTAGAGGCTGTGATTTTTTTTGAGAGATTTCCCCACTGACTCCCCCACTGATTACCCCTGTTTCCCCCTGATTCCCCCACTGTTACTCTGGAGGCATGAAATATTTTCACTTTCTTCAGGAGGTGGTAAATGATGTTATGGAGTCCCATTAAACAAGTGAAGTTTTCTTACCTGGTTTTAGATCATCTTCTGTTAGCCTGTGTTGTTGTAGACACAGTTTATTCTCCATAGGTACATTTGATTATTATTGTCCTTATTCAACTTTCATAAATTACTCTTTTGCCTTAAGCTTTAAACTGCAGTTTTCTTTCACGTGCATTGCAGAAATTGGTGTTGACTAGCAGTGCCAGTGTTGTTTTTGAGGGGACAGACATAAAAAATGGAACAGAAGACCTCCCTTATGCAAAAAGACCTATCGACTATTACACGGAGACAAAGATCCTACAGGAGAAGGTATTCATCACCAGCTGGTTAACACTATCATTTTCCATACTAAAAAGTGCCTTTTCAGAAGTAATCCTCTTATGTGAGTGTATGGGAACTGCTGAGTCATGGCCTGAACCTGTGATTGATCACCTGAGGTGAGCCATGAGTCAGCCAGAGGAGCACAGCTGAAGGCAATTCACCTGTGCTGCTGGAAGGGGTGGAGCCAGGCTGCACCCCTCCTAGACCTATTTAAGAGCTGGCTACCAGAGGGGAAGGATCTCTTCTGGAGATCCCCTCTTTTGGTGTCTTTTGGTGAGCTCAGCCGAAGGGTAAGCTCTTCCACTTATTCTCTTTTTGTCTGCTTTGCCTTACTCTCTTGATTATATTGCGATTATAACATCTTGATATCTATTGGTTATACACAATTATATTGTGACTATAACATCTTGGTTATACAGTGAGTGTTAGCCTTTAAGAATTTTTCTTATGTTATTTGAAAAGAGTTTGGTTAAAAACAGTGTAAAAGCACCTGTTCATTCACAAGCATAACCACTTTGCTGTGAAGTGGACTAACGATGTGGAAGCTTGTGAGTAACAGAGCTAGCCCAATATTCTTCTGATTACATCTTTATTTTGGGCGAATGGGTGAAAGTAGTCAGTATTTATCTGCATGTGGTGTTCTTGAACAGCTGTGGAAAATCAGTAGAACACTTTGGAAACTCCAAGTAAAATGAAATCTATGTAGCACTTGGTGCTCTCAGGAAAAATGGATCACACTCCTAACTGCCATCAGCAGGGCCCATGATAAAAGTTTTCCGTTAACTGACGAGAAAAATTAGAACCTTCAGTGGCCTTCTTCTCTAGCATCTGGAAAATTTATCTGGACTTCATGGGGTTGAATGAGAGTTCCTTCCCTTTGCCTGTCAATTCGTTAAGCGTTCAGTAATGAAAAAGGATTTCTCTCTTTCTCATTAAAGAGAAGGAGATGAAAAAAGAGGAAGGGTCATATGTAAAGGTATGGATGGATAGTGATTCTTCCCAAGATGATGAGTGAATACCCTGTCTGCTCTAATGTTGCTGTTGGGTTATGTTACTAAGCTGTATTTTTCCTAACTTCTCTTTCCTTACAGGAAGTGCTGAGTGCAAATGACCCAGACAACAACTTCTTCACTACTGCTATTCGCCCACATGGAATATTTGGCCCTAGAGACCCTCAGCTGGTTCCCATCCTCATCCAAACAGCTAAGAGTGGCAAAATGAAGTTCATAATTGGGTGAGCAAGGTTTAGTCACTTTTTAGCTTCTGTTAAACTGTTTTGGAAGGAGGTAGCACTAAGTCAGAAGCGGTGTTATTGCATGGAATGATCTTCTGATATAAGAATAGGGTAATTCGTGATAATATGCAAATCAGGGCCCTTGTCCTGAGTGTTCAATGTCAGAGAAGGCAGGATTTAACCTTCTGCATCTTTTTTGGCAAGTGCAACATATTTCTGGGAGGAAAAAAATGTAAGTTTCTGTAACTTTTCACCTGTGATCCAGGATTCATCTTCCATAGCCCTCTTGTACTAGGGATTCATGCGCTCAGATGAGAAAGAAAAATACATACTGGTGTTTGAAGATGTTGTGTGTATGACAGTATTCTTTGATCTTAGTGTCATGAGTATTAGATGCTTGCCTTGCTGTTAAGCCCTGCGCAGCTTCCAGTGGACCACTGAAATAGCTCATGCTGCTCCTAAGGAGTTTAAGTTTGTATTACAATCTTGAAAAGAAATGTGCTCTTTAATTTATAATAGATTTTTATTGCATGCAGGAAGCTGTTCTGTGTACATACCCATGTGAATGAATGTGCTGAGGATAAGAGAAAGAAAGGGAATGGGGCTGTTTTTCTGTTCTTATTCTTCCTTATAGTTCACTTCTAGACTAATCTCTCAAATTGATCTGTGAATGGCAAGCCTAAATAAACTTGACCTTTTGTTTTGTCTCCACTTTGTTCCAGCTCAAACATGCCTTCTTCATTTGAGTTTCCCTACTGCTATAAAGACCTGCATATCCCTTCCAAGAAAGCAAATAGCCATTCATCCACAAAAGTTGAAAGTGAAAAGTATTAATTCTCGGAAAGTTGGATTGCAGCAATGTTGTTTTTGTCCAAATGAGTGTGGTGATGGTTTTGCAACAAACCATTTGTTTGATTTAGTTGGGTTCTTGAAAGTGGTATGCACATCTATTTTCTGTAGCTGTGTAGAATTGGATTTAATGCAGTGGGTTGAAACTCTTTCAACTGTTTTGGACTGAATTTGGCTTACTGAGTAAGTTAAAATTTCATAAGCCAAGAAATTCATAATTGAAAGCTTGTCCTCAAGTGACCTTCTGTGTGCTGCTTACCACTGTTCTGCTTCTGTGGATCACTGTCCTGATTCTGGGATCTGTAGGATCTGCAGCAGTCTTAGATAGGGTACTGTTATGGGAATATAAACTTTCTGGGGGTCTTAACAAGAGTTGAGGTAGTATCTTTTCCTCTGCCTCCAAATGAGGTGCATCTTGTATCAGAGGGCCTGAAGTTGTGACACAACACAGGGAAAAGAGGAATCAGATTGGCCTTCTAGTGTTTAAAGAGAAATGAACTTTATACAGGTGTAGATAGTGACAGGACAAGGGAGAATGGTTTTAAGTTAAATGAGAGAAGATTTAGTTTATATGCCAGGAGAAGTTTTTCACTGAGTGGTGAGGTGCTGGAACAGGTTGATTGGAGGTTGTGGAAGCCCCATCCCTGGAGGTAGGTTGGTAAGGGCCAGGTTGGCTGGGGCCCTGGGCAGCCTGATCTAGTACTTCATTTAGCAGTTAGCAACCCTGCTTGCAGCAGAAGTGTTGGAGCTTGGTTTGAAGTGATGTCAAGGATCACCCAAGTCATTCTATGAGATAAATGTATATATAGGTTGTGTGAAAGTCATTTTGCTACAAGTAGATTTTTCAGCCTGGATCCCCTTTGGGCCAACTTCTTCCTTTAATCTGTGCAGGGATGGGAAGAATTTAGTAGATTTTACCTATGTGGAAAATGTGGTCCATGGACATATCCTGGCTGCAGAACACCTTCAGAAAGACTCTCCTGTGTGTGGGAAGGTAAGGAAAATGAATGTGTAAGAAACGTAGTTACTTAGCTTTTGTGTAGTAGAGTAGAATAACAGAAATATTATTGGGGTTGGACTCGATGATCTCTGGAGGTCCCTTCCAACCCCTACAATTCTGTGATTCTGTGATATTAACAGATTTTCATAGCACTGTCATGTTCTGGGCATGCTTTAATGTGTTTGTGTTGTGTTGTCATTCATTTTGACCATTTGTGAGTGTCCTAACCTCTGGAATGTCAGAAGTAGTTGTCTTTCATAGCAAAGAAGGGATTCACTGCTTTTCAACTGGTGGTAGTTGGTGAAAAGTAGTTTTTAGTGAAAACATGTTTGCAGTTGAGTGAGAGATGCCAGCCTTGTGGGTGTGAACATGAGCTGGGCCATTTGTACAAACCACTTTTTTATCTGACTTTTTGTCTTGTCTTTCAGGCATTTCATATCACAAACGATGAACCAATCCCTTTCTGGGCTTTCATGTCCCGTATCTTGACTGGCTTGAACTACGATGCTCCCAAGTACTATATTCCTTACTGGCTGGCATATTACCTGGCCATGTTCTTGTCTCTAGTGTTGTGGCTGTTAAGTCCACTGGTGACCATCAAGCTCACTTTTACCCCCATGCGGGTGGCATTGGCTGGAACATTTCACTACTATAGCTGCGAGCGGGCCAAGAGGGACCTGGGCTACAAGCCAGTGGTGAGCTTGGATGAAGCAATAGACAGGACTATCCGGAGTTATCCCCACCTACGCCGTGCTAAGGCCTGAGAAGTCCTGGATGGATTTCATTTCTACTTGATTTTCTTAATTGTTTTGACATCTTAACGTGATCACTGAAGCAAATTCCACTAATTCTGTGAAGCTGAGTTTGCCCGAGTCGTTCCTCCTCATCACTATTACCAGAACAAATTTCTCTAGATTGGAAAAAACTTCATGTAGTAGCTGTGCTAACAGTTCTTTCTTCTGATGTGATTTGTTGTTCCAAAGCAGCTGCCTAACCCTAAGGAGTACAAATTAACACCCTGCTGTGTCCTCTTCAGTCCCAGCCCCATGCATCAGCATTCCTTCATCTTTCCTCTCCACCCTTGTCCTCTGTTTTGTTGCTCTGGTGATAACAGCCAACTCTTATAACTACAGATCCATTGATGAAATACTTCACAACTGATTCCTCTCCGTGGTTTGGCTTTTTCAATACAAGAGTGATGAAATAGAGACTCACACCAAAAAGGATCTCTGCCACCATTTTTTCTTTTTAAACTGTTGAGATTGACTTTGTTATTCTGAGGCTGCTTTTAGATTTCACTGTGATTGATGGGTTCATTTGGTCTCTTACTGAGGAATTGGTAGGAATTGAGATGAGAAAAGGCACACTGGGCTTCTTGTAAAGAAGCATGAGCCTTTACTTCTACTGGAGCTTGGTTCTATTTAAAAAGAATACAAATAAAATAGGAGAAATTCCAAACTTTGTGTTCCATGTTTGAAAGGGCAGATCCTATTCTGAGCATCTCAGCACAGACTGTTTGAATTATTCCCTTTGTAGGGGGGAGGAGATCTTTGCTGTGGCCATTGTCAGTCAGCACATTTTACTGTAGTTTACTTGTTTCCATAAGAAAATTATATTGATTGGAGGATCTATTGCACAAGGCTCTCATCTTGTCTGCCACATTATTGTTGGTAATGGGTATTGTGTTGCATCGACCCTTAGAACATGGGAAATTCTTCCATAAGAGAATGGTTATATTGCTAGGTTCACTGAACTGTTTACTTTGCCACTTATATTAAGTTTACTTTACTCCACAATCTTGCTAAGAGCTTTGGTAGCTTTTTTTTTGTAAATGAAGAGCTTATGTTAGGGTTGGAACTTCCCAAATCTCTGAACTGTGGGAAGTGTCTCACTGTGTGTTCATAATTGTGCCTAGCTCAGTGAGCCTTGACCTCATCTGAGAGCTCAGTGTGCTGCCAGAGTCCCATAGAAATTAGTGGGTTTTTTTAAGCTTCTGGTTATCTTATGGCTAGTTTTACTCATGTTTTTCTTATTTGCTCTTGAAGTAAATACTCAGTTACTTTGATCACTTCACACAATTCATATTTGCACTGGTCAAACACATTGGCTATTTTTTTTCCCAGAACATAGGGTTAAATGTTTAAAGCTTGAGTTCTAGGATGCAATTCTTAAGCAGAGTTTCTCCCACCACCCCCCCTCCCAACAATGCCAACTAAAAGAGAGCAATTGAATCTGCTTATATTCACCTTCACATTCACTGGGAAACATGCCACTTTCAAATATCTGAGTTACCCCTGTGTGATACATCAGCATCTTGCCACAAATTTGCTGTTAATGTGAAGACCCTTTCTTTCATCACTCTTTCAGTGATGTAACAGGCTATGGGTGCCCCATCCATATCTACACAGTTTATGCCACATAAAAAACCACAATGGTGAAACCACACCTAGCTGAGAGTTGTGGCTTTATGCCCAGGCTTTATAAAGCACCAGGCATCTCACCTTAAAGGACTGGTAAGGACTGAAGTTTGTTTGTTCGTGCTCCTCTGTCTGAAGCTGGGCCTGTTTCCAGGTGTAGTAATGCAGTCAGCTGATGTTAAGCTTTTAAATGGCTACTGGAAGAGTGGCCTTGGGAAAATTGGCAGTTCACTTGTACCTCTGCCACATGCAGTAGAAGTAGCTGATGGTTTCAAACTGGTAAGTACAAAAAGGCTTGAGGGCAGAGCTGGTGCAGAAGAGATGGATGTGCTGCTGTTAGGACTTACGGTCCAGCACAGCATGGAACTTTAGGTCTTCACTGTGGGTTAGGGGTAGCCATGCTCACCCAGGAGAGGTGGAAAACAGAGCTAAAGGGGAAGGGGCACGTACTGACTACTCAAAAATTAACTGGTAAACACAGTTTGGCCTGTAGATGGCGTTTCCCAGCTGGAGCTGCTCAACTGCTTCTAACCTAAAAAGTGCTCTCAGGCCTTGGATGAAACACCTGTGCAGTTACTCATCTCCCTGTGCATTCTGAAAGTAAATCCAGAAGGTGCTTTAGAAACGAGAGGCACTGGAAGTTCAGGTCTGCTGGACAAAAAGCAGCAGATGGTATATTCCCTTGTGTCTGGTTAATACAGCAAGAGTAAGCAAGATTTTTGCTTGTATAGGGTTAAGCAGTTTCTCAGAGCTGGGCATGGAAAGAAGCATTGCATCATGCTGAAGTTGGTTTTACTTGGTATTCGCTATGTAATTAGGTCAGCTCCCAGCATTTCTTCTGAGAAGCTGACTAGCTTCTGTTCTGCAAAACAGAAGTAAACACACGTTGTTGCTGTGGTGGAACTTGACATCACCATGCCTATAGCCCTGACCACAACAGAGGAGGAACCTTGCTTTATCCATAGCTTCTTTCTATCCCTGATCAAGACTTCTCCTTTCAACTCTGCTTCTTAATCCAGTGAGCACTCATGCGAGTCCTGTCTTATGTATTCTATGCAAACAAATGAGACCTTTACAGATCTGCATTCCCCTGCTTGTAATTTTTTGCATGACTTCTCTTTGCAACTAGTATCTTACACGTGTCTTGTGCAAGCACGCAAGCAAGCAGGAAGCTACAAAGCAAAAATTGCTGTTGACAAAATTTCATTCCAAATATCTAGGGTCACATCTGCCCCTCTTGTTAGTAATGTTCAACAGGAGCTGCTGGGAACTTCAAGGGCTTTCCTAGGGCACCCTTGTCAGATTTATAATCTTTTTCACTTTGCTCTCCTGGCTTTTGCTGCAGCTCCAAATTTTGCTGTCCTGAGATGGTTTTTTGGTTTGGCAAGCAATGGAAGAGATAAATGAAATCTTCAGTTTCTTTCCCTAGAGAAGAAGAGGGAAAGGAAGACAAGGGCTTTCTCTAAACGGAGTGAAGTAACTAAAAACCCCACTTCCCTTATAGAGAGACTGTGAAAGGAATGTATGCACTGTAGGTGTGTTTCAGTCTAAGAAATGCCTTTCAGTCTTGCCATTGGAGTGCAGAGGAGGTCTTGTCCATTTACGCCTTGGTGCCAGAAAGGAAAAATAATGGCTTGGTTGCAATTATTCAGAAAAAGTAAGAGGAATATTTGGTGAGAAAGGACAGAAGCCATCTTGTATGTCCAGAGAGCATTGA
Source organism: Lagopus muta (assembly GCF_023343835.1). Taxonomy (NCBI): domain Eukaryota; kingdom Metazoa; phylum Chordata; class Aves; order Galliformes; family Phasianidae; genus Lagopus; species Lagopus muta. The sequence goes on along the minus strand of NC_064445.1, from coordinate 11,109,551 downwards.
GGCAAATTTGTGTCAAGCTCGAGGTGGATATGTAGGAGGTTTTAGGTGGAGAACAGTGTTTACATCATGCAGGCGTACAGTTGCTCACTGTCTTCATTGTCTTAAGTGCACAGGGACCATCCATCACAGTGCTCAAATTAACCCTTTTGTGGAACTGTGGTAGTGGCTCCTTTGGACTCTATAAACCCTTGCATACGTTGTTCGGATCTGCTGGTGTCAGTTATCTCAGAGCATCAGTATGAGTTTCCACAGCTTTTAGCCCTACAAAGCCAAACATGACGTGGATGGGCTGTGCTCTGCTCCTGGAGAGAATTGTTTACCAAGTTTCGTTAATGCTTGTGCAAACTCTTTGGAAGTGCCAGGTCCACAGATGTATGTGATGGTGCAACTTGGCCCTTATTATTGGGGAAGGAAAGCTACTTGTTTGCCTTAGAGCCTGGGGGCAGCTTGCTGAGCTGGCGATGAGAAATAAATAGGCATCTCCCTGCTTGCAACAGAGCATGTTTGAGGGTGTTTCTGCTAGCAGATTGCACGTATTGTTTTATTGTCTTAGCAGTACCATCAGGCTGGCTCTTTTGCCCAATGTTTACTGACAAGACAATATTATCTTAATTCTGAGAGCTCCTGACCTCCTTTGTAGATATGTTTTCATGACTATGAGTGGTTTCCTGGTAAGATTATTTTATTCTATCCCTAAACAGTCAAGTATATATGATTCTGTTCTGCTACCTGCTATTAGGAAGGTGAGGTCTGGCATTTCAGAAGCACTTTGTAATGAGGCCTCACGAAAAACCAGTTTGTTTCCCTTGCAACAAATGGGTGTAGCGATTTTACACCCTTCTACTCATCGCAGCTCTGCTCAGTCTCTTGTGAGGCTTTGCTTTTCTGTAACCTTGGCGAAGGCCCAAAATATTGATGTGTTGGGTGTCTTCCTTGTACGTTCAGTACAAGATGGTTGCACTGGGGAAATCGCTACCCAAAAGGCAGGAGATATTTATGTGGAGTTCAGTGCTCTGGAGTGGTGGGAACTCATTTTTCTGGTGAGACAAATTCTAAATATACTTTAACTGCTCAAATACAAACTAGACTGGTCAGAGAGTGGCAGAAGTCCACTGCTGTCAGCAGAATAACAAGAATTGCTCTGCTGCTCCATACAACCCCCTTTCTATAAAGCTGACTGCCTGGATTTCAGAAGTTCAGCAGCTCCCTGCCTTGTAGATGTTGCTGTTTCTAAAGGTACACAAACTGCAGCTCTGCAAAGGAATGCGCTGCGGAGTTATGGCAACTAGTTTTAGGCTGGCTGTCTCTGGAAGTGGTAGGAGCATGCCCTGGGCAGCAGGGAGCTTAGGACAGGCTGATTTGTCCTACCTAAATGAGTGCACAGTAGCTACATATTAGAGGCCAACCTGCCAGCCTGAGCTTCCTCATCGCTGGTTGTGGCTCTGGTGTCCCCTTTGGGGCAGCTTCTGGGTTTCTTAGGGAAACAGAGAGCTCATCTGCTGGAGTATTTACTGCCATTGTTCCTCTAAAAACAAGGACAGCTCACCTGCAAACTCAAAAAGCTCAATGTATCTTGTTGAAGCATAGTCTTCCTTAGTTTTTCTGTTTCCTGGTTGAATGTGTCCTTCATGCTTGCTACATTCTATCTTTGAAAAGTTCTCCTATACTGTCGTCAAATCACTCCTATTTTTTTCGTTTTTTTTTTTTTTCTTTCTTTCTTTCTTTCTTTTCTTTTAACCTATGCTGTCTGAGTTCTTTAAATCTTGCTGTTAGGCATTCTCTCCAGTCTATAAGTGGTTTCTGTGTCTGCAGCTTCCTTGTGTGATGTAATTCTTATGCTTGCTGATTCCAAATGATCTGCTTTGTACTAAGGAATATAAAGAAGTAATATAAGCAGTGGTGAAATAAGCATTAAGCAGTCTTAACTGAGGAATCTTTGGGAGGTGCTTGTGCTTTTTTTGTAAAGGGGTTGCAGGGAGAATCCATTTCCTCATAAAATCAGATACTCTGGGCTGAAATTTACCTGTAGCTGTTACAGAAAAACCATGTTGCCTAACTGGAGATGGAAAAAAAGTTCTTCTAACCTGTTGCCTCCTCCCTTCCCTCCTGGAGGAACGTGTACCTCTGGAGAAGGTTGTTGAAACAGCAGTGCAGATCTCTCCTGTGTGGGGCTGCGCTCTCTCCAGCACAGTGGGATGGCAGCTTGACCACACCTTTGGCTCGTGGTCTGAGGAAAGAGTCCAGATCTGCAGCAGGTTGGGGTGTTTCTAAGCCAGACCCCATGGATTTTAAACTTGTACAGATGAAAAAGGCCCTTCTTGGATTCTGCTCCTGTACTGATGAAGATAAGGGACTTCTGTTGACTGTAGCACATTCAGGGTTTGCTCCAGAGGTATGCAGGTGGATGCTGATATTTCCAGATGAGGCTGGCCCTGCTGGTGAGACTGAGCTTGGTGCATTTGTCCTGAAGTTTCATGAATATGTCAGTATTTAAAGGCTACTTCTTGCAGGTTTAAGAGTTATATTTTTAAAAAAAATTTTTTGGCCTCTCAGCATCAGGCTTGTAGTTGTTGCTCTATATGTTAGTGAATGAAAGGGGCAAAAAAGGCCTGATTTCATTCCACCTACACACAGGCATGTGCATACACACTGCATGTTTATATTAGAAACCACACATAAGAATTCCTTCCTTTTGGAGTCTTTATGCTAAAGCTGCTTCTAAAAGCTAGGAAAAAAAAAAAGAGATTCCTGATTTGCTTGTGTCAGTAAATGTCTGAAGTTAAATTAACTTTCCTTACAGATCTTTCAGCTTCTGGTCTGCAGCAACCTACAAGTACTGCATCTGAGCGACCCTATGGTGTGCTGCTCTTCCAGTCTCACACAGGCCTGCCCCTGGCTGGCAATAAAAACCTTCTGCCTCTGGCCACTGCTGTAATTTTGAAATGCCATGTCATTAGAAACTAAACATGCTCCTGTAATTATGAAGAATACCCATCAGGGATTCTGTGCCTGCTGGTGTGAGTGACATTCACCTGTACTTTGGAAAGAGGTTTATCTAAGAGCTTTTTTGGGATAAAACTACAATGATTTGTTTGAGAGTGATTGTCCTTTTAACTGTTCAAGCTGCTGCAAACCATAGATGTGCTTGCAATGGAATTGCAGTATGGCATTAGTATGAACTGGAGTGATACAACACAGTTCTTTTGATCTAAGCAGAGTATGAAAACCTTTTTTTAAACAAAAAGGATGCTCTCTCTTCTTACTGAAAAATAAAAGACAAAGCTGCAATTTATGTTAATGTATCTGTATACTAACACGTATACATGTGTATCTTACATTTCCAGTGGTGTCCTTTGTCTCTTGCCCTCTGGCATTGTCCTGGTCTAGGTAAGAAAGACAGAAAGTCCATCCCCATGGTCTCCTAGTCCTGGAAAACAACAGCTCATGAGATTTTCTCCTTTTCTGATTTTTAAAAGCATACCATCTCTTTCTTTCTCTGGGCTGTTAAGTAAGAAGCCTGTTCCCTGAGAGCTCTGCCACATCCATGCATCCATCTGTGATCCACTTCTCTGCTCCTCTAGTAGTGGTGTTTGACAGCCGTGTGCAGAATAGTTTCAGGGCTGCTGTGTGTTGGGGTCATGGTGTTGCCCCATGCAGAACTCGTACCTTTGGAATACACAAAACTTGATTCTCCTTGCAGTTTGCATTACTGCAACTGAAAGCAACGGCGCTGAAGGGCTGTGCTGCACCAAAAGGTGGGGAGAGAGAATTGAAACTGCTGGGAGGGTTGCAGGTTTATTTGCTACAGTAAGCCAGGATCTTCTATGCACTGAGTGAAGAGCAGGCATTGTTGGAGTCGGATTCCTGCCACCCTGATGGGGAGCTGCAGTCCTTGGGGTCCCCAATTGCTGTGATTGACTGGGACTTGACTGCTGCTTCTCAGCATGACTGTGAGGCTTGGCTAAATGATGTCTTCACTGTTGCTATTTTTCTCTATGTAAGTCTCAGACATTTTGTATTCAAAACAGTTTCCTCCTGTGATGAAATGGGAAATAAATTGAAGGAGAAGTAGATATAGTAGAATAAGGACCCTTTTATTCCAACATAGATTGTCCATGAGTGGCATTTTTAGCTTTATCATAGTTCTTCCTTGGCTTTCACAAACAAGCCTTAAACCTCCTTGCCTTGCTCCTAAGAAGCTTCCTGAGGCCAGTATGATGTGTAGCAGTGAGTGGGCAAATGCTGTCCTTCATTCATGTGTTGTTTTGCAGCAGCCTTACATCTCACAGTTTTGTTAGCCTGTAGCTGAAATGACATAGCTGGTTTGCACCAGAAATCCATGGCTAACTTAAGTGAAATAAAATCTCTTCCTTTGTTCCTTCTATCAGGAGCACTGCGACAGGATCAGCCCAGTATGGAGAGCCCAGAGTGGGATTGAGGTGCCAGCAAATGCTCGTGTGTATTCCTGAAAGAGAAAGGCTATGTGAGGTCAATACTGAGTCACTGGGGCTTCTAGGTGGCATCAGGAGGTGAAACATAGGAGAATGAAACCTGAGGAGCATTCAGAAAGTTGACAATGACAGGCTAGAATGGGGGTAATTCACGTTGGGTGGGAAGATGTGTCTTTCTTGGCATTTCTGCGCATCTCACTCGCCTACATGCTGTGCAACAAGTCTTTTACCAGCAGCTTGAGCATCCAAGCTGTGATAGAGTTGCCAGCTCAGAAATGTATTCTTTGCTTTTCTACCTTTCTACCACACCCTGAGTTTAAGACCTGTCTATATCACAACGCTTTGTATGTATACTTGGGCCAGTATTTTCTAGCTAGTAACAACATTTTATTTATCACTACACTCATTTCCTCTTACTTAATTAAAAAAACAATTCTTCGCTGCATTTCCTTCTTCTGAGGAAGAAAGCAATGTTGACAGACATCATCACAACTGATGTTGTAGCCTGTATTTGTGCCAGTTCAACAAAGTTTGTCTGCAGCCAGTAGAGCTCAGATGTATTGTTTTAGAATTTTTTGTTTGTTTTGTTTTTGTTTACTGTCATGGTGCTCATAATAGATGTTTGTTTGTTTGTTTGTTTTAACATTTGTTGCGGAACAGTGTGTTCATACTAGAAAAAGAATTGTAGTCCTTAGACCCTGGGGTGTCCCTTCTGCTCGTTTGGCAGAGGATCTACTGCACCTAAAAGGCTGGCCAGGCTGTTAGTCACTATTATTTCAGGAAATAAACAGAACAAGCCTTCAGCAAAGGATGGGGTGACTCAAGGGCTACTGAAAATAAAGCTGCACTGTCAGCTACAGCTCTGAATCAAAGGATGCTTTATGGAGGTAGGGACTGGTCTGTATTTTAAATAGACTGTTTCCTGCATTGGACACCACTCTGTGCACATCAGGGTGTGGCTTTGTGAACATCGCCTTCTCTCCTGTGCCTATCTTAGCTGGGATCAGCAGCAGCCTTTGGGGAGGAGAGCTGTGCTGAGCCTGCGCAAGTAGATCAGAGAGAAGGATCTGTGATCGGAATAACAGTGTTGGCATCAGAGCTTTTCAGGCATTATCTCTGCTGTTCTGGTGAGAGCCAGGGGTGTATCATTAGCTCTGTTACAGCTCATCCCAGCCCAGAACACTGGTGGTTTGCTCACTGTTCTGCAGCAGATCTGTCACACAGCTGAGAAGGCAGATCTTTTCTGTGATCCATTTACTAGAGGGCTCTTGCTACTTCAGATCAGTTTGCAGACATTGGTGAGTGCAGATAGAGAGAGGTTCTAACATGTACATGGTTGGGGCTTTACCGTATTTTGGTCATCCTGTGGCAGTCTTGGGCTGAAGCCCTAACTTCTCAGAAGTGCTCTAAACTCATGTCTCTAACCACAAGCCTTTAGGAACTCGCTAAATGTGTGTCCAAGGGTGCTGTGTCCAAAAGACTGGTGGAACTGGGCCTCAGGGAACTTGTGGCAACTACAGCAATTAATTAAAAGGGAAAATAAATTGAGTAAGATGATAGTACCCAACAACTTCCTCTGCATTGAATGGTGATAAACACACCTATGTCCCTCATTTAATTAGTCAAAATGAGCAGATCACTGTCTAGTGCTAATTACAGTGCCAGCCCCTAATGCTGCAAGAGTACCATCGCTGTGAGCAACTTTCTCAAATGCAGGGGCTTGCCAGTATGTGGGCAAGGGGTGCCCACTCCCCATTCCTATGGGGTGAGCCTGTCCCTGGAAATCTTTGGTGATGGTCGGCCTGGGGAGAAATTCAGTGGGCTGCATTTCTTCAGGAGGGGCTGCTCTCTGCTGTCCCGTTGCTGCATAAGGCTGGGGAAGGTGACATTTGCTGGAGAATGCAAAGAATGTAGAGAGCTGGCGGGAGGGGAGACCATGCAGTCTGAATAGAGAAACCTGTTTGATTCCCCTGAAGGGCAAAACACACCCAAGTCTCCTCCTCAAAACAAGGCTTGGCTTCCAGGAGCCAACCCTCTCTGCCCGCCCGGCAGGTAAGCACTCTGCCTCGCCCACAGTTGCCTCGCTGCCAGGGAGGATCGGAGGCACCCGCTGCGAACCCTTGGGGGGCAAAGGCACTTGGAGACTGATTGCAGACTGCTCCACATCTGTCTTTAGAGGGAAGGCTGCAGCTGCGAAGCCTCCGCAGGTAGGGATGGGCAGGGAGCCTGGTTCTCTGAACTCTGCAGAGAGTATCTGGGGTGCTTCTGCAATCTGTGTTTCCCCTGCCTGCTCTGTATGAGGAGGGGGACTGTCATCTCCTAACCTGCTGATACAGGGATCTGGCAAGGATGAGGGAAGCTTCTATTGAAGACTTCTCTCAGAGAAGGAGGGAAAGCTAGCGTGTTGGTCCCAAGTGTGGATATAAAATGATACCTAGATACTAAAAAGGTGGGATTAGTATAGATACAAAAGTAAGGCAGAACTGAAGGGTTTGGACAGGAGGTTCTGCTGTTTGCATTTGTCAGGTCGCCAAGTTCCCTCCCTGCCCATCTTTCTAAAATCTGTCCCCTTTGTAATTTGTAAGGTGTAGTGGGGGCATGGCAGCAGGGACAAATCTGTGCACAGACAGGAGGGATCAGCTGTGTAGGACAGGTATAAAATTTGAGCCTGTGACTCCTAACAGCTTCTCAAGAGGCTTAGGGTCAGCTGCCATGTTTGCACCATACCTAACCTTCTTCCCCCAGACCTGCGTGTTTCAGAGAGAGATGCAGGTGGAGACCTTTCTTTCTCTGTTCTTCTGTCTTGTTTTGTTTCTCTATGAGTCAGTTTGAAATCAGCACCCTGGAAAGGAAAGGATGGGAGTGATGAAGCTGTTGCAGCTGGTGAGGGAGGTGAACACCTCTCTCAGTCCTTGATTCTTTCTACCTGGAAGCCTGGTGAACATGTTGACCATTTCTCCATCTCTACCCCTCTGCTCCAGGACAAATCCCAGCCAGGAGCATGAGCTGGCTGCAGCTGGACAGATTGCTCAGAGCAGTGATGTCCTCCTGCATCAAATTGACTAAATTGTGGAGCTTGTACTTGGCCTGATTTGTTCTACTCATCCAGCCAAAGACAAAATACTAAGTTTTATTAAATCCCAACATTATTTAATTTAAAGTTCTGACCACCAAAAAAAAGTGAGTTTCAATTTTCTTTTTTAAAACCTTTTTTTTTTTCAATCGTGGTGAAACTTTGTAGCATCTCTGAAATGTCACAAAGCTTCAATGGGATGTTTTTGTCCAGCTCTGTTTGTGGGTCTGTGATGCAAGTGCCAAGCAAAGTGTCTTTGAAAGAAAGGAACTGTTCCTTCCTTTTTGCTTTCATCTTTAGACATCAAGGCATAAAGTCGATGCCATGTGGGTGCAGTAAACACCATCTACATCCTTCTTCCTTTTCAAATACAGAAATTAGTTGAGCAATTAAGAATTAATACCTTGCAATTAGAGTAATGAAACTTCATACCAAGTGAAAAATTATTCAGTAATTTTGGACAACAGAAGTGAACGGCTGTGATGGGGATGGGCATGCTGTGCTCCTAGCATGGAAGGCCCCAAAATGATTTCTCAAGATGGGCAGGGTTGTTGTAGCTCCACCTAAGTTCACACCATGCTTTCCCAGCTTCAGTAACTCATATGTTTGCCAGCTTCATCTGGTCAGACTGAAATTTTTCTATGTGGGGTATGTGGTTGCAAGTGAATTAAAATAAATGATAATTATGCTTTCGTGGCTTGAGAGCACTTGTCTCAGGCACAGCTGAAATGTGTCTGTCCTTCATGTTGGAGCTCTGTGCAGGCTTCCCCATGACAACTGTTGGTCTTTATTTCTCCTTTCCTCATGCCTGGGGGGGAGGGGATGTTTACTGTCCCCAGGTACAGGTGACCAGGGTCTGAAGGAATTGCAGTTGGTCTGAGACTCTTCACAAAAATTCTTCACATCCAGTGGGCTCAGCTCCTGTGATTCATATTCAGGGTCATGTCAGCCACTCTGAGGAAGGTGGGGACGCAGTTAATGACGGTGGTGTGGTTTAAATTGTTTGAATGGCATCACAGAAGGGTTGCGACAGAGGCATAAAATGTCACCCGCAGTGGAGTAACCATCCTGGAGCACCTCTTCTGTGAAGAACAGCTGAGAGAGCTGGGGTAGTTTGGCCTGGAGAAGAGAAGGCTCTGGGGGAACCTGGTTGCATCCTTTTAAATATCACCTAGGCTTTAGCGTTATGAACCTGTCTGCTCCTAGGCAGTTTGCATGCTTTTTATCTGTGTTTGAAAGCCTTCAGCCACCCTGTTGCTCCTAATGCAGAGCCACTGTCGTGACATGACAGATGCAAATGGAGTCCAAGTTCTGGAGCACACTTCAGGCTGGTGGCCTGGTCCTTCAGAGACAGCTGGCAGCCACCATCACCCAGGCACTCAGGTACCTGTGTGGATGAGGTGGGATGAGGTCCTACACTGCACATTATGAGTTTACAATGTGAATCCAGAAGTGTCACTTATTTCCCTCAAGGGCAGACAGAAGAATGGAAGCTGTCCATCCTTCCCAGACATGGAATATCATTCAAGTGAGAGTTCAAGGGTGAAATAAACAGTAGTTCTAGCAATGCTGTCTCAAGAAATCACAGCTACTGGGCACAAATTGCTAACTTAGTGTAAACTTTCTTTGCTGGATCCAACTTGCTGAGAGGGTTTTAAAGGGTTAACTTTACTCTGGCAGGTTTTATGCTAGATCAGGCACAGTCTGTCCACACTGTCCTAACTTCATAGCAGATCAGGTAACAGCTGACATAAAAGCATAACACTGGCACAAGGTTTGCATTGTGTGCTCTGGCTAATGCAAGAGAAATGCAAGTATGTGCCCACACCTAATCCAGATCACTGGAGGGCAGTCTGAGAGTACACAGACCTGGATTAGCAATCCTGAAAACTGGATACTGCCTTTCTGGGGCAGGGAGCCTCACGGCTGAGTGTAGGATATGTGGAGAAGCATTTTCTCACTGGCTTTCCTTTCTGTAAGTTTCTGTAAGTTCATCTTGATCTGCTGAGTGTTGATCTGAGGTGCCATATTTCATCAAATAACGGGTTGGAGAATAGGCACTGAGACTGTGATTTAGATCTAGATAACAAAATCCTCAGCAAAGTTTAGAAGGTTTAAATAAAGTTCCAGTTCAAGTCTTTTGCAAGCTTTAAATGCCTCCTAGTTTGAGGATAGTGATAGTCAGAAGGTCAGGATGGGCATCAACTATCATTAAACTATGAGACTCTTCTTCATAACTGCCCTCCAGTTTGCAGCTGATTCTGGCATGAGTATACAAGTTTCTATCTGGTGAAATTAGTTTTGTACTTTTTTGCCTATGCAGGAGAATGTGAGAGATTGCTTAGAAGGAATCTGGACAGCATGGACAGTGCTGAAGGAATGACAGGGCTGAAGGAAAATAACACTAGCTTAAACAGTTTCTTGTCTATTAATGGCTTTTATGTTGAAATCCCAAGAGTTTGCCTCCCTGTTGCATGGACTCAGTAAACACCACAGGACTCAGCTATGGGGTCTCTGCCCAGAAGGTACAGCAGGACTTTTCAGCTTGCAGCATCTCGTGACTCAGCTCTTCTGGGGACCAGCACAGCAAAGTGACATTGGTCTCTGGACAGGGTGTCTCTTCAGGGAGCCAGAGGGCTGCAACATGAACTCTGTGGCTGGCCTGGGCTGTGCGGACAGGTCAGGAATGTAAAGGCACCCTGTGGTGCTTTCCAGGAAAGCTGTATTTACAGGATCAAAGCAGCTCTGCTTCCTTTCCCAGGGCAGTCATTTAGCCCTCAAAACTAACTCCAACGTCGGATCCAGCTCATCACCAAGACGGAGGGCAAGGTGGCTATTAGGTGCAAAGGGGCTATTAATGCAAGTGCCCTACAAACTCCTGACAAAAGCAGGCTGAATATTTGTTATTAACATTTTAAATTTGAAGTTGAGCCATCAGAAAGGGGGATGGCTGGTAAGTTTTTTTTTCTGTGTGTTTGCAGGTAATAGGAGCTGCAGTCAGCTGTTAAAGAATAGCAAGTGTTTCATCCTCTGAGGTATAATTACATCTTTTTAAGTGGCTTATGCAGAAAGCAGAATCATTCCCAATTAAGTGAAGGGCTGCTGATTTCTGGCACTTGGAGAATTTATTAGCAAAGAGTGCTGTTCTGGCTGTCCATTTGCAGAGGACTACATGAGTAGGCAAAGGTCTATCACCACCTCCTTTCTGCTGCTGCTGAGGACCAGCTGCAGCCTCTGTGGCTCTGAGGACGGCAGTAGACATAGGGATGGATGAGCACAGGCTGTGATCTGTGAGGATCACTCCTTGCTGGGGGTGAGATTGAAGTTTGTGGTGTGGTGTGGGAGCAGTTTATTAGTTCCTCTGCTGGTATCACTGATGGTGCTTGCTCTCATGGTATGTCACCCAGCCGTGGCAGCCAAACTGAGGTCTGGAGCTTGTTCCACCTGCCAAGCCAAGGATTTTCACCAGGAGCTGCCCTCTGAAACACTGCTGAGAGGAAGAGATCACATCCCACTAGCACCAGTGACATCCCTTGCAACTGCCTTAAAACTCAAAGCACCTTGAAATACCCAAGGCAGGGACCACTCCAACACCTGGATGCCTGCAGAGAGTGAGCTGAGCTGGCTGGCTGCCTGCAGACAGGCACACCCTGAAGATTAAAATCTGAACAAGGTTTCAGGTCCCTTTGCCTTATTAAGTAGCTTGTAATTACTTTCATTCACGTGATGAGGAGCTGCAGAGGCTGTCTTCATGCCCTTCTTGCCTTCAATGACTGAATGTTGTCTGTCCATTCAGCTTCATAGCAAAACTTCTTTTTGTACCCTGGGATTTCTGTATTTTGCTCATGATTTTCAAAACTGTGGTTGTCCAGAGTCCTGGTGGCACTCTGCCTGAGAACATTAGGGTCTTTATAAAAGTCAATGTGGATTTATCTAGCAGTTCCATTTGAAACATGCAGTCTTAGGACATGTGTACTAATAGCATTTTGGTAGAATATTTATTTCTTGTGCTGGAGTGCTCATGTTGGATGCTTTGTCAGCAAGAATTGAAGCATCTGAACACCTGTTTTTATGGGTCAGCTGTTGGTGCGACATCCCAGTTGCAATCATCCAGCACGTAGGCTGAGGGACTTTAGCTGGCTGTATTCTACTAGAAGCTTGAGGCAAAAATGTACTGTAAATCACAGACTTTTTTATTAGGAATAGTCTCTAGATAGCTGTCATGTATTTGTATTGGCCAGGGATGTCTAGTTTCCATTGTCTCTGCCCTGTTCATAGGAGAGGATTGGAGAGAAAAGAGGAGAGAAGGCCTAGAGATCAGTCTGGCTTGTGAAGTTTTCTGTTACTCCTGGAATCAGCCCTTTGCAGTTGGTGGAGAAGGAAACCCAGCTCATCAGTGATGTTCTCCAATTCTCCCAGTCATATCACTCAGATGATCAACCTTGCCTTCTTCAGTGTGCCCAGCATGCAGCTCCACCTGTGCTGCATACCAGTGACTTGCTATCACACAGAGGGGAGAGGCAATTTGGATTTAATTACCTGGAAGGTGATCGGGTTCTGACTCGTAAAGGGCCTGTGAGAACCTGAGGAGAGGAGATTCGTTTAAAATTGGCTCTGTCCAGGAATTGGTGTCACCTCTCCCCTGTGTAGGACCATGGCATTAGTTTTCTCTGTTGCCATGCTCTATGCTAGAAACACACCTCTTCATCCCATAAAGATGCCAGCCTGTTTGCATCTTGGACATGGGCAAGAGGGAAGGACGTGTCTGAGGAACAAGGAGATAACAGATGAAAGCAGTGGCATTGCAGCTAAGCAGCATGTTGGGGATGACCACAGAGTGGAGAACCCTGCAGTGAGCCAAGTAGGCAAGGTGGAATGTTTTGAAGAGCAGAGTTAACTGGTCCATGCTTTCCTCCCTGCTCATCTGGCATCCAGTGCCCTAGGTGTGAGGCTTGGGAGGACAGATGGAAAGAGCCAGATTTCCACACTATCCCAGCCCTGCTCTTGGTGACAAGGATGAAGCTTCAGCTCTTGCTTAAAAGCAGAAGGCAGCAAGGAAGTGCATCACTTGGAGGATTAGAGCAAAGGCCAGCTGTGCTGAATTAGGTATGTCCTTAGGTTCTCATGGAAAGTCAAACCCTGAATTCAAAGCTCAAACTGTGAGTAGAGCACTTAGGGAATTTTAACAGGAGAAAGTTTCTCCTCATGGGCTATCAGGTTGTTTTTCTGGCTGAGATCAGGATAAAGGAGATGTTTGGAGTACTTTCAGGAGGCTGTAGCTGGCAGCTGCTTTGCCTAGAGAACTTGGACTGGCAGTGATAAACCTGATACAGCTCTGTAGTTAGACTTGCACTGCTCCTTTTTTCCCCCCCCTCAAAATTAGCCATGCTGAACCCTTTCAAGTATGCATGCAAACTTTGCCAAGTTTTTGTTCTTAAGGAAAAATGTTAAAATCTAAAACAAAAGGCAATCTTAAGTCTTCTCCAATGAAACTCTGTCACCTTGTTCTGAAACATGGCAGTTTTTCCCTCATTTCTACTTTTGTTCAAAATACATATAGCAATATGGCATGAAACTAAACCCTCTGGCTGATCTGTCATAATTTAGTCTGATTTTTTCTGCTTGCTCAAAGCTGTGTTCTTGTATCCAACCACAGTAACCTTTTTCTGTGTTGGAAATGACCTGCGAATAAAAAACCTCCATCTTTTGCAGTTTGTTAGTGATGCCTGAGAAGTGAGTAAACCCATAACCTGCTAGTTTCCCATTCCCTCCAATGTGTCACTTTGCATTTTAAAAAAGCAGCTAACAGAGAGGAAAGGAGATGAATTGCCCCCCCTCCCTTCATGCCAGCAGCAGGGCATGATTGAAGCCCCCTAAAAGATAGCTTTGTGCAGAACATGGACCTGCTCCAGGAACAGATTTCGGGGTAGGCGTTTCCTTCCCTGGCAGAGCCACTGACTCTGCTTGCTGACGCTGGCCATGTCAGCGTCTCTCAACAAAGAGGCAGGTGTTTTCTCCAGGCTGTGGGCAGTGCTGAGCACCGTGCATGGCCTCTTCTTTTATCCTCTTTATTAAATAGACTCAGATGACACCTGGGGACTTGATTTTTGCTCCTGCTAAGGCAGCCAGGAATTAACCCCTCCTATAACAACCATGCACTCTCTGAATGACTGAGGCCTTTTCCATTCTTTAGAGAATGGACTTCTGATTATTTTTTGGTTGCTTTCTACTCTGCTGATTGCAATTGCTGTGGATGCACTGTCATCACCCGAGGATAAGGCAATCTAGCTGTAGCCTTTGTAGGCTTATTTTCAGTATAGTCTTTTCTTGAGCCCTGGATCCTGACGTTTTTGGGGATCAGAATGTGAAAACTACTATAGGCATCTACCCTAGGAAACCAAATCACTTTGATGCAGTTACTGCCCATTAAGCTAGCTGAGCATGTTGAAACTGTTTCTTCAACAATTCTCTAAGTGGCTTGATCCAGACCATGAGGGGTCTTTCACAATTGTGTGCATTTGATCACCACATTTAGGGGTTGTTCCTGAAGGCAGTAATAGTGGAAGGTGTTGTAAAGTGGAGTGTAATTGTCAGGTGTTTACCAATCCATTTTTTTCCCAATATATTTAATTTTGGATGGAAAAAGAAACAACAGAAAACACTACAAATATTATTCTTAACACTTGCTGAATGAACACAAGTCCCACTGTTTTGTACCGTTGGAAACATCCAGTTAGAACTGAGTGTCCAGAAATATCAGCGTGCAGACTGCTGAATCCTGAAGACAAAATTAGATGTAGAAATAGACAAAGTATAATGTATAACTACAATTAAGCCACAAAAACGATTCAGCATGTATCTTCTTGGTCTAAATGTCTGTGTGCTGCACATACTGCAGTGTTTGTATCCCACAGACATTGCTATGAACTGTACTGAAGGTAGGTGGTATTTGAATTTGCACCCAGGTGCACTCTGCATGGATAGTATACACTGCTCTGTGAGTCATAGGCCTTTCAAGATGGATCAAATCTAAATTATTCTAGCTCAGAAACCTGTAAGAAGGTATGGAAGAACTGAGTTCTGGCCCTTGTGCTACCTAGAATTTTTTCCTAGACTGTATTTAACAGGTAGGTCACGGAATGCACATATCTATGCTTAAGCATTGCCCAGTTGTCCCTGCTGAGGAAGGAGTCACTCCAGTGGGCAGGTCTAGGCACAGCGTCCAGTCTGTTGTGTTTTCTTATTTCTTGTTTGATGTCTCTCTAGCAGGTGAAGCTCTCCATGTTTTTCTCAGATCTCAGGCCAAAGGATTGGCAGTCTGAGAGCCTGCTGTAGGGACACTGTCACAGTGCTGAGGAGTCAGGCCGTGGAGCTCCTGGACTTGCTGCATGGCTGGGACTCACCCCTAAGGATTGTGGTTTCCATGGCTGTGATGTAAGCAGACCTTGATACCAGGCAGGTGATGTACCCTTGCTGAAGGGTTTCTCACAGAGTTCTGCAAGTAGGAGCATTTATATCCCCTTTTTTATTTTAAGGTAAAAAGTCCGGTGAAATTGGCACGTATTTACCAATATATTTTTTCTCTACAAACATTTACTCTTCTGCAGCTGCTTTTTGAGAAGCATCGTCTCTCAGAGCTTTGTAATTCACTCATTTATTTTAAGTATCCCAGGGCATTTTGCAAACTTTGAGCCTTTGGCAGCTCTCTAAGTTTGTCTGGGGGAAGCACATTTAAGGGATTCATCTCTCAAAGTGCAGTTATCTCAAGGCAGTGCTTAATGGAGCCTGCAGTAACTGTTTAGATCAGGAATTTAAGAATTACTGCTCATTTACATAGCAATGCCACCCAAGGGTGCCAATTAGGGTTGAGGGCCTATTGCACTGATGCTGTGTAGACATTTAATAGGAGACTGTGAAGTGCTCCCACTGCGCTTCTACAGGAAAAAGTTCCATATAAATATTTTGAAAGGAAAATGTTTTTTTTTCTGAAGTGATATTTTTAATTTAAATTTTATATTTGTAGTGAATGTTTAATTGGAAGAATCTATTCCTGAACTGCTCCAGTGGCTACAGCAGAGTGACTTGTTGACTTTTGAGAGTCCTTTCAGAACAGTCCCACAGCAGAAGATTTTTTTATTAGGTAATGAATAAACAGAAGACAAAAAGGTGTATCCAGCCTTACAGAATTACTTTTTGATTAGAAGGTGAAGGGGAAGTGATGGATCCAGTCTGAGTCAGAGAGAGAATTGTGGGGCAGCAAAAGGTTGGTGGCTGTGTGGGAACAGGAATAGGAAAGGTCGCAGATTTTTCAGCTGTACCTGCTTGTCTTTAATCCAATGTCTCAAAATCTGTGATCTGCTTATAGGTGAATGGAAGTTGTCAGAGAACACCTTCCCATGTCATGAAAAGAAGCTGCTGTCATGCTTCTCTCCAGTGCTACATGTGTTTCTGTGAGGGCTATGGTTCCAGAAGCTCCTGTGCATGCAGTGTGGTTTCTGTTAGCAATAGGATGCTATAGACATGAGGACTTGAATGCCCAACATTTAGAGTTCCGTGGCCATGTTTCCAATTATAAAGCATAATTTTTTGCCACTGATAGTCATCTGAACTGTCTTTTATCTCTTTTATTTCCCATTTATCCCTTTTTTCCCATTTAATTCCCCCAAGGGCCAGGTGTTGCACAAATGTTTGAGTTGTGATGGTAAGAGGTGGGCAAGCAGCAGCACAACTCTGGCATCTTGCACAGAGGAAAGGAAAAGCTGTCCTGAAAAGGTAGCTGCAGTGATCAATATCTGGAAGTTAAGTTCATAGCCGGGTCCACAGATATCCCTCAGCATCTGCCAGGAGACAGAGCTTTTTGTTTGCTTTGGCTGACGGGCCATTCTCTTAGCTCCAAAATGACCCTCAGTCAGGTGGAACAGTGCTTTTGGATCTTAAAACCTCCAGAAATATTACGTACTCTAACACAGCCTTGGATTTGGACAATGGGAGAAAAAGGATCTGTCTTGTCTCACATCCAGAGACGCGTAGAGCATCGTCGCTTCCTCTCCCCTCACCTGCTGACTTCAGATCTTTAAGCTTCATTCAGGGCAGGTAATGTTCCTCTTCTCCAGGTGGGAAGGGGAGCTGTTGGGATCAGTTGCAATCTATCCTAGAACTAGGCAAATGGATTTGTTTCCATAGCAATAGAAGAAATTATTGTAGCCTGTGGCAGTAGCTGATGATTGATTCCCAAATAAGATATGCCAACAAAAACATGTTTTGGGGTTTTTTTTTGTTTTTTTTTTTTGTTTTTTTTTTTCCCTCCTTTATTACTTAACTACTATCTGTGGTGGAATTTCCAATACCTTACAAGCATACTTACGAAAAACTGCATCCCCTAGTGCATTTTGATAAGGAAGATTTTGGAATTGCTCTATGTTGGCTTGCCACTACCTTTCAAGAGTATAATGGCAGGCAAATGTGATGAAACATCCTCCAAATCTTGAGTGGAGGTCTTTGAGATTTTCTGCACTGCAGACTTGGAAAAAAATGCTTTGAAACATGCTTTGAGGTCCTGCAATACATGTGTTAAAGCTTAAATGAAGATTTTGCTAGAAAGGGGAAACTGTTTCAATTTCTAAGCAGTCCCTGGAGCAGTGAGAAGCACTTCTTTCCCAGGAGTGTTGTGTCAGCTCTCTGGAGTCAGATGCCCATTTGCTAATCCTCTCTGGCCCCATGAATCCCACTCTCCTTTCTGAACAGCCGTGTGGTTTGAACAGATGCACTGGATTGTGGTCCCACAGCAGCCTTGTGCAGCTGCAGAAGCTGCATCTCCCATTTCTTGTTCTAACCACCAGCCACTGGAGTATTAAAGCATGGAGAAACAATACTGGCTTGCTTTGGGAAATAATATTCCTGATTCTACTTCGCTGATTTGCCTTTTTTATTTTTTGGTTTGGGTTGTTGGACCCCATCTAGCTCTCTTGTTCCCGTTTCTTCAGCACAGCTTCTGTCTTAGCATCTGTAGGCATTAGTTTGTCTGCCAGGTGCCAGCGGGCATTAAAACAAGAAAATGAGCTTTCCTTTCTCATGTAGGAAATGTTGAGTTATTCTAACTGCAGGAGCCACGATATAACCTTTGCTGATTTGTCTTTCAGCGCTCTCATTGCTGCGTGTAAGGTCTGCGCCGATCGTCATAAGGTTTACAGAGCTCACTGTCACACCTCCAGCAGGAGCTGACTGCAGGTGGTGAAGAATGGGAGCAAGAAATAGAGAACTTGAACTGCTCTGCTCTTGCTGCATTCTTTCAGCTTCTAGTGATGTTATTTAGTCTGTATTGCTTTGATCCCTGGGTGAAAGGTAAAAAATAGCCACTTTGTGAATGAAAAAGACAAAACTATATTAAAGGATGCGGAAAACTGTCTCCTCCAGCTCTCACAGAAGGACCTTTTCACCACTCTGTGCCTGTCACAGAAGCTTTGCTCCAAGATTGACTCTGGTCTCCTTTGTTAGGGCATTTGTGAAGAATCCTCACTGTGGAGCAGTCAGGCTCTAACTCCAAACCTTTCTGCCCATTAACCAGCACAGAGCCTCCCGATGGCTCACAGCACTGGGATGGCTGAGCTGCTGCTGCCATTACATGAATCATAGGTGGAAAAAGCAGGCTGGCAGAAAACACTGCCAGTCCCCCAAAGCCAAGCCAGGTGAGCACCAGCGACGTGTTCCAACATCTGTTTGTCAAGCCAGAAATATCAGTGGAGTTATGTCAGCATTTACTGTGATCCTTCCCAAGGTGATGTGAGCCAGGAAGAGGGAACGCAGCGCCAGAGGAAAAGGCTTGGCCAATCTTGGCCAACATGTAGTTTCTGGCACGTGTATTTATATGCATGCTGAGTGCCACTTTTTGTGGCTTCCCTTTGGTTTTGGGTGTATTTGTTAAGCTAGGGGATTTGTGTGAGTAAGAAATGAAGCTGCTGTTCAAGCAATAAACTGAGATGATGTTTCTAGCAGAGCTTTGTTGCTTGTCCAGGAGCAGGGCTCAGCGTCCCCATGAGCTCCATCCCTCACTGTGCATCTTCCTGGGAATCTTCCCTGTGTGTTCCTAAACCTCTGCTTATTCTTCTAAAAGATCTGTACTGGGTGGCTAATTCCCTCTGAGTTGTGCTGCTAGACAGGAACCAGCTTCCAAATGCCTCATTCTGTTGCAACACGTAGCACATGCCTACTTCTGCCACTTATTTGCCCTGGATTTGGACTGTCTCAAGCTCTTGGGGCTGTTCTTTTCCACTGTTTCTCATCCTTTACTTCCTTCAACTTGATCTTGTCCTGAAATAAGAAATTTAGTAAGTAGAAGAGGGCACCAAATGCATAGGAGCACCTCTGAATTGCAGTTAGCAAGGTAGCTGTGGTTGAAATCCATCTTTCTCGGATTTGGTAGGTAGTGAAGCCATGTAACTTCTCTAGGTGCAGGACCAGGATGCTGTGAGTTTTTTAACCTAGGGTTGCAAGGTAACACGTCCTTTGGCTGCGCTCCTACAGACTGCAGTCAGGCCTCTTGCCTTTGGTGGAAAGATACCTGAGTATTTAGAGGCTCTTCATGAAAACAACAGTGTTGTCCTAGATAATATTTTTTCTCTAAATAGCAGGGACAATTAAATTTTGCGTGGGAAGGGGGATCTGGGAAGGATAAGAAAAGAGGTGGGCCGTCAGCTCCTGGTGGAAGCTGAATTAATGTTTGGGAGTGTTTGCAAAAGGGAGAGGGAGCCTAGGGGTAATAGAGGGCTTGTTTTCCATCTGAGAGCAAACTGGATAAAGGGTGGATATGCA
Source organism: Lagopus muta (assembly GCF_023343835.1). Classification (NCBI taxonomy): domain Eukaryota; kingdom Metazoa; phylum Chordata; class Aves; order Galliformes; family Phasianidae; genus Lagopus; species Lagopus muta. Next base: position 11,090,219 of record NC_064445.1, on the reverse strand, counting down.
GGGAGCCGAGGCAGATCTCAGCTGAGACAAGAGGATGGAGGAGGCACTGACAAGAAGCAACGCTATGAGATCAGCGCTCGGCATTCCTGATGGGCGTGTGGCTTTGCAGCAGTACTGCAGAGACAAGCCCACCAGCAGATAATAACAACCTAATTTTAGATTCACAGGCTCCCAAATAGGGTTGGGCATTTCTCTTAATGAATAGTATAGTCACTTAAGAATCCAGGTTCAGCAGATAGTTTTGGCAAGGAACAAATGGGGGAAAGGAGGAACTTTAAAGGGTAAAGAAAGGAGGCATTTCTGATTTTATTGTGCTTATGTATTTAATTATTTGAAAGCAGTCAGGTGCTGAACTAACCTGGGTTCTTCTCAAACCCTGTGGATCCATTTGGGGGCTGTGTTTTTGGGTTTTTTTGTTTGTTTTGGTTTTTGTTTGTTTTTGTTTTGGTTTTGCTTTCTTTCATTTGCTTGTTTGTTTGCAAATGTTAAAAAGCTTCTCCAAGGTTGTACATCCAGGAGTTTCTCCTTGCTGCTTTGCTGTGGGCACTTCAAGGAGGAACTCAATTGCCAATGGAAGCAAGAACTAACTTTCCCTTTTAAGACAGAGGGTAAGACATTCTCCCTGCTATATTTTATGGGGAATGATGGAACATGTCTGCCAACTGAAAAAGCCCTTTTATTGTACTCCTGCTTAGTGAAAATGCCATGATTCACCCAAGCATCCTCAGCTTCTCTTACTTAAACAGATTCCAGAAGAGCTGTTCTGCCTTAATCTCCTTAGGTCACCTTTGCTAAGGTCTCCTCTCTTTTCCTCCCAGACCAGGAAGGATGCATTTATCATTAGCAGTCTTTCCACTCACTGGTATGAAGTACACATCCACTGGATTTTTTTCTCCATCCTTGATGCTGAAGGTGCATGGCACTAGGAGAAATTGCAACTCTGATATGTGTGTCGTGATCTTTCCGTACTCCAGGCTCTGTGGCTGTGACACTGCTGTGATGCTCCCTCTTCTGCATGACTCTGAAACTGTTTATATGAGAACTACTAATCTGCTGTTCTCCTTTTTCATTTCTTCCAGAGGCCTGTTGTCTTCAAACAGTAGAGGGGGAAGGCACTTCTGAGAACCATGATGTCCCTGGGTGTCAGCAAAGGTAATTCCTTTCCATCTCAATCTGTTGGGAATCTGTCCTCTGCTATATTAGTAATACATTCCTAATATCTTATCAAGCATGAAAAATACTCACAGAAGCTGTTTTCACTTAGGATCATGCTCAGGCCACAGAAATCTGCAGCAGATCTTGAGATTTACTTTTTAAGTGACAGATAGTTACTGGACTTTTAGATATCAGTAGAGAGGATGACACTTCCAAATCCACAGATAACCTGGAACAGAATAGAAGAGTGGAAGGGCCTTGTTTATTTCCATGATACAGTGGATTTTGAAATTGCAGTACTAAGAAAAGCAGTCCTTCCTTTTCCAGGTGTTCAGCGTGAAGAGTGTTACTGCTGGTCCCCACACTGTTGGGTATGGCTCTGTTTATCAGTGTCTTTGCTCCTGCTAATTCCACATGAGAAATTCCATATTTATATATATAACTGTTATATAACAGTTATATTACTGTTGGTATAACTGGTTTTCCTTAGTAGAATTCTGACATGAATGCTTCTCCAAAAAAAATCCACCACTGCATCTCTATGGCATAACAGTTTTGAAGCACGTGATCATGTACCAATGATTAAACAATTTACTGCATGTCAACTGACCAGTGATAACCATTTCTGTGCAGCCTTTTAGCCTACTGTGAGCACAGGATCCTGAGACCTACCTGACCCTTCTTTGCTGGTAGCTAAACTAAATTATTTCATATTTGTCTAAGGCTAAGAGTGTAGACAAGCAGTGTCCTTGTCTTGGCTGATATGAATTTAGTTGTAAAGCTGCAACAACTGTCTCTAAATACCTGAGATGCGTTGGTCCAAGCTCTATGAGGAGAGCAGGCCTGATGTTTTCAACACTTAGCAGTCATTTCCAAAATGGCAAAGGATGAAAGATAATCAGAAATACACAGAAAAGGAATTTTCTTATCTGGTATCTATAATTTCCCTATGGAAAAACTGCTTTTCCTCAGAAGAAAGTGCTGGATGGGGAATTTCCCAGTTAAAATGCATTCCTTGTTGTTGTCATTACTGTTGTGTTTGTTTGTTGTTGTTGTTTTGGTTGTGCTTTTTTTTGTTTTGTTTTTTAATTTAATAAGAGGCATCCCTGCCATTCTCTGACAGGACACCAGAGAAAGCTGGATTTATGTGTTTTACGGCTTGTCCCCCAGCCATTGGCTCAGTTTCATGCTCCAGACTTATCATTCTCTCCCATAAACCAAAAAAAGCTCTTTGCTAGAGCTGATCTGATGGGAAATGCCAGAGGAAATGCACTGCCTTGTAAATATGTGATTAGACCACCCACTGAATGTCTTTGGTTTCCCTGGAAGAAAATAACTCATTAATGTTAAACAGTCCCCAGAAAGAAGGAGAAAAAAGCCGTAAGAGTCTCTTTAGAAGAGGTGACACATCAGTGGAGCTGGGGTAAATTGATCTGAATTTTGGATGACAGCTTGTTTTTATCTTTCATAGGAAGTAGCAAAAGACTCATAAAGTGTTTGCATCTCTGATAGGGGACCCATGCTCTCTGCTAAGGTTTGCCAGCAGCTCACCTGCTGACACTGAAGTTTTGCTCCTTCTCAACAGCCCTTCTCCTCTCTCCTTCCTTTCCCTCTGCCTCTCCTAGATCGTGTGATTACACCTACAGATGAAGACCGCAGGAGGATCATTAAGCAGATGAAGGTTCGCACCACCCTGAAGGGAGATAAGAGCTGGATTCACCACCAGAATTCAGACTCTGAGGATGAAAAGAAGAGCAGCCCGCTGTAAGTGCTGTCACTAAGGAATGCTTTCCTTCTCCCTTTCCTTCATCAGCATCCCTTGAGAGCTCTAGCTTGTACGAGAAATGCACATTGAACTGGCTTGTTGTGGGGTTCCTGTGATACCAGGAAATGGCACTGCCCAAGGAAGCAGTGCTCCTGTTTCATTTTGGCAGAGACTGGAGGAGAAACACTGAGAAATGGGATTTGCTGGGAGCTGTGAATCCAACAGCACATGCAGATTTGAGGTCTCAGGAGAACTCAAAGTTTCTGTGGCCAGATTTTGTTTCACCATCTCTGAAGTGATGAGCAAAAAGACAGACCTTGACAGGAGGGGGTTTTAAAGTGATGTAAAACAGTCAGGTCTGCATCTCCCCCTGCAGCTAATGGGACATGCATCCATCTTTGCACCAGGGATGGCAACAATCTGCACCAAGATCTCTTCAGTTAGAAGTAAAATCAAGCTCCATACAGCTTTCTCTTGGCAGCTCTCTCAGAAAGAACCATTGCCACATTTGATGAGGTAGTTCAGCAAGAACAGGAGTTCACTGTGTGGTCGTTTCTTCTGTACTCAGGTCTGGGCGAACTGGTGGGGGATCCACAACCTCAGCACCTACTGCTCTTCAGACTGAGAGGTAATTTGGGGGACCCATCCCATTGCTTCCTTTTTATCTCATTGCATCAGTGCATGTTTTCACCTGTTCTTCTTACTCTAACCCCCTCACTTCTACGATTGTGTTGAAAAAATATAGTTCTTGAGAAGAGCCTACATTGTTCATTGTACATTGGTTGATGTCTCACCAACCATCACCTTGTACAGTGCATAGCTTAGGTCCTGCAAAGTCTAGATGGAGAGATGTGGGATTGGATGGATCAATAACTTCACTGCAAAGGACTGGATACTTTCAAGGCCATGATCCCAAAGCTTAATGGTGCACATCTACTCCTGTTCTGGATCAACATCTGTATGCTATGAGCCTGAAGGTTCCACAGAGCAAGAGAAGCTCTGTAATGAAACTGAATTTGCTTCAGGTATAGATCATGAGGATTTTAAGGAACGCAGGAGCTTATAGCAGTGCCCTTTTGCTGTGCCAGAAGCTTTCAATTAAAGTTCAGTGCACAGGGAGCCACTAGGCAATGGGGCTGAGATGGGCTACAGACTGCTGGTGCCCGCTCTGAGGACACTGCAGAAAGAGGAGCTTGGGGCTATGCTTAGCATTCATCATCCTTTAGGTGCCCATCCAGAGAGCTCCAGAGCTAAGTTAAGCCTGCAGTGAGTTTGCATTTCTGTGTCTGAAGGCAATGGGATAAATTTGAGCTTGGCAGTCACTTTAAGCATGTGGTGATGTGCAGTGTAAGCTTGCCTTCCTGCTAAGCTCTGACCTTATTGCTGAACCTGCTTGGAGCGGGTTAGACCAGAGACCTGCTGAGCTACCTTACAGCTGTATTATCCTGAGGGCATGTGGACAGGCAGGAAAAGAAGGGGGGTTGCATTTGGGCAGGGATGGAAGGAGCCTATTAATGCCCTATTTGATAGAACTAGGTCCTTGAGGCTCATCTTGGTCCCCACCTTGATCGCAGGTAGACTTTTTCAAGTCAGCTTGAATCAAGTTTTAGAAACACTTCTTTCTGTCCTGATGAAAGGGCCAAATCACTGCCTGTTGGTGGCCCTTTACTTTAGCTCCCCTGGAAGTATGCTCCACCCAGCTTCTGAGGACAGGCAGACAGAGAAGTTAGTGTGAAGCTGATGTCTTTCCTGTGATAAAGCAGCTAGAATCTGTACTTTGTTTTTCTCCATCTGTGACATCAATTTGAGGACTTCATTTTGAGCCAGAAAACTGTCAGCATGAATAACTTTAATTGGCTAATTCTGAAATGTCATCCTTTAGCTCTCTTTCTTAGATCTTGCTCTGAAGGTTATTTATTTTTTTTAAAGAATCCTTCCAGGGTCAGTTTGGTGTAGTAACAAAGTTATCACCCAAGGTCCATTTGGCTAGATTTTGGCTTGACAGCAATGAGGGCATTTCTCTTTTATACTGGTGCTGCTTTTCCAGATGTTTTTTAATTCACTGATGTCTGTTCTTTGCACAGATCTCCTGCCTCCAAGCCTCAATCCGGTTACCTCATCAGGTTGGTATACAGAGCGGCAAGAAGCACTTGGGTGGAGGAAGAGGAGAACTATATCAGGAGCAGCAAACATGAAAAATACTAGGATCTCTTGGTTTCTTCTGCCAGTTAGGAACACTGTAATGCTCAGATGAGTGTTCTGTGATAAAGAGATAGTCTTGGATGTTTTGTTAACAGATAATTTGATGGTGATGTTAACAGAAAATCAGATCTCTTCTGTATGGGATAAGGATCACACATGGGAAGATGATCATGCTGCAAAAATTTTCTGTAATCTTTATCAGGATCAGAACATCACTACTGATGGGACTTGTGCACTTCAGCTTCCTCTGACGTGTAGCTTGTTGTATGCAGAGACCCTAATGCCCCAACCTAACCCTATCCTAACCAGGTTGGCAAGTCCTGTGGTGCACACACACTCAAGTTGTGTGAAAGCTGATGTTACTGTGTTGTGTAAGGCCATAGAATAGGAAGATGGAACTTTTCTCAGGATTACTCTCCCAGGAAAGCATCTTACAATTTTTGGTATCATGAGCCGACAGAACATATAGATGCTATTAGGCCTAAGAATGGCTGCATGTCTCCTAATCTTAGCTCCAAACTCTGCCCTGAAAAACAATTTTAGCGTGTCTCTTTTCTCACCAGGGGAGTGTTCACAAAAACCATTGATAAGACTCCTTCCGTGCCAAATTCTCCATCTTCTAAGGCGGCACAGAAAAAGTATGTATATCTTCCAATTGTTAATGAAAATGAACTTCTAAATACTGTATATATTTTGAGTGATCCTTTTACTTTGGCTGATACTTGTGGGCTTCCGGTGAGCTTCTTTAAATCTATATATAATGCTGAAAGACAGGGCTTTTGATTTAGCAGCTCTACTCAGAACATGGAAAAAAGACATCAAACTCTGTATTTTCCTCACCAAAGCATAGAATAGCAGTTGACTGTGAAACTACTCATAGATTTGGTTTTAATTTGGCAAATAGGTTTTGGGTGGGGTATAAATCACAAGGAGGCCTTTCAAGGCTGTGACATTCATTTTGATGTTTTTAAGGTTTGGTTGTTTTTTTTTTGAACCTGTTTCTTGAGAGGCTCTTATGTTTAAGTGTAGAAGGATCTAAGCATGATCTAATCTGGACAGATGTTTGTTGCATGTCAGATGAAACTTTTTTAATTTCCCTTTTCCCCCATTTTGTTTCAGCTGGGGAGAAGAATGATGCTGCAAAGTGTCTTTCCTCCTTCTCCCTTGCTAATCCTGGGATAGAGTAGCATCATCTCACAGAAGAGTGTACCCTTACTGGCTTTGATGACTCACTGGCCCTGGAAAATCAAAATAGACTTCAAATCCTAATCCAAGACCATGGAAAGAATTCTGCCCCTAAATTCAGAGGGTGGATACTTAGGATCACTCTGTTTTTCTTCATCTTGTGGTGCATGGGGAGAGGGTGAAAGAGGATGAGAGCTCAGGAGAGTCATGTTAACCATTGTGATTTGTGCCGTCTGCAGCACTGCCGTGAAGGGACCCAGTTCATGCCATTCTTCTGGCTACAGGATGACTACTGAGGATTACAAGAAATTGTGAGTGTGCAAAGAGGAGCAGTGCCTTTGTGCCCATGTACAGGTTCAGCAGCAAAGCCACCCACACATAGGTGCTCAGTCAGGCATGGCTTCATCATCTGTGTGCTGTGTAGAGAGCTATCACTGGAAGCTCAAGCATTTTCCAGTGTTACCTCCAGGCCTGTGTGGGCTGTAAGGTGTTCCTTGACCTGGTAATGGCCTCTGCATGGAGCAAATTTTACCACTTGGTAGTAATTAAGGCAGAAAGTGAAGGATGCAACCTTGGGACTAGGTTTGCAGCATTGCTGGCTTTTATGAAACCAGAGGAAAGGAGGAGGCTCATGGCAGAACAGCACTCATGACATTTCATTCATAACATTTAACATCAGGGACTGTGGCTGTACCCTGAAAGGCAGCTGAGCATTTATCAACCTGTAGTCTTAAAACCCTCTAGTCTTAAAACCCCTCCACTAATAAAACAAAATACTATGAGCACGTGTTCCTAATCCAGCTGAAAAATACAAGTGTCCTCCCACTCATATGCAACATTTCCAGGGCCTGAACCTGTTTCCACATACCCTGCCCTTAGAGCACTGTTGTTTTGTTTCGTTTTGTTATGTTTTTTCTTGTGTTGCAACATTCTACACTGGCAGTCTCCTTACTCTGGCTCTCCTCTTCCTTTCCTATTTCAGAGCTCCCTATAATGTCAAACCAAAATCAGTGGACTTGGGTGAGGAGGATGTGCCTTTTAGTCCAGATGAACATAAAAAGAGGTATGCCTTCCAGGTAACCACCTCTTTCTTGCAAGGGGCAGAGACAAGTGAACTTACTTCAGATTAACTGTTCTTTAATGGGAGGGTCAGTTCAATGATGATTATAGCTAAGCCATTAGGGCTGATTGCAATAAAATAATAAGCAGATATTTCTACAGAGAGCACATCAATGCCCACAGGCGACTGCACTCTCAACAAAATATAATTAAAAGCTTGACATGATTCAACCTGACAGCATACCCCAATTAATTTGGTAGCTGGAAATGGGTTGTGGAATCCATCAGCTCCATGGTGCCTATGTGAAACGATAGGGATGCACAAATAGCCTGGAAGTAAAGGGAGGAGTCCTGCTCCTGCTGCTTACATGTGTGTCTTTGAGACCGGGCCACCTGGGGACTCGTATCTAAGTCCAGATCTGAAGGAGAGTCTTGTTCTCACACCAGGAGTAGGGTATGTTTTGTTCCTGTGGCAGATCTGTATTTGTTTTGTTTTGTTTCTCAAAATGCTTTTTCTCAGATAAAGACTTTTACAGTGAAACTTGGTAATGTGACCAGTGGTGATAAACCAATTAAAATCCTTTCATTTTGGACTTTCCCCTTTGATACATTTGGTGGAACTGGTGTTTTCATTAACATGTGCAGTCTACATAGCCTATCAGCCACAAAGCTGGTATCCCATTTTTGTCCTTCAGCATGCAACATCAAAACAGACCAGATCTTGAGAAGGAGAAGGATTTTTTTTTGCCTGATGTTACATCCATGAGAAAGTGCTATGGCCCAATGTGAAGAGAAACATTGATGCCAGAGAAAAAGTTTAGATACTGTTTCTTCTCTTCGCCCTGGCTGGGTTTTAGGAGATTTTCAGGGCCATGGGAGTTGTGCCAGGTGTGGGACAAGCCTCCACTGTGCTGTTTGTCTATTGCCTCTTAAGGCTGCAGCCAGCAGCCCCTAAAAGCATGAGCAGAATGTGACTTTTCCTTCGCTTCCAGGACAGAGGCAGCCAACAGTGTCCTGAGGCGCACTGCCAGCAGGGAACGTGCTTATGTCCTCTCAGCAGCCAAGAAAAGCAGTGGGTGAGTTCTCCTCATGGAAATATGGGACAAGAGGCAGGGAAGAGGCTACTGGCAATGGTCTGATAAGGGTGGCAGTCTGATCTAAAGACTCACCGAAGATGTTGGTGATCTTCCAAATAAGCGGAGAAAACTTTGTTGCTCTCTTTCTAGAAATTGCAATGTTATTTGAAACTTTCTGCAGAACTGGGGAAATCTTCTAGGAATCTTGAGAAGGCTCCCCTACTGATAAGAATAAAACTTCAGCAGGAGAAAAACTGTGATAGTCTCTACACATTTAAGACCCAGATTGTCAGTCACTTTCTAATACTGGTCTCTCTAGTTTCACTGCAGGAAGTACTTGCATGGTAGGGGGAGATTAGAGCAAATACAGCCCATGAGTAGAAACTGCATCCAAATTGGATCACCTTTTTGGTAGTTTGCCTTACTAATGTGTGTGTATGTAACAATAGCATGAATATGTCTGGGAGCTGCTGTTCAAGGCTCTGTTATCCTTCTCTTTCCTGGGAGGAAATAAACAGATTTCCAAGGCCTCCGATCTCTGAGAAACTGTGCTAGTGACTTTTTTTTGCAGCTTGCTTTCACTGTAAATCCTCATCCTCCTGACCTAACTCAGTGTGATGGAACGAGGCACCAGGAGGTTGGTAGTGTGGGAGGAAGCAGGGAGGGGATGTGCCAGATGCATGTGACTGCGCTGAGAATGGGAGGAGTGCCTGGATAGGATTTATAAGGACACTGAGGGAGTTTGAACTGCCTGCTATTTTTTATGGTGCATCAAGTATTGTGTGGTGTGGAGGGAGACAGGCCTACATGGAGGGAGAAAAGCAGAATCAAGAAGGCGTAAAATCATGAAGACACTTTGGGGAAACTTACACACTTTATCTGTTACAAATTGTTGCTCTTCCTATTTTTATTTACTCTGTTCTGTAATTTGTGTATCCACTCACTGTCAGCTCTGCCCAGTTGGTGCTTAATGCTTTGCACCATATGGATCAGTGACCACTTGGGAACTGCTCCTGCCTAAGGTGTGTCTTTTCCTCCAAACTTCTAACTGTTGCCTTTATGCTTCCTTTACAGAAGCCCAACACAAGAGTTCCCACCCTTGTTTGCCAAGAGGTAGGTCACTGACCCCTGCTCTAGCAATACTGCTGGGGCTGGGTGTTTGTGCTACGCCAGAGTTGTTATTAAGTGCTGGGATGGGAGATGCCAATGTGTTTTAAAGCAGGGGAGGAACAGTTTCTGTAAAAAGAATGCTCAGGAATTTTGAGAGTTCACGTTGTTCTGAACTATGAAAACATGTGATGATACTTTGGTTTGTGGGCAACCTGAAGTGAGGAGGAATTGTATTGATTCATTCTCTGCCTTTATTCTTCCAATCAGCAGTGCCAATATTCTTCAGGTGTTCAATTTCTGAAGCACTTGGTACCATAAAGAAATGATATCTAGGCCATTTTCTGGAACTTAAACATTTGCCTGATGACATTTGTAAGGTGACTGTGACACAAAAAATACCACTGATTTTGGCTTCAGGTCTTACTTCATTCAGTCATTTGAGATGCTCACCAATAGAAGCACAGAGGACAGGAAAAATATACCTCTGAGGGAAACAGAGAAAACATAGCTTAAGGAAAAGCTAAAGTAAACTGCCTGGATTAGCCAGCAGTGGAAAATGGGAAATTGTGATATATGTAATATTTTTCACTTTCATCTCCCCTCTCTTCTGGAAGAATTGAGATAGAAGAAGAAGGACAGCAGAGGAGGAATCCGACTGTGTCTGATTCGGGCAAGTTTACAGTAGATGACAACAGGTATTGACCTCATTCTGGAGAAGTGTGGAGATTGTCTTTGATTTTGGGTACCATGACTTTCCATCTTTCCATTTAGCTGGAAGGTAGCAGGGATGGAGGTTTTTCAGAAGACTTCTCATGAAACCCTTGTTGCCTCTTTTTTGCAGAAAGAGAACAAATGAAAAGAAAAAATGAGTAGCATAAGCTATAGTGTGTTGCATGATATAAACTTGCCACCGAGCCCCTCTCCTGATCACACACCACAGCAGTTGGCCTTGTCTTCATGAGGTGCTCATATGCCACAGGAACAAGCCTGACAGCAGTTCTGGAGGGACAACACACAGAAGAGTCAGGACAGGTTTAGATAAGCTCACCTACCCATCAACAAGCCATCAGATAGTAATGATTTTCTTGTACTAGCAGACTTGGCTGTGTGAACTGACCCTATCACCTAGACATGAAGTACTCAATATCTCATTATTTCCAGTCCCCTGAGCCAGCTCTCTGCTTTTGTTGGACTTTAGATTTAATTATTCTACCTTGATAGCAACAGATAGGTGTGACTTGGGAGGTTTGAGAATTTCATTATCTTTAAATTGATCTTTGCTTTCATAGTAAAAGTTAGCCTCATTTCAAGCTTCCAGCCCCTACCACAGGCTACTGTGGAGCTGTGGCAGACAGACTGAGGCATTCCTGCAGTGCTATGAGAGACCTGGGAATAAGCTGTCTTTGATGTAAAGAAGCAGCACTGATATTCTTTCCTGGTCCACACTGGTCAGAAGCTACTGATGTGTGGGGCTGAGACCCATATGGAGGTGGAGATGTTTGTCCTAAGAAGGAAAATATTCTTCTGTTTTCAAGCAGATTCATTTAATTTGGGATTAAGCTTTCTGTTCTTGCTATAAAGGGTGGCTTGAAGCCAAACAGAGGCATTATTAGCTTCTCTGCCACTCTGGTCCTTAGTGTGCCCAGCAGGGAGTCCAATAGATGAGGCCTTTCAGCCTGTAGTGCTTTGTTTTAGCAACTAAAACAATAGCAACTAAAAGATATTCTGTTTTTAATGCTTTGTTACTTGTGGGGTTTGTTTTTCTTCTGTCAGTACCAATGGGCTAAAAAAGCCCACAGTTGGGCCTTCCTGGAATGCACCAAAGACAACAGCAGTGTCGCCCACCAGGTGAGTGTTACAGCACAGCCAAGATGCCTTGGGCATTTTTTGGTGCTGTATCAGCGCATATGCAGCTTGGAATCAGAGACTTCTGTTGTCACACCTTTAGGAGGTGAAATGAAGCCAATTTATGAGCCTTGTACATGGAAGAGTTTTAAAACAGCTGTGTGAATCTACAAAGGTTTTCTGTCCATGCTGTGTCTTGAAAGAATCTGACATTTTGATAAAAGTGCTCAAAACCTGACAAAAAGAACTACCAAAGTCTTTCTTGCTAAATGTGTGGTGGAATAATTTTCAGTTGCCTTCAACTTTGTTTGATTGAATTCAGAGCATAGGACTAAAAAAAATAAGATGTTTTTCCACAGTACTGCAAACTGCATTGGTCATTGACCTTGTTGGTATTTTTTTTCCCCTGTGTATCACTGGCAGACTGTAGATATTCATGGCAGTAGCTGGTATTTTTAATTTCAGAGTTGCTTCTGACAAGACTACTTCTAAAGTGAATGGACTGAAAACAGTGATGTTTGTTTTAAATTCTGTTTATTTGCTGAAAGGAACGCTTCTGCACAAGATAATTTTGGCCAGCTGCAAGGGGGAGCTGGTTTGTTCAGGAAAGGCAGCTGCTTTCCTTGTTTTCTCTTGCAGCACTGAAATAGGCAGTAAGAGCCAAACAACCACAACCTTAAGGGAAACTTCAGAGAAAATCTCCACGTATGCTGAAATCAGGTAGGTCTGCTGGCTCAGAATCCTCCTAAAGCTCCACTAACGGTAGCAAGAGGCTTGCTGCTCTGGAGAGATTGATCCTGCTTGGTGGTATTTCCCTAGATGCATGTGATTTGGACACAGTGCATTCATGAAACAATAAATCCTGTGGCATGGGAACTCTAAGAAAGCAGTGTGTTATGAAAGCATTAACAATCTGGGAGAAAAGCTTGAAATGAAAGGTTGTGGGCCTCCCACAGCTCAAACATCACCTGGTTCTTTCTGATAAAAATGAGTCCAAAATTTACAGACCTTTCTATTTCCTAAACTGATCATGCTTTTATTTCAATCCAGTCCCCACGTTGTCCTTATCACCCTCCAACAAGCACTGTGCCATAGAGTTCCTGTGCCTCACATTCTGTTCCCACACCTAAGTGTTTTTGCTGTTTTGCCTGCAGAAATGGTGATAGCAGACAAACTCCTAATGGGAACTCCTCACTGGAAACTGTGCCACAGCATGGGGATGGGTAAGAAGTTCAGAAAGGCTGATCTACATTGCTAAACATAAGGCATAACCCTGTTTTTTGCTTAGAAATGTTATATGCTTGCTAGTGGTCTCAAGCAGATGGGATCTCTCCAGTCATGGTCCTGGGCTGCTCTCCAAGAGCATCATCTGTTGGCTAGGCTGAAACATGTCAATTTTTTTCTGTTCCTGCTCCACCTCCCCCAAGGATTCTCCTCTATGGCTCAGTCCCTAAAGAATCTGCTTCACACATTTGTCACTGTTTCAGTTGTCCACCCCTGGGGAGTTCCTTCCACCTGCAAGGGATGCTTTTAATCTATGCCACTGGTGACTTCTAACACTGATTCTGGTCCTCTGCACCTTGTAGAAAGTCTGCAGGGGTGACTGAGCAGTGGGAAAGTGCAAAAAGCTCTGTAATATGGAGGAGGGTCTAAGAAAACTGGAAGGATACAAGTGGTGAATGTGTCAAGGGACAGAGCTGTGATATAATGTAGCTGCACCTAAATCCACATATTAGGGCATTTAGTCTGATTATCATAATGGCAAAATGGATGAGAAGTCTGAGGGGACCTCTGAAGAGAAAGCAGTGACAGATGAACGCAGCCTAGCTATGGGTGGAAAGTCTCTCATGCAGCAGCACAGCACAGACTGGCTGCTGCTGGCTGGCCTATGCTGAGATGTACTTTGAACAGAAGACAGCATCCTACATGGTGTCACTTATTTGCCCCATTTCCTTCGAGAATGAGATAGTTCCTTTCTGGGGAAGAGCAAGAGAGGTGTTTCTGAGATATATCCCATATTAGCAGGCCTCTTTTTGTTCCCAGTGTTGCCAAACTGAATTTATGGCTGTGTGAAGATTGTTCTTTTTGTTCTGTAGACAGCTTGGATCTACCAAGTGAGTTTGTGCAGCATACACAGTTAATTGTAGTTCGCTTTCCATCCCTATCAGTGAAGATAAAGCTAGAAATCTTCCCAACTTTATATCTTGGTGAAAAAAAAGTCTAATGTGCTTGAGAAAAGGTAAAGTCTGGTAGAAATTGTCTTGATAGTTCAGCTGAGGCCCATAAATAAATCCTTGTATGTCATTGCATGGACAGCCTGATTACAATGCAGTCATTGTGCGTAGGGTCATTTGGGTCACATAGCTGCTCCTAATTGTGCATCAGTCTCCAAGAGAAATTAGAGGATTCCTCATTACTTAAGCCACCTAAAATTGGAGAGAAAACAATTGGCAGGGAGGGAAACGTACAGCTTGACAGGTCTGGGGAGTGAATGATGGGTGTAGTTGGGCACAACAAAGAAGTGCAGCTGGTGGACCTTGCAGGAAGACCTCTCTGGCCCAGGAGCAGAGAGCATCTGTTATAGGACACTTTTGTCTGAGCAAAGCATTTATCAGTTCCTCACTCCAGAGAGCAGCACAACTCTCTAAGTAACCCGTGAGCTGCAGTCTGGTCCACAGCACATAAAAGGTTGGTTCTCCCAGTCCTGGTGTATTGGGCTAGCCCCATTTTGTACTTGTCCAAACAAAAATGATAGCAGACTGTCCTATAGTCATACAATGTAAGTCGCTGGTCATCTCTTACTGGCACTTCCTTTTTCTTTTTCTAGTGACAAACTTCTTAAGGAAAAGTCTGAGCCATTCTCATGGGATAAGCCTAGAGCAACTGCGGTTTCCACAAATGGAAGGTAAAGTTAGTGTGAAATTCCTTTATTGGCTTCAGCATTGTGTAGATAATAATCTGCTCCACTTCAGCTGTCTGGAAACTCTGAATGGATATTTACTGATGGAAAAGCACAATTCAATCTGTGCTTTGCAGAACTGCAGCAGTTTCTCTAAAATTTTATTTGAGAAGGGAGTTAAAAATGAGAACATTATTTTTTTGCAGACAATTGTTTGATATTGTTCCAGTTTTTGGTTTAGCTTCTATTATACAAGGAAAATACAACTTTTCTGGGTCATTTCTGCATTTTCTGGATTTATTCCCAAATGTAAACTAATTCAATTTTTTATTTTTGTACGATACAGAGAGCTTCACACTTAAGACAACTCTAGGCCTCCACCTATCTACTAGTTTTTACAACAAAATTCTCCTTAGAAATGATAAAAGATAGAAGCTCCCATTTCCTCTAGAAGCTCCCTCTAAAGTGTCTGGAAAAAGGTTCAGTAACTAGGAGGAGTTGTGACCTGGCTCTAAAGTGTTATGAGAACACCATAGAGATCCCATAACTACAGGTGCAGGTGTTGTCTCCAAGTGCAGTCCATTGTCACTGCTCTGCTTGCCTTCTGTGTGCATGAGAATCACCTGCTCCCACCTTACTGAGAACCATCTTTGGCTGAATCCTGACCCTTCCTGTTGGCACCAGTATTTCTGGCTGATGCCCGGTGGAGCTCCTTTGCTGGGGCTCCACAGTGCTGCTGTACACACTGTATCCTGGACATGGAAGGCCTTCTCCTGCTCTGGGAAACACTGGTTTAATTTGATCCAGAAATCAGTGCAAGTATGAAGGTACTTCTCAGACATCCACTGAAGATGACTGAAACAACCCAGTTCCTTCCTGTCCTATGGCAGTATAAGACAGTTTGTTTTACAACTTTTCTAGAGAGCCTGACCTCTACTGGAAGGGGAAAAGTATGAATTAGATTCTCAAATTAAAAAGGTTGGAAATGCAAAGAGCTGTGTTACTGTCCAGCATGAGAAAGTGGAATTGAAGGGCGAAAGCCGCTATCACCATTCAGAAGAGAAGTTCAGTAATCTGCTTCACCCATCTGCTTGATCACTGCCCACAGCCACGAAACAAGGAAACAGAAACACACGATTTAGGATCAGACACCTGTAGTTCTCTATTTTGTCAGCTCCCTTGAGGCAAGACAGAGGACATAAGGGCTGTTCCTTCCCTTCTGTGTGTGAAAATAGAAGTGCCTGTGCTGCAGCTGTGGCCTGCAGGACATCCCACTGATTTTGGAAGAGTCCTGGCTTGAATTTCTAGATGATTCTGTACCACTAACATCTGTCATGTTGACAATTTTCAGAGTTACTAACTGCTGCTTGCACAGTGAATTTCCCCAAAGTTTCTGGCCATTTTTCCTGTAAAAATACACTTAGAACTATCTCTGTCTTAGGGATTTTATTCTCTCTCCTTTTTTTAAGAAAAATAATAAGAAAATAATTGCAGATTGTTACCCAAATCAGAACAAGGATGCTTTCTAAAGCTGTTTTCTCTCCTTTTCAGTTGTTCTGAACACACAGAAGCCAACAATGAATTTTACCAACCAAAGTAAGTCTAAAGAATACTAGCAGTGTAAAATGCACATATTTTTCTTGATTTTAAGTAGAAATGATCTTTTCCTGTTGTAATACTACCCTGAAAAATGTGTTCTAGGCACTTGTATGCACTTTAAAAAGGAAATGGACCTGATCCACCAGCTTATCTGTGATCTTTCAGCTTCTTTCCTTGCACTACCCTGAGATGACTGGATGGTCTCTGCCCTTTGGATCTGCTGCAAGAAAGTTAGGGAGCTAAGAAGGAAGTAGGAAGGAAATTGTTTGAGACTAGCAAATCTCCTGTTTGTTTTCACTGTTTTTACACTCCATTCTCCAGCTAAGCTTCAGTCTGTGACCCATGAATCTCCCTTTCTTACCAGGTCTGACTCTGGTTATAGGGACAGATCTGCAGATGCTGTAGACAAGCTGCACCAACAGTATGAGGCTTCTCCCTACAAAGATGATGCAAAGCCTGAACCTGCAAGGTCAGAGCCTGATGCTGGAACTCACAGTGCTGCTGCTAGCAGCAGGTATGTTTCAGGGGAAGAATAAATGATGTGTTCACAGTAGAGTTGCAAGTAGAGTCCACATTGTGCAACAAAGCTAAGAGAGCCACTTTTCCTCATCAATGTTTTCCTACCAAATCAGCTAAGGAGCAGATATGGCAGCATTATCATTGCTTTTAACATTGATCTCAAAAACACTTGCTGCTGTTCACACTGGATACACTAAAATCTGCTTTCCTCTCTAATTCTTACAAAGGTTGGAACACCTTTCCTTTGATAAAAGGTTGAGAGAGCTTGGAATGTTTAGCTTGGAGAAGGATATGGGGAGACCTCATTATGAGCCTCCATGCCACATGAGAAGAGGATCACAAGGCTTCCTGTAGGATGGTGTAAAATGCAAAACCTAGAGCTGCTGCTAGTAACATAGAAGGATCTTCCCCAATGACATCTGTGTTGTGTTTGTCCCAGGTGCATGATCCTGTGACAGACCAGAAAATTGATGTATCCAGCAGGGTGTGTGTGGATTGAGGCTGAGTGACTGTATTAGTTCCACTTACAGCTTCTATTCTTCTTTATTAGAGACAGTGAAAGCATTTCAACCTGAAGGAAAAGCAGTTCTTGGAGCAAATTACTTTCTGTTTTCTGCTGTTGTATGAAGTGTGGTGTTATTTCATAGTGTGCCTCTTGAAGCACTTTAACTTTGGCAAGCCATCAAGCTGTTGATTTATTTATTTTTTTTATTTGACAGGTCTGTTTTGCAGTCTAATGTCCCTTCTCCTCCCACTGAGGGCGCCCCTACACACCTCGAGGGCACAGAGTATTCCTTTAAAAGGTTAGAATGGGATAAATTTAGTGGGTGTTTGAATACAAGTGAGGATTAAGGGAAGAGAAGCATAGAAAGAGGCTTCTTTTTACAGCTCTTGTCCCAGTATTATATTATAAGAATGTAATAATAATAATAAAAATAAAGATTTTCCATCTTCTGAGATATGAATCAAGTACTCCAGCTTTTTGCTCCTCTTGATGCATCCTTGGAGGAGTTTAGTCACAGCCTTATCATTTGCTGAGAATGGTGCACTGCCAAGTGATGCTGAAGTGGCAGCAAGGGAGCTGAGAGGCAGGTGAAATAGGAGGAGTATGCTGAAATGCAGCTAATTATGATCCCTAGAGACAGACCCTGGTGCAGGACAGTGAATGATACAGGTTGGCAGGAGCATTGCCTTGTGAGTAGATTGTACTCACTAGTGTGATTATTTATATGCCAGTTGTTAAAGAAATAATGGGCTTTTCTTTGCTTGCCAGATCTGTCCTGAACTATGAGGAGAAAAGCAGCACCCAAGAGAGCAGATTCATGAATCCCACAGTGCCAGCATACAGCAAGCCTGACTGTAACGAAGCGACGTAAGGACCTGGGGTGCTAAGCCCCTGTTTGCTAATGGTTTTTTTCACTGTTGGAAACCTTAGAGGTGCTGATTCCAAAAGAAATAAGAAGCACAAAAACAACAGCATAACATGGGCTGTTTGTCCAAGAAATTACAAATTGTTCCTATATCTAATATCCATTGTAGTAATAAATGTCATACGTAGACTCAAATCACACAGCAAATGCATTCAACACTTCCCAAGTTCTTCCCAGCAGGATGTCTGCCATGTTCTGACCCACACCTAGTGTAAGATGTGAGTATGCAGCACACATTTCTCCCTTGCTTTCTGCTCTGGGAAGCCCAGGGTGCAAAGCCTGATGTGAGCTAAGGTGGTTGGATGACCACCTTAGAGCAGGCTACAGTGGACTCCTGGGAGTCCATTTTCATGGACTTGTTCAGGTTTTGAGTCCTTCTGGGTTTGGTGCAAAGATAGTGAAGGTCTCAAAACTCATAGGAAAAAAATGAAGAACCATTATCACTGTAACAGCATTGTATGTCATAAAACCCTAGTGCATCAGCCACAGCTCTCCTCTAGAGGGGTTCTTATCCCACTAAACAAGGAAATGGAAAATAAATTAGTCGAAAAGTGTTCTGCCAAAGTACTGGCAGTGAGGAAGAAGTCACTTGACTCCTTTTCAGGAGTCTGCCAAGGGGAAAAAGAGGTTTTTCTTGGCAGCAGTTCTTCAGACTAACTCTATTGCCACTGGATAGAAAGAAGTTCTTCTGGAAATGCTTAATACTTTTATTTCACCCCTCTCAGATACTTCTGTTGAATGCTTGTTTCAGATGCCAGCTGTATGGATGGCTCAATTGCATTCTAAATTAGCAGCAGAACTAGGAGCACACCACATTTCTCCTCAGTCCAATACTCTCTTGGTGGTGTGACTGAGGTCAGGTTTCTCCAGTGGGTTCAACTCCTTTCTGAGGGACAGCAACAGCTATACTCCAAAGATTCCAATGCAAGCTCTCCATAGATCTTGAGAAAAGGAAGTTTGAGCTAGAAAGGCAAGGGGAGATGAAGATGTGTTGAGTGATATCATTAGGTACTCTAAATGAGTGGATCTGGCTACAGGGAAACTTTCAGAATATTGGACAGAAAGAAACATCTCAAATTCAGCCTCAGCTATTGTCAGCACATCAGATGTAATGCCTGCCCTGACATTCACAGCCTTGACGTGATACGATCACCATAGATAATCTGATACCCCATAGGTCTACTTTCATGCTGAAGATCAGCATGTTTGTCTAGATGTAGCACAAATTGGACTGATATTTTAAAGAGCTAATTTCAGGCTATGAAAATGTTGCTGCTTGACCCATCTGTTGAATTCCAAGTAGTTAAGCTTGCTGAAGGCAGTGCTTCATTCATTGTACTTGTGACAGCTTAGCCTCCACCAAAGCCTTGTGATCTTTTTAAAGTAGATGTCTCTGTCTGACAGCCACAAATGGGGTTTCCTTTTCCTTTGTCAGGTCCTTCCAAGATTTCAAAGAGGGGAACACCCCTAGAAACAGGGAACACGAGAGCACACTGGTCTCACATGACCATAAACTAGAGGTGGTCCAAGGAGGGTGAGTGATTTCTGGAACTAACCTAAAGTGTCTGTTCACATCACAATTCTTTGTCTTACACTGTTCTCAGTGTAGCTGAGACCACAGAACTTCTCCTCTGCCTTGAACCCCGGAGTTGGGACTTCATAAAGTCCCATTACAGCAGGCAGTTCCACCCATGTTGTTGGGAAAAGCCAATGAATGTTGTGTGTAAGGCCCAAGAGTTATTCCTGCACTGACAGCATGTGTCATCAGTCTATGGACATGACACCTTTGGTACTACAGTGGCAGGCAGTAGCTTTTGCTGCCCATAAATATCAGCAAGTACTATGCTGCAAAATCATGCATGAGGATGTCAGGGTGTTAGAAGAATTTATCAGTCTGTCAAAAATTCTGACCCAAGTGCTTTCTCCTGTACCTAATGTTTTTCTTCTGTGACAGCCTGAGCTGAAAGGCCTCTAGCTGTGCTCCTGTATGTTAGAATGGGATTTGTATGTATGATTTCCACCAGATTTGACCTCAGGGCAGGGAATCGTGTTGGCCAAATGTCTCCTGCTCCATGCCTTATGCCTCCTGTCTAGAAAATGGATGTCTATCCACCTCAAGCCTGTTTCCTCTCTACTGTTTTAAGCACAGCTTTTTATTTTAGGTTTTCTGACTCAAACCACCATGCTGAGAAGGGACAAGAACCTCCTGATGTCCACCCGGAGCCTGCCAGGTCAAACGAACATGCTGACCATGACCTGAGTATGGCAGTGTAAGGAATTACTCACCATCCATCCCTCCTTTTCCTGTAGGGTTACACTTAGCTCCTTTTGTGTCTTCTCCCTCTTCCACATCTTGATAAAAATCTTATTTCAGACTCCCCTAGTGTTCCTGATGCATCTCTGCTGTGGTTTTATATGAAAACCTGGGAGAAAACATCCTGATTAGCAGGAGGCATCACACACTGTCCAGCTGGACTGCCAGGACCTGCTACCTAGACCTGTAATTTAGAAGCAGAGACTTCTTTTGGAGTCACAGGCCAATGAACTACCTCTGTGGTAGTGCTGGGGCTCATTTCCAAACTTATCAAGGCAGTATCAGATCTCAGGCTGTACTCTGGTCACCTTGGCACCATTTTTCTTCCTATTTACCTGTGGCTCTGCAGAGCTGATAGGGGCGGCCTCAGTGTTTTCAACTTTCCTCATGCAAAACAGTACATAGATAAATGGCCAAAATGAAAGACTTTGTGGACTGATTACTTTCGTCTGTACTTTGTAAGTATGAAATGTTAAGGCTCTTGGTAGAATTTCGCTCCCTCGCTGTGTGTTTTTCAGTGAACAATTTATCTCCAAATCAACCTGTAAACCAGACTGCTCTTCTCCCCCAGGTCCATGTCATACTCCAAGGACAGCACAAGTGGTGGCATAGACAATAATACAGGAGTATCATCTTATGTGCAGACTGAAGAATTTGCTTCGAGAAGGCAAGAGAAATGATAGATTTTATTTATTTTTCTGATGAAGAATGTGGAGAATTTATTTACTGCAGGTAGTTTTGGAGGAGGGATTGAGAATGCTGCATTTGAGGTCAAGAGTCACCAATCTGAACTTTCTTCATGAGTGCATGGAGATGCACCGTGAGTGGTGGGACAGCAGTGTGGAGAAGGAAGCTCAGGAAGGGCCGGTGGAGGAAAAAAAGGCAAGGAGAGAGCAATGATGCTGGTGTCTTTCTGTCCTGCTGGATCCTTCCAGCAAATGGAGCTACTGTGGGTGTTTCACAGATACTCCAAGTTGTAGTTCTTCATCAGGCAGGGAGGCAGAAGGGTCCCAGTCCTCACTGATGTGAGCACAAGTTAGACTGCTGCGGAAAAAAGAAAACTTTCTCTCAAGTGCTCCTCAACAGATTGGCCTGGGTGGAAAAAGCTCAGGTAATCCTTTTGTTGCTCCACGCCTTCCCCAGTCTATAGACTTTCTACAGATAAGTCCTAAAGCTTACCAAGTCCTTGTGCTTCCAGGTGCATTGAGTTTGGATTGGACTCACCAAGAGGGCTGTTATGACTGCCCCTGAAAGACTTGGGAGTTACCTCCTTCTTTCTGTTGACCACTGCTGTTTTCATTAAACATTTAGTTTCAAGCAAGTACAGGACATTTTGTCAAGGGGCTGTTCATATTACTGCACTGTCACCTTGACCCATCATACCTTTGTCTGTACTTCCTTAGCCTACAGCAAAAGCAAAGTAGTGTGACTTAGATGAACTCTCTCACTTATGGGTTAAGTGAAAGCAAACTGCTTTGCATTTGCCACAAGCTGGGACAGTGCATGCATGCTGACAGTCTCAGTAAATGGATTTTTATTCTGAGGTTCTGGACAAAGTCTTAAGGTACTTAAACAGAACGTCCCAACCTGAGTGGGAATCTAAAATTCAGTGAGCATCTTCTGCTGGAAGTAAGGATTAAGATATCTACCTTCGTTATAAAATGATCAAATTAAATTGAGTTTGCTTTCACTTGGGTAACTGAAAGACTTGTTCTTTTCCTTCTTGGCTCATTCATTTGTTGAAATTGCAGGGATTGAATTAATGCTGGTGAAGGGAAGCCCTCAACTAATAGCAAGCACAGGACAAAGGCTGTCTCCTCTTTCATTAGCTGTAATGTTTCAAGATAGGATCTTTGAAAGCAAGTTAAGAATTAATTTTAGTCTAATTAACTGCAGTTTTGATGCAGGAATCTGTGCTAGTTTGGGAACTTTCTGCAGTGCATCAATATTCCTAGAGGGGTTAGCATGCCTAAATATACAAAAGTAGTAAAAAAAGTGAACAAACATCTCCCTAGATCAGTGTAGATGTGCAAATCCAGGGTTGTTCTGCAATGGATGCAGGAAAGATATTGTATATGCTTCTGATATTGTATCCCAGTGAGACAGCTCATGCTTCTAGCAGTCTGAAATTCAGCACAGGCGTACTGGATAAGCCATAATGCTCATGGGTATATGAATTAACTGTCACATTTGGAAACTCTAAACAGATAACTGACGTTCATCACAAACTGCATTTTTCTTTCAGCCTTATTTCTGAAGAAATGTGTATTTTCCCTCCTTTTCTTTCCATTCTAACTTTGAATTATTTGGCATCTTCCCATGCAGTAACCGTATACTTTTCTAGAGGGAGGAGATTCACCAGAGGTTGCATCTACATCCTACAGTAATTATGTGCTCAGTGGCACTTTTGCAAACTATAGTGGTCTTCTGTCTTGGCAGGTCCAGCTCCCTTCCTAGAGAAAGCAGCACCACTGCTTCAGAGACCCACAGTGGAAGCGAATCCAACACATGCTGGGAAAGGTATGCAGCTAGGAAATCAAGCCTGTCTTCACTGCTGCCTTGCACATGTTATGTTCTTCTAACTCCTTGTTTGAAGGCATAACGAATGCTTATTTTTGGCTAGTGAAAATGGAGGGAGCAGAATTTGGAAACCAACGTAATCTAATATTGTTTATTCACAGTGGGCAGGTACAGGCTCAACTGCTGACAGGCTTTTTTCCTCCCTGAGCAGGACCAGTCCTGGTTATGAAGAACAGCCCCCTCCCACCACGGATAGTCATCATGAGAGCCCAGGAGCCTGGAGACGCAATGAGCCTAGCCCAATGGCAGCCAGGTACAGTGGGACAATTTCCTTGGGAGCCCATCAACCACTTTCAAATTCTCATCGTTTTCCATTTCCATCACAAATGATACAGCCCTGGCTGAAGTCCCAAACCCATGTAAATTCCTCCTCCTGTGTACACTAATCTCATGATACAGATGAAGGGAATATTAAGTCTGGGATTTCACCCAAATATGTTTGTTAAGTTTTAATTTTGGGTATCAATTTAGCTTAGAGCACTGCTGAACCTTGCATCCATTTATTGTATGCATAGCTCATTTAGAGAGGGGAAATAGTACAGTGTTTTGTCATTCTCCTAACCTTAAGAGCCTTTCCTTATTGCCAGCAGAGAGGTGTTTGAGTACTTGTGAGCTGGTTATAGCAAATAACCATTGGCTTTATGGTCAAATTGGCCTTAATTCTTTAGCAGGTCTAACTTCAGCTCAAAAGAGAGTGCTCTTGGTGCATATGAGACTCAGCATCCCATGCCACTGTACATGGACTGCCAGCCTTTCAACACCAACCTGTCAGCACCCAGCCATAGGATACCATCCTACGTAGACAGCCAAGGATTCAGCACCAGAAGGTAAGGATTTCGGGCAGGGATGTGGAGACAGTGAAAGCTGCTGGCACAGAAATATTTGACAGGAACTCTGATTCAGAATGTATGATTATTGCATCAAGAAGTGAGAACAAGATATTGTTCTCAGAGAGACCAACAGTATAGCCACATCCCACAGCATATGCAACAAAGCTCTTTTTCAGACCTGATGGGTTGGAGATAAGACCTGGGCTAGTAAGTGCTCTGGAACACTCTTGGCAGGTTGTGTTCAGACTGCCTACATAGTGCCTGGACACCTGGCAGATATTTAGAGACCACATCTGTTTTTCCTCTGTAACTGTAAAGACTCCAGAATGATCTGGTTTTGATTTCTCATGATGCTCAATGACACAAGTGCATGCCAAGCTGTATGCTTTAGAACTGTCATATAAATTGGCGTGATCTGAATGTGAAATGGCCTTTCACCTTCCATCATTCTTCAGAAAGTTGGTGTAAGAAAGCTCCTTTGCATTTGGAGGCATTTGTGGACCAGGACTAGAACAACTGGGACAGACAGACCTTTGTTGCACTTCATAGCCTGTCATCACCCCCTGGCAGTTTGTGTTGCTAACATGTCTTTCTGCAGTGTAGTGAACTCTCCCTTCCTTCCTGCCCTGGGGTTTATATCACAGACTGTGTGTCTTGCCCAGAGCAGGATTTTTCTCATGATAAGCTTAGCTTGGCTCTCTTTCTGTCTTTAATGCAGCGTTGATTTTTCAGTGTTTTTCAGTATTGTTTAAGTTGCCTGAAGCTTTAATCAGGATCAGAGTGCTAATACACAGTATAAACATAATCTATACCCCAGAGCACTTGTAGGAAAAGAATGACCATAAGTGATAAGCTCATTTTTGCCACTGAAAGAGCCCAAGCTTTGCCTGCAGTTTAAAGCCATTCTGATAATAAGTTCTGTCTTGGAGAAATGAAAATGTGCAAGTCTGATAGCCAGATGGGCCAGCTGGTCAGCAGTTCACATTTGCAGATGGTGGTTTGGAGAGCATTAGGAGAAGAAAGAATATTCACAATACATCCATTTATGAACTGCTTCAGCTTTATTCTCTATCATTAGATTTGGAGTCAGTTTTTCTAGCCTCAGAGCTTTGTATGCATGCTGCAGCTGTAAAACCAGCATGGGTGAAGCAGGCAGAGCAAAGGGAGAAACTGCTGAGACAAAATATTAGTTAGTTAGTGTGGGGATTCCAGTGGTTCCTGGTATAATGTAATCAGAGCCTTGTGCTTCCTTGCCAGACCTATCTTGGATTATGAAGGGAGAGTTTATGATGGGAGAAGCAGCCCTAGGAGCAGCAGATATGACAGTGGTAGTGCCAGGGGGCACTGTGAATTTAACCTTATAACTACTATAAGGTAAGGAGTCAAAGGGTGGGATATAGACTAAAGAACATTCCACTGCTAGATTTATTCACTATCTGGAACATCCTGACCCATTTCTTCTTAATTCCCTGGGTCTAAGCACTCTCAGTGAGTTGCTGTTTGCATGGATGGCTGTGATGTATGAGTAATTTCATTGCTGAGCAGAGACATTCAGCCAAGATTCTTGCCACTTGTAAGAATCGCTCCTGTGCTCAAGTTCATTGCTTGAGATTGTATCACTTCCTTTCGTAGCCACCACTCCCTTCCCAGAGATACCACCATGTCCATTTCCCCGAGAAGCCACAGGGTGCCATTCTACATGGACAGCTTAAACTGTAACAGCACCAGGTAAATGGGTAGTTTTGATGGTTATGATGGAACCTCCATGAAACTGCTGTGGAACAGGAGCTAGGAACTAAAGCCAAAGCTGAAAGAGAGAAGAATTGTTTCCAGGGAGTAAATGTGTCACATAATCTTCCCTCAAACAGTTTCTAGCCAAAAGCCACCTAGCACAGGGTCTGTGTTATATACTTATCTGGTCTCTATGAGGGTTCTAGAACAGAATGAAAGGAGATTGAATGGCTGGTTCCTGGCTACACTCCCTTGGCCAGAAATCAGCCTTGGTAGAGGTGACAAAAAAAAAAAAAAAAAAAGAGAAATGTTGAGAAAGAAGAAAAGTACCTCCAGAAAGCCAGTGATTAAACGACTGGTCACAGAACAAGGCTGTTGGAATACTGGAATACCAGTGGAATACTGGTACTCTGAGCTGTCAGTAGTCCTTCATGGCAGTGACAGTCCATCTGTGTGCAGCCTGACACTACGTGGAGGCACCAGTGTAGGTCTCAGTGTTGGATCTATGAAGGGAAAGTGTGTTCTGGGTGTAAGCAGGAGGCATGAGATCCTTTAGCTCAGGTCTGCTCTAGGCAAGACCAGCTTTATCCCTTGAAGGCAGAATTAACAGCTCTCATTGCTGAGTGGGTAGGCAGAGCTGTTTTCTGATGATGCTTTAGTAGCCATTGATTTGCCATCTTTTCTCTGCTACAGCTTTGGAAGTGATTAAACTGGGAACTTGTTAAATTGGACCTTGGCCAATGTGCTCCCTTCTCCTCTCCTGCAATATGCCAAATGCAGTTTCATTCTACAGTTGCTTCCATTCAGGCTACCTTCTCTAATATGCCCCTGCTCCTCCTCTCCTGCAATATGCTGTATGCAGTCTTATTCTATAATTGCTTCCATTCAGGCTGCGTTCTGGTCTGTGCTCATCCAAAGATCATTTGATCTTTTCTCCCATGGCCCCATAAGTGAGACTTCTCCAAATCACTTCTGCCAATATATTGCTGCCATTTACTGCTGATATGTGGCAGGGTATACAAAGAGGAAGGATCCTCTTTGATCTACAGTAAAGATAAATGAATCTGGGTGGTTAAGAGATTTAACATTGCACCTTCCCAAATTACCTCCCTAACAGCAGCGGTAGGTCTTTTCTTGGCTGCCAGCTTGGATCATGTTATGGCTTGTGTTTCCAGTGCCCACAGACTTTTCTCTCTCTTGCCAGGCTTCTTTCGAGTTCAACTGAGAGGATCTGCACTCCAATTGCCACCTTACCATACAACAGCCCAGCAGCCTCTGGCTACCAGCCTGATTCCAGCACTGCCGGGTAAAGAGCAATGGGTGGTCATGATCCTTCAGTAACGCAGTTCTTACATGCAGCCATCCTGTTTGGTGAACATAGGCCAAGCTGCTGTTTGTCCTTTGGGCCATGGGACATTTCTCAGCCTCTTCTAGTGAGCAATACAGACACTGGTGGCCAAATCCACCCAAAAGAAAAAGAGGAGCTGCGTGTATTTCTCCGGGCAGCCTTTTTTGGACACTAGAATGTAGCTCCTAGTATTAGTTGTATCTTTGGCAAAATCATGAGTCCTCTGAAACACAGTGTAGCTGGAGGGACGTGATAGAGCTCCTCATGCCGTGTACTCACTAAGAAGTAGAGGAAGACTCTTTGCCTTGTCAATAATGAGCCAAATGTATCAGATCCTATTGAGCCTTGAACAGGATCTGTCTTCTTTTACAGAAGATAGATCAGTACCCTGGGGTTCGTAGTTTCCATGTGCTCCATCTCATAGGTGGAAACTACTGCACGGTTCAACTCCATTTAGGGAGAGGGTTTCAAAATAGTGACAAAGCATTGGCTTTGATAGGCAACATTTGGGTCCTCCTGGCCTTGCCACAGCCTGCTTATCACAATGCCTGTCTAAGTAGCGGAAACGCGTATACACACGGAACATGTCCGAGTGCAAAAAAAAGAAAAGCTGTAAAGCTTTTCTTTCTGTATCTGTGACACGGTTTAGTTTTCTCATATAAGAAGAGAGGATTAATCATAGCTTAAAGGCAGCGATGAAAATGAACCATGGAGAAATAGCATGATTAGTTCATTTCATGGCTCTGGGAAGAGAGCCGATGGGCACGGTGTCTCCCCTCAAACTGTGACAGAGCTCTAGACGGACAGACAGATGGGGGCATGTCATTTTGAAATCAGAATTTTAAAGAGGGAGGGATATGCAAGAAAGGTCAGCTCTATAAGAAAAAACATCCCACAGACCGGTAGCAATTTATAATGCATGAGTGAGCCAGAGATATTCTTGTGACAGGAATATGATGGTCAGTGTAGGTATTGCTGTGCCAGTAGGGTTTTAATGTTAAAGGACAGAACCACAGACTGTCTAAATACTTATTGTGTGCATAATCCTGACACGATTTGAAAGGGACTTATCCCTGCAAAACAGGGGATAACTGGATGAAAGTGTTATATTACCCATCCCTTTCTTTCTAATTAAATTGATTTGTTTTGGTGGGTTAATTAGAGGGCATATTAGCTGTTATTTAGCAAGAATGCTTGATATTCAGTATTTGTTGGAGAACAACAGCATCTCACTCCTTTTTCATGCACACAGTACGTGTCCATGTGCACACATGTGGTCCCTTGCTCTGTCTCTCATTAGTTTCAGCCTTTTATAATGCAAATGCATCTCATTCTGCTTCCATCTATTCCTAGAAAAGGGGTCCTCTTTGTGAAGGAGTACGTGAACAGCAGTGAGCTATCAGCCTCCCCTCGCTACGGCAGGTATGAGGAGTGTCCAGAGACAGTCAGTCATGTGTCTATATACAAGTGCAAAACAAACAGCATATGACTTTGCCAGCTAACACGCACCAGGCGAGCTCCCGAGCTGGAACCATTAGCACTGTGTCAGCATGGCACTGTGCCTGAGCTAATTAGCCCTGGAGGGATTATTACATTGGGTGGGCAAAGAGTTTTACTAAGACAGCAATACTGCTTTGGAGACCCAGAGAGATCTCACTACAATGCTGCAGTGTGCTGCCTTGTCCCATTGCAGTGACAGGAGGACCTGTGTCCTGTAAGTCCTTGTGGAGGGGTTAAACTCCTGTGCTAGATGAGGTCAGCCTGTGAGAGATGACAGTAAAAACACTTCACTGCAGTTCCTAAGGCTGCACATTTGGCACTGTCAGGCTTCATTGCACGTTGATGCACAGAAACAAAAAGTCTGGAATTGGTGAGGAAATGTGGGGTTTGTGGGATCTCACTCAAAGAGTCTTATGAGAAGATGCCACTCTGAGGCTAAAATCTTCATTCCTTTGTTCTGCTCACAGTTAAATAAGTTGCAGATTGACACCCATATGACTGAGAGCAGAATTTGGTTCTGGATGTGCCCTGCTTACACTGATGTGGCAGCCAGTTAATGCCACATTCACTGCCTCCCTGCTGCCATTTATCCTCCCCAGTGCTGTGTTGGCATTGCTGTGGGAGCTGATTACAGACTCCATAAATCTCTAGCCTTTCCTGCAAAAGCAGATCTCAGCAGCCAAAGATAAGCATGTTGCTGCGCCATCTAAAAACCTCAGGCGAAGTGGGGACAGAGAGCCAACACTCAGCTAGGTGAGAGCAAGGATGTGCTTCTTGCCTTTCCCTGGCTAGCAAGGAGTAAGTGGGTGGCAGCATGTGGTTGGAAGCAGAATGGAGGAGGGATCTATCCCTCTTCTCCATGCTTGTGCCACCTCCCTTAGCCTTAGGTTCATAGGGGCCCCATTTCTGGGTACTTCCCCAGTTTCGCAGCCATGCTGCCCACATCCTGCCTCTCTGTGTTGACAGCAGCAGCCAGACACATTTCTCAGAGCTCTGACATGGGTGCAGTGGCCCCCAGATATTCTATTTTCTGCCCCTTTGGCCTATCTTTGGAGGCACCTGTTCTATGCAAATCTATTTGGACCTCTGAGAGCAGCATTGTGGGTCTGGCCCACCCGTGGCTGTGATATGGAACTAGGGGCAGGATATGGCCGCCCTTCACAGAGTGTGCAGTGCAAAGATGGAGGTAGTGCTGCTTACAGTTTTACCTTGGAAGGACCATCCTTTTCTCCAAGGAGCAGGCAGCTGGGACACTGCAGTTAGAATTTTAAGATTAATCATTAATGATTCCATCTGCAGTGTTCCTCCCATGTATAATTGTCAAGTGCTGACATTTTCTTCTGTCTCTAGTGGCAGCCTTGTGGATTTGACCGATTCGGAGAGAGGAACCTACAGCCACCACAGCTACGTGTCCAGTGCTCCCCTGCAGAGGTAGGGGAGTTTGGGGCAGTGTAGGGGTTTTGGTACACTGCTGAAAAGAAATGACTAAGACTTTTGCAGTATTGGTATGCATTTGGTGAAATCATAGCATTAAAGTCATCTTCAGAAAACACAGTGACACTGACTTAAAGCTCTGTACTGCCCTGCTGTTCTCATCTCTGCATCCCTGGGTTGTCACGTTTCCATATTGCCACTTGGGAGTGTCAAATACATGTAGAAGCAGGAATCTGGAGTGGAGCAGTGCTGGTGTTAAGAAACCTCTTTACCAGCGATGAGACAAGAAACTATTTGTGTTACAGAGGCACCATGGTGCAGAAATTTACTTTTCTGTTCTTTCAAAGGTCCAGTGAACCTGTTTGTACTTACTGCAGCCGTGAGATCCGAGACTGCCCTAAGATCATAATAGAGCACCTTAACATCTACTGCCATGAATACTGCTTCAGGGTAAAAAAAGCTTAAGTGTTGATGGCCTTCTCTGTGCTGCTGTGAAACAGAGTGGTGGGAGGTGGTGCAAATTCTGAAGCTCTGTTCAACTTATATAGGCTATGCTAAATGCTTGCGTCCGCATTGGAGCAAAAAATGATGCAGACACAAATGTTGGTTGTGTCCTCAGATTTTCATTTCACGTAAATGCACATAAGTTGTCATCCAGTAGATAGCAGCACCCCCTTCCCTCACATCCCTGTGTTAGACTTACTGCTTTGTGGTCTTTTCTCCCCAGTGTGGGCTGGCTGAATTTCTCAAACTGTAGAGCCTGTGGAAGTGGTGGGTGTGAATGAAGGAAGCCTGCAGTGCCAGTTGTCTGTTAGAAGGATGTTTAGTCTCAGAAGTCACTGCTTTGGCATCTTCATCCTTCCAAAAATGGAACAGAGACTGTCCATTTATCTGTCCCCATCACACTAACGTCAGCACGTGGTGCATTGGTTACTGTTCAACCATCCTGTTGTCTCTTTGGCAGTGTGGAATTTGCCACAAAGCAATGGGAGATCTTCTGGATAAAATATTCATCCACCGGGATATTGTCCACTGTGACAAGTGCTACGAGAAACTCTTCTAGGTGAGTCCTCCTGTATGGTGTCAGCACACAGGACTGGATGAGAGAGCTCATGCAGTGTTTACTGAGTGAAGAGCGTTTAATCCTCAAAATCACTGAATTTTTCAGTGGGGTTTTTAGTGGGAAGTTGTGAAGCCTTGTTACAAAAGTAGCTAGAAATGTGTTCCAGCTGGCCCCGGGGATCAGAACCTGAGGTTACAGTGTGGCAGACAGAATGTTCTAGCCCCACTCCCAGAAGCAAGCCAAGACCGGCTGATGTGAGAGACAAATATCCCTCGGAGGTGGAGAGTCCACTCTGAGGGTACAGTTCTCTCTCCTGTCCTGGTCTAACCTGCTTTCTTTAAAGCACTGGGAAAATAAAGAGTTGTACATTCTGTTGAGAAAGTAACAAGGAATTAGGCTAGATAGCTTTTTGTTTTATGTGATAGTCTGGATGGGGTTCGTATCGACACAATGGCAATTGGAAACTGCCAGTGCACTGAAATTATGATGAGATGCCTCCTTTCCTTCCTCTACCTTGTGATGGAGGGAGGAAGGAACAAGGCACCTGCCTCACCATGTACATGGCTGCTTTGTTCATCTCTTAATGCAATGTGACTAGCTAGTCGTCTTCTTCATCCCCTTCCTGCATGTTCATCTGCTCCACTGACCTTTGTAATGCTGTGTTTTGTGTGCTGCTCAGCTCCTGTGTTCACCTTCTCTTTATTTGCTTGCAGGGTTTTGCAAAGCTGGAGAAAGCAGCCAGTGGAAAGTCCTCAGCAGCACATATCTGAATATATCTACTGTTTCCTGACTGGCTAAGATAGCAGAATTCCTGCTTCCCTTTTCTGCAAATTATTTTCCCTCTCACTGCCTCATCACAATGAATGAGTTTAACATCTGCTAGCTTATGCTGTCAGCTGCATGCAAGACAAGTGCCAATGTTAACAAGATAAGGCAGTGTCATCTATAAAAGATAGGTGGGCTGATTTTCCAGAGGTGCTGAGCCCCTCTACCTGTCTTTAACTTCATTAAGATTCCAGATAGCTCCTGTGCTGGAAACCAGGCAGAGCTCCTTAGGTCTATTTAATTTAATTGCAAGAAACCTTTTCTGATTATTTTTTTTTTTCATTTCTGCAATCAGGTTGCAGCTTAGTGCATGTCAGCTGGCACAAAGTAAGCAGCTATAAGAAGTGTTAAACACCACATTTGGATTCTTGGGAGGGTTTGAATTTAGATCCTAGCAAAGCCTATTTCTGCTTCTTTCACCCCCCAAATTTTGCCTAGAAAAAGCTTCTGCCTGATTTCAGCTTGCTTTCCATGGCCTTTCAGGAGCACTCGCAGACTCACTCCACTTTTTAGTGTGTCAGCTTTAATTTCCCTTCTCTTCCTACTCCCTGGTGAATTCCTCCAGCAGTTAGTGTGTCTGCTGTCTGTTGGGGAAGATAAACTACCAAGTGAAAGAGCGTTCACTCGGCCTCTGATGGTAGGTGTCCAGTGGCCATAAACACGTGCCAGAGAATCAGTATCTCAGTTGTCTATCCTGACAAGGATCACTGCTTAACTGAAATCTGATTTTTGCCCCATCTCCAAGGCTTGCTGCAATGCCCCTTTTATTGCTGTAACTTATTTACATCACAAATGCTCACTCACAAAACTGACCTTCTAGCAGGTGCTGTACATACTAAAAGTCAGAGCTGCATAATTTTAGCCCTTAGTTCAGATGCTGAGAGATTAGGAGAGTTGAACACTGGAAGCTGGAAGCTCTGTGCCTTAGATGTACGGCTCTGAATGTGCCTACAGGGTTACTTTTCTCTCTTTTAAAGCATTAGGAATGTTTGCAAAACACCAGTTCTGTAGTAGCTCTTACATGCCAACAGGGGATGGCAAAAGCTCTAAGCAGACTATTGTAAGACAGGTAATTCTTTATGCTCTTAGTGATGGAAGCTGGCATGCATGCAAAAGCTTAGCAAGTTAGTGTTTCTACAGCACCAACGCTCCATAGCTTTATTTTAGGCCACAACCATTTATTTAAGCAGACTGTAAGCATGACCTTAAAAGCACTCCAGGAGGGGAACTCCAGCTGAAATGGTAAACAGCCCAGCTACCAGCAAGCTTCAGAGCCGGACCTGAAAGCCTGATGGGGAATCCTGACGCTCCGTTCTACACACAGGAGGAGGCCCAACAACAGCAGAGCGTGTGGGCTGCCTCCATTTCTGTGTTATTAGGATGTTAGGAGATGGTAAGAGGCCTGCGGATACGGATGGCCTTCAAGAAGCTGATCTGTGGAAGTGCTGTATTTGGCAATAGCTGGTGGGTTTGTGGCCTTCTGGGGAGCAGGTTCACCCGCTGTGTGTTCTGCACCACCTCCTTGGCGCTGTGCGGACGGTAGCAATGATGTAACATCAGCACACACCTCTAATAAAGCCACGGCTCGCCTGCATCTCAAGTGACGTTCACTGTTTTCGCGTGGAACCACCCAAGCACACACGAAGGCCCCAAGAAGCGCTGCTCGCCGCCACGGAAGCGGCCCCCCGTGCTGGAGCACAGCCGCGGCCCCGTCCTCCATCCCCCCGAGGGAACCCCGTTAGTGGCCGCAGGACGGCGCGTGCACGCCGGGATCCCCGCGGGGGCCGCGGCCGCGCGCTCCCCTCAATCCCGCGCTCCTCTCAGCCCCGCGCACGCGCGCCGGCGGAAGGCAGGGGGCGTGGCCGAGGCCCGAATGCGCGCGCGGCGGCGGCGCCCTTCTCCCGCCCGGCAGCGGGGCTCCGTCCGTCGCCGGAGGAAGGAGCGGCGGCGGCCCGCAGGTACGTGCGAGGGGGCGGGAGGGAAGCGGCGCCGGAGCCTCGGGCTCGGCCGGGCCGGGCCCGGTTCCGTTCGGTTGGGTAGGACCGGCCCGCGCCCCGGCCCGTCGCGGCGGCCCCTCCCCGCGGCGCCGGTTCCCCGCGCCCCCTCGGTCCCCCGCCGGCGGCGCCCGGCTGTCCCGCTGAGCGGCGCTTCGCCGCAGAGTCGGTCGGTCCGTCACGGCGTTCGGCGCGGACCGGTTTATCTCCCGCCGCTCCCTTTGTCAGCCGGGCGGCGCGGGGCCGCGTGCTGCGGTGGCAGCGGCGTGTCAGCCCGTGCAGCCCTGCGGTCCGGGCTGTGCGCGACTCGCTCCGTGCGAGCTCCTCTGGTAGCCGGGGCTTTTCGGGGAGGAGTCGGTTCGGAAACATATCGAGACCGAGGGCTCTCGTGGATCGCCGGGGAAGGGGGAAATCGCTGTTCACTCAGTCGCTCGGTGCGTGAAGCTGAACCCGGCACCTCGTGGCTTCCGCGGAGCACGAGCGCGTCCGCAGCTTGAGCCGAGCCTCTGGCACGCTCCCCGGCCGGCACAGCCGATCGAAGAGATGGCTTCCCCGTGTAAAACTTACCGGGATACCCAATCCGTGCTGCAATTTGCTTACCCGTGGTTTTGTTGCTGTGTTGGCATCAGAGCAGTTGCCTCCGTCTCGGCTTGCAGCGGCAAAACGTGCCGGTAAAATAGCGGCGGTGCTGAGCTCTGCTCGGCTCCTGTCCGTAGGCATCGCTGGGAGCAGCTCTGTGTCGGCTCACCGCTGTGTCTGCAAACGTCGCGTGTGTGTATGTGTGTGTGTGTTTCTGCAGGGGAAACCTGGGAGCGAACAAAGGCTGTTTTTGCCGCTTGCTTCGTGCTGTCATTATCTGACGTCAGTACTTTGCTAATTGTGCTTCCTGACTTTGCTCGGTCGGTGTTTTTCTCGTGTGTTTCATTTGTAAACAGATGGAAGCTGAACTGCTGTGCGTGATTAAATCGGCGTCCTTTTATCTGCTCTGATTTGCAGCAGAGCACTTACACATCCGAGCTGGATAAAATAATTAGTGCGTGTGTTTAAAGGTGTTATGTTCTAGGATCATAGAGTCATCGAATGGCCTGGGTTGAAAGGGATCACAATGACCATCTAGTTTCAACCCCCTGCTATGTGCAGGGATGCCAACCACCAGACCAGGCTGCCAGAGCCACATCCAGCCTGGCCTTGAATCCCCCCAGGGACGGGGCATCCACAGCCTCCTTGGAGAACTTGTTCCAGTGCGTCACCACCCTCCATGTGAAAAACTTCCTCCTAAAAGGCGTTCATTTGTTCTTTTTTGCTAGGTTTTTCAATTCAGTTTGCTTATTCTTATGAAAGTTGACATTTTTTGGCGTTCAAGTCACATTTCTTTGCAATACTGCGCACGTTTCTGTAGGCTTGACGTGTTTTTCCTGTCTCGCAGCGAAGCGGTGTGTCTCAGATGATGGTGGTTCCTGGGAGCGCCCCGCTCATACAGCAGGACCGTGCTCTGGAGCCTGACGTGGGGCGAGGGCCGACGCAGAGCTCCGCCATGGGCCCTGGCACAGAGCCTGTGCCCGGCGAGGTGGGCCCGGAGCTGGAGGAGGTGCGGAAGCTGCAGGAGCTGGTGAGGAGGCTGGAGATCCAGAACCAGCACCTGAGGACGAGGAGTCGCAGGAGTGTGCTTGGCACAGCGCTGCAGAGCGAGATGCGCGCCGGCGTGGATAACCACGACTCTGGGCTCAACGGGATGGAAATCAACAACAGCATCAACGCCATGGCCGAGAAGCAAGAATTGCAAATCATGGCAGATCTGCACAGCAAATTGAGCAAAATCCGAAAAGAGGAGGGGGAGAACAACTGCTTCAAAAAGGACATAGGTGCCCAAACGCAGTACGGTTGCCTCAGTGCCCCTGGGGAGCTGTCGTCTGACACGTGTAAGGTGGAGATGAAGACTGATGATAACGTGAGGTGTTCGTCACGTGTGGATAGGAGTAATAGCACGGAGCTGATGGGGAACCTGGTCATTGCAGGTACTGAGCCCACGGTTAAAACAAGCCAACAAAATCCCAACAAAAAATGTGGAGATATAGAAAGCCTTTTGAATAACACGGCTCTGGATGAAGTGAAAGTGCTGGAACTTGAGAACTGCAATGAAGAAGAAGATAGCTGGTATGTATTTTGAAACTTTGGTAATAGGTAGGGTTTGCAGTGCTGCAGTGAGTTCCTATGGTTAAACATGCAATCTTTATTATAAGATATCATGTGGTTCCTACAGACCGCTTTGATTTCAGCAGCAAGAATGCAACTTCATTATTGATTGTTCTTATTTTAAGACCACTGTTCCGGAACGTTTTTTCCCCTAAATGTGTTGAGCTATAAGGCTGAACTTTTCCCCTTTAAGCTGCTGAAGCATGCGTATAAAAATTCCTTTCCCTGTTAATGTCTTTATGGATAACGCAGTGAATTTTTAATCTTTTTATGCATAAGCATCAGATGCTGTATTTAAATAAGGATTTGGTAATACAGCCAGCTCAGAACGCTGGGAAGCTGCCTTTTGGTAGAATCTAAGATGACAATACGCTTCCATTTCCTGAACCTGGTTTCTTTGCAGTTAGCTGGTTTCTTTTGTTCACAGACGTCTTCTGAAACAGATCAATGATGTAATCCTTAACTGCCCTCACTCTGTGGGACTCTGCCAGCTGCCTCGGTTAGAGCCTGTTTGATAAACCAGCAGATGAATTTCCAGTGCCCTGCCAAAGCTAGCTGAAGTTTGAGAGTAATTTCTTCTTGTGCAGAAGCTGCGGTGTAAGGATTTACCCAGAGTTCTGAAAATTAAGAGTTTGTTAGGATAGCCTCAGGGATCTGCAAATTGTGTCTCCAGCTTATTCAGCTGGAGGTGAATCTGGCAGTGAAGACAGCATTCCTGATTGGTTGCTAAAAAAATTTGTTAGCTCTTTTGAGGATAATCTTTTGTTTGTAGATGGAATAGAGCTCGGTAACTTAATGATGTCAGCTCAAATCTGAATTGCAAATTTTACTCAAAACCAGGCGAAAGCATTTTTCTGATGTCAAGATGAGGGAAGACTTATTTTCAGCATCAGTTTTGGAAAGGAATGTGTTAAGTTAGAAGTGCTCTTCTAAATCGATGAATGTGGTTTTTCTCCTGGGCGGTCAGAACTCGGTTGTCTTGACAAAGAAAGCAGGCACAGCTGGAGATCTGTCCAGGCAGCAAATGCTGGGCAGTGCAGCCATTGAGTTGGTTGATATTTTCTTGAGTTGGTGGCTTATGTTCTTCTCTATCGAGTGTGAAAGTGGGAGCTAATGTACATAATGTACCAGTAGTGAAGGTCTGTGCTTATTGCTGAATATCTCACATTCTCTTATGAACATCTCGTGCACTGGCAGATCCGCACACGGTCCTGTCAGCAGGAGCCAGATAGCAGTGGGTCTGTGGGCTTTTTTTATTTAAAGAGAAAACCCCGAATGCTTTACGGATTTAGGAGCAACTTTAATAAGGTGGCTTTGCTGATTGGTGGGATTTTGCACAGCCTGGACAGCAGCAATAACCAGACATGTCAGGCAGTGCATTAGTCAGAGTGAGCAGCTTACTGTATTGTTATTTTGGCAGTCAATTAAAATATTATACGTGAGGAAAGAAGCTGCAGCTGCGATTGAAGCGCATCGTGTATACGTGGGTAGTTCTGACTTTGGGCAGTATCTGGGAAGCTGACAGTGGCTTTGCATTCTCCCACCCCTACCACAGCTGTACCAGCACTGTCCTTCTGGCCGCCCCACCTTCCCATAACCGCAGGGCATTGGCAGAGCTGGCCTTGTGTAACATACAGATGGGTGGGATGGGTGAAACATGAGGTAGGGCGCTGCACACTGTGACTGTAACTCAGTACTGCTGGGTCTCTGTCCCTTGACTTGTTTCCTCAGGTCGCTTTCTCAAATAGCTGTTCAAAATTGTAAATCTCCCCGAAGCCAATCCGGCAGCCGTGGGCATCGTGTGCTGCTGGCTGCGTTGGGCCCTGCCCCATATTGGTTTCCAGCCCGCTCCTCATTCTGCACGTCAGCTCCCCAGCTGTGGGAGGGCAGAGGGGAGCTACCAGATAGGCAAGCAAATTCTGCCTTGTTTTCATCCCTGCCGGCTCTCTGTGTGTAACGGCTGCGTTGTGTTTTGTCTGTGAATGGAGCTCGTTGTTCTTCACGCCATGGTTTGTGTTGGGCATTTTGTTATGTGTTCCCATGCTGCCTGTTCTGTGCTTTGCAAATGGTCCCTCGCTTTTCCAATGTGATTGGAATTGCAGCAGGATAATTCGGATTCCAGCCACCCCTGAAACACAAAGCTTTCCTGTGAGTGAGACTTTGCACAAAAGGGAGAAACAAATGGTAGAAGTATTGAAGAGGTCAGACTTCACAGAATCACAGAATTGTAGGGGTTGGAAGGGACCTCCAGAGATCATCGAGTCCAACCCCCCTGCCAAAGCAGGTTCCTTAAACCAGGTAGCACAGGTAGGCATCCAGGCAGGTCTTGAACATCTTGAACAACTTCACTCTTTCTGCTTTCTGGATTGGCCTCACAGGGTTTCCATTCCCCAGATCCTGAATTTCAGCTGAAAACAAGCTGTGCCTTTCACTCCGTGCTGTCTCCTGTTTGAATGGGGTGTTGTTGTCAGCTGCTTTCACATCACAGAGCCATGGGAGAGCTCTGGGAGACGTTCCCTCCAATGGAGGTGTGATTCCCGTGCAGAGTTCAGGTGTTGCACCAATTCAGTGTCCTGGGGACAGGGCTGGGGGAGAGCTGCAGTCGCTCAGTACATTCCAGAGGCCGTGCAGTAGTTCTGTGATCCTTCTTTGCCAAA
The DNA here is from genome assembly GCF_023343835.1 of Lagopus muta. Lineage (NCBI taxonomy): Eukaryota > Metazoa > Chordata > Aves > Galliformes > Phasianidae > Lagopus > Lagopus muta. Next base: position 11,051,906 of record NC_064445.1, on the reverse strand, counting down.
AAGTGCATGAGTTAGCAGCAGGAACTTGCAAGCTTTTCAGACTTGAGAAAAGCTGCTGGGGTACTTTTAGCTGTATCAGTTGCCTCTATTGCATTAACACGTTGATGACTTAGAAACATTTCCCCTTGCCTGGCTTGTTTTAACAACGCAATGTGCCTTTGCTTAGCTGCAGGAAGCCATTCTGATGGCGGTTGTGCTGTCTGCTCTCATGCACTGCCACGGCACAAGGACAGATGTGCTGCATGAGAGCTGCAGGAGCTGCTCGGTGCCGTGGCGGTGCTGTAGTGCAGTGCTCACAGCATCCCGCGCTGCCTTGCAGACTCACGTCAGAACATTAAGCTAACACAGCGTTCAGAGCTGCTTTGCCTTGGTGCCTCGATTTTTGGTGTTTTGACCAGCAGATACTCACCAGACAGACACAAAGAAGCAGTGCCTCTTCTGGGATTCGCTACGCAGTGTTAGTTTCTCTCTGCAGATGCTGTTTTTTGGGAATGAAAGCTCACACTGCGAATTGAGCTGTTCTGTGCGAGGACTTTTCTCCTTTCCTTTCCTGTTTCTCTTCTCTCAACACCTGGACAGTGTTTTTTCACTGCTGTTATTGGCATTTCTGTTCGGCAGCAGTGTTAGGGTTGGTGCTGGAACAGTAGAAGCACAGTGCTAGGTCTGAATCTCCAAAGGCTGTCATGGAAAGGAGCAGAACGTGAGTGCCTTGAATTACACATGATATAGAGAAATTTAGGTGTACCCTAGAAAGGTGCACCTACATCTCCATTGTTCTGAATGTATTTAGCTACCTCAGGTTCTCCTTGCATCCCAGATGGCTATTGTGTGTAGCATATTTGGAACAGCTACAGCTGGTGCTGCTGCAGGTGATGTGTAATAAACCAGGTGTGTTGTAACAGCTGAGATTCGTTTTGTTTCTGATTTAACTTGGAAATCAATTGGTCACAGCTCTTTCTGCAGTCTTAATTCTCATCTTGCAGTCTGCATTTGGACTGGTGTAAATGCTCTGTATGGCTCTGACCTTAATGTGCAATCACTGCTGGCTTGCCTTCTTGTAATTGAACTGATGTGTTGCCAAAGTGTGAGGAAGCTTTCATAGCAAAGTGTGCAATTTCAGAAGGTTGCCATAATAGTATTTCTGAGATTCTTGAGGCTGTTCTTTAAGGTGGTACATTCAAAATCAGCTGAGAGTGGTTATTAGCTTCATCCATCCTCCTACAAAGCGAACCCCAGGAGAAAAATCTCTGGAGGATTTTCTCCTTTTAGTGAGCTGGCATGTGCAAATATTGCATATTGTGAATTGTGCAGAATCTCACACTGTGCTGGCTGCACAACTAAGTGCCTTCCCCTTACCAAAGGTGCACTTCACAGCATACTTCATATGGAACAGGAAAACGTGGGCAGTAATGAGGAGGAACTAAGCATGCATTGCCCGAGGATTTCTTTATAGGCACAGTAGAAAATCTCATTGATATTTGATGAATTACACAGCAAATCCTGATATATCAAACTGTACCTATTTGCTCAGTGTCCCTTTCTGAGTTTTGTGTTAGGCTTTGCAACTTATGGCCTTCCCAGAGCTGCTAAAAAGGAAAAGAGCAAAACTGACACTGAAATCAAGCCAGGATTCCTCAGAAGACATCTATAAATTGCCTGGCAGTGCTCTGAAAAATGGAGTTGTCTTTACTTAATTGAGTTTAGTTAATTTATAAGTGAGACCATCTGTGGCCAATAGAGCTGTCAGCTGAGGAATGAGCCCTTGGCTGCCTGCAGGATGGGCTGCTCTGCTCTGCTCCAGTGCCATCATTCTCAGCTGCTGTGCTCCTGGGGAGAAGCATCACGACGAGGAACCTCTGAGGAGGAGCGGAGCAGCGTGAGGACTTCCCAAAGTGGAGCAAGGTTGTCTCCCATAATCTAAAATAAGCAGGGAGCAGTGTGACCTGCCCTGCCCTAAGGAGGCTGCTGGCCTCTTTTTGGTTTTTATGCTGCTTTTTCAGTCTGAACTGTGAAATAAACCCAGGGAGAGAGCTCTTCTTTCTCTTTTATTCAGTCAGAGCAGTTGTAATGCCTGCTTGGTACACAGACAGCAAGATCTGCTTTTGAGGTCTGTCATAAAAGACAGTGCTGTACATACAGGAATCTTCGTGTTGACGTTTCTCAGCATTTCCTTTGTCGATGGCAAAGTAGCTTTTGGAGTTGTTTTTATTTTGCATGTGGTTTTATGTAAAGTTTGGTACAGACAAACTCCTGGGTGAGCCGTGGCTGCACAGACTGAATTAGGGCTGTTTGGGTGGCACTCTGATGGTGAAGTCAGTGTGTGTGCAGGCGTGCAGGGAGCTCACCTCATGGCATTTCAGGAGAGAAGCTGTGTGCTTCCGAAATGGTTCAGGTGCTGCTTTACAGGTGATCAGCTGTAAGTCATCCAAGACCGTAAGCTGATTAAATCTGGTTATACATAAGGCTTATCCTGTTTGTATGTGCAAAATGATGCTAGGTACATTACAGCTGTCAGAAGCTTAGCCTACAAAAGAAAAGTTGGTATACTCCAAGTTCTACTTTCTAATTGCTCAAAGGTCTCTAAAGCTTTTAATTAAATGGTTTTTCCCAGTATAGAGCTGTGCCTTTTTTGTGTGCATGTGTGTTTAAACAAACAAACCATTAAAAGCAGTTAGGCTGCTAAAAGAAGATGAAGAAGATGGAATTAGCTCCTCACCCTTACCAGCTTTTGTCATCTCATTCACACATGTTTTTTGGGTGGGAGAGCTGAAGGAAGGGGTGACAGATGATGGCCAGCAAGCCAAATGGAAATGGGTGCTCAACAACTTAGTTTCAGCAGTAGTTTAGCATGCTAGGCTTGAACCTTGCCTTTTGGCAGCTGTGCACGTATTTCTCTGTGAAGCAGTCTCTAAATTAGAGTTCAATGGCCATGCCGATCAATTTGCTTTCCGGGTCACAGTTTGCAATTTAATCTTTTCCCTCTTAGTTGGGATAACTTTTCTGTCGCTTCTGTAAGTGCTTCTCCTGAGGTTGGTGCGTGAGTTAATTAACGAGCGTTGTTCCTGTCCTCCCAAAGGCTGTATGTGTCCCCGAGGAAATCTGTTGTCCATCAGAAGACAGGCTCGCCGTTGCTGTGGTGCCGGCAGGTGCTGGACAATCCCTGCCCTGAGACAGAAACCGCCTGCCGGACTCTCATCAGCAGGCTGGACCAAGGTATGTAAACCACGAGCATCGCGGCTTTCATTTCCACCTGCCTGCTTTCTATGCTTGAGGAGCAATAAAATAAGAGACGCGAAGTCTGCGGTCACCTCACTGCAGGATATCTGTAGGGGCGGCACGCTGGGTTGTTGTGCTCTTGCTGTGTGTTTGTACAGCACTGCGTGACACCCTATCAGCTGGTGAAGGTAAGAGTTTGTTCTGTAAACAATGCCGTGTTGATTACAAGTGATGGACTGCACAGCCTCGCTCCTGTGCCTTGCCTCCGTGCGTCTTTTTATGTACAAACCCTAAAACCACTGAAAGACATTTCAGTTTTCAAACTCCTAACTGAGGCCCATTGATACTTAGAGACCTTGAATATAAAAACATGTAGGAAAAAGTGTGGTTTTGGGGTGACTATATTAAATCTATCATTAAAGCTTTCTTTTCTATGTAAAAAGTTCTAGTATGGTTGAGTGTTTCCAGTGCTGATCACTTTTGCTTTCTCTTACGTTATTACCTGGGTAAAATAGTTGTCTGATGCTAAGAACTTACGATAAAGAAGTATTAAAATCTGTAACTTGAAGAAATGGTGTGAGTTGGGCACATTCTTTCCTCCAGTTTTACCATCCCCTAAAATGGGGTGCACAGATGTTTCCCAGAGCACAGAAGGCTCAATCCCATGTTAACGGTTCTCTGATGTAAAAGCTCTTGGAATGGATGCATAGTTTACCCCATCACACAGGGGAGGAGGTTGTTTCATTTCTACGTGTCTGTAGTACATCACCTGGAAAACATCTGGTGGGTAATCCCACCTTTGTCTTTTCACATATGCTCCTGGTTTGAATTTAAAGTTGCACTGAGCTGAATCACAGATAACCAAGGCACTGATGGGGCTAAAGAGAACAAATAACACGTCTCTGTGTTGTGCATCTTTGTCTACCATACAGCTTTCCTGTACAGGCAGCTGCTTAGCCTTGAAATTCCTGATTTAAGATAACTGACCACTGTTTGTTCTCAAACTTCATTTGCTTCTATAAAACATCTGCACTTAACAATTTAAATGAGGGCTCATTTGATTAACTCTTTGCTTCCTCACCAAAATGTGTTGGGCTTTATTGGCAGACCCTCTCCTTTTTAACTAAAAACAGTTAATATTTGTTAGCAGAGGGGAACCTACAGCTGCTCATATAGTGAACCCTCATTGATTTTCCTTGCTACTGTTCTCCTCATTGCGAGGGTGTGGTGGGCAATTGGAAACGTGCAGATCACATAGAGAATCATTACCTGAGTGTTGCAGCTGCACATTTCCACATTCAGTGAGCATGGACGTGCCCAGCTCTGCTGCCTGCCTTTGGGAGTGTTTCTGTAACTCGCATGCAAGTGCCTGCACTGAATGAATGTTTCCGAATGGCTGTTTTTCACACTCATTTGCTCTCCTTTTAATCTAAAGTCACCGTTTTTTATGGTTTGATGTTTTTGATTCTATCGTTAGGAATTCAAAATAAAACTTAAAGCTCAGTGATGCTCTTTAAAAGGAAGGTGTAACAGTGATGGGTGTTTATGAAAACAGCCGCCTTCGAAGACCAGCACTGAAACTTGCAGGAACGTGGAACATCTTCAAAGCAGAGTTTGTCAGAAGTTATTCCTGGAGTTCTTCAAATGTGTCAGAACAAAGCAGAGGGGAGAGGAGGCCAAGGGAAGGGCTGCTGTGTTGCCTTCTGCCTGCTGCCAGCAGGAAGCCTCAGTCCAAGCCCGTCTTCTACGACATTTAATAGTCTTGTTTGACCTTATGCCTTTCTTTATCTTTTACTGTTTGTTTTGAAACACAATTTGATAACCTTTGTGGCTTTTCTGTATTTTTCCTTCTAGCCAGTAGATGGAAAAACCTGTATTGCAGTCCTCTGGCCTCACCAAGTGCACATAATTTGAATACAGAGACAGGCTCCTGTAGCAATGCACTAAACTCTCCTGGGCATCTCAAATCGACTAACAAAGCACTACTAACCTGTGGCAGCTCAGGTATGGCATGACAGTAGAGCAGTGCAACCTGTGGTGTTTAAAATGCAAGGAGTGTTACTAATGGACACAGGGAAAAACTGTCAAGAGCTGTAAGTCCACCCATGGGGTTTTCTCACTTTAATTTGCTTTCTTACCCAGATTTCATCTATTATGTGGGAGAAAACCTCCTTGCATGCTAAATGTCTTGTAGCTATATTGTGGTTTTGTTTTTAGAGCGTTTAATATATTTTTAAACTGACCCACTTTGGTCTTGAATAATGTTATGGTATGTAGGTAATAGTTATATAAAGTAACTTGGATTCTGGTTGGGTTTGTGTGTGTGTGTTTTATTTTCTAAAGCTTACGAAGCTTCTTTTGAAAATATTGGTTAATGTGGGCGACAAAAAAAAGAAGCCCTGTGCTTTGTTAGAGAAGGCACAGCTTCCAGGGCAAGTCTTCATATGGGGTGAGTGAACAACTAAAGGCAAACAGCAAAAGCTCTCCATCAGACTTAGTTGTGTTTGGGGTAGGATTTCCTAACTCACAGGCAACTCCAACAAAATTCCTGTTGAAAGGCTGCATTGGCTATAATAACAAAGCTTCTCCTCAATGCCTTGGCCTCTAGGCTGCATTTGCTTGTAAGCTGCTGCCTGGAGGGTCCATGTAGGCTCTGTCAAGGAGCGTCATTTATCCTGATGCAGTTCACGGTCTGTTTAAGTCCAAAAGCTTTGCCTGTTGGCTCCTTATCAAAAGAATCTTCCTTGTTTTTTCTCCTCTTTCCCTTTGTGGGATCACTGTATCCTAATTTGCATGTTTAAAAACAAAGCATGTTAACAGATTCAGGCCTGAAACTTGATGTTGAACAAACCTTTTTTGAAACAACGCAATGCCTTGCAGATGTGTTTTCCCAGCTGCAGGAGATCTGCTGTAAATAGAAATGAACGTTGGCCTCTGTTTTGTAAACAGAAGGATGCACTTGCACCTGGTTATGTTCACAAGTTGAAATCTCTGGGGAAAAAGCTCTAAATCAATTTCTTTTATCTGTACTAAAAGAAAGGTTCCTTGTCTTTCTTGTGAGGTTGGTTGGTATCAGGAAACTTGTTTTTTTTTCCTGGCAGTTTTTGTACATGCAGTGTGTGTACTCCACTTTCAAAGAGCTCAGTGTTGGCCTGGTATTGCTCCTGCTTTTGCCATAGGGAGCTGTTCTGGTGGGCACTCAGAATGTGACAGGAGGAACTTTGCCTTCACCCCACATCTCTCACTCATTTATTTTTTTTACTAATGTTGTTTTGTCAGCAGAATGAAACGCTTGAAGGGCAGTTGATGAATGATTCCTACGGTCCATAAAATTGTTCTTAATTTCTTCTTCCCCATCTTCTTTCTTACTGGAGGTGATTTTTTTGTGCTTCTGTTGCCACCGAGCGTTTCCAAATAATATCAGCGCCTAAATTTGAACTCTGCCAACTGTTCCAAGCTGTACCATGCAAAGCAGTGGTATGGAACTGATACAAGTTGAGTCTGTTATCCTTCTCCTGGCTTTGAACTGATGCTCAGCACTCAGAGCTCTGTCGTTAGCTGTTCCTTGCATCAGAGCATCAGCCTTCCTCTTTTTATCAGAGTGAAGTATTTCTGCAGCACCTGAAGTTCTTCATTATACTGCATCCCACAGGTGCAACCCTCAGTAGTAAGTTCAGTCTCAGTGCTGGAGTGCCTTGCTTTGGAGGGCATCACGTATTGTGCCATGCACACACAGCCCTTATGCCACAGTTACTTTTCTACTTCTGCATCTGTGAGCATCTTCAAACTGGAGTGCTAGCAGGTAGCATTCTGCACTTGATGATGATGATGGTTTTTTACATCGTTGTTCTGAAGGAAAATTATTTGTTCCTCTTTCTCGTGCCTGATGTATGGAAAACTTCACTGGGAGAAAGATCCTTCCAGTTTGGTTTTTGTAAAGGTTTTGTCGCCTGTTCTATCTTGCACTGTGAGAGCGTAGTTAATGATAAGAGGAAGGAAACAGATAAACCTCAAGGATGAGGAAGAGGTAACCCTGCATAAACTGTGCTTTACAGAAGCAATGTGTGGGACTGATTTTTGAGGTACCGCAGTGTGAAAGCCTCTTGGATCCTTTTTGTCCTTCGGCTGCCAGCTGACACCCTGGCAGACACATCCTGCAACTTCTGCTTAATATCTAGACCAGCAGGTGTCCCTTTCTCAAAACAGGCAGAAAGAATGAATACTGACCTTAGAAAAACGATTTGTAAGCTCAGACTTAGCAGTAACATCTATGTTGCCTTCTGTCCAGAAGGTGGCAAATTTCTCCCTACCCAAAGACCATCTGCCTCCTTAGAACTGCAGGTTAAAAAGCTGAGCAGGGTATTCTCATGTCACTGCTAACTTCTTCATTATTTCCATCAGACCTCAGTTTTGTAACTGCACTGGTTGTTAGTACAGGGATAAATGCTCTTCTGCTCAACCTTGTTTTGTATGCGGATGCCTGAATGCTTCTTCTGTTCTTCCTTTTCCCTCCTACAGGTTATTTAAGCATGCATTCTGCACTGAGCTCACAGTCATCTGTGGACAGCGAGCTGAGCACATCTGATGACTCCATCTCCATGGGATATAAGCTGCAGGACTTGACTGATGTCCAGGTTATGGCACGCCTTCAGGAAGAAAGTACGTGACAGCCATTTCCTTTGTGGTACAGTCTTAGAATTGTAGAGAAAAGTAGGTGCATTTCAGCTGTTCTTCTCTCCCCCCAACAACAAAAAGGTTTAATAGATCATTTGAAATGTTTGTGTTTTGCTAGGGCTTCCTTTCAAAAGTCCACAGCCACAAATTGCCACTTACAACTTAGCAGTGGTGCAGCATTCTCAAGATTAAACCTCCTAGAGCAGAGGATGGTCATGAAGATATTATCCAAAGCCCCCGCCGTGGTAAACATACCAGCAGCCTTCTGCCTTCAAACTGTTCTATCCCAGCTGCCTCTCAAATACAGGTGGTGTTTTGTGAGCGTTTCAGGGCAGTGGCAGCAGCTGCCTGCAGTTACCGGTCTGGTTGCTGTTACCTTGCTTAGCCAACTGGAGCAGCCGTGCAGCTGCAGCGTGTGTAGGTTTGGGGAAGTGTTCCAGCTGAAAAAATAACCCAGCTAAGTGTTTCCCTTGTAAGTTTATTTCTTTTTGGAGCGAAGTTGCCTGACTGCAGTCTGAAATCACATTGGAAGCTGGCTGGAGCACTGAATGTTACAAGCTGTGTTTGCTGCTGTGTTGAGTCAAACCCAGAGTTTGAAAGTACTAAAACTGAAAGAGCTGAAATTACAATTTAAATTAAAATGCTCAGAGATGGCTCTGCAAATTCAACCAGGCATAAAGCATCTGTGTTGTAGCATGGGGGGATTTCAGGGCCCTGATGCAGCTCCCATTAAATCATTGGTTGGAATTTCTGTTGACCTCAGTGGGATTTGAATAAGGTCCTAATTGAAGATTGAGGTGGAACAAAGCAGTTGGATCTGTTGGCCTCTGCAAATTCATCATTAGATTCACGAGAAATAAGAATGAAGTTCTGTTTTCCTTCCAATGAGTGCTTTTTGTAGAGAGAAAAGAAGTTTTTCAGAATGTGAACTGGCTCATTTTTTTTTAAAAGTCCCTTCAACCAGTTTGCTAAGTGAGTTACTGGTAAGAAGTGGTTGTGTTTGGGTAGGCAGGAAAGCTTCTATAAGGGCACCAGTTGGGTGAGGAGCTACAAGGAAGCCAGGCAGAGGCAGACAATGAGAAGCAGGTATTTCTTTGCTTGCAAGGCGAAAGTTCAGATCTGTGCTTCAACCTGTTGCAATGCAGGTGGGTGCACGTTAATTGCACTAAAATATTCATGCTGTAAATTAAACTCATGTATGTATTTTACCTAACAGCTTGTATAGTAATGCGCACTCTGGCAGTGTTGCTACTTGTGTATGTGACACAAGGAGCAATTTGGGTCATTTTGAATATTAACCCTTCACTCTGACACAGTACTGATACAGGTGACGCTATTCCAGCTTAGAGATCCAATATGCTGAGAACATCTTTGCTAAGATAGTTAAATCAGCCCAGGCCTCCTTCCAAAGTGAGATGAACGACCAGCAGAATTGTGGCTTCTGACGTAGCGCTGCACGCAGGTGGGGAGATTTTGCTGTGAGGTGGGATGACGTGGAGCTGCATTACCACCCCCCTGCAGGTCTCCGCCAGGACTGCGCCTCCAGCTCAGCGTCCGTATCGCGCCGCAGCTCCAGCGCCTCCCTGCACTCCCTGCGCAGGGGTACCTACAGCGACCAGGAGTTCGACACCTACAGCCTGGAGGACGAGGACGATTACGACTGTTCCCTGTCGTACCGCAGTGCTCACAGATACTCACCGTCTCCGCTCAGCTCTCCCAGATGTCAGTCCCCTTCTTCCAGTGCAGACTATAGCAGGGCCTCCGCCTCCCGTATCCGTCCCCCGCGGAGATCTGTGCAAAGCCCGATGCAGGACCGGCTGAAGTATGGCAGCAGTGAAGGTGAGCCAGTTGTGAGCTTTTGACATTGGGTAATTAAAACGTGTGTCTGTTTTGCTTGGATAACAGAACTATTTGGAATCGTTTTTTTCCTGCCAGGGCCACTAGTCATACTAGTTTTCTGTATTTTAATGGCACAGTTATGTTAATGGAAGGGAAAAACAATCTTGAAGAGTCTGATGATAGAATCATAGAATCACTCAGGTTGGAAAAAACCTTAAAGATCATCGAGTCTAACCATGACCAATTACTCTAACAACCTGCTGTTAAATTGTGTCCCTGAGCACCACATCCAGATGGATTTTAAACACATCCAGGGATGGTGACTCAACCACCTCCCTGGGCAGCTTATTCCAGTGCTTAACAACCCTTTCTGCAAAGAAGTTTCCTGATATCCAACCTAAACTTACCCTGGTGCAACTTGAGGCCATTTCCCCTAGTCCTGCCACCTGTCACCAGTGAGAAGAGACCAACCTCACTCTCCCTGTAAGCACCTTTCAGATATTGGAAGAGAGCAACAGTGTCTCCCCTCAGCCTCCTCTTCCCCAGACTAAACAGCCCCAGTTCTTTCAGTCTCTCCTTATATTGCATATTTTCCAAGCCTTTCACAGGCCTTGTTGCCCTTCCTTGGACCTGCTCCAGCCTCTCCGTGTCCTTTCTGTATTGAGGTGCCCAGAACTGAGCATAGTGCTTGAGGTGAGGCCTCACCAGTGCCAAGTACAGGGGCAGGATTGCTTCCCTAGACCTGTTCACCACTCCATTCCTGATACAAGCCAGGATGCCATTGGCCTTCTTGGCCACCTGGGCACACTGCTTTTGAAGTGTTCATTTCAAGAACTGCTGTTTATTGGGAATAGTCGATTGGAATTAATTACACACCTGTCTACCTTAAGTGCACGGATTTTTCTAGGAGTAGTCCATACTGTTACACATCTTGGTTGCTACCAGCAGCAGCCAATGGTGAACTTGCTCTTGATTTCAGAGGAGATGCGCCACAGCATGCCCAACCTGGCCAGGACGAGCCTTCGAGCTTTGGAGTCTGTGAGAAGCAGTCGCAGCTTGGAGTCGGATCTGCAGGTGCCCAGCAGTCGACTTTCAAGAATTCAGCAACCATCAGCAAGTCAGTGCAGCACTTCTACACACTGCTGTAGTGGATATCGTTTGGTTTTCTCTTTTTCTGTTTAAAACTTCCTGACAAACACGGAGGCCCTTAAGAGGCCCGGTACCCTGCTGTGTTCTTAAAATACTGAGCTGTTATTTCTCATTCCGTTTCTAGGTCTGGCTCCCAGTAAGCTCAGGTATTCCTCCAGTGCTGGCCAGTCTCCCCTAACAGTGCGACAACCAATGAAAGCTGGGTCATGCACAAACTCTCTATTAACACCCAGGCAGCCGGTGAAAGCTTGCAGTTACACAGCTCCTGTCAGCGGAGTTCGAAAGCCACAGGCATCTTCCCTTAGCACAGGCCCTTCCAGTGGCAGTTCCACTTCTAGAAGCTTGGTCACTGTGGCAAAAAATGCACCCCTGAAAGCACGCACATCTGTTGGAGGAACTTCAGTGCCCAAGAGCAAGCTGACGCCGCCGTCCAAGAGGTAAGACTTCAAGCCTTGCAGGCTTCAATCCCTGCCTTTATTGTGCAGATTAGAAACTTTTTAATAGAGCAATACTCATTTTGGATTTCTTTTAAGAGAGCCATAAGCACAGAGTTGAGGCAGGGCTACTGATTATATCTCCTAAGCCATTTGATTGGGAAATGGTTGAATTGTGGGCTCGACTTTATTTGTGCAAGAGATGAACATTATGGCATGTTTTTATTTGGTGCATACCTCTGGCTTTAGGAAGGAAAGCATCTTCCCAAAATACTTCCCAAAATGAACTCTCTTTACTGGGAATATAATAATCTTCCTGAATGACTGACTTTGCCTCCGTCTTTAGCTAGGACAGTTTCCAAGGCCCAGTGAGTTTGTAGAAGAATCTGAAAAGTAGGTATAATAGACATATACTTAGGACAAACCCTGGTTATTTGTCCTGTGTCATTAAAATAACTTCATACCCTTTTCAAAAGCTTGAAAGCAGAACCCAAAGTATCCCTGACCTGTAATTTGTGTCCTTGTTGCACAATGAACTGATTGAGAGGCTGTATTTTAACTCAGTGTGATGCAATCAGATTGGTTTGAACAATTATTCCTAGCTCTTTAGTTTTTATGATTGGATACTTAAATATTTAAACAGTGGACATCTGAAGTCTGTAGATAGTCTAAAGCAACTGCTCCTTAGTCAGAGCATGAACTCTTTAAGGAATAAAGCAGCCTTTAAAATGGTTGTACCAACTATATGCACGGAGTGCTTTGTGCCATTAGAGCTAAGTGTTCTCTTATTCCATCATCCCCAGCCATCTGCTGTACTCCCACGTATGGCAAATCCCCTACCAAATTGCCAAAAGCTACTTTTTCTTTTTACAGCTATTTGCAGTGCAGTTTTAATGTAAACTTTTAATGGGAAATTAAGCTGATTCTACATCAGATGGTTGGACTGGATGATCTTGTAGGTCTTTTCCAACCTTGGTGATCTATGATTCAGATTGATAAGCAATATTGCATTGTGACTTTCTGATGTGTAGATGTCCCTTTGTAGCCTTAAGTTAACCCATATTGTATCTACTTTAAAACAAAACACAGTAAGTGCTTAACTTGTAGCAGTACTCTGCATACAGCCTGATGCTATTTCATGTATTTAGCCACTCTTGCCAGAAAAATGTATTTATTCTGACTCTGGCATGAGAAAAAAACTCACAATAGTGTTCATAATGTAGCACAGCAGGTTAAATATGTCATTGCTGAAGTAGCTGCAGATCTGGGGGGAGAGGCTGCTGCATTTTACCTGAGGTGGGCAGGTGCTGATGTTGTCCTAAGGCAGCTGCTGCAAAAGCCCAGTGCAAGCTGAAGCCTCACATTCCTGTGCAATCAATGGAAACGTTGTTTCTTGTAGCTGTGAGTGATTCTTTGTCTCCCAAACCAGATTTCTTCAATCAGCAAAAACCACGCCAAGCACTGTGGACGATTCCTGGAAGGAAGGGTGTTACTGACACAACCCAAAACGCCGATGCACTGCCAAACACCTCTGTGAAGCAGAACCCCAGCTGGCTGGGCTTGAGAACGTTATTTTAAAACAATATTCTATTTGAGAGACCCATGGCATTGGGACTGGTGTATATAGAGCTCCTCTCCTCTTGAATGCAAACTATCCTCGCCTTCCAGCACTCTGGCACAAGCCTGTCCTCTGAGCAGTACTGTGCTCCAAACACATTGCTGAAACGAGTCTTCATACGAGGACCGAAAAGAGCCTTATTTCATAGTAACCTCTAATTGCAGCCCTTCGGAAGGCCTGTCACAAAAAACAACTTCTTAGGACCTGCTCCTCAGGATGCTTGCCATAACAAGGCTGCCAGGTGTCCTGCTTGGGCCACACAGCAGCTTTCAGCAGCTGCTAGGGCATGTTTCACAGCAGTGGCAGGGGGAGACTAGAAATAGCTGTATAGGTGTTAGAAGTAAGACTTTTTAACTTCAACCTGGTGTACTCTAATATTTGTTTGAAACAACTTTTTTTTTTTAACTTCTGTATAGTATGTATTTCTGCTAATTTTTATTGTGTGTTCTAGGAGACAAAGCAGGTTTTTATAACTGTAGTCTACTTTGAGCTGTTGTATTCAAGCGTGTGCATCACAGTTCACAAGTGAAGGAGCAGTACACAATATTTGTGTGGGTTTGCAAGCAGCCAGTTGCAGGGACAGGGGATGCTCTTTGGAAACTGCTGTTTGTCACCATCTTCATATCTCAGAGGAAGCTAACAAACACCAGTGACAGGTAAACTCTTTAAAAGGTAGCTCCCCTGACTGATTTGACTTGAAGCGTTGCCCTTAGGTCTTTCAGCTCGCCCCTAACTGCCCTCCTTTTTGTAGAAGAGTTTTTCTACCGTCTCTTTGGCTATGAAGCATTCTGTTTCAACATCCTTTTCCTCAGCAAGTGCTGCAGGCTCTGACTCCTGTCTTAGTACACAAAATATGCACTGATAGCAACATTCTCCCTGCCATCAATGTGATTTTGATAGTGTAGTTTAATAAAATGTTATGGTGCTGAAATAGATCTGCCTTACTCAAACAGTGAGCCTCTCTGAGTGTTTTTGTGCTAGGAACGAGGCTGCAGAAGTCTCCTTCAGTCTTTCATCTCCATCAAGAGACTTCCACTGGAGACCTGCTTACATAGGCAGAGCTTTGTGATGTAAGTATTGCTATTTATCTTTCAGCTCCTTGGATTTCATAAGAATGAGGTAGTTTTACCAAAGGAAAACAAGTCACAGCATTCAGTTCATGTCTTCTATAGAAGGGGCCTCAGCAAAATGAAGTATGTGAGGCAATACTTGCAACTTGGAAGCCATTTAGGCTTTGCAGTGACCTCTCTGCAGTGTTTGCTTTAAAAAAGATAGTTGTATTAAATTCATGAGCTCCAGACTAGTCTCATGTATGTGTTCCACTGCTGAACAGTTAATGCACCTGGAAGATAATGCTGGCACAGAACTGACTGCACTATAAGCTGACTTTTCTGTGTAAGGGGATGAGAGAAGAGTTACACAGGAGCAGCCTTTGGCAGGTGTGTAAACGTTGAGACCACAGTTATCACCTCTTGAAAGAGATACCTGCAAGCTAATGAGAACTGAAGTAACAGCAGTTCTTTTTGTTACACTATTAGCTGAATACCATAATTCCCCTGAAGCTGAAACAACCCCCTTCCACTTGAGAACAACTGCTAAACCCTGGGGGAAGGAAAAAAAAAAAGAGATACCCCTGTAAGTCTTGAAACCAATTCCAGCCAGTGAAAGGACAAAAAGGAAGGCTCAGGTAACTGCTCATAACATGAGAAGACAGACAGATGTGACTGAGTTCTGCTCCTTCTCCCAGCTTCCCTCCCTGTCACTTGTTAAAGTGCCTGAGATGACCATTAGCAGACAAAGAGGCTTCTCCCTGCTCCATGCTAAAGCCCTGAAGGTTGCTAGCGCTGTCTTGAAGCTTTTCCTTCATGCAGAAGGTTCTTAAACACTTCTGCCTGGTGGAAGAGATGGAAACTCACTGTACTGAGCTCGCCTTTCTGTGCACTGGCACAGTAAATAAGAGACTAGCACCATTTCAGTTAGACTTTTCTATTGTTGGAGGGTTTTATTATGGTCTGTACACCAAAGGTAGGAACATGTCTGCATTTTCCATGCAGGACGTTTTTCTGCAGTCTCTGAAATTGAGACAGCTGCTACTATTCAGTCAGATACTTGAGGAAAAGTAAAGCTTTCTGAAGAAGTGAAAGTGTTTAAATATTTCAACATTATATCCTAGTTAAATCTTACCAGGTATGTGATATTGTTTCTATGAGATGTACACAACAAACTGCTGCTGTAGGCATTTCTACACAGACCTGAGGCTAACACAGAAGCAAGCAAGAAAGTTAAGCAGGGTCTCGTTCTGAGATGAGCTTCTGCTCAAAGTCATGGGCATTTTGAATATAGCCTGATACTGACAAGCACTTGAGGGTGGCTCTCTTCTGAGGAAGGACAGCCCTCTGCTTTTGGTCCATAAATCAGAAGTGCTACAAAGAATACTCAGCTCTGTAAGTGCTACCGAACTGATGAGGTGTTAATTCAGGATAAATCCCTTCATTCCTTTAGACATTCTCATACTGGGTGATTTCCTTCAGATTTTAATATTCTGCATTGTCTCCAAAGCCCTCGCAGACATCGTTAGGATGCAGTGTTTCTTTGCCTCCAACCACGGTAACTATTCACTGAATGTGAACAATTTCTGCAAGTTGAAGAGGATATCTAACTTCCTCATGCTGATACATGAGCCTACATCCAACACCTAACACTACAGCACCTATTTAACATTCCTGAGATAGGTGAAAAGCTACTAAACTCTGTAAAACTTATTTTTAAACACAGAGGCTGAAGAGCAAGACAGTGAGCTCAGCAGCTGCTGCAGTGAATCAGCCTGGCACAGCACAGGGAACTCTTCCAGGAAGGTAGGATCTTCCCCACTATGACTAGAGAAAAGACAGACTGTGCTCAGGACAATGGGATTTCATCTCAAGTCACTGAAAATTGCCTTAAAACAATTTCTCAGACAGATTTTAATGTAGCTTCCAAATAACATCACCACTGCCTTATCATCGCTTCCTTTTATGTTCCCTCCAGCCTTGCACATGAACTGAGCAAGCAGGCATCTCATCCCACGCATCTTTTAGCATCTCCCTGTCCTAGGAACTCATAGATACTGTGAGCTAAAACCAAGGAAAAACAGATTCTTCCCCTCACCATACATAAAGCCACTGTCAAGTCATGGTAGGCATCAAAGCTAAGTGAGAATCCTCTCAAAGCTGAGAGGTAACACACAGCCTTTGCAGGAGCTGTGGCACAGCAGCATTTTCCCACGTGCTTTCTCAAGCGGCCACAGAGGGCGACACAAAGCTGGAAGCTGCAGCAGTGCACAGGGAAACCCACACCCCAGGTGCACACTGGTTTCCAAACAGCTCCTCCATCCAGTGCCAGACAGCTTTTCACACAGCTAAGCACATCTCCTTTCTGTACAGTAATTTTATTTAACCAGGTTAACTTTGTTTTTACACTAATGCCTCAGTGCATCCTTTAAAAGGAGAGGAAGTCTTTAAAAAGTGTTTGTACATAAGACAACAAATCATAGAAATTAACACAGTAACATCAACAGTCCCTAAAACATGCACAACTGTACACTGAGCTGTGGGTGGTTGTAAGGGTAAGGAGGAGAGCAAGGGCTCTCCTTCCCATCTACTTCCAGGTAAGACAAAGTCTTTCTCTGCTTTGCAGTGTGTTAATGCAGGGTACAAACAGGCCATACTGTTAATCTGTTGGCCCTTTCTGGCTATCAAGGTTTGATTACCATTAGTTAAGTTTTAGCCTCGAAGTCACATCCGAATAACCATGCAAGTTGATAGGAAAGCTTTATCTGGCACCTGCTGGAAAGTGTCACACACCAGGAGAGTCACATGAAGGAGCAGCCACTGAATGTCACCACCCTGCCTGGCAAGCCTGTGTTGCAGGGCTCAGGGAACCCATGGCACCAAGTGCTGGAGTTTAGTCACCAATTTGAGCCTCACTTTCCTGTACATGCATGGCTCTCACTCACTGTTAGAAGTCACTTCCCCAGACCAAAGCAGTGCAGCTTCCTTATCAGAGCATCTGATACTTGCACCAGATTTCAGTTGTTCCCTGTTCAGTTATCTGCTGGCACTTCCAGCCACTGTGCTGCTCTACACGTTTGCTGTGCAGCGCCTTCCCAAGGGTGGGACAGAAACGTGGTAATCACAGCTTCCAGCACCAGGCAAAGTAGTCCCCATAGATACACACTTGATAGCAGCACATTACCAGAGCACCCAATCCTACAGTTGGTAATAAGCCTTGAGTTTTGGTGGTGTTCTTTTGTGTTATTTCTTCTTCCCCCCAGCGTGAGTAGCTGTTACTACATCTGAAAGACCTTTTCTGCTTCAGAGAAAGGAACAATCCATTTAACTTCAACCTTCTGTCCTTCTCTGTCATTTTAGCACAAACCTTCAGAGTAAAAGCACAAGCAGCCAATATATGGCACCTTATCAAGCCTGATTAATACATCAGCTCCCATTTTTCACTTTAGCAAGTGGTAATGTTAGTATTCATTTTAGTCCACCTCAGAAGAACAGGAGAAATAACATGACAAAGAATATGCATTACTGCAACCTTAACTATACAGAACCATCTCCTTTACTATATTATTTTAGCCACAAATTAAAGGGGAGGAAGGAGAAAGAAATGATGGTCAAGAGGAGGCCATTTCAAAATGCTGAGGTGACCTATCACCCTGCTACCAACTGCTGAAAGACCACCAGGAAAAGGGAGATTTCATACCGAAGCAACACCTACATCTTACAGTGCGTAAAGCCCCAGCCCCAAAGCCATTCTTTTTGCTACTACCAATATTGCACTTGCAACCCCTACACGTTGAGCCACTACAAGAGGCCAGATGTGCAGGAAGGGGCACCTGATCTCTATGGTCTGTGGAAAATGGAAATACACCCATCTTGTGGCTCCCCCATTTGCTTGGCTCAGCCCACCTCAAACTATCCTCCAGTGTCATCCTCGTGGGTAGTTGCTAGCAGAGCTGTTCTCCACTTGCAGGCTCACATGAAAGTGCAAAGCTGCATGGACACACGGACAAGCATGCTGTACCCTCCAGAGCTGGCTGTACCAGCTAGCTGAGAAGGTTGCAGGTGGGACAGAAAAGAAAAAATCCCTTCAAGTAATTTAAAACAGCCCATTCTTGAGGTTACAGCTGCATGGAAGCAGCAACCGGCTGGGCATGTTCGGGGTGATAAGGCAGAAAGTCTGAAGTCCTGGAGGGATGAAGAATGAGAAGGTGTCAGTAGTGAAAGATTAAGAGTTATTCTGTAGGTCGCTTCTTCACACTGCTGTGATTCTCATCTCCAACTGACCAGCACCAGCTGTCTCTGGTTACTTCTGCACACAGCTTGGCCACGCAAGCCCACCGCAGGCAGCCGATACGATGATATAGATGATAACCTGGGGAAAGAAAACAAAATATTTCAGTGGAGAATTCTGTCCTTCAGAAGTCAATTTGTGACATGGCCTGGTATCAAAAGACAAGTCTGAAAACCCCAGGTTATAAGCACCTTAAAATAACTTGTCAAACGTCCTACAGAACTTTGCACCAAGACTTCTTTCTCCATGTCCATCCAGCAACAGGAAGAGAATTTTCCTCTAGCAAAGGCTTCAATGGTGACAAAGTACTTCACACACCCAACCTGAAATTATACTTCAGCATCCTCATGGTAGTGCTGTTCACATTCATTAGAGGCTGGAGGTAT
Source organism: Lagopus muta (assembly GCF_023343835.1). Lineage (NCBI taxonomy): Eukaryota > Metazoa > Chordata > Aves > Galliformes > Phasianidae > Lagopus > Lagopus muta. The sequence goes on along the minus strand of NC_064445.1, from coordinate 11,033,250 downwards.
GCTATTCCAAGCTAAGTAATGAATACCAAAAGGAACAAGGCCTAGAAAGCCAATACAGGTAGAGGAGCCATGAGCTCAATGCCTTAACTTTTAAGGAGTCAGCAAGGCACTTATTACTGCAGCAAGCATCTGTAAGCTACACAGAGTTGTCAAGAAAACATCTTCAATCACCTTGACAAGAAAAACTGCCTGGCACAATGCTCCTTTCTCCATATCTCAGAAAACCTTAAAAACACTTGTTTTAGAGCTAAGGCCATACCAAGTATGAGTTAGTGCAGGTCTGATGACAGCAGTACACTATTAGCATTTTCCAGTAGCTGAGCTTGTCTTAAGAGCTAAAGGTTATTATGCTCCATACTTACAATTGATACAATGATTATGATGATGGTAAGCTTGAGGTTCTTCATACACATGGCTCTAGCAAGGTTCCTGCTGGTAGTTTTGAAAGTGACTGACTAGAAGAGAAAGTAAAACAGCTGTTTTATTGCATGATCTACTGCAGAGAAAGCTGCATCCCAAGCAGCCAGATGAAGAGGCACATCCCCATACCACCCTACTAACCTAACGAGCCAAACCTCTGCAGTTATCTCCTCCAGATCCATTTAACTCCTGCAGTTACAATAATGCAAAGCCAAACTGGCATCAAGGGAAAGTTATCTCCTATGCTACTTTAAGGGCAAGATAAATGAAACCCAAACAACAGAAGTAATACTGAATCTAGAACCAGCTTGGGTTTGTACCTTCCAGAAATCAGCTTGAGAAAAATTGGGCATAGGACATCATCAGGTCTGTTGTCTGCTCATAAGGTTTAGTTTACCTTGGACTACCTCTGGTTGTGTTCTCCTCTGACTTGCAAGCTTTGGGGAGCTGAAGTACTCCAAAAATATGTAAGTAATTATTGATCTTTATTCCTACACTCAGCATCAGTTCTACTCCAGCCACACAAGTAACTCCTTCAATACCAGAACTTCACCCCCGTCACTTTCCCTGAGCAGCTCTTGCAGAGATACCTGCACAGAAAAAGGCTGCAGCATCCAGACTGAGCCACCTCAGCAGCTCACTCTGCTGGTTATTTTCAGGCTTTCTCCACACCTCCCAGACTTCTCAAGTGAGACATCAAGCAGAGCTGCATCCCTATTAACGTAATTTCAGCTCAACACTGATTTCCATGTTAAGTTACCATCTGAACTTTGGAAACACTTCTCTCACTTAACCGTGCAGTTTCTAGGTATGGAAACAGATTACTGGCTACTGACAACAGTCCTGGCGCAGACACTGCAGCAACACACCTCATCTCAGCCCAGAGCAGTTCTCCAGAGGACAGGACTGCTTTGAGCACTGGCTTCTTCAGACCTCCCTGCCAAAAGGAAGACCTTGCTGCTGCTGGGAAGGATCTTTAGGCACACCACTCTGGTAGTAAAGACTCTTGTGGGAGTGATAAATTGGTTCACTGCTCTTGAAAACTTCAACTCTGAATTTCTGAGGACTCATCACTGAACTGTAGGACATTCAAACTAGCACCACATTCCATTCGTTCATTCTCTGCATTGTTTCCAACAAGTATTCACAGTGAGCACAAGTGGCTTCAGACTAACTGAAGAAGGAATTCCAGTCCTTTTGTCTAAGGCATTACCTGAGCTTAGACTACTTACTGCCACCACCTGAAGCAGTAAGGTTCAAACACTCAGTGCAGGAGGACAGCATTCCCAGCTGGGTAACTGCTAGCACCCCCAGCTCATCTCTCTAAAGCATGACAGTATTTTTGCCAGCTCTGAGATGTATTCATATCCATCAGTCCCATCAGGCCACACTGGCAATCTATAGGGTTGAGGACTGCATCTGAGGGCACCAAAGGAATTAGGCCCCAAGTTAGGACCCTGCAGAAGATGCTGAATCAGGGATTTCCAGGGAATAGTCAGGAAAACTTCCAAGCTATATGTAGGCCACTTGACTGGCACATACTTTATAGTTACTTTCAATGTGATGACTTGTAATTTCTCACTTACTTTACCCCTTCATCCTGTTAAGGAGCTGCAAGGCTGGCACGTAGCTGGTTAAACAGCCATGCAGAGGAAGGAAATAAGACAGGACTTGTTTCTAACACAAGGAACCGTTACTTTAAGGTGCTTTAATGTCTGTTGAAAAGGGGCTTTTTCTTACATGAGCACAACAGCTGCAGGACCACTAATTCCCCATTTTAAAGTTCTTCCCCAAACTTACAGAATCCACGAGATTCTCTGTTTTATCGATCAGCAACTCCAGCTTCTCTCCTCTCTGTGCCACGAGGTCTGGAGAAAGAGAAAAATCCCAATCTGTAAGTAGAATCCCAGTGCAAAAAGCTGCTTCTAATACCCAAAGCTCAGCTGGAAGCCAGGAGGAGCTCCTGGCAGTGGTTTCTGAGAGGATAAATGGCCCCAACCTTTCTGAGATTTCAAAGCAGTGGCGCTTAAGGAGCAATATCACATTTTGGGACTAAATCCACTCAATTCTGGTCAGTCCCAGATCTAGCTCTTTATTTTAAGTGGTCAGATTTGTCCCAAACCAAAGTCCAACTGGACAAAATGCTGAGAAGCATTTTCCTCATAGCAGCTGCAGGAAGGCAGCAGTGACAGGGACAAACCCCAGAGCACACTGCACCTCAGTGCAAGCTGTGCAAGTTTGCACCAAGCTGTGCTCTCACCACGTCCAACACAAGTAATGGACTGCAAACTCAGAGCTCCCCAGCCCCTTTAACCATCGCTGGTTCCATCAGGAGAGGACAGCCCACCACCAGTTCCACTCTCAGTAACTCCCTGCAGGATCACCATTCTGGCTGGGTGGAATGCTGCATGCTTGGCACAAGAACAAGCCAGATACCTATGTTTCGAACCATGATTCCTTTAAGTTCATCAACTTGGGCTTGTGTCTCTGCTACCTGGTCAGTGCCCTTGCTCTCCGAGTGGTATTTCTGTAACAGATGAACAGTCAGTGAAAACAAGGATCCTCAACGTAGCACTTCACACAAAAAGGGAATCTCCCGTTCCTTACTGTGCAGGGCAGAGGGCACACATTTGAGATTCCAATTTACCTCAGACATCTACAACTGTGTGGGACACCCAAATCCAACTTGTCAGCCCCTTACAAGGTCACACGAGGTGCCCATCTACTCCTGCACTGCAGCAGCTGTGCAGCAGACAAATGCCTGCAACTTCCAGAGAGCCCAGGAGTATCAGCCTCTTTAGGAAGTTAAATCACATTTGTAGCAAGTTAACACACTGCTCCCACTCCCAGACATCCTTCTGCTGTCTTTGTAATAGATCACAATTTTACACAATCCTCTCTACTCCTCTATAAAACATAAAGAGCCCTGCCATTACACAAGCAGGAGAGAATGCATCTGCATCTGTAAGTGAGCATCAAGCAGGAGCTCCAGCTAGGGTGAAGAGGGACTGCAAAATGGAAGAACCACATGAGGTGTTTAAGATGGTCAGAGCTGCCTAATTGCTGTTCCTGTAAAGCAGACATAAGCAGCTTTTGGGACCACAAGTGAACCTGTGGTGACTATCTGACTCAGGCTGGTAGGTGGGAGAAGTGCTAACCAACATCCCCAGGTTAAAAGGAGTCTCGCAATGGTTTCAGAATAAAAGGAAGGGAATTGAGGTGAAGTCAGTATTGTCTAAGTAAGTTCTGCTATTCTCAGACTAAGTCTGCTGTCCTCAGAGGTCCTCTGCAGTCAAGCATCACCAGCCACAGCTCCTACTGTCCTGCTTCCTAGATCACCTCCCCTACAGAACAAGTCTCTCTCACAAAACTCATGGATGAACTTTTGTCCTGCTCTAAACTTACAGCCACCACTTATATCTGAGGGCTTCACAAAGCACTTCCTAAGAAGAAACCATCTAAGCAGACCTGCAGTGGCCAGGACTAGATTGTCTCTGCTGTACTTTGTGACAACCCACGTGGCTTCTTAAACCCCAGTCTTCTCCTGAATGAGTGTCCACTTTGCATCCATTTCTGACCACGTGGGAAGCAAAAGCCTACTGCTCTAACAGCATTCACACACTCATGTCATAGTTGATGGGTATAGCACAGAAAGTAACAGATCCTTTAAAAAATGAAAAACAAACAAGTTTGGTTTCAGGAGAAGTTGCAGAAGTTGCACTCTACCTGAGCTCTCACTGGTTTTACTGGAAGCATGGCCTTCCTTTTCAATGTTAACTGTGTGATATGCTCGAGTCACAGCACAATCTCTGAACTGTTGTATGATCTCTACACTCAGCATCACACCAGTTAAACTCCTGCAGTAACTTCTGCAACCACCTTGATAGCAGTGCTGTTCTCCCACTACACAAAGCATTAGATCACTGGGGCTCTAATCTTTGGAAGCTGGGGGAACAGCTTTCTGCCATCATTTAACTTGTAATAAAAATTAGTAGATGCCTGGATTTCATCAATATGCAAAAGCTAAGGTAAGCAGCTCTACTTCATGCTTTAGAGAAATGGAAATGCTGGGATTTTCAGAGGAATAACACCACCGTGGCCCTGAACACCGCCTGGCTCTTCTGATAAGGCAGAGCATTAAGCTGATTCCAGCCAAAAACTGCTTACATTTTGATGAATCATCACTTTGTGTAGTTTCGATCTCCACACATCAAGGGCTGGTAGAGGAAAAAGCTAACTTCCTATCTGTGATAGGACTGAATCTAATTTATAATGCACAATCCGTTGGGCTCTTCTGAAGACATGCTGGCTTTATTATTCATTGCTGCTTCAACTTATGCTGCTGCATAAGTTGAAGAACAGATTTTGCAGTGAAGGATGTGCAACTTCACAAGCTATGAATCATCTCCGTTCATCCCTGAGGATACCAGCACAACTGATTCTTTTCACAACATCCAGCACAACCTTCAGGAAGCAACAGTACAAGTGCACATCCTCCCCTCACCTTCCCCCAGCTACAACCTGCATCCCAAAACACAACTGTTACTGCTGGTGAGTGTTAGAAGCTTGCTTCGTTTCTGCCCTTACTCTGGTTGTGCTGCCAGGTGACCAAAGGACCTCCTCTCCTGCATCCAGAATGTCTCCAAACCTGGCATTTTTAGTAGATGAAAATGGAAAGCTTTGAAGGCAGCAGCCTCAGTGCTTACACACTCACCAGTCACAACAAAGCAGACTGAGAGCCTCCTACACATCTTGCACACAGTGCCAGCTGTAGCTGTCCCAGATACAGCCTGCAAACAAGCTCTGAAAACCAAGGTTCCAAGGACATCTTCCTTTTAGTTTAAGGCATGTCTCAAAAAATAGCATCACTTGAGTTACAAAATTGTTGTCAATTAAGAACTCTAAAAAAAATGTGATGAATTTTAAGCAGAAGACTCTGAACACTCTATCCCCTTTTTCTAAGTTGCTGTCTTGGGAATGAAGTCCTTTCTGCATCCATCCAAGTGATTCTGTACACAGAACCTGCCCATAATCCAGGCCCAGTGTTCTTGCCCCATGAAAATGGAACAGTGCCATAAACAAACCCCACCACACCCCAGCAGCCATGGATTACCATGAAATAAAGGGAGACAAGCAAGGGGCAGTTTGGAATTACTACATACTCAAATTTTGAAGCCTCGTTCAATTGAAAAAGTAGCATGCATTTATCTTGCTCACAACAACAGTGAAGTTATCTTGGAATGGAAAGCCAACTGGAGCTAGCTTTGATATTTCAAATGCTATCTTTAAGATCTCATCTCAAGTTCAGCTGTGCGGTGCGAATAATGAATACATCACTATTAACCTCAGCCCCTTTTCATCACAGAAGCAGAAAAGCAACTCAGCTGTAGAGAACATGCAGGGAAAGCAGTAAATTCCTCTGCATTCATATACAAACTCAGTGTGGTACTTTAGGTACAAATGAAAAAATATACAAAGACCCTGTGGGGAGAAGTTTAACTTGCCAAAGCAATCCCATTCAATCCCATTTAGCAACAGAACTCACCAGCTGTGCGGCTAAGACACTCGAGAACTCGCTGTTCATTGCATAGGGAAGGGCTGTCTGTGCTCTTGAGCCATACGTGGTCTGAAACCTCTTCTTGATTTCATTCAGGAAGTTGAAGGCTCTGGAACGTTCAAAGTCCTAGGAGAGAACGAACAGACCACATCCAGACCACATCCAGCTCTGGATGTGGGCATGAAGTGTACACAGCACACAGCCAGTCCAAAACCCACAAATACCCACTTTCAGACAGGCATGCTGTGCAAAACTCTACAGGACTTGGCTGGTTACCCTGGGTTTTTAGCAGCAGCCAGACTCCAGACACCTTCCCAGACATCAGCTGGAAGCAGATGCTACTGAAGTATATGTAGATCTAATTTTGTTTCTAATATCTTTTCCTGTGAGGGAGATGATTTTGCTTTAAATAAGAACTGAACCTCAGAGGTACTTTATTCACATGCATTTGAGTTTCAGGCTTAGGCTTCAGAGCCGTGTTCTCACCACCATCAGTTAAAAGCTCCAGTGGAATAAAACCCATCTGCAATTAGCATTATTGATTTCTCATTGACATATATACTGAAAAAGCTAAAACTCATGAAAAGCCTGTGTGTGCAAGAGCTGTAACCAAAATACTTACATCATCCGTGATGCAGAGGTATATAATCCTATCTTGGCAGATGTAATGAAACAGATAACTGCAAAGAGAGGGGAGAAAAAACTAAGTCATTAAAAGCTGCCACAAGATATTCTCTGCCAGGAGAAGAGAGATGATGGAGAAGATGCTGGTGTCTGTGGTGAATTTAGGGGCTGGAAAAAAGAAAAGCAAATTCCAGTTACCCTACAGCAATTCACACAGATGCCAACACACCCCAGTTATCTTTGTCAGATGTCAAGCATTTATCTTCTATCAGCTACACTAAATAAGAGACAACTTACACGTAAGTAACAGCTGCCATCATGCACTTTGCAGCACCCCACACTTCACAGCAACTTTGTGCTGTCAAACTTCAGTTCCATGTTCTTCCAGTTACTTACTTGTGGGGAAAAAAAACACCTTGACATGATAAATGGGGGTAAGATTATATCTAGTCCTGCTGTCTGCATACAAGCACCTACACACAGTGAACTTGTGAGATTATCTGCAGTTGATTGGAGTGACAAGGAAGTTAATGCTTCAGTAAACCTCACTGGTACAGTGACTTGCTTCTTTAGCCATGTTGCACTGCTTTGGGTTTTTATTGCAAAGACCACAGAACAAAAGCAGCCAAATAAGAAAATGAACTTAAGAGAACAACTATCAGGCTAAACAGGCTTGAAGCATGTGGTTGCATTCTCTTATTCACATAAAGATGCTTTGAGAGATGCTGAGTAAACAGATGCTTGTTAAATGCAACTCTCAGTAACTTGAAAGACAGTGCAAACCAGTTCAGAGCCGTATCTTCCTCTCAAAGTGAAACCAGGCTGTTATTTCCAGGCCCACAAGAAAAAACAACATCCCATCAACTTAGCTCATAGAGCATTAAATCCAACCCAGAACCAATTGGAGCAGATGGCTCACTGGCTTTAGCTGTCTTTATTTTTTTTAATTTTTAATTGATGCTATCTACTCCCCACCACCATTTAGACCTCTTTTACAGATTCTACAATAAAATCACTGTAATGCATTGTATGGGAACTGCTCAGTCATGGCCTGAACCTCTGATTGATCACCTGAGGCGAGCCATGAGGCAGCCAGAGGAGCACAGGTGAAGGCAATTCAGCTGTGCTGCCAGAAGGGGGGGAGCCTGGCTGCACCCCTCCTAGACCTATTTAAGAGCTGGCTACCAGAGGGGAAGGATCTCTTCTGGAGATCTGCTCTGCTGGAGTTTTGTGAGTGAGCCCAGGATAGAGGTAAGCCTTCTATTTATTCTCTTTTGTTATCATAGTCTGCTTTGCCTAACTCTCTTGTTTATTTTGTGATTGTAACATCCTAATATTCTTTGATTATACAAAGGCCCAGAAGTTCTTAAAAATAAAACAACAATGACAGATTCTGAATGAAGAGGCTGTTCTTCAAATGCACAGGAAAAACAATGTCAACAGAAAGCCTGTCAGAAGGGACTTTAGCAGAGGAGACACTGATAGGCTCAGTGCCCAGAGTGCTCTTCTGCAGTGTGCTTGTAGCAGAAATGCTGAGTCACAGCTTGAAGCAGTGATTGAGCACCTGGTGGGAAGGCAGGGCCAACCCAGGGGAGCTCAGGTGCATGCAGTGTACCTGAATGACAGGACAGGGTGGAGCCAGGATCCACCCCTTCCCAGACTTCATTTAAGGGCTGGCAATGGAAGTAATGGTATCTTCCTCAAGATCCCTGCCTATCTGAGCTCTTCCAAGGGTCAGTAAGTTTCCTTCCTTTGTTTCTGTGTCTATAGCTGCTGCATTCAGGCTTGTTCTCACTTGCTGCAACCACAGACTTTGCCACCCCCTGTTATTGCTATACTTTCCATCACATTATAGCATTACAATGTTGAATCCTCATGAAGTCTTAAGTAGTGAGCAAAAGATTATCCACTTCACAGCATGCTTTGTAAGCACAGATGCAGTGACTAATTACCTCCCACCAAAGAACAGTGAACTTCTATCACAATTCAAGTTTTCAACTGTAAGAACACTGTGGCACTCCTGCAGCTCAATTTTGTAAATGGTTGAACAACACTCAAGGCAAAAGGAAATGACTTTGCCCTTAAAGTCACAGTAGAAGATATTCAACACACAAAGTACTTAAAGAACAGGCAGCTTCCTCTGAAAGCTCTTCCCCAGGGTCTCTTAATACTTGCAAGGCAGGGAAGGACACAGGAAGACTACCTAAATTGTTATCTTTTGAATCTTCAGGCAGCCAAAATGGCTTTAACACAACAGCATGGACAACACTGAGAATCCAGCCACTCACAAGAGAACTGAGTAACACAGAACACTGCTAAATCAGTGTTCTCTGCAGTTCTATTGTTAATTTGCAGCACATTAACTTTTGTACTCCACGTACGCAATGAAGCAGCAGCACAGTGCCAGGAGATACTGCATTCAAATGCTCTTTTCTGCCAACTGCTACCTGAGGACTGGTCAGAGATTTGCAGAAGCCTTCTCTCCCAGCAACTGCAGTTGTGGTACCTCAGGATGACTCTAAAAGATACTGCCTGTAAGACTTATCAAGCGATCAGGATGCACAACTGATCTGAGAACAACTGGATTTTGCTACATCCATTTACTGCTATCCTCATGCACGTTAGCTAGTCTGCTCTGATACCCAGATGGGAAACATCACTCACTTCCCATGTGAATAGGTCAGTTTGTTGTTTTCAGAAGGTATCTTTGCCAGGATCTGCTCTGTCACCTCCAGGAAGTTTCCTCCACACCAGGCATGCTTGGCAAGGATAGTTGTGCCCCTCGCCACAACAGCAAAAAGAATAGCCATGGCTTCAGCTATCTGGAAATAAAAACACCATAAGAATTAGGTTTGTGTTATTTGACAGAAAAAAAAACACTGTAGTCTCAGTAATAGCTTCTCAGCCCTCAGCATAATTGGAAGGAAGCATAATGTAATCAATACTTTGCCAATATATTGCTATTTAGAAAGCTTCTCTCTTTCCTTCCCCACCCTTCAGGTTCAGAGTTGGTTTGCTTGCTTTAAACTGCTCCTGCACACTGTCCTCCAGTCAGGGACCCCATAATGAGTTTAACCTATGTTGTTTCCAGCCAGATTTCTAGCTTTTTTTTTGTTTTGTTTTCAATTAACCCATCAGGTTTTTCTTGCTTCTCAAAAAGGCTGCCAGCAGCCAGCAAGCTACACACTTCAGAAAGGAAACAACTGTCTTGCAGTTATGTAAAGAGCAGCTCCTCAAAAGATCAAGCCCACCGTCTCTGTCAGATGATTTCAGTTCAGTGTAGTACCTTGGACTTGACTGCTTTCAGACTCAAACAGAAAAGCTGCTGCTGGATTAGTCACACCACGCATGTCCACTCTTTACAGCCTGGAGACATTCACTGATGCACCAAGACTTCTATAAGAGCACATGATCTGCAGATCTCAAAGTGAGGGTGCAACATTTGCAGACTGATTATCTACAGTAACAATCTTTCTCCAAGCCAACGTTCTTGCATATATATACATATATATATATCTCAAACCATATAGATTACAAGATGCAAGTGTTTGAGAGCCAGACTTATGTGAAGTCAGAGGACAATCACATAAAGGAGGACACTTAACCAGCTCAAGTATCATCACATTAATCTAATGACAGGCCTAAGACTGAACGTGTGAAACCACGTCACACCACAGCTGTGACATCTGCTTGGTTGATTCAGGACATCCATAAGCCTCTTTTCTGCTTAGAGAAGACCTTTGACCCTACCAAGAAAAAGAAGAAAACCACCTAATTCTCCCCTTTGTTTCTAATTACCCTGATATTGCCTGATTTGTGTTGTGCATAGAAACCTCTGCATTCTGGCTAGAAAAATCACACACCAAGTTCACTGCAAGCAAATAGCTCAGAGACTTCTCTAGAAATTAGGTACAACAGATTTAGCTTCAGGACAGAAGCTCAGGCAGAAAGACTGAATATAGGCTACTGGCAGTCAAACTTTCTACCCATCTGGCACTGGAGGAAGTGACTACACTGAAAGATCTGTCTGCTTTCATTTGGACTGAAGCACAAGAGATTACAGCAATAAGGGAAAAGACAGATCAAGAAACACCGGGATGTTGACAAGATCGTGAAGTTAAGATATCATTGCTGCACTGGGTTCACAGTTCTGCTGCCTGATAGATTCAGGCTTGGACAACAACAGGTAACCTGCTGCAGGTATAAGAGCTCAAGACAGAAGAGGAAGAAAATAAACCTGGGGATTGATTCAGACACGATACTCCTTGATTTCATGGCAGACTTTAACTTAATCACCTGGGAGCACCAATGATTTCAGAACCAGCACCATCTATAGGAACAGAAAGCAAAGGATTAGTTTGATAAGAGCAGAGCAAACAAAGCAGGAAGCAGAGCAGTAAACTTCCTCCATAACGCTGTTCCAGAGCATGGCACCCAGCAAAGTATGTTCTAGCAAAACTGAGAGTTTGTAGTGTCGATAAAGGTGAAGAGAGAACACACAGAGAGGCTCACGCTACACAGACAGAAGTCTTTGCAAATGCTGTTCTTAACAGGTACCACTAAAAGGGACCAACAATTGGAGCACTAGAGCACTGCAGAGGGGCTGCAGACCCTCTCAAGTTGATCTCCTCCTTTCACTTCCTCTTGGCTTGAAATTTGCACCCTTGTACATAGCACATCAATTCTACCAGGGATACAGGGAAAGCCCCTTGGCCTGCTTTGCATGGCAAGCTTCTCATTTACCCCATCTCAGAGCAAGCCCTATTTTCAGAACAAAGACAACTTGTTGCATTTACTTACTATTCTTTCCAGGATCACTTCATTTGTCCTCACTGTGCTGCACCCAAGTACTCACATCCCACTTGTTTCCCCTCCCATCATGCTCACCTAGGTCTCAGCCTCACCTGAAGATGGCTCAGGGATTTAAACCAGGTTTATATCCAGCTGATGTGCAAAGATTGTCAGGAAGGAGGAGGGTGAGGGGTGCCCACACCAGCAGTCCCCTTTTACTGCTGCTGAAAGAACTGGGTGTGAAAACAGCTGTTTGCATGACTGGTCACCCTCTGCTCCAAGATAGAAAGACTTAAAAATGCCAGTAAGACAGAGGTAAAAAAAAAAACAGCTGGGTTTGTGTTTCCTCCCTCACTTGCAGGCTCAAAAATATCCTCTAACATCAAGTCTGCCAGCGTTACAGAAAAAAAGTCACCACGTTATTTTGGATCTAAGAAGCTCTGGAGATGATGACCTTTGAAGGCAGAAATAGATGGTGCTTACTATGGTCAATCAGTGTCAATATCCACCTGAAGACTGTGGCAGTACAGAAAAGCAAGGCTGACGCAGTTCTTCCCTACTTCACCAAGATCAACTGGAAAGCACATCATATGACAAGCAGAGAGCCACGTCATTTGCAGAGCTGTTTACAGATCTAACCACAGTATTTCCTTCCAGCATCACTGAGCCAGCCTGCTGGATCTCATCTTGCCTAGAGTGCTTTAGAGCTGCCCCCGTACAGAAAACCCAAACCTCTCTCCAGAAAAATGCACCTAGAAAAGCCTAGGGAGTGCTGAACACATAAAAACACCAATGCAAAATACCTGAGAGCACAGCCAGCACTGAGATCTCTGACATCCTGCCACAAAGGATGGAAGGTGCCAGCCCAGAACATCTTCTGTTTAAGCTAGCCTCGCAAATCAGCCACACAGAGGATGATGAGTAGCCACAAATTTCAGTAACATTTTGCTGACCTTGGCCTCCAAAAGCTTCTCAGCTCCTTGAAGCACATTGCTACACACACAAATCAGAGGGTCACAAAGTGACAGTAAGTCAAGACTCATCTATTTCCAGCTAAGCCCAAGTTGGGTGAATTACTGATCACAAGTCCTCTCTCTGCAAATCTGAAGGCTTTGCTATTACTCATGTAAGAGAAGAATATTTGGACTGAATAGAAAGGGGGATAACTCAGAGCTAAGGCAAAAAGGGATAAGTAACTTTTGGGAAGCTTTTTGCTGGAGTCACCACCTCCACCTGAAGAAACTGAAGCAGAAGAAAGGACAAGCCACAAAACATCCCCAACGAGTTTATAGACAGGGATGAAAAAGCCTAAACTTTGATACCTCCAGTTAAATGCTTATCAGAGACAAGAGCACCCACATGGCTGATTCTGGTCTTGCAAAAAGAAATTATTAACTACCATGCAACTGTTATTAGTTTCTCCTGATTAAAGGAACAGCAGCTCATTCCCTTCTGACAGGGCCACAGAGAAAGAACACAAACATTTTCCCAGGAAAAAAAGAAATTAAAAAGGTGCCCTCTCCTACACCTTAGCTTTGACTGCTTTAGCCAGAAGATGCAAACTACACAAAATACACTTTATTCTGTTTTCTACACACGTTACAACTCTTCAGCAGGGGACTGATCTCTTCAGCAACTACCAGTGAGGAACAGCCGGTCACCACAATCCAAATAATTTGTGAGCAGCACAGTGATTTGCAACAACATTAGCTAAAACAAGAGGAGTTCACATAGCCATGCCAGATGAGACCCACCAGCATACAGACATCTGCAATACTTCGTCCAGTTCAGGAAGAGAACCAGGACTGCACTGGTATGTGGCAGAACAGCAGGTCACAGCCAGGGACAAACAAACACAGCTAAGCCTCTTGAGCAATCAGGTGACTGACAAAAAAAATATCTAGAAACAAATCTGTTTACAGCACAGCCACTCAATGAACAGCATGAATACAAAGGAGCAGTTGCAAAACCAAGCAAAACCCCTGAATTCACAGCTGACTCTGGAGTCAGTAACCACCTACTTCGTAAGTCACGTTTCCTCAGCTTCCAGCAGAATGTTTTAAGTAAAACAGATGAGCAGTGAGCATATATTTTTCTCTCCAAACAGTGTCACATTCAATTCTACAGAAACCATTCATTACTTTTGTTATTTAAAAAAAATCCATTGCAAAGCCAGAAAACAGCTTTTCTTATCACTTGCAGGAGAGTCAGGAATCAAATCCATTAGAACACAATCCCTTTTGCCCCTTCATATAACCTAAAGAAAACAACTGGTTTCTAACTCAAAGATGGCTGGAAACATCTAAGTCTAAACCCTCCTAAAAGGAAGGAATCAAACTCACTCAGGGATACCAGACAGGCATTGTAAGGAAGGGCTCCAAAATAGGAAAGAGGGGAAGGAGGCTGCATTCCTCACCCAGAAAACATCACAGACCCAAGGAGCTCCTTAGGCTGTGTCAAAAGCACTGGGCAGACAGTGGAGACGTACAAAGGTGACCTGAGTGTTGCACTCGTATCCCAGTGTCTACTGAAGCATTGCAAGTCATGCTGCAAGTTGCTGCATGCTGCTGCTTACAAGTTTTCTCCCCTGACATTTGACAGAAAGGTAAGAAATTCCTGCAATATCTTAAAGAATGATAAATACATAGCTTCAATCTTCAATGCAGCATTTAGCATTTCAGCACTGAAGCCCCCAAGCACAGCAGATAACATATTATTTTCAAGTGAGATGAAAACAACTTGTCTGTTGCTCTGACTTCACAGAAGGTGTGGAATAAGCTATTGTATGCAGCCAGCACAGCTGGGACAAGAAGTCAAGGGAGAGAAATGGTGCTCATCCTCTGTCACTCAGCAATGCTGCCCTTACCAGTCAAGGGGAACTGTTAGCCCTTCTTCTTGAACAAAACATTCACAGCCTCAGCGCTCAGAGGGATGGAGGAAGTTACTGCTTGTATTTCCAGAAATCCTCTGCACAGAAAACAAGGGGCATGGCGTTACTACTGGCTTTAAGTGTGAAACAAACGTAGGTGTTGCAATTCTGAAAGCTGCAATAAAAAAGATCGTTTAAAGACGTTGAATTCAGCAGAAAGCAGCTGAAGCTTCCCTTTAACCCTTCATTGCCTTCTGAACGTTATTTCCTTAACTGCCATGCCAGCCGTGAGCCCAGCAGCTTAGCCGAGCATTGGAAGCCCGAGGAGCACCAAGTTCAAGCAGTGCTGAGCAGAACTTCAGCTTCCTCTCGGAGCACGCTGCTTGTTTGCGGCACATCGGCACGAACACAGCGCTGGGGGAGGTTAACCCCGCTCCTCTCCCACCCCCACCTGCCGGAAGGCAACAGGACAAGACGTGCAGGACGGGTAAAGCAGCGAGATATCTAAGCTCTCCGCAGAGATCACGCAGCCGGGTGGCCACCCGCACACGGCTACGGCACTATAAAACGCCCTGCGACCACAGTTCCGAAGAACTACCGTTCATCCATTGGCACCCAACCCTGACAGCCCCACCATCCCCTGCCCGAAGCCCCGAAGTTCACCGCGACCCGGCAGCGCAGCGCTACCAGCCGCTTCCCACCGCCGCCGCCTCCGGGCCGCACACGGCCGGGCCCTCGCAGCCGGAGCACAGCGAGCGGCCAACGCGCCTCCCCGCCCCCACCGGCCGTACCCTAAGGCTGGGGGCTCCTCAGCGGGCCTCCCTCAGGCACGCCGGCCGCCGCGGTAGGAAGTAAACGCAGGAACGAAGCCCACCGCCCGCCGCCGCTCCGCCCCTCGACCGGGCCCTCTGCGAGGCGCTTCCGGCGCGGCCCCGCTGGGCATACTGGGAGCTGTAGTTCCCCGCGGGGCATGCTGGGAGTTGTAGTCCGGCGGGCATGGCGGAGACCGGCGAGAGGAAGGCCGCGCTGGAGATGGTGAGGGCCGCGGGGCTCGGGGGTGGCGGGGAGCGGGCGCAGGGCACGGCTCATCTCGGCCTTCACCGCAGCCATCCGGCGCCGGAGCTGGGCGGGGATCCTCAGGGCCCACGCTTCTGAGGAGCTGGAGGCACGCGGGGCCGGGCTCAGCGCGCCGGGCCGTCCGCTCTCTGTGACAGCGGCGGAGCCCGAGGGAACGGCGCGGAGCTGCGTCAGGGGCGGCCGGGGAATGGGTCTGCTCCGGAGCTGCTAAAATCCAGCAGTAGGGGTCTGATTTTTCAAGTGGCGGGAAGCGAGCTCGGTGATCCCGATCAGCGCCTTCAGCTCGGGACGTTCTCGGATTGCCCGCTGCGCGTGGCAGCCGCTAGGTGGCGCTGCAGCTCAGAATAACAGGCCGCGGGCTCTGCTGTCTGACTGAGGAGCCCTGCGCCAGCTCCTCCCCAGCCGCTCGGTCTGCAGCCTTTGAGCTCCTTGCAGCAAGCCTCTAGCATGAGACGTGTGAGAAATCTCAGCCTTTTGCTTCAAAGCACAGACCCAGCGCTGCGGGGAGTAATTGTCCTGGCTGTGTTCTGGCTGGGCACGCGTTGGTTTTCCTCTGAAGCCTCAGACTGTGCCAGAAGTGAGATATCTGACTAGGCAGGACAGTGTCTGGATGTGAAGTGAAGCTCACGGTCCTGCTGAAGTCCTGAATTTTATCAAAGCACTCTCCACAGGAAAGGAGAGAGAGAAATTACATCTGATGAAGCAGGTTCAGCATAGCATGTTCCTTACGGCTATGGGAAACAGCCGTGCTTTGGCTTTTATCTGCCAGATCAGTGCACGGGGTACTTACAGTGTGTTAAGGAGGCACAGACAGCTGAACCCACTGTGTTGCTGCTCTCTCCCACAAGCAGACCCAGCCGCCATGCAGGAGATGCATCCTGTCCCGTTCCTCTGCTTCCTGTATGCAAAAGCTCCTTCAGCTCTGGAAAGGACTCTGAAGTTGGTGCTCCCAAATCTATCTGCTAAAGCGCCAAGCATCCTATTTTTCAAGTTATTTTTATGCCAATTTTGTAATTCAGATGTAAAGATTTGCTCCCAGTCAGAGAAACATCTTTTTGTGTATGCACGCTTACACCTGAGCTAAAGTGCAGCTGAATGCAGGAAACAAAAATGGGTGCCATGCAGCTGCAGTGCCAGGCAGCTGCCTCCTAAATTAGTCTGCTCTTCTCCAAGCCTTTACTCTTAATGAAAAAGAAAATCCCTTTTGAGGACAATTTTAATAAATAGTTCTTTGCAAAGCCCAACAGTAAGAGGAACTGAGGCTAGCAGCTGTTTCTTGGAAGAAGGAGGGAAGGTGCTGGGTCCAGCAAGCAGGAGAACAGCAGGCTGTCTTCCAGAAATCACAAGTCACATGTTGCCTTGCCATTACAAGAGAACGTTTTGCCTCTCTTTATTTTAATCACCAGTAACACTGCTTTGAGGGTGGATTGCAAATTGCTAGGAGGTGAAAGAGACTGGATCAGGCCAACATCCTCATGTTGCTGCATCACATCTGCTCTTCTGCAACAGCTGGTGTGCAGGAACCTGCCCTGGAGTCATGCTGAACATCTGGGTGATCTCTTTTGCAGGAAGCAGACTGCATCTCCTTTCTAAGCTTCTGAGTCAGATCCCTGGGGCTGCTGTACCTGTAAGAGGAGGAAGGGGAGCATTGCTCCACATGGAGGTTATAAAACCACTGGAGCAGCTGAAGATTTGTCAAGAGGCAGGATGCAAAGAGATCAGTACTCGTCCAGTCAGGCTCTTCACTTAGCCTCAAAGTCTCTCTGCTGCTAGGAGTGGAAATGATCAATGCCATCTGGATATACCAGGTTTTGTGGAACCTGGGGAAATATCAGGGGATGAGCATCCCTCTAGTAGCTGAGCAATTAGTTAGGTGGCTCACTGGCTTTGGAGGAGATCCCAAACTGGGCTTCTTAGGAAACACTGGCTAGTTTCATACTTTTTGGGTGCCTAAGCCTAAAACAGCAGAATTAGGGGATTGCTGCTAGTGTTACAGGGTTCAGTAATAACCCTTTCTACATTATCCCCCAGAAACAGGCCCTGCACAGGCAGGTGCAGGTTGTTGAAAGAGAAACAAATGCAATTTTTTCAGCCTGTGGTATCTTGGAATCAGGCCAGATTCTTCACTAGCATCCTGGTCTTTATTACCACAGAAAACATTATGGCGTCTCTTCTTTCCCAATTTGTGGCAGGTCCAGGCAGATGGAACAGATGGAAACTGTGTCACTTTTGTGCTGCATGATGAGGACCACACGCTTGGCAACTCCCTCCGATACATGGTCATGAAAAAGTAAGTAAAGCCCCTACAGTGTCTGGTGCTGCTAAGAGCACTTGTTTCCTATTCTAGCCTTCTCTTTAATAACCTGCACCTCAGGGTGTTAGAATGAAACATGTAATCAGAAGTCACCTCCTTCTGTATCTGTTAAGGTCTTATATCAGACACGTCAAAGATTCCTTATCTGTGACTTCTGTTCCCCAAATCAGCTGCTTTTTTTTTTTCTTTTTTTCCTTCCTTATTGTTATCAGGACCCAGAAGGCACTCATAAGCCTTAAGGAGCCTGACAGGTCTCACCTGGAACCTCCATACCCTGCCCATTGGTTCAGGAGTCTCATTTGAGCTCACAGCTTCCAGCTGTTGCCTGTTTGACAGGAGCATTAGTTCCTAGCTTGGCCATAGTATTGCTTGTACTTGGCTACAGACTTTACAGACCTGGTCACAGTCCTTTCTTATCATTATAGGCCTATCTGTTGATCACTCTGTTGTGTTTAACTTGGGTTTCTTTCACTTGGCCTGTGGATTGACTTTTTGGCCTGCCCTTGGACTTGTTTTACCCCCACAGACTTACCTGATGACCTTTAGTTGATCTTAGCTACTATCTCTAGGCTTACCTTATTCTACCACTTGAGTGCCATAGGATGGGGCTGGCTGATGAGTTCACTGTCCCGTTGGCTGTCTTAACCTTCTTGGCTTCCAACTTTCCATCCCTTAGGTAACAGCTAGTCCTTACTGCTCCTTGGTGGTTAATCATGGAGGAAATTGTGTGTCTGAAATGCAGAGGATGCTCTTGTTTCTCTGGCCTGCTACTGGGCAGTTGGTGGTGCTAGGAGCTTGCCAGCCACATCCTTGCTTTGCAAAGCTGCAATTCAAGGGTGGAGAACGTGAATAACATTATTCAAGCTGTTTCCTTGCAGCATACTCCTCCTGGGAGCCCCTTGGTCATTGCAGAAGAATCCTGAGCCCCAGCAGGTCTGAGATGGCCTGAAATTCTGACTTTGCTGAGATGTGCTGTGAACAGTCTGGGCTTCCATTGCTCTTTTTCTCTCTTTCCCCACCACAGCCCTGATGTGGAGTTTTGTGGCTACTGCATCACACACCCGTCTGAAAGCAAGATCAACTTCCGCATTCAGACCAGAGGTATGGATGTGTGTGTGTCCTCTTTGTGTCTGGCTATTTCTGTGGGATTCACCTTGCTTGTGTCAGGTTTCAGCTGTGGGTTGTGCAAACAAAGAAATGCACTTTTCTCTCTCTTCTGTGCTAGCCATCTGCAACTTCTGTGCCCTGTTGCTTCGTTGGGGAGGCTGCTCTGAGCTTTGTGCTGTAGCTCTTCTGTTTCCCAGCTGTAGGGCTGAGCAGCATCTGCCAGCTGAGTCCTGAGGATCCCATGGCCTTGCCTGGTCCCAGGTGTCTGAGTTGGTTGGCAGCAGGCCCTGAACTGTAGTGCTGGAAGTAGAATAGATCTGCTGTTCAGTGTTAGAGTTGATCTCTCCTTAAGTCAGTGTGGTGTTTAGAAACTGTGCTGACATACCTAACTGCAGCAAGATAATTCATTTTTCAACTACTCAGCTGTTTTGTAGCTTTGGACCTGAGGCTGTCTTGAAAAGCTGTCTCTGTGTACTGACCCAATGACTTGCCTCCTGAAGAGGACTTTGTCCCCTGACAGTAGGTAGCACTGACAGCTCTGAGCCTCTTGCAGTCACCTGTTCCTCCCAACACACCTGGCCCTGTATGCTCTGCAGCTTTGTCTGCTGCCTAGAGAGCTGCTGTTATTTCATTCCTTCCCCATGGGGCTGATCCCTTGAGCATCAAATATGTAGAAGTCAGTTCCTGGAAGCAAGTTGCTTGCTTGTGCTTGCTGACTCTTCAACTTTGTAGAAATAATTGCTGCTCTGCCTGTTGGCTTTGCCAACGTGGGACTAACTGCAGGGTAAGTATCTGCTGTTCCTGGGCTATAGCCTAGAGCATGTAGGCTCTGAAATCTGGGCTTGGGCTGTTGGTGATAGGCTGGCAGGAGCCCACACGTTGCTGTTTGCCGTGTAAGAGCCTCTCTATATTATGGGAACAGCCATGCTGGCATGCAGTGTTGAGGGAAAGGTCCCCAGCCACCTCCCATTTCACTAATTCATCTGCTTTTCTGAAGGGTCCCTTCCTGCTGTTGAGCCATTCCGCAAAGGGCTGAACGACCTGATGGGTGTTTGCCAACATGTACTCGATACCTTTGAGGTGAGACTGTTGCCTGAAGAGCTCAGGGGCCTTCTTGGTCAAGAGGGACTGAGAACTTTTGTCACAAAAAGCCTGGTAGCTTTTTCAGGCATTCTTTGCCTGATATTGGTTTGACAGTGGTTTTCCAAGTCCTAAACCACTACTTCAGCCACTGGGGTTGGGAAGAGGAGAGGACAAGTCAGTCTTTGCAAAGCCCTGTGGGTCCCCCAGTGGAAGGCACTGGTTGGTACAACAGAAATTTTTGATGTCCCATGAGTATTTCTGCCTGTATTTTTGCTATAGCTGGAGCATTAAGGAGCAGAAATTCCTGCAGGTAGTGGAGGAAGGAGTTCTCAAACTTCCTGTCTTTTAACTTAAATGGAAGCACCTCTGAACTTCTTGCTTCCACATGAGAAGTGCCAGAACACTCACTACAGCCTGAGCTGTAGGTTCCCTGTAGCCAATCTGTGGACTGCCTAGCTCTGAGTGCTGTCTCTAGGATGTACATTTCAGCAGGAGAGTGGCCGAGAGCTGGAGCTGGGGGTGGAGAGCAGACCCAGGGTACTGGAGACTGAGCTGCTGAGCATGTCCTCCCACAGCATGCTTGGTTGGCTTCTCTCAGTATTTACTCAACACGTTGACCAGGATTAGGCCAGAGCTTGCACAGCGTCTTTAGGGCTTACCCCTGCAGCTGGACCCAGCAGGCATGGCCTCACTTCCTTTGTATTGTGGTGACTAAAGGCTCAGTCTCTTCTGGAAGTTCTTGGAGCATTTTGTGGTCCCTCAACTGTTCCAGGATTTGGATGGAGAAGTCACAGCACAAACTGATGCGGTGATGCTGGTGTGTGAATCGCTCAGATGTATTGCTGTTAACATTTGTCCTTTGCTCTTGCTTGCAGAAGAGCATGAGAAAATACAGGGCCCAGAGGGAGGAAGAGATGCAGTAGCATTTGGGAATGGTGGTCCTCGTGGATGTTTGTATTGTTCATGTACTGAATTCCCCGTGTCAAGAGTATTTTGGTTTTGGTTTTTCTAATAACTACTTTGATGTGTGTATTTTCTCTAGTAATAAAGTATGTGAAGTTTGATGCTGCAGAGGTGTTGCTGTTTTCAGCTCATGCAGGTACAGAAAACAATAGCTGCAAGGCAGCTCTTTTCACACTTCCATTTTATTTCCTCCCCTCTTCAAATGTCGCTGTTTTCTGCCCAGGATGTTCAGACCACTTGTGATGGTGAAGGTAGTCTGGTGCACAGAGCTGGTCTGCTCCAGCATACAAGGGGAATAAAGGTGTTCAGTGCAGTGTAAAATCAGGCTTTGAGAGAGGCTATAGCCTCTTTCTGATGTAAATCCTTCTGTTACTGGCCCCAAACCCAAATGCCTCTTGGACAGTGACAGTCATGGGGCATCAGCCACCTTGCTAGTAGGCCTATTTCAGTGTTTCTTTACCTTGAGCGTGGTCAAATTTTCTTCGTATCCAGTCTGAAACCCCCCTGACAAATCCTTCTGTCGTTTCTTTGCATTCTGTCATTGATTACCAGGGAGGAGAGACTTGTGCGTCATTCCTCACTTCTCAGAGGAAGATGCAGAGAGCAGTGAGGTTGCCTTGGCCTCCTGACTGGACTGCCCAAGTGTCTTCAGACTTTCTGTGCAGGACACACCTTCAAGCTCTTTTGCCAGATTCTTTGCCCTCTGGTTGCATTCAAGTAATATAATCAGCCTTCATTTTTTTTAACAGATCGCCCTCAAATGAGCAGGGAATCATTTCATGGTGAGACAATTGAAAAAAAAAACCACAATGAAACTTGCCTCATTGAAACCCCCTGAAGAATGCAGACAGCCACAAGCCCAGACCACTCCTTGTGAGCTTATCTAGAGAGTGCAGTGCTGAAACCCCGGCCTTGTTCTGATCTGCTGGCAGCTAGCCAGGGAAAGCCTTTCATTGAGTGTAATGTGGCATGAAGTAACAGGAGTTCTTTCTGCTCTGTGCTGGGTGCGGGAGTGTGAACCTTTCCAGTTTGCTCTGCCCAGGGGGAGCACCTCTGTCTCTTCAGTGGAGGTCTGCAGTTACCAAAAGAACCTGCTGGCACTCAATTAAGTATTTAGCAGACTTTGCAGACCCCCTGCTGCTTAATAAGAAACACCCAGAGACTTTCCTTTCAAACACCAACATGTTTTATTAACATACAGAGGAATAAGAGGATGTAAATGTCAAGTTTTCTCAATAAAATTGTTCTTTCAAATACAAATTGACAGACTTGGTTTCTGGCAGACTGGCAGTGGGTTTGTGTTCACAGGCATTAGGTCCTGAAGCCATCTGAACCCTGCATTTCATTATAAGGCTCTTTTGCTTCAGTTTGCTGCAATGGATTCATCTTGCCCATGCCAATGGGTTCCTGCATCTTTACAGGTGGTTGTGGTGGCTTTGATTTTGTCTGATCCTGTCTGGCTTGGCTGAAGGGAAAAGGGGTGAATAAATAAGAACCTGACTGATACACCTGGGCTCAGTCCTGTGACTGCTAAGCCCCAGCAGCATGGAGAGTAACTTTAAAAAGATCTTGAAAGGTGGGAGCTGTTTTTGCACTTGCAGTTCCATGAGCAGCTAAGCTGCATGGGCACTTGTTTTCTGGTGTTCCTTGCTTTATCTTTGTGTTTGACATGGTCTTGGTTGCAGCCTAATAGAGACCTTTGAGAAGTGGCCAAGTGAATGCCACCGCAGAGTTTTAAAAGGATGCTGTTTGCAGCTGATAGCTCTCTTCTCTCCCTCCCCTCTCACACTTAGTCAAATTTTACGATGTTGGTTTTAATAGGAGACACTTGGGAGGAAAACACAAGGGGAAAGAAAGGCAAGGAGTCTGTAGTCAGTGTTAAGCAGCTGTGCAGCAAGTGGTACCAACGTCCAGAGCTGGGATGAATTCATGGCAGTCTGTTTGTTGTAATATTAATCGTGTGCAGATCTGAGACTGGTTTTGAACCATTTAAGGTGAAAATGTTGATCTGAGAGTAGCTGCTAATGCAGAAATGATTAAATTTGCTGTGGAGCATAAAGAGGGATGTTAGCTATTTGGGGTCTGGGAGGTTAGGCAAAGTAAAAAGATTCCCCTGTGTGGATGTAATTGCTGCCTGTACTGTGAGTATGAACAGGGCCTGGCTGTCCTTAGGAGAGAATCACAGATCTTGAACATTTGGGGCACTGCTCCTTATGCTATTACCAAAGGTCACTGCTGGGGAATCATTCAGATGCTTCGGTCTTCATTGAGTTGAATGGGAACAGTGTGTTTAAATCTGCTAGTCTCCATGCAGTGTGCAGGTAAGAGAACAGTCATTGCTGGTGGCAGGGCTGTTCCTATTGCTGATTTGGATAGAGCTGGAGGAAGCCAGGCTGACACAGCTGGGGCTGTCCTGAATGGAAGAGGACCTTTGAATGCTTGTTTCAACGTGATAAAGGTTGACTCTTCACAGAAATATGTAAAATTCAGATAACTATTTTTCTAATGAGCACAATTATTTAAAAAAAATCCTTCTACTAAGATGGAACATTTCATTGCTATCAATTTTCTCCAGTGACTTTGTCTTCCAACAAAATGCCAGCTCGGAGGCAGAGCACAGCATCAGCACTGTGAAATGCATCCAGGCCAATCTACTCTAGTGGGTAGGTAAGGTTATGGAAAACTTACTGGTCTAGATATCCCTCAGTCCTTCTGTTTAGATTTGAAACCTAATTGTCTTTCAAAAATATGATTTGTTTGTAAAATATTTATTTTTAGCTTAGCTTTCACTGAAATACAATGTCACATGGAATGAGTTCAGCTTTATTTACAAGTTTTTTTCTCCCTTTTTTCTTTTTTCTTTTTTTTTTCTCCATGACAAGGTGAAAAGGAGAAAGAGGAAAGGAAAAAGGGATATAAGAGAGAAGGAAAATACAACAGGAAAATTATAAAAAGTCTGGTGAATGAAACATTCTCTTACAGATTTTCTTGAGGTTTTGGCAGGGGGTGCAAGCATGATTTTTAGAAAGTCATGCTGGAGAAGGCATTTGGGGTCTAATCACTTTAAATTGTAAGTTTGCGAGGGCTCTTTGCCATATTCTGGTTAGTTTCAACAGCAACTTCAGCTGAAATCAGGTCTTCCCCATTGTATTTTCCACCTTAGCTTGACCCTGAGGAACAGAATCTGCATCCTCCTTACAAATAGCCTGAACCTTGGTGTCACAGAGCCGTGCCCAAGAAGTGCTGGGCTTCCAGAAACTGGGGAGGAGGTATTTGAAGCAGGTGGTTTGGCTGGATGCTGCCACCGGCTTCTGCTGAGGACACCTGGACTCCTAAGCTGTGCTGTCTCATGCATTCAGTCACCTTCTCGTGCCATACATAGGCAGGGTGAATGCCATCCCTGAGTGGAGAGCCTGGAACAAATTTCCTGGGAACAGGTAAAGAGGAGAGGTCTTTCAGGGCTTCCCAGGTCAGGTTGATTGCACTGTGATGCTGGGTTGCTGCCCACCCCTCGATACCAGAGCTGAGGGAGATTTCAGGTCACTGATTGTCTAGAAAACCTATGTGATACCTGGGTCTTATCATGGTGCTCTGCCCAGGGACAAACTGTTCCAGCAGAGGGAGATCATAAGGGACAATGCTTTGCTTTTTCAGCTGGAAATTGTTGCTTGGGTTACTTGCCCTTTCCTCTGTGTCCCACATCCATCTTCAAATGACCACATCTCAACTTTACTTTTCTTTCCAATCTCCTCACCCTGTGTTTCTACCCAAGACAAATGACCATAAGTCACTTGGCTATCCTTCAAGGAACAGAAAAGTCCTACAGGGGCTGGGTCTCGTTCTTCTTCCTCCTGCAGAGGTGACTTGGACTGGAGGATGGACAAGCAAAGCCCTGAGGCTGTGTTCAGAGCTAGTCCTGAGGTCAGTGAAATGCTATAGCTCTTACCCAGGTGGGTTATAATATGAAGGCAAAAACAATTTGAGCCCAGCCAGGAAATAGCTGTGCAAGGGAATCTGAGGTGTCCTACCATCTTGTCACAGTGCCTTCTCCTCTCTGCTTTAGGAAGAGCTGTACTTGTTGCTCAAGCGGGAGCTGCTCCGGTCCAGTCCAAGCTCCTGCCCATTGGCTTTCCACTTCCCCACAGAGCCCTTCTCATCTGTCGGTGTGATGCTCAGAGCAGGTCTCTGGCACCAGCAGCACAGGCAGGACTGCAAGGAGACAAAGAGGGTCGAAGCATGAATGTTATGTACGTGGGATATGAGGGAAACATTCTTGGCAGATGAACCTGCACGATGCCAGGTTGTGCACTGAGCTGAACTCTCCTACTGATTTGATGGGAATAGGTTTGTCAAGATAGGGCTGGTGTGGCTTGGAAATGAAGGTAGCAAAGCCTCAGGGATTTTTTGCAGTTGTCCTTGAAGGACAGAAAATAGGTGGGCTCAATTCCTTGCCGTAGCAGCTGGGAGGTGGTTTTCATCTCAGTCCCATCCTTTTTTAGCGCTTCCCTCCTTCATAAATGTCTCTCTGAGGAGATTGGGCTCGAAGTTCATAGCAGCCCCACTTCCTGATTTAAAGGCACGTGGAGTTGCTTCTGATTCAGAATGACAGGGACTTCTCTGGAGCTTGTCACAGGCCTTGCTCTGGGAAAAGTCTCCCCGTAGCAAGGCAGGAAGCTCTATTGTGTTTGAAGCTGGGAAGAGAGGGTGAACATTTGGGAAGAGGGTTACAGTGAGCAAATATGGGCATCCTGTGGGCCCATTGCCAGGCCCCACAAGTACCTGATGTCTGTCTTTCCCCTCATCCAAAGTCTGTGGCAATGGAGGTACTATCCCTACCTGGAAGCAGTTCTTGAATTTTCGGCTGACAAAGTAGAGAGCCACAGGGTTGATGCAGGAGTTGAGAGAGGCCATGTTGATCCCAAAGTAATCCATGACGAGGAGGAAACTGCCAAGAGGAGAGAGAAGGGGCTGGTAGCTTGCTGAGTGGACAGCTAAAGGACTTTCCAAACTTCCAAATGTTTCTCTGCCCGGAGGCATCTTTAACTCATAAATAGTGCTCTCCATGTGATCCCCACTTCCTTTCTCTGTGCCTGCCTCCAGAGCAATGCCATCTAGCATAGGGGTAGGAGGGTGTCTGAAAGGCAGTTCCCTCAGCCTGCTGTGAGCCCAGTGAACCTCTGCAGGTGCGCATTGGGGCTTATGGCACAGTGCCCTCCTGCTGTTGCTCTTACCTGAGCAGTTCACATCTGTTGGGGTCTGTCTGATCATAGATGGTCTTTTTGAGGATGCGGCTGAGGTGGAGCGGCAGCCAGCAGAGCGCAAAGATCACCACCAGGCAGAAGACAGTCTTGGCCACCTCCCGACGCTGCAAGGAGAGGGTGGGCAGGGGAGAAGGTATTGAGTGGTTGAGTGTATGGGGCAAAGCACACTCTCCTCGTGCTGACCAATGGCCTTTCATGTCCTTTCTATAACCTGAGGAGGGCTGGGTACCCTTTTGAGTCCAAAGCACGGCCTACCGGTCCCAGTTCCTACATCATGAGGATGGCTTGTGAGATCCAGGCTGCAGAAAGCAGTAAGGTAGCAGTAATGCAATGTAGACCAGCGTAAAGTTTCCTTCTCCCCATCCTACTATCACTTCTATTCACTTTGCTGAGGTGGCCTCATCTATCTGTTCTTCCTGCTGTGTTATTGGAGTAACCAGCAGCTCACCAAGGTATGGGAGAGAGCAAAGATATAAATGACCATGAGAATTGAAAAGCAAACTGGTCTGGGGTCACAATGCTGGTGGTTTGGGTTGCCTCTGAGGTGGAAGATTGTAAAGGTGAGAGCCCTTCTCCCTGTTTAATCCATGCATCTGCATCTACCTGTCAAGAAGCCACTGACTGCTGTGAAACTATGTAGTGTATAAGAACTCACGTATGTTCTCCCATTCTACATCATTGCCTTTTATTTTGGGAAACAAGGTTTCTGCCCTCCTGGTTTTCTTACCCGTTTCATGTGGTCATTCAGAGCGATTCTCATGCCATTTCTCTTGCTCAGCATTTCACATGACATGAGGCTGTAGAAGATGCCAGTGCATACCAAGGGGAGGCAGAAGTAGAAGCCGAAAAGCCACCAGTCCTTCACGTCACGATAGAACTGTATGCAAAACACAGAGGAACTGGAAACAGGGAAGAAGGAAGGTAGCTGATGCATTGGTCCCTGACACCATTGGTGTCACTTATCAGACCACTCTGACACTTCCGATGTTTGAAAGTGTAACAGCCCCTGGGCTAAGTGTACATGGGATCATCATCACACCAGGGCTTAACCCAAAGAGAGGAAGTCTGGTTTACACCTGGCT
Source organism: Lagopus muta (assembly GCF_023343835.1). NCBI lineage: Eukaryota > Metazoa > Chordata > Aves > Galliformes > Phasianidae > Lagopus > Lagopus muta. Next base: position 11,006,102 of record NC_064445.1, on the reverse strand, counting down.
GCTGATCTAACACTTTTGTACAAGAAATGGTTGCAAGGTGCTTATTTAGGCAGACTTGGGGTGAAAGGGCAAGTTGTGATGCTTTACAAAGGCCTTCATCTCCTTGCTCACCCTTAGCTGGACTTGTGCAGTCTGGTTGTGGAGATGCTACTTGGCCTGTTTTGACAGTCTAGCAGCTTCTTGAAGCTTCACCAAGATTGGTCATGACATTCTGAGGTGGGCAGTGAGGATGCAACATAGCTAAAAGACCTTCTGCCTGTTTCCAGGCCTCACATCAAAGCAACTCTACCTCAAGTTGGTACTTTCTGCTTTGTCTAATCTCTCCCCACATTCTCCCTGTTGGCTGGAAGTCATATATAGTGCATCTAACCCTCTAATCAAGGAGAAAGGAAGCCCTGTTTGCCTTTGTCTTTGTCTTCCTTGCACTGCAGCTGGGATGGGTCAGAGTACATACCATCATGAAGCTGGATTTCTGTTCGGAGGCAAGCATGCACACCCACAGGTCTTGGTCCCAGTAGTTGATCTCTACCATGTCAAAGGCTATGGCTTCAGGGACTGCAAGCACAATGGCCACTGCCCAGATCAGCGTCACCTCCACCGCCTTCCACATGGGGATTCCTATGCCCTGGATCCGACTCCAGGAGGCCACTGCTCGATACCTGCCCAGTGTATAGGGGTACAAGTGTGGAGAGGAGTCAGAAAAGCCACTATCAGAAAGAAGCTAGGAAGGTGAGTATTAGAATTGTCCCCAGAGTCCCTTTCCTTCCCTCCTTCCTTCACCATTGCTTTGCCTTCTCCTTCAGTGGAATGGGAAGGATCTGCAACAGGGCCTCAAGAGATAAATGTGAAGTGAGCTGACCTTGGCCAGTATGTCTACCTCCTGGTGGCAGAGGTGCCATCCTTCCCCACCAGCCTTGCAGTTATTCCTGCATTTTATGCTCCTCATATCAACCTTTTCCAGCAGGACTTACACTTCTTTGTCACAGAGAATAGATGGTTCCTGTTGGATTTCAACTCTACATAAAGCTCCCTCTCCCCTTCTCTGAATTTGGCCTGGAACCAAGTCACTCTACAGTCTTCTAATTGCAGGCAACAGAAGAATATACTGTGGTTAAATATGGGCCAGGCTGGGCAGGGCACCTGTGGAAGTTGTTTCTCACCTGTCGATGCTGAGAGCACAAAGGCTGAGGACCGTGATGCCCACTGAAGCCTTCTGGATGAAGGGGACCAGCTTGCACACCTGCACACCGAAGGGCCAGTCCTTTGCCAAGAGCTGGGGAAGAATCTCAGGGTTAACAGACTGCTACGGGAAGGTATGCCTGGCTTCCCATAATAGCAGGTGGTTACCCACAAGGTGCAAGAAGCCCACAAAGAGCAGCTGAAAGCACTCTGAGGTTACCTCCACTGGGATGGCATGGTGTGTGCTCTCCGGTGCTTTGGGTTGTGTTGGGAACCACTTGTTTCCCCAAGGGCTCATTGTGAGATGAGCTTACACACACATGGAGAGATGGCTTGGACACCAAGAATCCTGAAAGTTGCAAAGGGCTTTGGGATGCTTTCAGAAGGGAAGTGGATATCGTTCTCTGAAATAGCCAAAATCCAGCAAGGACAGCTTCTTTGAGATAGCTTTCACAGCCATGTAGACTTATGTGCTGCTCCCTATACTCACCCCTTCTACCACTTTTAGATTCCATAGTGCAAATTCTCCTCAAAACTCTTCTCACCTTCTCTGGAATTAGATCTGGTGTTCCCTTTAAAGCCAGTACCTACTTGTGGCCCTAAGCTCAACTGAGGCAAGCAGAGGGTATCATTGAGGCAATATGAGACAGGAGAAACGGAGCTCTGAGAGATGGCCGAGTGTGTCTTGAGGGCAAAAGCTTGTGTTAGCATGGGCTATCCTGTGGATGAAGCCTTTGGTATAAGCCTTGAACTCTGTACAGCCCTCACTGCCGTCAGTACTTACCTGACCAGGACATAGAACTGGGTATTCAGCCTGTGACAGGCTCATCTGCCAGCTTCCTTCTGTAAGGTTGTTCCTACAGTCTCCGTCTGGTCCCACAAAGCCCTTTTTTACGATATGTAGGACCTTAGGACATACAGACTTGTGAAATAGGACAGAACCAGGCAAGCATACCAAAGAGGAGGGCTGTCAGACCTAGGTACCCACAGTCCAGTTGTATGAGTGCATCTGAGCTCCAAGTCCTTCACCTGCAGCCCTTCTGGACCCTTCCTATAATCCTCTTACTCCACACCACCAAAACCTATCCAGTATGGTAGACAAGGAGTAATTGCATGTCTCATACAGTACAGCTCCTTTGATTGGGGCCTCAGGACTCCATCCAACATCTGCCAAACCCTCTCTACCCTGTTTACAATACAGCTCTGTTCAGTGTTCCTGGATGAGTCTTTGTATTTAACTAGATGTAGTCACTTGGCATTCACAAACAAGTCACTCTTTTCCTTGCAATTTTAAATAACATTTAAAAGACCTGGATATGTGTGTGTGTATAGAACACATCAGTAGCTGGGAACAGCTCTGCTTTCCCAGAAACCTACTGTGAGCTTTGTGCCTATTTATTTTTCCCTTCTCCTTTGGAAAGCATGATCACCCTCCCCTAATCCTTGCCAAAAATGGAGTCTGTGATATAGAGCAGAAGATAGGAGATAGCAGGGCACGAAGGCAGGTGGTAGCAGATACCATCCTGCTCCAGTACTCCTGTTACACAGAGCCTACCTTATAGACATTGATGGGCAGAGCAATGAGGATGTAGAGAAGGTCTCCAAGTGCCAAGCTAGCAATGAGAACATTCGGCCCATTCCTCATGCACTTGTTCTTGTATATGATCCTCAGGAGTGTGGAGTTCCCAATGATCCCTACTATGAAGATGGTGCAGGACACGATGGTGTTGATATACTTGAAGATGTGCCTGATATCTGCAGGCTTCACACAGACAGGCAGCAGGGGTGGCTCCGACCCGCTGCTCTTGGGGAGACTTTCTGAGTAGTTGGGTGCCTTGGCATCCTTGAACAGGCTGGGCTGCAGCAGGCTGTAAGCCTGCTCCTGGCTGAGTGCCTTGAAGGGAATGGAGCTTGCCTGGAAAGCCTCTGGGGTCTGGCCATGTGCCCCAGAGAAGAGGCAAGTCAGGAGGATGGCCAGAGTAGTGGGAGCTGAGATTCTCACCGTTGAGGACCGAAGGACAAAGCTGGCTGCAGAATGCAGGACTTTTGGGATGTCTTTGTTTGGGTCTTGGTCTGATCTGAAGATGGAGAAAGGGACAAGGGAGAGAGGTGGGTTAGCAGAGGAAGGGGCCTGATAGTGTTTAAGAAGATGGCAGAGAGGTATTTTGTCTGCAGTCAGTGGAGGAAAAGTAGTTTTGGGGCACCTGCTCCACACACCTGCACAGCAGGATGATTCTGCAAACCCTGCATCATCCACAGAAACAAAGCAGCTTTTCTCCTGCTTCACGCCATGGGAAGAGTGGAGCAACATGAACATCAGCACATCCCGTATGCCATCTTTCATTGCAAAGAGACAAAACTCAGCACAGTATCCTGAGAACTGTGCTGGGAAAATACCATGAGGCTTTTTCCAGAAATGCTCTATTGATACCTGACATCTTATTCCAATTTATGTGCAAGCAGAGCAACTCCTCCTTCCCCATCCTTAATCGCTGTTAATTGAACCACTTCCTTTCCAAATCCACCATGCTGTTCCACTCAATACCCGGGGACATAAATCTCCCTGTGTTGTTTGCAGTGCTGACTGCTGAGCACAGTAAAAGGTCTCTCAAGCTGACCAAGCCTGCAGCACTGCTAATAAATATCACCGGATTGGGTTCTGTTTTGCACATCTCAGCCAGCATTCTCAGGTAGGGCTGGTTGAGCAGCAAATCGCATTCAGCTTCGGGACAGCTGAGGATGCTGCAGAACTGTACTGGTATGAATATGGGGGAGGGGCTTCAGCACTGTGTGTACAGTGTGGGACCATGCTGTTCCTCTCTGGGAAGCCAACCCCAAGAGCCACCAGGTGTAGCCACAGTTCCTCCAGGTACAGCTGCCTTGTGTGTCAGCTCTGCAGGAACACTTGTGCCTTCCTGCTTGTTTGGGAGTCTCCAAGCATGATTGGTAAGAAGTTGGATGTTTTCCCAACAAACCAGCCTAATCTGACCTACCCTTTCCTCAGTTTCATCCTGCTGCTTCTGCCAGGAAATCTCTCTGACCCTTCAGCCAGGTTCTTAGTGAATTAAGCTGCAAACAGGCAACGTTAGTAGGAAACCTGACATTTATTCTCAGTTACATGTCAAACAGAGGCAATAAAATAACCACAGGCTTCAATCACAGTTCAGACCTCATGAACTCAAGAGATGAGTTTTCAGTTCTGTTAAAACAACTACTTTTTAAAGATGTTTTCTTTCTAGTTTGACCCTTACATTGTGATGGCACCTTAGATACAGTTTTAGCGCAGGAGAGTTTAAGATCCCATTCCTTTCTTTCCAGCTCACTGTCAGCATGCTTCTATCTGCTGAAATATTCATGCCTGGTGCATAGCAATTCTGCGTGCTCACCATGCCTTTTATCTCTGCAGGCTCAAGCAGCTTTGCAAACTTATCTTGCAGATAAGCCACATCAATATGAGCCAGAATGGCCACCATGAAGTTACCTGCCCATGTCTGACTGTGGGGAAAAAAATAAAAATAAAAAAGCCTCTCCATGTGATGGTTAGGAGTTGACCCATATCTGTTCTGAGAGCACCCAGCTTACATGGGCATCCCAGCACTGAGAAATACCTGCAAGTGTATCCTGCTACTCCTATGCACAAAGGAATATGCACATGAGGGAATCCCTCATCTCACACAATCTCTTCTGCATGGGCAGAGCTAATTCTCCCAGGAAGGCATGGTGGATGTCAGCTTATCACTTGGTGACCACTGTAAAATGCTGCGAGAAGAACCTTGGTGGTAGCTCTGAAGGTCCTGGCACCTCTGCTGGTCCAGCACATCCCTTACGAACTGACTGCCCAACCTGAGTTTTTGTGACAAAAGATTCTTCAACATCTCCTTCCTTTGGCTATTTACCTAAGCATCTGCTTAGACACTAAAGCTTCCCTGGAAAGCTGTGTGCTGGGCAGCAGTGAGCTACTCCTCTCTGCTCTCCCTGGTGAAGGACTGAGAGGCTGGTTCTGTTGTGCCCCCAGGGCTTTGGCAGAGGAGCTCATGTGAGTAAGAATCACAGGACACATTTCGCTGGATCCTGCCCATTCCTTCCACGCTACTGAAAAGAAGTGCTTCTCCTCCATGTTGCCTTATTATACAACAATTTAATAAAAGGGGAGCATTGTTTTCTCCTGCTCAACAGCCCACTGACTTCTTGTCCTCCTTGTTCCCTCATCTCAGAGTGCTTGCAAGTAAAACTTGTTCTCCCTTGTTGGGGGGAATCAAGGCACGGAAGGCTAAGAGGCTTGTTAAGTGCCCAGCGGGTGGAAGCCAAAGCCAGCACCACTTTACTCCAAATTCTCTGAGCCTTGTTCACATCCCCAATCACCTGGGGAGGTGCCTGATGGCCCCATCCCATCTGCCCAGCGGAGGGTGCAAATAAACATCTTTTGCAGCAAAAATGCCTTGAATGGGGGAAGGAGGGAAGAAAGGCAGATATGAGCACACATCCCCAGTTGTTTCCCTCTCCTGAACCCCATCCAGTCCCCAGAATGGTGGACCTTTCCCTAAAAGGTGTGCAGCACCTGTTAGATCTTTTTGGGGATATGATCCCTCCAGCATCTCCATCAGATTGTGAGATTGAAAAACATGTAAAAACTCACCCAGGCGCAGGAAATCATTTTGTTTGCAAATCAGAGCATGGAACAGCAAAGCTTTTCATCGGACTTAGATTACCTTCGAGACCACGAACTCTGGATGCTCTTGGGATCAGTTTCTCTCCCTCTCACTGCCCCTCGTCTGTCCCACAGGTCCCACGAGGATGGCAGCATTGTAGATTCTGGAGTTCAGTTTTGTGTTCCTTCCCGCTTGTGACTTGCTGAGGTCTCTCTGAACAGAGCACTTAGTTATATAGAAAATTACTGGGCTGCCCCCAAACGCAGCTGCTGCGACCAATAAGTGCAAGGCAGGACAGGGATGGAGGAGGAGGGTGAGGCAGGCAGGGATGAAAATCATAAACAAATCCCTCTCGGAGCGGGGGGAGAGAGCTGGGGGCAGCTGCTGACACCAGCATGGGGCTGTGCTTTGGCAAATAGACCCCAGCCAGCTTAGGGGAAAGTTTTGGGAGACATCAGAGCCTTTTGTGCCCAGAGTGCATGCACAGCAGCAGGGATGTGCTGTTTCCCTTCTGGCACAGTAAGTCCTTACTGAGGTGCTGGAGGTGGACAGGCTGTGCTTTGCCTTCCCTGAGCCTCTGTGTGAAGCCGGCTGGGTGAGAGCTCAGACCACCCTCCATCTGCAAGGAGGTGCTTTTTCACGTGCCAGATCTGCTTGGATTTTGCTCTTGAGATACAGGGCAGAGCCTTTATGGCTGAGAAGTCAGTGCTGCCAGAGTTCCACCAGCTTCCCTCATGCCTCTGGTCTGGTCTCTAGACATGGTTTTGACTCAGAGATTCCACTCTGAGTTTCACCTGCCCTGTGAGGAAGATCTCAAGCAGCTCTTCCATGAGATCCCTTCTGCCTTCCTCCAAACCCCTGAACCTCTTCTGCACAGCCCCAGGGACAAAGCTTCTCCCAACCTCCTTGGCTTATCTGCTTGCAGAGGAAAGTTTTTTTCCTCACTATGCTCTGAAGCTGGCTCTGCTCAGGAACTGGGGATTTATTTGGTATGGGACAGGTTGTTTTATTAAAAAAATAAAGAAAAAGGAATAGCCAAATCATCTTGTTTCAATGTCCTTAATGACTCAGGATTGAGTGCTGGCACAGCATGCTGGTAAAGTCACATTGATTTTTGGAGTAACTTTACTTTGGTATGGGAATCCCTTTGCCCTTCTAGCCCCAAAACAAGGATAAAAAGAATGGGTTCAAACTCTTTCCTAAGTAGAAGGAATCTCAAGCACATGAGATCATGGCTGGTACTCTGGAGGGTCTTGCAGCCATTCACTGGGACCTGGACAGGCTGGGCAGTCCATCGTGCAGCCCACAAGAAGGAAGTATCAGGTCCTGCCCCTTGGGGAGGAACAACCTAGCTGTGCTGTAGGAAGCCATCCCATAGCCTTGCTCACCCTGGTTGCCCGTCTCCAAACTATGTCCAGTTATAACCTGTTATTTTTACATTTTATCTTCAAGCTAGGATATTTTTTAATCTTTTTTTTTTTTTCTTTCCCTCCCCCCCACTGGACTTTCCATTACCAGTCTTCAAAGTGTAATTTCCAGTAACTTCAAAAACTATCAAAGCCATGCAAAAGTCCTCCTATGTCTCCCTGTAGTTTTCTCCAGTCTTCAAGTCTTCATGGGAGAGGTACTCAGCAGAGAAAACTTTCTAGAATGGCATTTGGGCTTTCTAGGTGGCATTTGCAAGCAATAAGACAGAAGATGCTTTGTCTTCTAGGTGACTTTAATAGCATTCAAGTTTGCGGCTATTTATTTTCACCCTGTTTCATGGGCATCATGAACAACGGTGCAGGAGCTCTGCTACTTATGGGAGAGCTGCAGAAGTTCAGAACAGAATGTTTTTATATATGTCTGCTGTTCCAGCCTTTTTTTCTGAGTGGATCCAGACACAAAAATGGATTCAACTTGGAAGGAAACTCCCTTTCATCTTGAGATTTGGCCAAAGATGCCACTGAGAATTTGAGGCTCTCTTTGCTCAGTGTTCAAGAACTGTAAACAGGGTAGAGATAATCTACATTTGTTGTTGGGAACTTTATTCTTTTTTGGTATAGAAACAAATTATATGTGTTTTCTCCACTGAATCATTTCCATGATTCCTTGAAGCTCTGATGAATCAGAGCTGTGGATAATCCATAGAAAATTTAATGTCTTTATTTACTGCTTACTCTGATCTATCAGAGTTGACTCCTCCTCAGAAGAGAGAACAACACTTCCATTTAGATTCTTCTCTCTTCATCCTGTTAAGCATCCCAAATTGAAGAATCTATCACCCACCATCTCTCTATGGCTTCTCACATCTTGGCACTGCTTGCTCTGCAGAGATGACTTTTCCCCTGGTCTCACCAGCTTTGATCTCATCAGCTCAGATATCAGAAGCAACAGAGATTACGTTTTGAGGGGTCTATTTTATTTGCTTAGCTTTTGGTTTAAAGCTGAATGTTTTACTTAAAAACACTTTATACTATTGCAGGGGGTAGAGGCTGCTTCTGGAGTCTGCCTGAGGATCCCACTTTTCACTTTCTCTGCTGACACTGCCATATAGTTATTAGATAAAGATGTTTTTCTTTCTTTTCTCTAGCTTCATTCTTCCTTGCTCATCTCATCTCATCTTAGCTTATTCCTCACTGAGATATTCCTTCTCCCAGACAGACCATATGGAAACGTAAGGTAAATCCAGCTAGTGGCCTGTGCTGGTGGGTGCAGCCCATCCCTGACCTTAGTTTGGAGGCAGACATCTGGTACTATCCTCCTTTGGACCATAATGCTACTAGGTGTCTCCAGCTTGCCAGCCTGTGGTGTCAGTGAAGTACTTCTATACCCTGGCAGATGTCCCTGATACAAAAGTTGGCACTTCTGACTTGGCCAGTGTGGGACCAAAAAGTTTCCCTATCTGCTGGTGCCCTTGTGGTGCCCTCTCATCATTCCCTGAGTGAATCTGTCCCATGAGGAGCACATTTATGCTCCTCAGGCTGATCAGAAAAAATGCACCTCATACAGCTCATCTCAGCCCAGGGCAGGAGTCATGGCATGTCAGTTCCATCAACTTTTTGGCCTTTTTGGAGGGCTGCAGCATTTCCTCTTCTCAGAATACATGAGTCCACGTGCCACCTCTCCTCTCGACCCCACTGGGGAGTTATCCTGCTGCCCTATTCTGGGATAGTCATGTTTTGGCATGTGACAGAAGTATGAATGGGACTTTCTGTTCTGCTGGAAACAAAGGATGTCTGCAGACCCCCTTGGAGACCCCCAGGAGAACAGCACTCTTCTTGTACAGTCAACTTGTGTCTTTGAGACAAAATTCATTTTAAAGGCTAATGATAAGTGTCACTTAAATGACCAGAACAAAGATACTGCTTCTGAACTAAGCCATGATACCACTTGGCATCAAGCAGCAATGCAGCATCATACGGGCTTCCTGCTTGGCAAAAGCTGCCCTTCCATTTTAAAGGTGACATATAGTGTGTAATTAATTTCATTTTCTGCTGCCATTGGGCTGAACTGATTTCTGTGCAAGCAGCACAGAAGTTGGCTTGGCCAGACTAGCTAGCTCAGAGGAACTGTACCTCAGAGAGTCCTTGCTGACGTTATAGGAGAAGACTGATAGTTTGTCTTCACACTACCTTTAAGCCTGGATGATTGATGTGTGCAGCTTGGGGCTAAGAGTTGGAAAGCAGACACATTCTCAAGTCCTTGACAGAGCATGTGTATGAGATCCTACTAAAGTTTGTCATCTGTCCATCAGTGTCTCCCGCTGATGCTTCAGTCATCTTCTGTAAGAAAAAGATGATCTGTGGTGAAATGTAACACCGTGTCTTCGTCATATCACAAGAAAGAGCACATAGCTTTTGCTTTTTGTTTGGGGAGTTGTTGAAAGGATACACTGTGAAAATGTATCTCTGCAGCCAAACTTCCATGGTTTTCACAGTTTATTTTCTATGAAACAAGCTAAGACAAGGGAAAAAAAACATATTTTAACCTGAATGTAGTCTTGAGCATCTGATTTGTCACTTTGACTTGTCCAGTGCTCATCCTCTTAACATCCCTTGGTTCCTCTTAGCACCAGCTTTAGATCAGCTAGTGTCCACCTACCTTGAAAGCCTCCGCTCTTTCCCATAACCTTATCAATTCCTGTCCACATGGTCCTCGAATATGGCAATATTTGATATTCACAATAGAAAGGGCTGATAGATACAAACTGAGTAACATGAATTTCTAACATCATAGCAAAGGTTTTTGTGAATAAGTGTAACCAAAAGCAAGCTACTATGATGAAAGAGGTCAGTCCAAGATTAAATGAACGGCAATCAAGTTTCAAGATATCTCTGTGCTGCGGGATTAAATGAATGGCTATCAACTTTCAGGATATCAAGTTGGGACCATCTCTGAGCATTAACATTAGGGCCAACATTCACTGTTTGAGGAACTGTGGAAACATACTGATGACTTTCTAGTCAAAGCCACTAGAATGACAATCCTTAAGGCACTGGCAAATAAAAATAATCACTTCTGTTTCAAGATTCAATCACTGGATTTAACCTACAGGTAGAATAATCTTGGAACTCTTCTCTAAAATTGTGCTGTTTTTGTGTGATCTTATGATACAGGAATCAGATCGTGTAAGTATGGTTGTAGAGTTGAGAAATAGCTGCAAGAATCATTGGAGAATTCCAACTTACAGTCCCTAATATAGGATTGCATACAAACATATTGATCCACCTACAAAATGAACGTGGTTAGGTACCCTAGCATGCACTCAGGCTTGGTCTGGAGGTGGGTGTCAGGATACTGGTGGCACTAATTGATCTTAATAGCCCTAAACGGCCTCACCTGAGACCTCCACCCACACCTATAGCCAAGTTTCAGCTGTAGGACCTATTTCAGTTCAACCTGTAAGGTTGCTTTCTGGTTTGGGCCTAATCGCAGACTCTGTTGGGGCTGTGGCCCACAGCTTGGACTTAGAATTTGCCTTGTCACCATGAGCTGACAAGATTTGGGCTTCTGGTTGAACCTGGCTGCTGAGTCCTGCTCTGCTCAGGTACTGTGGAACAGGTAATAGCCATCTTGTTGCCCCTTTGGTGGGGTGTGATGTGTCCCTGTGGCAGAGGTCCTTTGCTGTGCTAGAGTGTGGATATGTATGGGGAAAAAACTTGTCTCTGTAGGGGTAGTTGGTCACAGTGATAGCCTTAGAGCATGTTCCAAATCCTTCCCATCACCTCAGCTCTTCTGTCCTGCTTCCATTACCTTCTTGTTCTGTCACAGTGCTGTGGTTGTCCCTGCATCCCCTCCTGCAGATTCTGCCCTCCTGCTCCACTTCCACCACGTCCTCGTCTGCTCTAATGGTCTACTCCAAAAGAGATGTGATGAAGAGTTAACTTGCCTATGGGAAGCAATATAATTCAGTCAAGGTTACTTTAAAACTGATGGTGATTAATCCTGCTAATCAGCCATGGAGCCCTTACCCGCTTTTTATCCTCCCTGAAGTGGTATTGTAGGAAGTATGAGTCTGCATTATCCTGGATGCCAGGAGTGTACTGCAGGCAGTAATGGGCATTGGTATGCCTGGAGGAGAGGATACACCTGCAAGTGTCAGGTATGCTGGGGCTCCTCAGGGACTTGAATAACAGAGCTCAGAAACACTGCATCAGGAATATAAAGAGGTAAAACCTTCAGGAGAGGAGAATGCAGGGGACCTGCATGAACAACTCCTTTGGGAATACACTTCCCTGGGGATGTGAGAGACAAATCTTCCTGCTTTTGTGAGACCTGTTCTCATCTGATTTACAAGCATTGTGTATTTTTGTTCAGCGATCCTTCAGGAAGATCTGCATTAGGAATGCTGATGTCTGTTTGGGAATTGATTTCTGAGCTGTTGACAACTTCAGGGTTACTACAGGAAAGAGAAAAAGTCATGCCTTCATTGCTGACTGTTTTCTTCAAGCCTTACTGCCAATACTTGCTTCACTCTCTCCCTTTTCCCTAAGTGTTTGGAGTCCTGGTGCACAGCTCTGGCACTTCCCGGGGTGCTTCTGTGAATGTTTTCATTCTTTCAGGGTGCTCTGGTGCCAATGATCTCTGACCTTTTTCGCATTCTTTACCCTCCCCAGGCTGATATCATCTGTTTTTAACCCTTGATACAATTACTGCAGTGACGGACAGTAAAGAAAGCAAATAGTGGCAGCAATGCATGTCCTATAGACTGCTTACTTCCCTTCTTCTGGGAGAGATGCCCCATGGGTTTGGGATGGCTCTGAAGCACTGAGATAAGACTCACTTCCCCAAATCTTTATCAGTGATCCCCATCCCCAACCTGCAACAGCTCAAGGAGCTGCATGAGTCCACTTCATGTGGATCCCACCCTACAAAACCTTCAACAGTTCAAAGCTGGTCCCTACCAAACTCTGCGGTGTACTCCATTGCAGAGGAATGAAAAGCAGTAACTGGGTGCTTACATCTGCCTGAGTGCTTGCAGCCATGTCGCTTTCCATCCATCAGGATGGGTGTGAGGAGAAATAGCCTTATTTAAAGCACGTAGGGTGCTGGGGTTTTTCCTTCCTGTTGGAGAAGGGAATGCTTCAAAAAGCATCTCTGTGCTGCAGAGCCAGATCACTGCTGTTCCCACGAGCCTGCACTGACCCCGCACTTTGGTGCTATTTTTTTTTTTCTGCTGTTGCTTGTAATGTTCTTATCAGCTGGGGCCAGCTGAAGTCAAGCGGGCTGGGGATGACAAAGGGTTTGCAGCTCTGCCTTCTGTTTGGGACACCAGGAGTTTCATGACAGTGGCCACGAGAAGCAAGAGTTGCTTGCCAGCTCCTTCTCTTTGAAGGCTGCCCATTATGTTCCAGTGTCACAGAGGCTATGTGTGTATGTGACTTCCTGCATGGCTTTGGATGAACTGGGATGTGCAGCATGCACAAGGTGCTCATCTGCTGATGCCTTAAAGTAAGTCCCTGATTAGCAGCCACTGGGTGTGGGGATAATATGCTAAAGTATCACTGAAACCAATGTGATGAGACCATGACAATGTTGATCCCAACCTTGATGTAGAGGAGACTTATAGTACACACAAAAAGCTACCTGATAGTAGTTTCCAGTCAATAAAAGTGACTGGTTCAGTTTTTGTTTCCCCTGGGAAGGTGGAAAGAAACTTACAGCCCATTTTGTGTGTGATAGGCCTTATTAATATTTGTTGTGGTGGTTTTTTTTTTGTTTTTTTTTTAAATGCTGGAAGTCTTCATACATTCAGAATGCAGACTACAGCAGCCTCTTCTTGGGCATCCCCAAAGCTGTGCTGAGTTTGATTTTGAGGGTGAGTAGAGCTGAGGAGGCTGAAGTACTCTGTGATAGAGTACCATGTTTTGACATTAATAGGAGAGGAAAGAAGTTTCTGCAGATGAATGAAAAAGAGCATTTTAGATCCTCATGGTGAAATGGTGCAGATGCATAAGTGTGGTTTTTACCCTTTAGGATCTGCAATTGAAGTGGGAGGTGACTTCAACTTATAAAATATCTCCCTGGAGCTCTGGTGCTATTTGAGCTCTTGGCAGAAAAATCCTCATTATCCAGGGTAAGCGTGGAACTGCTTTTCCTGTTCATAGCACAACAGTTCATAGATTTGTCTGTAACTGATCTTGGAGTTTGTAAATGAGTGTGACATGCGTATGATATGAGCTTCAGCTTCTGAGCTTCCCTGAGCTAGGCAGGTGTGCAACGTGCAATGCACACTGATGTTATTTTTGCTGGTAATTTTCATTTGAACTTTGAACGTCGCAGGGTGTTTTTCTGAGTGGTTATGGGGGGGGAGAGTCTCAAAGAACCTCCATTGGAAGCAGCTAACAACTGTGAGAAAAGGTGGGCTACTGTGTTGACAAGGCTGAGATGTAAATAGTATTTCCCTTATACCAGTTCTTTGGCTGAATTCTGGATATTCCATTTAAAGCTGACAATATCATAGAGCTCCATGGAATCAGGCAAACTTTCCTGTGCTCTGTAATTGCAATAGCCTGTAAATAACTTGTATGTGTTAATTCTATTAATTTCAAAGAAACTAAAAGTGGATTTGAGGTTTTTTTCTTGAATGCTATTATTGTCATGTTTTCTGGAAATCTGAGTATTCCAGCTGGAGAACCTCTGCAGGATGTGAATATTTTGACTTGTGGAATTGTCATCTTGGAGTATTAAAGTTCAGTTAAAGGAAAGTGAGTCTTAGTACAGTCAGCACAGACAGCAGATAGATCCAGCAGTTCATGGCAAAGCCCTCAGATCCCCAATTCTAACTGATCACCTGATATACGTTCCTGATGGCTTTGTCAGGACAGTGCCAGCAGAAGAGCAACACAACTCAGTAGTAATTTCTTTGGAGTATTTCCCAGTCTATCTTAGCTTCCTTCCGTTAACTTTGCTTAACAAGCTTCTGAGAAAAGTTTGGATAACTGGTTGTTGCTCCTGAAATAACTACAGTTAATTACATGAAGATTGATGGCCTCCTCTCCAAGAGCCAGCCTTCATCTTTCTGGAGTACTGATGACCTTTCCAGGAAATGGAAATGAGGAAATGCAGTGGGAGATGAATTGGGTAAACAAGATGTAATTTAGAATCCATAAAATTATGGGGAGAGCGAGACTGGTGTGTTTCCCTGCATACCACCCGCCTTGCTGCAGCTTGCAGATAGACAGCGTTAGCTGGTTGTTTACCAGTGATGAAACTGGGGAAGATGAAGCACAAAAAGACCCATAGCCAGCAAGGGGCTGACAATGGGGCTAGCAGAAGGCAGAGGAAAGCACAAGTCTGTAACGTCTTCCCTTAACATCTGGTGAAGGCTACTCTCTTGTAGTCGGAGCTTTCGTTCCCACTGTTGGACATGAGTCAAAACCAAAGGTGTTGCAAAGAGCCTACGGCCTTCTTTTTTTATGTCGTTGGAAGAAAAACAAGCTCATGAATTCCATTAAAGAACAATGAGTGATGTCTGCTCTTGGAAATCTCCGCTGTTAGAAGACCCATTTGTTGAGCTGACCATTAATTGAGATGCCTACAGTACATGACAACAGAGATGTGGAGGAGGCTTTGTTTGATTCCACCTGAGTTTATTGCCCTGAGCTCTGCTGGTGGAAGAGCCATCCTCGAGTGACCATTGGATTAGGAGTGGAAAATGTGCTTGGGTGCTTGTGAGGGAGTCATGCTATTGGAAAATCCGTGGCTTCCAGATAGGCAGCCCCGCACCGTGCTGTGTGATGGTTATCTTTGGGTCAGGCACTGTGTAATTGAAATCGGAGTCCTCAAAATGCATCAAGAGAGCAGAAAGTTGATACGAATCATCTTTTCCCCATGATTGCTGCCTGCTACAAGGTAATTCTGGAAGAATTGGAAAAATCTTATGGAATGCAAAATCAGCTTTACAAATTGACTGTCAGTTTAAAAAAAAAAAAAAAAAAAAAAAAAAACAACAAAACATTCATCCATAAGAGTCTATTTAGATGTTCTATAATAAGCCCAAGGTCCTCTTCAATTAATTAGCAGATGCCAATTTTGAGTTCCATTCCTGAAGCTCCTATCACTAGCCTCCAGGTCCCTGTGGTATCTCACACAGCTTTATAGCTGGCATGGAAATGCCTCATATGGGAGGGGATGTGCTGAGCGAGGCAACATGATGTTTGCTTGGGAGGGTGAGTCAAGTGACATGGGTATATGGAGGAGTGCAAAGGGGTTTTTCATCTTGTTGGAGTGGTGCTGGGGGAATATTAATAATGGGAAGGGAAAGAAAGACACAAAAGGAGATGCCTTATAAATCAAGGATGGCCTCGAGACAAAAGCCAGTCATATGTATTAGGAGTAACTGGTTTCATGTGAGGTTTCTCAATAGCCTCTCTGTGTGGAGGAGACACTGGGGCTTTGTGGAGGGCTGCACGTCCCATAGGGCTGCTGGGTCACAAGCAGTGCATGTGACTGCAGAGCGTTACCCCAGTGTGGGGCTTCACCTTGGCTCATCCAGCTTGGTGGTGGAGCTGAGAGGTGGCGTCTCTGTGGGCATCCTGTCTCAGAAAGCCTGCCTCTGCTCCTCTAACTTTCACAAGAAGGATTGGAGAAGGAAGTTTTTGGTTTGTGGGGGTTTTTTTTGTTTGTTTTTTGTTTTTTTTTTTTTAAGGCTCCATGTTTCTCACTACTGTGGAGTGATGAGGAGAAGGCTTTTCTTGTGGACGCTTTTCACTGGACACTCATATGTCTGAGATTTGAGATAGGAAAGTAACTGCCATCAGTAATTGATTACCTCTGTTAGTCTGCTGAGCACATGGTGATCAAGGTTCCTTTATGCTGAGATGTCTTTCGACCTCTCAGTGCACCATGGGCCCTGAAAACACTAAACACTAGTTTGCTGTCAGCTGAGAACTACATGTGCTCTACTAGAATCGTAGAATCATTAAGGTTGGAAAAGGCATCTAAGAGCATCTTAGTCCAACTGCCAGCCCGTGCCCATAACCTCTCTAAACCATGTCCATCAGTGCCACATCGACCCTTTTCTTGAACACCTCCAGGCACAATGACTCCACCACCTCCCTGGGCAGTCTGTGCCAATCCCTCACCACTCTTCCAGAGAAGGTCTTTTTCCTAATAACCAACCTGAACCTCCCTGGTGCAACTTAAGGCGATTACCTCTCGTCCTATCTCTGTTACCTGGGAGAAGAGGCCAATACCCATCTTGCTACAATATCCTTTCAGGGAGCTGACAGCCCCTGCAAGGGAAGGACATGGTCTGGAGATTTGGGATGCGATGGGAGTCTTGGCAGTGATCTGGATGGAGACCAAAGCTGGGAGAAGAATAGACTGTCAGCAGAGAGACACAAAGCAGATAATGCAAAGATCAAGTGGCAAAAGGGTTTATTGGTGCTGTGAAAAAAGAGCTATAGAAAACAAACATTTTCTTCTTACATTGAGCCAGGAGTCTTATGAAAGAAAATAAAGTGCCTGGACTTTTCAGCCTCTTTTGTCTCTTCACTGTAAATCCCCTCCAGTCTTCCCTTATACTCTGATTTTCCAAGTTGGCTGAGGTTTTGTTGAAGCTGAGCAGGGAGAAATCTTTCCTCTATCTTGTATTAAAAATTGTGCAGCATACGTTCCTATGTTAATTTATTTTTGTCAAGTGACTGATGCTGGATTCTGCTTCAGCTTGGACGTCAGCTAGCTGCTGTATAGTTGTGTTCTCCAATGTGCTGTGCAGGCAATTCACTCCATGTAGTGGAAAAGTGCTTTCACGCCATGACTCCCTGGGACGTTTGCTATTCAGATATGTCCCACAGATACTCAAGGCCTGGTTGGATGGAGCCCTGAGCAGCCTGATCTAGTGGCTGGCAACCAGCACACAGCAAAGAGATTGAAGCTCTATGATCATTAATGTCCCTTCTAACCTAAGCCATTCTATGATGTGTTTGTTGCTGATGTCACTTAACTTTCAGTATCTAAGCTAAGACCCCCACCTTGCTCCCTAATTAAAGGGAGCTCAGCCACAGTGAATTGCCCTGTAGGCACCCCACAGACTCTGGAAGGCCACAGACCAACAATTTCAGGTACTTCAAACAAAGTCATGGGAGCCCTTTCCTGCCTGCAGCCATCCATGCTGCAAGATGCAGAACTTCTCCTTGGTGGAGAACTTCTCCTTTGGCCTGAGAAGAGCTTCTGGCTCTTCCTATTTCAGGAGTAAGAAGCAAGTGTAGAATAATAATTTGAATGAAAACCTAGGAGCCTAATTCACCCTGGAAGACTGTGATGGAGTGGTGGCATTGTGCCAAGGGTAAGCTGGGTCCTTCCTGTTTGTTTTTGTAGCTGAAGGCCACCATGATCATGCCAGTTACTTAAAAGAAAAGTTTGTCTCCCCATCCTGCTAATTAACAGCCTCTGAGAGGCACCCAGAACCCATCTCTGGGGCCTGGAGCGCTGCAAAAGCATGGAAAGGTTAATTGAAGGCAATGGGAAAACAAGAATTCAAACTTTAACCTTCTTGGTCTGCCCTTGTTATGCTAACAGCATGGTGCAGGAAGACTTAATGACTACTCATCACCCTGCTACCTAATTAACCTTCTGCTCTGAAACACAGAGAGCCTAAACAGGGATCTTGCTGCCCAGAGCCCTTTCTGTCGGCAGCCCCAAGGGTTAAGGAAGATATTGCTAAGCTCAAATCCGCTTGGTCAGTGTCTCTTCAGCTTTTGTTATAGGAATTAAGGGGTTTTTCATGATACTTACTGCAATCTCCAGTAGTGCTGCTGAACACCTTGTTTTGCATCAGCTCTCTTCTAGGAGCAGCTGGGAGCTTTGGGGCAAAATAAGAGAATAAGCTGAAGTGTCTCAGTGGGCCGCAGCCATGTGATGGGAAGGAAAAATACAGAAGCCAGAGCGCAAGTGAAATTATGTCACCCCAAGCCCTCCTTGAAAGTGCAGTGTTCTGTAAGGCTTATCTCAGCTTTGTTGGCAGGGCACGAGCATCTTGCTTTGATGTGTCAATGAACTGGAGAGAAGAAAGCACTTTTTGGAATTCATTAATTCATCTTCCAGAATGCTTAACCAGAGCTTAACTTCTTTCAGAGCCACTGCTTTGCTCATATCCTGCCTTGTCTGTACAGAGAGATATGAGGTCATTGGCACAGATGGACTTGGACTGCTGTAAGTCCTGGTGTCTGTACGGTATGTTGGTATGTGGTGTACTGAGAGAGTGTCCACACGAGGGGTATGAGCAGTGGTGATGTTACAACTCTGCTTGCCTTTCTTCTCTCTCCCTTCCCAGAAGCTGCTTTTCTCTGGTGTCCTGCCATGGCATGGATGCCTCTCGTATCACATAATAATTGAGATTGGAAAAGATCTCTGGAGGCAATCTGGTCCAGCCTCACGCTCAGCCAGAGTCTCCTGGGTGATTGCCCACAACCCAATCATAGCTGTGAGTACTTGGCCTTTCTGCTCATGCCTTTCTCTCCCTAACTCATGAATGTATTACTGCAGTACCAGGCTCCTCAGATCCCCAAACCACAATCAGGCATAACCAAAAAAGTTGACAGAGATTGGAAAAAAAAAAAAAAAAAAGCATGGCTTTGTACCAAAGCCAGAACAGGTGGTGGTCAGGATTTCCAAAGAGAAGAACCAGTCCCAGCTGGTGTGCATAAGACCTGCTAGCACCTGTGGCAGCTGGGACTGGGATTAAGGGGGTCCTTAGGTTCCTACTATGGATGAGGCTCTCAGGAGCCTTCACCTGCTATTGGCTGCAGCTCCAAAGTGACAGCTGTTTAATTTAAGCATGGTAGCCCCTGCATGGGGGTGGTAAGAACCTGAAAGTGGTTGCTGCCATTGCCTTATATCGTTCAGTGTGTCTGCACCAACTTGATATTTATACTGAGGAGCACCAAAGAACTAGCAGAGGACCCTGGTAGGGATGTGCTTTGCGAGGTGATGAGGCTGGGAGGGAGGGCTGAAGGTAAAGCCTTCTGAATGTAACACTGAGGTGAATGACAACAGATCTGGAAAGTGCACAGTGAATTTTTGGACTTCAGGGTATCAACTGCTGTGGGAGGAACATCAGGCACCAAGTCAAAGGACAGAATGTGGGATAACTCCTGCTTTCCCTTTCCCATGAAGTGGGAAAAACTTCTCCATGGTGGGAACTGAAGCAAGGGATGAACAAGGAGGCCTTTCCTCCCCTTCAGAATATGGGTTGCTGTTGGAGCTATTTGGAGATTATCGCTGCTTGTTTTGGCCCTGACTTGAGTGCTTTGGCCACCACCTTGCTCAGGTGGCTATTTTTGGTCTTGCCAGGAATGGACTTCCTGAAGGGTAAAATGATGGAGGAAAGAAAATAAACTTCATGTTTTCTGATCTGTAAATAAATAGGAGTTTTTCTTAGTCTTTCCCAGGGTCAGTGGTGAATACAAGCAGGAGGTGGAGAGTGAGTCCTTGTGTCCCATGTCACTGAGTGGTACTGGTGACAGAAAAGGTCCCTTTGGGCAGACCTGCCTGATCCACAAGGATAAAGAGTGAAAAATCACAGTCTCGTGGTGAGGGGTAAGGGAAAGTCAGCCTGCCTTTGTGGGGTTTAAGAAGAACGAGGCCAGAGGTTTCTTTTTGACAACCAGCTTCTTGCTCATACTTGCCACTGTAGTTTCTCAAACAGGGATAATGGGGAGGAAATGGCTGCTAATTGCATTGTTAATCACAGATGCTAATGCTAATCTGCATCCTTGCTCAGATCCCTGCCAACTTTCTGGCTGGAAAGAGCTGTGTGGCAGAGATGTAGCAAACCCATGGTGATTACAGCCCTGTGTGCAGGTGGGAAGGAAGATCTCATGGGGACTTGCTTCTCTAGACAGCAGGATATGGGAAAACTTATTGAAAGCAGGGAGGAAATGTGCATACTTTGGGGAAAAGTCAGTCAGAGGTGAGAGGCAAAACGGGTTTTCTCAGGGGAATTGGAAAGCAAAAATTAAGTCAAACTAGTTGTTCTGTTGGCAGCTTAAGCCTGGTGTTGGTCTCTTGGCTTGTAGTGTGATTTGTTCAGGGTGGCTCTGGGAGAACAGGAAAGTGTCAGGGCTGGGGATGCTTCTTGCTGGCTGCTGCCACCTCCTGGGGACTGACTTTGGCCATGTGAAGTTTTGGGGCTGCTGCCATTGAGATCGTCCCAGGAAAAAGAGGCTTCTACCCAAGAAAAGGGAAGGAGCTTTTCCCTTTGGAAACATGTTTTCACAGCTTGTTTCCTTAATAAGCACGATGGGGAGATATAAGCATGGATGGAGGGCTGTCTGGGGAAGAGTTGGGAGAGCGCATAGCTGCCTTACAATATCTGGTGTTGGGGGCCATGTGGCCTGAAAGTAGAGCTTGCAAATGACAGGAGCCCTGTTATGGGTCAGAAGCAGGTCCTCGTGGAACAGCCCTAGCCCTGATTTCATTCAGCTCCTGCTGGTGACAGTGTGTCCCGTGGACAAGCATTCCCAGGCGTCCTGGCTGGCTTCTCCAGGACTTCTCCCAGCATTACCAGAGTGGGAAATCTAGACCACAGAGCTACAAATCTGAATGGCATCTTGGGGTAACGACGGTGAGAGGCTCTGCTCTGCACTGCAGCTGATTGCAGTGACCCCGATGCTGTTGGGCACTGGGCACACCGTCCCATGTGCTACCAAAGCCACCAGGAGCCCCACTCACTCCTGCAACCTCCAGCTGCCCGCACCCAGCCTCAGGGCGAGGGGCTGGTGTCGGCCAGAAGATGGTGCTGGTAGGAAAGTGATTAAAGACGTCGCTCCGTTTCTGCCAGCGGAGTTCGGAATTGTTCTCCCCCCTCCCCCCCATACGAGATGCTGTAAAAATAACTCAACATGTTTAATGGTCCCGAATCTACCACCAGAGTTATTTATTACATCCAGCAGGTTACTGAGAGCTAAACTGCAGTAACTCGATACTTGCGAGGCAAAGGCTGCTTCTGGGCAGAGGATTCTCTGGGTCACTAATGGAAGCATAACCCTGATTGATAATGGTTTTAAGCTTATTTATTTTTCCCCAGGATCCTTCTCATAGCATCCTCCTGCCTGGCTTGGCTAGACTGCCCCTCGGTGGGGTAACTCTGGGGATTCCCCAAGAAGAAGCAAATAGTGAGCTGGGCTCCACTTCTGGGGAAGGTGTTTTATTTTTATTTTTGGATAGGTGAGATTCCTCTTCTGAAGGCAGTAGAAATGCAGAACTGTCTCTTTGTGTTGTAGCTATTGGCCTGCCTATGCAGTGCTGCTTTCCTGGGGTGCTGTCACTTCTGCAATAGGTAACGAAGCCACACCAGCATCTCTGGTCCTTCTGGATGCTGCTGCTCACTGTGGCCACGCTCTGATTCTCCTGCCTGCAGGGATCTCAGTTCCCAGTGCAGAGCATAACCTGCCCCTATCCTATGGTAGGACATGGTAAAGCCATTGACTATGTCAATGCAGACTCCTCACATCTGTGTACCTGCCTGAGACTGCCAGGAGGCAGAGGTGGTGGCAGGTCCTTCTGGCCTTGAGCAACAGGGCAGGGACTGAGCCTATGACACCATTCACATTGAGATGCACTCACCAAAGCTGCTTGAGGTGAAAGCAGCACCCTTTCCTGCTCATCCCTACCAGATACTAGCTCCCACCTGACCCCTGCTGTATATGGAACCCATCACTCACTGCCATTGTGGTGGCAAGATTCAAAAAGCTATAACAGTGAGCAGAGCTCTGCTTTAGTTAGAGTGCTGTTTCTTTATCACAATCCTAAGCCTGCTTGTGGCTTTCAGGTGGATGTCTAGCAGCCTCTACACAGAGTAGAGCTTGTTGCATGCTGAGAGCTTGCACAGGAGCTCATTCTATGCCCAGTCTTTTAAGTGAGCCTTTCAAGCTGGGATAATTTAAATGGGAGATTTCCAGCTGCTTGATGGAGCATGTTGTTGAGTCCTCCTACCAGGATCATGCTCGAGCTAACTGGAAGTGATCTGACTGGGGCTCAGTTCCACTGGGGCACCTTGGGGAGGCCACTGTGGGCCTCCATACTCCAAACTGCAAAATTGAGCCTTGAAGCCCTGTTCCTGAAGTACCCAGGAGGCTTGCAGGTGACAAGGCAACCCTAAGCACACTAAGCCCTGCTCTCCAGGGTCAGAATGAGTTGCTCCAATTCCAACAAGACTGGGGGGACCAGTACAGTCTATGTTCCTGTTGGTGACTGAAAGCAGCTTTCTAGTACTAGCTGTCCCTTGGCATCCCTACCTTCATGTGAAGCTACTGATGGTCAGGCAACAAAACCAGAGCTGAATCCTGCCTTTGTGTCCTGGATTTTTTATTGAAGAAAACCCTCCTCTGATAAGCTGCAGACCTCTGGCTGTGAGGAGGCATGCAGAGCTCTTCATCTGAGCTGTCCTTGAGCCCTACAAGCATCTCTTCTGGAGATGATGACACCATTTGGCTTGGTTCCTATGCTGGGACCAAGCCAGTGTAGGGGCACCTTAGGAATGTGCCCCTCTTCCAAGAGATGCTGAGACTGGCTGCTTTTCCGCATTCTCCTCTTCCAAATCTAGCACCATCCAAATCAATCCTGCCACCATAATTCAGGCAGTCTGTAGGGAAGGCCTGTTATCCCTTTATATCCACACTGGTTTTGAGGGCTTAATCCTGGACCCAGCCTGACCAAAGATGCTATTTGAGAGCAGCTGGCAGCACCTTCTCCTCTACTTGCCCAGCTCAATTCTGCCTGGTTTCTGCAGTTCTCTGGCTTCTCCAAGGCAGCACAGCAATCAGGGCTGTACAGCATCATTAGTGGGGCCAATCATACAGCTTTTGTGTTTGGGGAAACAAATCAAACCCTGTAGGTTTTTGTGCTTGGATTACTAGCATCTGTTATTCCTGAAGGTCAGTACTAGTGCTGGACGGTCTTGCATCTTCCTTGGATGCCTTTCCTCTGTAGAACTGTAGGGGAGGATGTAAAGGAAGAGGGTGAGATGGGCTATGGAGCTTCCAAAGCTAGTAAATGCTGGTGTTGGTTTTTCATGTAGTTTAGTCTTCAGCCTTGAAGACCATCTGTGTGCAGATGGCTTTGAGCACTGACCCAGGATGAGCTGGGGAGGCTCCAGCGTGACTTGAATTATGCCCGTGGAGCCAGGCTGTTCCAAGAGTCAAAAAGGGATCTGCACCCACAAATCTGCAGGAAAGGAAATGTGACAGCTGATGGAGATGTAGCCCTCCTAGAAGGGTGTTATGGTGAGAGAATGGCTCTGGAACTAATTTGAGCTTATCAGAGAATTAAATCACTATCCTATAGGATAAGTGCATAGTTATGGTCCCAAGGCTCCTGGACCACATGAAATAAGTAGGTGGGAGTCAGTCCCAGGTGCTGAGCAGTGTCAAAGGGAGAAGGGCTTGTCTTTGTATATTGGGACTGGGGCTCCTACAGGACTACTGTCCCTTCTGGAGTGGGGGATGCTCAGTTTGGACATCCTTTCTACTGCAAACCATCTCCACTGGGATCCCTGGGCCTATTATAGCCTGATTAAATATTAAAACAATTCATTTTGTACTTAAACTGTTTTGAAGGCTCCTGCTGATGATGACTTTGAAGTCTGTGGCAAAAGGGTTTGCTCTCATTTTTTCCTCCCCCCTTCACCTCCATCCCCACCTTTCCCCAGGCAGGAATGGGAGAGTATTTCTCTTCTACCATTAGCCCTCATCCAAACCACATGGCTCTGCACCAGAAGAAGATGCATGAAAGGCACCCAGTCACTGGGATATCCTTGACAGTAGGTGGCTTATAGGGGTGAGCTCAGGGGTTGTCCATCTCTGTATGCCAGGAGTCTACCTGTGGCCACTTCTCCCTATCCTGTGTTGCAGCAAGAAGGTGAGGATAGCTCCAAGGAGACCAGGAATTGATCCAAGCCTCCTGGGAGGAAAGCCCAGGGTGGGACCCTAGCACTGAAGGGATGTTCGAACACCTGGTGAGCTCAGGGCTTAAATTTCAGGTTGCACCCTATTTGTTTTTTCACCATCCGGTCCCATGAGGCCTGTACCTCCTCTGCCTGCTATAGATGAAGGAAAAGTTGCCAAATATTTTGTCTCTGCTGAAGCAGCCTTCCTTCTCATGCCTTCCCTCCCCCGCCTTCAGCCCCATCTTTTACATCTGTTGTATGTGAAATCCAGCAAACTCTCAGCAGAGCTCATTACTCACGGCCCACTGCTCTGAAGAGGGCTGAAAGGTCCTGCATGTAATGATTTGGAGGTGATTTGTATTTAAGATGCTTGGTTTTCAGATGCTGGGGGAGGAGGAGGGAAATTAAATAATTAAAATCTGGTGGGGAAGGGATGTGGAGAATCCTGGATAGAGGGAGAGGGCAGCAGCTTTTCCTGATCCAGAAGTGTTTGAGTTAATAGTTATCAGTTACACAGAGGCTGGGTTAAAACCTTGGAGTGGAGGAAAGTTACAGAATCAATTGTGTTGAAAGAGACCCTTAATGGCCATCATTCCAACTCCCTTGCAGTGAGGAGGAACACCCACAGCTCCATCAGATGCTCAGAGCCCCATTTCTGAGGGATGGGGCACCACCACCTCTCTGGGCAAAATCTTCCTTGTGCCTATAGAGAATGAGAGCATGCCTCAGGTGTGGGGAAAATTGGTCTGTGTAAGGTGAAACAGGCTGCCATAGCAGTCTTGGTGGTATGTGGTCATGTTTTCAGCAATAAAGCCAATTTACCTTCTCACATCTTTGGGAAATCCTGCTGCTCCCAAGTGGTTGGCAAACTCCCTCCAAAAAGAGTGAGCAAGGCTGGAGAGTAGTACCCATGCAGGGCAGGCTTGGCAACCCTGAGTCATACAAAGAATGTGGCTTGCTGATACGAAATGTGCAGTATGATCCTCATGGAGCAGTTCTCAAGGTCTCAAAGCAAAGGGAGAACCCATGGGTGCAGCTCATTTTGGGTGGAGAGACTGAAGCACTGAGGGTGGGAATTAATTGCTTAGGAAAAGATCTGGTCATCTGAATGCCACTTGCCTGGAAGTTCAACAAACTTGGCTATAGGGCTGGACTTGGTCTAAAACAACTGTATTCCACAGAAGTTCCATGCAGCCCATTTCCTTCTCTTTTGAACAAATGAACAAAAAACCTTTGTCTGATTCCTCATGGTGGGTCCCAGCAGGACTTGTTGGCTTCTGAAAGCCAAGGGACACATTCAGGGTTCATTCTGCCCTTGGACTTGAGGCTTCACTTCCAAGGGCTGCCTTTAACCCCAACCCTAACTTGTGCCTGGGAGGAACCTGTACCTCACCCTGGCAAACCCACAGGTACAGATTTCCTTCCTGATGCCAACAAGCTGCCAACAAGCCCCTGGTCCCTGGAGGCATGCAGATAGCCCATTAAAGCTGGGGAGGCCACTTTTATTCAAATCCTCCAGCCTCAGATCTGAGAATCAAGTCAGATTAAGCTGCCTGATCCGAAGCTAACGAGTCAGGGAATTAGAGGCAGAAATCAATAGCTTGGGAAGATCTAATGCTTTTACACGTGCTGACTGTGTATTTACTGGCTCTGTACAAGGAGTGGGTAAGTCTGAGGAACGTCCCCTTAATTCTGGTGTTTAAACCCATGCAGGTTCTCCCCCTGATGTCATTTTATCTCCCAAGGCACAGGTACTGGAAGTTGTTTTTTGCCTGCATCTTCTCTGAGCATCACACTTTCACTGGGAAATACAGTGCTGGAGCTATGAGCCCGGCCTTGATACAAATAAGTGTAAGAAAATTAGTTTCTCTTAATCTGCCTGAATACCTCAAAAAGCCTTTTCTGCTGATTTCTGGGGCGAGGACAAACAGCACTTTTGTTCTCCCTCCCCCCAGCGCTCCCAGGCTGTGCAGCTGGTGCCCCGCTCTGCCCGCAGCGGGAGGCTCTGTCTGTCCGTCCCTCCGTCGCTGTGTCCAGCAGTTGGAGCGGGTGCTGGCAGATGGCTGGGGAAGAGCAGGGCTTTCTCTTTGGAGGCTGCGATTAAAAGCGCTCCAGTGATGCTCGTGTGGGCTGTGGGTTGTTGCTCCCAGCAGCCGCTCAGGCTCCATTGGGGAGTTAAAAGGGGAGATGTTAGTGTAGCAATGGAAGATGCTGTTGGAGCCCAGATCGGATCCCAGGCTCAGCAGCTCGCTCACAGTGCTTGTTGTGAGCGCTGGTGCCCAGCAGATACAGCCCGAGCCCTGGCTTAAGGGTGATGCTGAAACGGGTAAATCATTTCAATTTCAGCAAAAGAAAAGTGTGTATTTAGAAGCAACCATTCTGATGTTTTTCTAGCTTCCAGCAATGGAGCATTTAGGGTGTCCCATATCAGCAGGTTAACTTGTTGCCTTAAACATCTTGGAAAACGTATTATGTTGCACATAAAGAATAAATAGAATAAAGACAAGGGATGTCTGAAGTATGGCACTGGTAGAAATATTTTCCTGGAAAACAAAAATCAGTGGTAAATAGTGTATTGCAGAGCTGCACATGAGCAGCTGGAATGAGCCCTAAATATTTATTATTAATACCAAAGCTGTTTATTTTTTGACATATTAAATAGGTCATATATCTCATCTAATAAAACCTCTGTGTAAAACGCTGGCTCTGCTGGGCTGGGAAAAGATTTTCTTTTGAGGTCTGAATAGAGCGAGAATGTAGGAGTTCTTACATTACTCAGAAAATAAAAATTAAAGCCTTTGGTCATATTTGCTCAGGTTGGTAAGATTCTCCTTCCCCTGTGACCCAGAAGCGTGCTCAGAGTAGGGGATATGGGTTCAAGTCTTGTCTTATCCAGGGATTCCTTGTGTCAGGATGGATAAACCACTTAACCTAGACTGGGTTTCATTCTAGAAATGGAACTGCACCAGTGCACCCACTGGGATGATAAAAGCGATGGGGAGGCACACAGTGACAGCAAGTACTCTTCTCCCCCTTAGGAGACATCATTAAGCAAATATCTACAAAGCTGCCCCAGCTTCAGAAGCCGAAAGCTCAAAGTTGGCTGGATGCTTAAGGGCATTAGGACCTAGTTGCTGCCAAGCCTAAGTGTTGGGGATGGAAGAAACATTGTACAACACCCCCTGCATTTTAAAATCCCCATCCAGTGGCATTAACCCCACATCAATCTGCCTAAGTCTTCTAGGAGTTCAGGAAAGTTGAGTATCCTCACTAAATTTCTTTCCAAATGCAATGAAGCCTCTATTCCGAGCCTCTCAGCAATGGCACTGAAATGGAGAGTTGATTCTGCTTTAGCCACTAAGTGGTATTAACCCATATCCACCCTTCCTGCCTCAGTTTCCCCACCTTCCAAATGACAAATTTCCTTTTGCTCTAAGAGTTTAATATAATTGTATTAACAATCCATGGCCTTAGAATCACAGAATCACTAAGATCATTAAGTCCAACCATCAACCCATCCCCACTAAACCACGTCTCTCAGTGCCACACCTCCAATGAACACCTCCATGGATGGTGACTCCATCATTCTCTGGGCAGCCCGTGCCACTGCATTACTGCTCTATCTGGGAAGAAATTTTTCCTAATATCCAACCTGAGCCTCCCCTGGCACAACTTAGGGACATTCCCTCTCTTCCTATTACTAGTTACCTGCCAGGATTATGAATATAGGAGAGCAGAGTTGGGAAGCGTAAGGGACATGAGTGAAATATAGGGGTTTCAACAAGTCTTGAGGGTTGTGATAGGCATTTGAGTTTAGTTTGCTGCCTTCAGACAGGTGGTGGTGTTTCTGAAGGACAGCTATTTCCAGTAGGTCTGATACATTTTTGTTCTTCAGAGCTGTAAGCAGCATTGGTTGAGCACATCTTCCCCTGCTGCATCCTTGTGAATGCCCAGCCTCATCACCTCTGGTCTCACCATCCTCTTGTGGATACCATTAGGGCCTCCAACCCTCTGCAAATTCTCTTTGCTATTTCTTGATTTGTTTTCTGCCCAATCCAGACCTCAGTACAAAAGCCAGCCCTGGACTCTCTGAGTGAAGCATCCCCACTGGCTGAGCTCATTATCATATCTTGTTAGAGATTCTGGGTTTTCAGCTGATTCAGTTTGTACTCAAGTCAGACTATGCATGTGTTAGCACACTCACTGGCCTGGCTTGGCTTTGTGTATGTTAGAGCTTTACAAGATGGGTCCCAAGTAGGATTCAGGGTGTGTTTAACCAGGGCAGACTCAACCATCTTTATTTTCATAGAATCATTAAGGTTGGAAAGACCTCTAAGGTCATCTAGTCCAGTCATCAGCCCATTATCACCATGCCCACTAACCATGTCCCTCAGTGCCACATCTAAACATTTCTTGAATCTGTTGCAGTGCCTCACCATTCTTTCTAAGAAGAAATTTTTCCTAGACTAGAAATTTTTCAAGACTAGAAATCTCATTATTCCCATTGACTGCTGCATTGAAACTGACATGCTTCCCCAAAAAACCACTGAACCCCTTCCAGAGGAGCACGTGGGTTGTAAAGCAAAAAAAAAAAAAAAAGAAAAAAAAGCTTCTGCCACCCAAATCCCTCCTCTGTATTCTGGACATTGGCTACACTATGTGTAAATTCACCCTGTGCTGTTAACTCCTGCGCTAGGGCTGAGCTCTTTTCAATGTGCCACGTAAATGCTGCTCACCACGTATTTACATTGAACGTGTTGCCCCACTGTACATTAACATTTAAAACAAAATCGCCAGCCCCATCACAAGCATCACTCTGAGGGAAGGCAGCACAGCATAGACATCGTGTAAGTAATTTGTTCAACATTGGTGATAATAAGCTACGCGGAGCAATAAGAACATAAACACAGGGCTTTGTGTGAGTGTGTGTGTTTATTTTTTTCTCCCTTTTTCTTCTTTTTCTTTTCTTTTCTTTTTTTTTTTTTTTTTTTTTTTCCTAAGGAACCTCTGAGGGAAAAAAAAAAAAAGAAAAAAAAAAGCCATGAATGATTCATAGATGCAAGGGGGGAAAAAGACGAAGAGAGAGAGGGAGAGAAAGAGAGATTAAGAGAGAGAAGCTTCAAAGTGACTGGAGCGGATTTGAAGTCCTGAGCGTTCCTGTGCTGGGCAGGCCAGCAATTCACCAGAGAGACCCCGTCAAGCTCCCCCCATCCTTCGCCCCGGCCTCATCCCTGCTGCCTCCTCCTCCTCCTCCTCACCGCCAACGCAGCCTCCCAGTCGCAGGTTCAAAGTTCAGCAGCATCTAATGATGGGAAGGCCTCCCAAACCCTCTGTGAGTGGCATCTGTTTATTGGCACGGCCCTTCCCTGGTGGTTTAGCCTGGCTTAAAATAAAGTAAAGTAAAAGAGGGGGAGGAAGAGTGGAACAAGATGCAGGGTTCTTTAAAAAAAAAAAAAAAAAAAAGTATAAAAAAATCTACTGGTGATGAAGTGCCTTTGATTCTGAATATTAAAAGAGCCCATTAGATTTAAATGTAGTGAGAATATTAACGCTACTGCCTTGATTTGTATTCACTGGCTACCACGGGTACACTTTGGGAACGTGAAAGAAAAATATGGCTCATTACTGGGTGGGATGCTGGCTTTCCCAGCAAGGAGCAGCCAGAGACAGAGGGCCGGGTTGTCCCCTCTCCATCCCGTGCTCCTGGCCATCAGAAGCATGGGGGCTTCCAAAGGCATGACTGGTGGGATCACCACCTGCATGGTTAAAACTCATTATTCTTTTGCAGAAAAATTCGGGCATTTCAGAACTTGGTTCTGCTGTGACCAGAATTAAGGAGTATCCTCTTCCAGGTAATCCAAGTCTCAAAATTTTTGTTTCCCCTGTTTTATTTAATGTAATTACATTTTTGCTCCTTCAGCTTAATGATATAATAGAATTAAATGCATGAGCTATCATGGCAGACCTGCAGAGGAAGTGAGTGAAGTCCAGGGCAAATCCTGTAAGACCTGTTTTTGTTTATACGTCACAAAATAAATGACACAACAATGAATGGCTAATACTCTAATTAGCATTACACGCTGACTTTATTTTATTAATCAAAGGCTGTAACAGTCAGTGGCCTAATGAAACAGCTTGATGTTTTAATTCTTCCAAAAGAGAAAAAGAGATAAGGGCTCGGCGCTAATTAGAGTAGCAGCTGATTTCTAGAAAAAGAAAATCTGAAATTGTTGCCTGGCTAAAACAAGGATATCAAACACTGCAAATATTCCAATTTACAAAATGAAAAGAGCAAAAAATAAAACCAGAAGCTTTTAAGATGTTAAGAATGGAAGAAATAATAGGTAGCTATACTGTCATCTCATAGTATGTCCTGAGTTGTCATTAGTACTACCAAGTACTGGGACATGAGGTGTTCCAAAAGAAATAGAAAGAAATCATATTGAACAAATAACACTGTTCCAAGTATTAGACCTCAATTAATATTTGTATCATTGTAAAGTTGCAGGAATTTCTGAAATACTTTTAGGATTTTGAATACCCTAAATCCAGTGGAAATCAGAATCAGAAATTCTGGCAAGAATATTTTCATTTTGGCTTGAGCTTTTTTAGAAGGAAAACTTCAGTGCTGAGGTTTTCTAAGGGGCCACATCTAAGCAGAGAGTGGACAGTTATTGGAACCTCTAAGGAATAGGTGCACAGAAGAGGTTTGTTGTCTGTTTTAACGGATGCCTCCCTGGCAGCGTGTGTCCTCCACGCAGATAGCCCACTGCTTAGCTTGTTCCTGGCAACTGGAAAGACAATGGGGATGTAGACTGGACAGCCACACTGTGGGTGTTCCTCACAAACAGCCAGCTGCCAAGTCTCAAAAAATTAAAGAAAAGTCAGACTGGAGTTGGAGCGAAGCAGCTGATCTCACCATAACAACAGCAAACATCGACTTAGACAAGTCTGGGTTTCCACTCACAGTTCTTTAATCAGTCTCAGCATACAGGTGGATAACAAGGTAAGGAATAGTTCATCATCAGCATGAGGTCTGGGTACATCAGGACATATTGACAATGATGTACTGATCAGTCCATTATCTCAGGCTTCTCTTGTTCAGCTCTTGGCATGTTAGATCTGGACAACCACTTCTTTGGTTGTGAGCTTCACCCAACTTGCCTGCTGGACTTGCTGTGGACGTGTGTCACTCAATGTGACATCTACACTTTTCTTGAACACCTCCAGGAATGGGGGTTCCACCACCCCTCCCCACAGCCTCCTGATCATCTGCAGAACTTACTGACCACTGTATCTGAATCTCTAGAGTAACTACAGACCAGGCAGGGCATAGCAAATTTGCAGAGCAGATGGTCTGAGATGTTCTTGGACTTCAAACAGAGAAGTCTAAGGAGAGGGACCAAGCATAACTCCACTCCAAATTTGTTGGTAGTGCCTTGAAAATCCCATGCCTATGCATAATGACTGGTGTAAAATGGATTGTATCACCTCCCAACTCCTCACTCTCGATGTCTGAGCTGAAGTTTATTCTTTTAGCAAAAGCTTGTGAAGTGGTTGATCTCAATGATGTTGGACCAGCTTGTACTAGCAGGACTGTGCGGGTACATTGCCACTGTGTAATGTGATTTCCCCCAGAGGAAAATTCCTTTGCAATGCACAGACATATAAGGAAGCACAATTAACTTCTCTGGAGGAGCCTAAAGCCTGCTTTCCTTGAGTGTTGTGTAATTAAAACCTCAGTCTTGTTAATACATTAGTGAGATGTTTGCATATAATTCATCAAATGTTTATGAAAATGCGTAACAAATAATCTTGACAAACAAGTTGCTTAATTGAGATAAGGGATGGGAAGCCTTGTGAATTTTTAATAAAAAGGGGGAAAGAAAGCACGCTACGTTAATCAGATGAAGTTATCTCATTCAATATTTTCAAGTGACTTATCCAGTGCACATTTTATTTAATATATTATACAAAAGGAATAACTTGATCCCCCAATGAGATCTGTGTAGAAAATCCTCTCTTGCAACAAACACAGCATTTGGCTTAAGGCATTCCCGAGCTATTGATCAAAATCCTATGTTTTTGTTCTTGACAGATAAGAGCACTGAAATTTGCCTGGGATTTGCACTTGCTCTAGCTGGAAGAGGAATGGCCAAGCCTGAGTGTCTTTCTCCAAGTAGGTAGTTAACTGTTGAACAGAATCAGCAATGGCATCAATATACACACCATGGAAGCTGGTTCAGCTCTGGGAAAAAGAGGGGTTCCATTCAGATTAAAAGCTTCTTACCCATTTGATCAAGTGAGAACAGAGCTATTCCACCATGACCACCTCCTCCGTGGCTAATGCCCTTCCCACCATACTTTTTTTCTGTTAGTCTGTTCAGTTCATTAACACAGCAAAGTTCAATTAGGCAAGTTTATTTTTGGCCTGAACTTTGCTTGGTAATTCCTGCTTCTATTTCAATCTTGAAAAAGCTTTTGACTCCTAGAGCCTCCTTGTCTTGCCCAAAGGTGTCAGGCTCTTTTTTTTTCTAACTAGTTTGCAATGGCTTGGAGCAAGAGTGTGTGAATCTGTTCATATTACAGCACCAGTGTAAGAAATCTCTATCTACTAGATAGATACCTATGCACCATAGGGAGAGACAGTCTGGTCCCAGATTAGCTTGTTTTTTCCCCCACCCACCTCCTTAAAATTACAATGGGATCTTACAAATATTTAAACCTGAATCCAATGGGAAGAGATAATGGACTAGATGGTTCAGGAGCAGTGCTTCCCTCTCCTCTTCCTTCTTGTCCTATCATGTGTGGGGTAGGAAGAATAAATCCCACTTCTCTCCTTGGTCTTACACCTTGACCAGCTCTGTGGGGAACATGACTGGGTTGTAATGGAAGGGATGGAATAAATGAGTTTGGTGCCAGCTTGGGTGGGGATTTGAGCAACCTGGTATAGAGGAAATGTCCCTGCACATGGCAGGGGAGGAAGAAGATGACCTTTAAGGTCATTTCCAACACAAACCATTCTGTAATCCACAGAATCATAGAATCCCAGAATTACAGGAGTTGGAAGGGACCTTTGAAGTCCAATTCCATCTGCCTGCTCAAGCATGTTTGATGATTCTATGAATACCCATGGAGGACAAAGGAGGAGCAGTGGAATAAAGTCCTCGTTGTCAGCCGTGGTGGAGTTTGCTGACCATGCTGACAATTCCTCCTCTTCCCAAATGTCACTGTCACTGTTGCACTTCTGAGCTGATGTTTTGGTATTTGTCTGACTAAAGACTTTCCAACCTCCAACCTGTAGAGGCTTTCTTGGCCTCTACACTGGGACTGATTATTTATTTGTTACCAGCCTCGTGGAGGGCAAGTTTCATTCTGAACCATGAAAATCTGCTGTTCAGTAGAAGTTCAGGGTCAATAATACTAATTCTCATCCCAAACACCACTACCATCATTGGCATTAGATCAGAAATGCCTGTGTCTTGGATGAATACAGTGTTAAATCTGACCCATCAGATCTGGATTAGAGCATCAACACATCATCTTTCAGTCATTTTGTATTTTCCTACTGGGCCCTTGTGTCTCCTGCACAGTCCTTCTCTCATCCCAATTCCTTCCATCATCTTGTCCAGCTGCAGCCATCCAAGCACACCATGTAGGCATCTGTTGGTGCAGGCAAGAGGAAGCTGCAATTAGGAGCTGGAGGTGAAAATTGCTCAGAGTCAACAAAGCTCACCCTGGCACGTATGATTGCACTCCAAAGGTACTTGCACACAGCAAGCCAGTGATGAAGAAACATAGACTACGTAGTTTAAAAAGCTCCCAGCCCAGAGTCAGCATTTCTACCCTGACCTGCCTCATGTATTATTTAGCACGGACTTGTTGATGCGCACTTATATTTTTTTCCCTGTGGAGTTGATGATCTTCCTTCCCCTTAACAGCCTTGCTGCTCTCTCTCTGCACAGACGCCATCATCAGTGGGCTGTGGATGGACCAGGGCTGGGCAAGTGCTCACCACTGGGGTTCAAGAATGCAGGGTTAGAGGATGGGCACCATGGCCATACCGGCACTGGCAAAGGTAGGGGAATGAAGTGTGCGGCAGAGATGGGAGAGGGGTCTATGGAAGAAAGAGAAGTGGGAGAAGTGCAGTTGGAAGTGAGTGGTGTTAATGAAATATTCAGCAGTGGTGGGCCTAGACGCATTGCCGAAATTGCAGAAGCAGAGATGATTAATATTTAACAGGGTAAGCTGCCACTTGGCTGCTTTCTGCACATAGATTCCACCCCCACGTACACACACACCACCTCCCTCCGACTTCCCACCCTCTGGCTCCCCCAAACTCCGTCTTCTGCCACTCTTCTCTGACTCAAGCCAATGGCTTCTACCACCGTGCTCTGCTTGGGGGAGGTTCTCAGACCCTCCATGAGGTCTGCACAAGGGAGATCAGGTCCAAGGGCTGCCTGGTGGGAAAAGTGCCAGGACGGGGGGAAGGTAGTCGAGAGAAAGCACATCATTTATTTTTCATGTGGATGGGAGAGCAGGTTGTCCTATTTAGTCACATTAGATGCTCTGTTAACACAACAGGAAGAAAAAAAAAAGAAATAGAAAGGATGGATTAATGCTTGCAGCAGAAGGAGACTGCTCTCTGGTTCTCTGGGCAAACAGGAACTGGTCTTTCAGGGGGTTAAGTGTTTTGGCTCCAGTTGTGTCTCCCATGGGGTGACCCATGTAGGTGATGGACAGCTGAGAAAGGGAATGTGCAAGGCTCTTCATCAGCTGGTTTGGTGCAGGTGGAATGGCCCTAGTGTGGACTGATATTAGGTATACAACCACCCACCCCTTCATCTGCAGGGATAGGTGATTCCCTACAAACTCTCCTCATGAACATCTGCACAGTTTCCTTCTGATCATTTTGCAAACCCTCCTGAAACTCTTCTCTGCTTGGACACCTCAAGAGATGTGACAGTGGTTGTACTGTTAGTGTGCTCAACAAGGTGTCACTGCATTTTGAGCTCTTTAGAAATCAGCGTCCTTCCATCTGCTGCCTTCTGTTGTGCATTTAGGGAGGTGCTGTTCAATCTAGGAGTCATCTCTGTGTTCAGGATCTTTGATGCCCTTGGTACAGATAAGTCTTAGCCCATTTGTGCAACCTCGGTGCTGTAAATCAACTGATTTATTAAAAAAAAAAAAAAATTACAAGAATATTTGTGGTCCAGCTACTTTCTGGGGTCATTAATATGAAAATGACTTGGAGTAAATGAGTGTATTAAGTTGGGACTTGGAAGGATGTAACAAGTCTGAATCGATACAGATGAGATTTCTGAGAGCAGGTTCGTGTCCCAGGTTCTGCAGATACACTCAGTGAGTGAACACGAATCATGGCACAGGTACATAGGCTCTGTACAAATCACAGCTTCTTTAAGAACAAAGTATGTTGTGGAAAATCTGGTCTTATCCAGCTCTGTCCATGAAATCAGGGAGGAGTGTCCCACTAGAAAGGAAACCAGGATGTTTCAGTGAATTTTGAGAAGCTGAAGAAAACTAAATGAGGGTATGAGGAAAATCACAGTACATATTTTCTTTCTCCCTGTATCTTGGTCTGTATTTGAAATGTTAAAAACACTGAAGCAAGACCTTGAAGCCTTCTACTTGGCTTCAGTTCCAGGACCAGTTTTCAGGTATTTGAGCCAATTAAGCATCATCATCTAGTCCACTGCCTTCACTCTTCAGCTCAAGGCAGAGCAGCAGCATACTGGAGGAGCTCTGGCGTGCTTCAGTGAAATGACCATCTTTTTCCATGCATATCAGGATGTGACCCAAAAGAGAGAATGGAAGGTGCCCTGGGGATCCAGGTAGCAGTTCCAAAAATGGAAGCAAGGGTTGTTCATATCTTACAGAGACAGAATCAGCCACTGGACAGAAAGGAAATCATAGACAATGTGGCTACTTGATTAAATATGCAGTTTAAAGGAAGAGGAGTCAAGGTTGTTGAAGAAATAGAACAGGATGGCCATTTGCTTGATGTTCCCATGCCTGATGGCTGTACCCACTCATCCCTTCTGCTGCCATGCTATGGCAAGAATTAATGGGCATGGATGTGGAACGTGAAAACCGGATGCAGGCAGAAGCCGGGCCATCTGTGGCAGGAGGAGGAACCCCTGTCGAACGTCCCAGAACTAGTGAGAACAGACAACTTGATTTCTATTGTGTAAGTGGGGATTTGTCCGCAACGGTACAGTAACAACTAGAATTAGAAAGGAAGAAAGAGTGAATTCTTCTTTCATCCCAAGTGTGTTCCCTCCAGGGCAAAGGTCAAGTGCATTGTGTGGCCGTGTTTGGATTCAGAATAAAATAAGTGACAAAGGCGAGAACCTGGGGCACGCACAGGGACTGAATAAAGAGAAGTGTGGGCTAGACACCAGAAACCACTCTCTCACCCTAGGGGTCATTAACATGTGCAATAGGTGACCTCATGACATGGTGCGGGGGCAATAGAGACACTAATGTGAGTCATTTATATGCTGGCTTGAGTGTATTCAGCTATCGATAACAGCATTTTTCTGAGCATAGTGACCAGCTCCTCTGGTAAAATGGAGATTGTCCCACTTGTTCACGCAGTATGCCAGCAGTTACTCTCAGCTGCTCAGATGTCTTCCCTGTTTCTCCATAGGAGAAAAAGGAAAAAACAAAAATAAAAATAAAAAGGCAGTGCACAGATTGTCTCCCTGTTCTGTACAGAATCTGTAGATAGAGTTCATTCTGTGCTTTCTAGAGAAAATGCTAGGCAAAGGCTTCAGCATAAAGCATGAAGTGCTGATGGAGGTGAAGTTTGTCCAAAGCTTTTCTAGAGAGAGAATCTACTGACCTAATAAAACTCTGGTAAATGGAGCAGGATGGAGGCCTCAGAAAACTCATCTTTTGTTTTGAAGGTTGTAAACCCCTTGCAGGTAAACATCTGTCTTACCATTCCTCAGCATCTCCCTTGCCCACCTCCTTTGCCCTGACTAGCTCAATGCTGGCTGATTCGCCTTTAGCTTGTTGCCTGACTTGACACCAAAGTAGGATGCTGTACTGCACAGACCTCACTTTCTTGGCTAAGGGTGGTTGAGCTGGCTCCTGGCACAACAGAAACAGTTGTGGAAGAGGTGAGGGCAGGTGTTGTTTAATTCATGAGAGAGTTTCAGTCTGCACTACATATAGAATAATGTATACATATAGAAACTCTACAGTGGTGCAAGTCCTTATGTCCTTAGTCCTATCTTCCAGCCTCTCCATCATCAGCAAGGAAGCTCTCAAATGCCACCTTTTGGCCTTCTGAAATAGATCAGCTGGCCCCCACTTTGTCTGAAATGAAATCTCCACCAGGGGATGGCTGGTATGTCCCTCTTTTCAGCTGGAACAAGGTAAGAGACTGAGTCTCCCTGTGTAAAGAAGTGCTGGTCAGAGAAATGAGCATATACCCTGAATTGAAGGCTAGCCCCAGCAATACCCACCTCGTAAGCACACTTTTGGAGAATTTGCATCGTTGCAGGCATTTCTGCAATAAGCCTGCTAGTTTATCCTAGTTTTGTGAACAACTGTTGCCTGCATCATGGTGCCTTCTCCGTGTGCATGCACATCTCCCTGCTCCACCACAGTAACAGCTAATCCTACAGGCCAATGTAACAAATTTGGCAGGAATATACAGATCTCAGTGACGCTGTGATCCTGAACATTTCATGGAAAATAAAGAAACTGATCTCATGAACTTATTGAACGAGGGTCTGTTGTCTCAGGCCAGCACTCATCAGGCACCTGAAAATCTGCCCAGATGAGGTCCTGAATGCCCCAAATGCCTGCCCCTTAATTATATATAAGAGACTCCTGCCACACAATGCAAACTCATTGTGGAGCAATAGTCATTTAGCTGGTGGCCCACCAAGCGTTTGGTGATCCTCCAGGATGAAGCACTTGTCCTGTGTGCAACTTCAGTACGAAATCAAGTCTTCTTCTCTACTTGCTAAGAAGAAGAAGATGCATGAGTGGAGGAAAATATTGTGATGCTGAACAGAAGAGCAACTATTTTCTGTCCTATCCTGAGTTTTAGTGCTTAGAGTGAAATTTACTACCATAAAACGCAGTGAAGAGCTTCTGTAGTACTATGACACAGCTTCAGGCTTGACCAAAAGAGTTCCTTAGACTACTGACTGATTTCACTTATTTATTTATTAGCCAAGGGCTCCTTTGAGGTCCTGTCATCTCATTCTCAACTGGATTTCAGATAACCTTTCTTCGAGCTCAGACTCTTTGTAGCTGGCCAGTTTTAAAGACCGGTTTGAGCTGCAGACTTCAGATTTGAAGCTGGATCTGGGTTTGGGATTTTGGTTCTGACCTATTTCATTCTGTGATACAGCTGCTCTCAGAAGACTTGGGATGTTCTTGGGAAAGTTAATTTCAAAATTATAGGAATAAATGATGTCAGATGGCTTTACTCACTTGCTTTGGATCTCCACAAATACTTGATCTCTGGACTGTTGAGTGTGGATTGAAGAAAATAAAATTCTGCCCAGCAGTTTCATCTTTGATGGTTATGATAGAAATGCAGCCCCAGAGGGGCTTGATCTTTGCCCTGATATCAAGATTTTTTCACGGTGCATTGGAAAAGGCTTCTTGGAGGTCTTGATAGAAACTGTGGAGAAAAGCTCTCAAGAATTGCCATACTAACTCCCCCGGCCTCGGCAAAGGTGCTGCAGGGTGAACTGTTTGGAAACAATTAACGTGCTCTTATACCAACATGACCTTTGAGAGTGCCAAGCATCTTCTATGGGGCCTGTAACTCAAGCATTAATAATGGATTACCAAAAGCAACCAGCTGCAAGGGAACCACTTCTCCCTGCTTAGATAATTCTCCTCCCAGAGAAGAGCTATTGATTTTGATACTGATTCCTTCCTCCCTCGTGAAAGGGCTACACCCCACCATTGCTAGCTGTGACAGTGAGCTCTCTCCTGATCTACACACACCATACACATCAGCCACGTTCCTCTGCACCAGCAGTAGAGACACCCCTCCAACACGACTGAGACTGCTGCTAAAAGCAATGTGCACTTCTATTTTCTCACCAGATGATTTGGTCAGCTTTGCACTTAGCAGCTGTTTCCCACTAGTCTGCAGCAAGTAACATCTCTGAGCACTGTGGAACTGGTTAGACCCACATCAACTTTGCAGCATCCGTAGCACAAAGAGTATGGATGAAAATCAGCTTAGATGATGCAAGCTGGATTGTGCAAGCACCCTCATCTGCTTGTTCTCTTGTATCACTTCCTTCATCCTTTCTGCTCTAAGTCCATGTTTGTGTTTTACTATTTGTGTTGGAAGTGGTCCTGGGAAACATCTAATTGGCTGTGTTTGAGCAGAGGATTGGACCAGATGACACAGAGGACCCTTCCCATCTCAGCCATACTGTTCCAGTTGCTGGATTTGAGATGGAGTTCTGAGTACCTTTATGACTTGCTAAAGCTGCAGTCTCTGCAGGGGATGGAAGGAA
Source organism: Lagopus muta (assembly GCF_023343835.1). Lineage (NCBI taxonomy): Eukaryota > Metazoa > Chordata > Aves > Galliformes > Phasianidae > Lagopus > Lagopus muta. The sequence goes on along the minus strand of NC_064445.1, from coordinate 10,966,374 downwards.
ATGGAGGACCTTGAGCTTGTTTACATCTTAATTTTATGGACAAAACTAAAAACTTGTTTCTGTTTGGTCTTAGGCCAGTCAGAAACAGGAATCACTTGTAAGTTTCTGTAAACAGAAATCTTATTTTCGTCTGTTTTACAGAGGAAAGCAGGGCAGGGAAGGTGAGGAGGAGAATGGAAGGTATGTCATCACAGTGTGTGTGTTTGTCACTTACCTTTACACCCAGTGATACACAAACTTGTTGGCCACCTTCAACTATGTTTTAACTGTGGTTGGTAGAAGTGGTCTAAAAGATATAATGAAATAAAGCAATTGGATGCAGCACCACAAGCCCACCAACAGACTGAGATAAGGCAAGCCTGCAGCATGTGTTCAACCTTAATGAGACACTGGAGAATCCAGTTGCTGGGTGTGGGGCAGCTTCAAGTCTGAGTTCACACTGCACCAGACATCAGAGAAGCCAACTACAAGAGGCAAACCTCTGGGGAATTGGGGTTCATTAGTAGCTCTGCTTGTGGAGTAACTTGTTTTCTTGGAGCATCTTTCATCTCTTTTCGGACACAAGATGTGGAAACAAAGGGCTGGATTCATGGCAGGGCTTGGAGTGCTGCTACAGTATGGTGGGAGCAAGGATCCTCTTCCAGGCAGCGTGCTGGAATCCAGCAGGGACAATATCTGAGCTGTGGCTGTGTGAATGGGTGCTGAGCCCTCAAGCTGGGTGAGGGAGGTGATACTCAGACTGGATAGGAAGAGAGGGCTTGTGAATCAGTCCTGAGAAATACCTGTAAACCCTCTTTTATACCAGAAACCTCAAAATGAGATGCTGAGAGCATGAACCTTCTTTCTGAGAAGAATGGACCAAAACGAACAGCTGAAATGAGTCCATGTTGCAGGTAGAAAGGAAGCCCTGGAATTTGCTGTTCTAAGGTATAAAAGCTGTTTTTCCCCCTTCCCTCTGCAATCTTATCTGCTGCGATCATTCTGCCTCCTGGTGGACCCATCCTCCACAGACATGTCTTCAAAAATGAATCGTATTCAAGTTCACTATGAAGTTTCATTATGATGGTACTGTAAATGGACCATAAAGCAACAAATCTGTGACCCTAAATTCCAGAATCTGCAAAAACTGCTCTTACTTGGCTCCTGTCCATCTACTGAAGCGCCCAGCCACGGGATACTTGTAGCCATGAGCTACCTGCTCTCCGCAAGCCTGGCTGCTCACCATGTAGCTGCAGGATGCAGAGAGCCAGCTCATGTCTGAAATCCTTGCCCAGAGTCAGATGGTAAGATGGGAAATCCAATCATTTTATACCGGTCAGTGAGTGAACATTGCTGAGCATATGGGTAAGTCAATAATTGGCTTTAATTAAGTAAAAGTTCTTTCATTAATATCTTTTTAAATGGATACTCTACAAAATCTGCCTGGGGGAAATCTCGGGGTTAGAAAAGCCTTATGGTATATATTGCTGCAATATAACTGAGTTAGGTTGAGATACCAGCAGGGTGAGCATAGGAGGGAATGGGGGGAATGTTTGGAAAGGCAGCATGGAGTGAGACTCATTATCTGCTCTGGACTGAAAGGAACAAGAATATTAGCTTAACCTAAACCTGAGCAAGTCAAATAGATATTTTTGAAGGTAAAAGTATGGTCTGTGGAAGTCTTATGGCTAAACCAGATACTGATTACTTATGCTATCTATCTTACATCACTCATTGTGTCCTGCAGATGGTGGAAGCACAGCTGAACCACAACGTTCCCATCAAGTTCAATTCAAAGCATCTTATCCCACCCACGAGTTTCACCATGGGCTGACCACTGACATCTATCATTTGAAGCTACAAAACTTCACCCCCAGGCCCAGCTACCATGCTTTGGAGGGTGTTGAGATGGTAAACGCCTTTTCGTCTGAGCCAAGGCAAGATTTTGGTTCAATATCAGCAAGTTGAGATGTGCTCCTGAGTGCCAATGTCAAACCAAACAACAAGTACCATCCAATCACACATCTTAAGCATGCATCAGTGGCATTTTCAGTCCAGTTCCACGTGAAGCATAGACACAAGAAGAACAGACATGTTGGTTTCTTCAGGTGAAAAGACAAGCACTGGAAGGAGGGACCCTGTCCCCAAAGTGAGCTCATAGTCAGAAAGGTGTCAAGGGTTTGTGTATTTCTATGAGCAACGTCTTCTGTTTTCAGGCTCCATTTCCCTTCAGATCCAAGTGGAAAAGGCTGCGTAATCTTCAGACTGAAGCTTTTTATGTTTTAAAGAGAATGGTGTTATAAAGTGTTGGCGGTCTCTTCCTCAGTATTGGCTGTGACAGTCCAGGAGTGGAAGGCTTCTGATTAACACATTGTGCACGTAACCTGACATGTTGCCCAGTTTTAATATGCTCTTTTATCAGGTCATGCTGTCCCTTTGAAGGTTCTTTGCATATTGCCAGAGCACAATATCTACAAACAACTCCTGCTTCTTCCCTTCTCAGTTACTTACACCCATGTTGACAATTTAAATACTGCATCGCGTGATCACCCATGAGTTTCTCTTTTGACTTGTCTTCTCAAATTAAAAGCAAAACAAAGCTAAACAGGAGGCTTCTTCAATGAGACTTACAACTATGGAAACAATGACCAGCCAAAATGATAAATCTGGCATCTCCTCATTCTTTAGCTGACTTTTACTTGCCTGAATGCTAGGCTGGTGCTCACTGCAATTTGCATTACTGTAAGTAAGCAAAATTCTTGCTTCCACTCATTTGTTTAGTTCAATTTCAAAAATATGAATTTAAACAAACCAGGAATGTTTATTCCCAAATGAGAGTTTGCACAGGGCAAAATAATAGTGAGTAATAGTTTGAGCAGCAACTGGGGCAATTGTATGCACCATCAGAGGATCTTTGTGGCCATAGATCTTCCCTGCATTTGAGGGGTGACCATACAGAGATTTCTGCATTTTTATCTCTATGCAACGGTGTGGACTTGTCTTTTCTTGATAAAACCCTAAAGACTAATTTTCACTGAATATTATGGATCAAGGAATATTCTATTTATGAACGCTTTGCTTCAGCCAAATACAAACTGTTGGACTCAGTGAGCCTCATGGTCTGCAGTGTAGAAAATATTAACCTAGCTTCCAATTTTATCCTTGTGGAGGTGAGAAACCTGGGTTTTCACTGCAACTGATGAAAAAGAACAGTCCCTTAGGCAGGCAGTTGTATTCATCCATCCCATGCATCTGATTCAGGATGGGTGAAGCAGCTTTGGGCAGCACTCCCTACTGATCCAGGAGGATGCTGGAGTTCTTTTCCTGAGTCACACCCAGTGCTCCTCCTTCAGTTATCTGCAAAATTAGTGTTTCTCATGCCAGCTCCCTTCAAGCTCCTTTAAAATGCAGCTGTCCCTCACAATACTGTTTTTCTTCCGTCATTTTTTTCACACTATTTTCTGTCACATCTGGCAGCTCCGGCACTTCTCATCCTGGTCAGCTTGTGCAACGAAAGGCCTTGAGATCTAATCAGTGGCCAAGTCACCTGCCTACGATCCCAATGCAAATGCTCTGGAAAACACAGCTGGAGGGTTAATGAATTGGCGAAGCCCCATGTCAGAGCATGCAAGGCTAGATGTAACTTGTGCTGGTTTTCATTTCTCTTTTTCCTGATGCTGCAAGAGAAGGCAAGGCAGATCCTTTGCGTGCTCCACAAGATCTTTGCCTCTCCAAGGATCCCCCAACAAATCTCAATGGGCCCTACATGCTTCCCCCTTGGGCAGAGGTGGAAGCCAACGTCCTGGCTCAACGCATCCAAAAAGGAGCAATCCTACAGCCAACAACTTCTCCTTCCACCCCTGCCTAGGGCTGACCCTGTAGCATTGACTACCTCTTCTGTTGCAAGCAGCTAGATTTTGGCATGCTCCTGTAAGGAAACCCTTTTTTCTTTTCCTCTTCTTCTTCTCCTGCATTTTGATGGGGCTGGAGATCTCTCGGAGGAAGACGCTCTTCCCTTTTTATCAATTAGGAGCACACACGCGCTCTCTCGCTCCCTCTCCCACCCCTACTCTGCTTTCCTCCCAGCTCCCCTTGGCTGCCGATTTCAGACAAAGATGTGTGAGTTCTTTGATCTGCCTGGCAGCCACCGCTGGGGGATTGGCTTGGAGGTTAATTACACACAGGCCGTCTCCAGCTGTGGCAGGAGCCATTCGGCTGGAGAGGGAGCTGTCCCTTCTCCCCCCTCCAGCTACAAACTTCAAGGGGACAGGAGGGCAAGGAAGGTACCACTGAAACCCCTTTTGATATGACAAACGGGCTCCTTGCTTGCCTCTCTGGTTCTTGTTTTGTTTGTCTAACTGGTACTTGAAATATGGATGAGCTCTCAGTCCTGAGGGCCCAGCCACTGTCTTAAAACCAACTGGAGTTTTGCTCTCCTGTCTGTCTTTCTCTGCCTGTCCACGTGTCCTTGTCCAGCAGCCCTCTGCCCACATACCCATGACTAATCCCAGCTCTCAAGGAGAAGCAAAACCTGGACCCTGTGTTTGAGCAGCTGTGCAGAGATGAGGAGACTCATCTGCTGGAGGAGAGATGAGTTGGTGGCTGCTGCCCGGAAGGTTTGCATTCTGTCAGTCCCTCTCTCTGTGCCTGAAATACTCAGAGATTTTCTTCTGTTTATTCTTCTCTTAAAGCCACTTAAATCCCTCTGTGCCTCGGTTTTCCAATCTTCACAATAAAAGCAAAATACGTTTATCTGCTCCTCAGGGTTGGATTGAGGCTGATTGATTTGCTTGTCAAACATCCCAAACTAAATAGTGTGGCACAAGAGAGCTGTTGGTATAATCCCTCTGTATTAGCAAAATCCCTCTCAAAAGGAGCTTACACAGATGCTTCAAGGCAGGTATAGATGGATTTCAGATGCTTTTCAGTGGCTCCTAGGCATCTCTCTTGGCCTCTGAACTCTCACATGATATTCAAGTGTGGGCTGGGGTCCCCATGCAGTGAGATCTGCAGCTGACGACAGTCTGCATCCTAAGGACATCACACAACCTAGACTAGATCTATCCAGGAGTGCAAACTCATATTTAGATTTGCACTCCCTTCTGTGCAGGCTAAGGGAAAAATTCCAACGTTTCTCGTTCAAACAGTGTATCTGTAGTAGTCAAGAACGACAGCCAGTCTGATTGCATGTCAGTGGAAGCCATCAACTATTTGCAGCAAAACATGCCTGTCTTGAGACCTTGCCTGAAGCCAACATACTGTTGTGCTCATCTGGATTGTGAGCAGATCTGGGAGCTAAAAGGCAGAAAGCTCACTTGTGCACAACCATTTTGCTGACTAGTAGAAATTTGAGTGCAAGGACCTGTGGGTCTGTAGCAGAAATGCTAAGTGATGGCCTGAACCAGTGATTGAGCACCTGGTGGGAAGGCAGGGCCAACCCAGGGGAGCTCAGGTGCATGCAATGTACTGGAGTTACCAGAAGGGGTGGAGACAGGATCCACCCCTTCCCAGTGCTCATTTAAGGGTTGGCAATGGAGGTGAGGATATCTTGCTGGAGATTCCTGCTCCTGGAGGCCTTCTGAAGGTGAGTAGCTTATTTTCTTTATTTCTGTGCTCACTGCTGTTGTATTTGAGTAAACTCCTGCTTGTTGCAGCCCAAGTTTTTGCTGCTCTTTCCATTATGTTGCAGAGTTCTACGTGCATCCCTTTGGCATTTGAACTACTGAGATGGTGGGGCTGTTGTCTTGCGCAGATACCAATGTTGTGTCTAATACTGATGTCCTGGTTAAATAAAGAGCTGTAGCTGAGCTTTCCGTTCCATTTCTGTTTTCTCCTTTATCACTCTCATGCTGCTAGGTGGAGGAGAAGCAGCTGAACTACTGTCACCTTACATCCCCAGAGCTACTCATGTGAGCTAAGGGGCTGGGAGTGGCATCCAGGGCTGTGTGTGTCCTGGTGGGAGGAGACTGTACGTCCTGTGGAGTGAGGCATGTGAGGTCATACCCAGCTCACCCCGCTGTGCTGAGGAGTTGATCTGTGCTGCAGGGCTTTTCATGGGTTTGTGATGAGTAGAGACACTGCTGAAGTCTTACAAAATGTTCTTTTTCCCAGGGAGACAGCCAGAACTGACACTTTGAAGATGCTCAACAGCTCCAAGGGATGAGGCTAGCTAGAGGATACAGGCATACAGCCCCCAGCTGCAGGCAAGAAGGAACTGATGTCAGTTAGCCTCAAGTGCTACTTGGGGCTGATGGCACTGGGTATGTGTGGGTGAAACACGGAGTGACATTTTCCCTCATGTCTGTGATACCATAATGAGTGACAAACAGCTGTCCCTGTTTTGCTGTCCAGACCTCCTTAATGTGTTGCATAGGTGACAACCTGTCTCCTGTCCTGCCCTCTCCTGTCGGTGAAGCTGCTGGGTGGACAGGACTGGTGCTTGAAGGCTCTTTGGAGACAGCACTGAGGATGGGCATCCACCTCATTGGGGTCTGCTGAGAAGGCTGAAAGGTGGATGCCTGCATGAAACAAGTGTCTCCACACCCACTCCTCAAACAAAATCCATTTCCTTTCTTACCCCTCGCAGTAGAGCTCATAATAATTTAACAAATAAGGGTATCTGCTTATACTGAATTAACACTCTCAGTGTTTCAGTGTTTCTCTTGGTCTTCTGTGAGGATTTTCCCATTTCTCACCATATACTTTGTCTTCTGGGTGGCTCTTCCATATGTAGTTCTAGCCCTTTAAGATCTAAAGGTTGTTTGACACATTAAACATCCCAAAATCATCTCAGGCAGAGAGGCTTGGGGGGGAGTAACAAAAGATCAGCTTTTGTTTGGCCCTGGGGTAACTATGATGCTCTTATCCTGGAACATGTGAATTTGGGGTCTTGAGCTATTTCATAAGAGTCTGAAGCTTGTTGGAGGATGGAGTGGAGCTGTGAAGTCTACAGAGCATCTAGTATTTGCTTTGTGACTTGTTCTGATGCTTGGATATCATACTCCAGCCCTAGGGAAGTTAGAGATTGCCCTCTGTGCAAAACCATCCCAGCCAGCAATCTCATGGATACAGGCACTACAAAGTAGTTGTGTTGGGAACGAGCAGTGGATGAACAAACTCAGCCCTGTGAGAGCACTTCTCTCCAACACGCAGTGCTTAATTCTACCTCATCTTAAATCTAGAAGATGCTACTTCTGCAAATCTCACACACCTATTGCAGCCCAACAATGCTGTCCAGTAGAGATAACCACAAAAATTACATATCCTTGGCTTGCTGACCTCCTCTGGATGACATGTGAATATCTAGGAAACTTTTGCCCATAAATCCATTTTGATAGAGCATAGAACATACTTGTAACTATTAATTCCCTACTGTAAATTCAATTTCATGGAGTGTTTCTCCTCAAGCTGTCTGCAAATGAATATACTCAACAATATCTCTAAAAAGACTTTTGTCTTTGTCTGCCTGAAGGACTTCTGTGACTATAGGGATAGCTTTGATACAGCTCATTGCATGTATAAACCCTCCAAGCAGACTTGCCTCCACAGATCCTTCCCATGTTTATACATGCAATGAGCTGTATGAAAGCAGCTCTCCAGCAATGTGTAGGAAGGCATGAGTATAGAAATAGTCTTCACTGGGGTTATGGAGGTCAACAGTGCCCATAAGAGCATCATGTTGGGGCAGAAAGTAGGGTGCAAGCTCCTCTGGCATGAAGTCACAAAGCTCTCACTGGAGCTGCCTTCCTCCTGCCGATCTATGTAAGCGCTTCTTCCCTGCCTTCTCCCTTAAGTCACATCTCAGCTTGTGCTAGGTGACACATCTCACTGCTCGTAAGCACTGCTTCACCTGCTTGCTCTGAAGTAAGGGAGGCCCTGAGAGCAAATCCCCCCCAGGGAGGTCTCATCCAGGGAAGGAATGGTTAATCTCCTGAAGCTATGAACCCTGGTGGGCCTTTTTTTCTGCAGTAATGAGAAGTGGAGTGTGCACATTGCAGTGTGATTATTACCTGTTTATTTTTTCATGAGGCTTCTCCACTGTATGTCACTCCAGTGTCATCATCTGTAAACACATTGATTTAACCATTACTTTGGAGCAGCACTCGCCTGCTCCGCAGACTGGATACCTGTCCCCTGAGGGCACCAGGAGTGACAGAGGGCTGAGAGCTCATCCTTGGGCTCTGCTTCACTCTCTGCAGTACTCATCTATCCTCTCTACTCTTCCTCTTCTCTGCCCTCTCATCCACCTCCTCTTCCCATTCAGCTTTCTGCTCCCTTTGTTTTGGCCACCAGCTCCATCTGCTGCCCCAGCCTCGTGCTTTGAAGATGCAGCAGCTTGGAACATCCCACCTGCAGACATCCCACAGGGAACAGCGCTGGGTGGTCTTCACCTCCTCTACTCCGAAGGTGTGTGAGCAATCCAACCTGTACCTTCTGCATCGTGGAACAGGCTGCCCAGGGAGGTGGTGGATTCATTGTCCCTGGAGATATTCAAGAAAAGAGTAAATGTGGCGCTGAGGGACATGGTGGGATGGGTCGATGGTTGGACTAGGTGATCTTAGTGGTCCTTCTCAGCCTTAATGATTTTAAGATTTAGGAAAAACGTGGTTGCTGTGTGGAACATCCTAAGAGGGTACCCCAGGGAGGTCCCTGAGCTGCTTCTCCCTGGAGAACAAGAACAAGGGAACTGACCAGCTCATTTCTAGACTATAAACCATTAACATAATTAACCACTGGAGGTCTGAAACTGTACCACTCACATCTGCAGGTGGTGGCATATGGAGCACCTGGGATCTGCTCTGCCCTCAGTCAGCCTGAGCTGGGAATTAGGTACCATTATAAAGCTAAAATCCACCCATTATGGATTGGAAGAGTTGGAGGAAGCTCTCAGAAACCAACCAAGCATTAGTGCCTAGAGTGTTTGTAGGGTTATATGTACCCTAAGCCATGAGCAAGACCTTCCTCTCTTGTCCTGCCCCTGCATCTGTAAAACTCCACCCCATAGGGAAGGGAGCTTTCCCCAGACTGTGTGCAAATCAGAGATGTATTGAGGTAGGAGGGCTGGCTGGTGGAGCTGTCATATTGTACATGCTGCCACGTATAATATAAAGCACCTGATTCAGACTTGTACACCTTAAGTGAGTACAAGGGGTTAATGTGCAGGGCTATGAAGCAGCCAAAACTGCTGGAGAGCAGCTCTCTGTGCCATTATTTTAGTTTCATGGTGGTGTTTCTTGCCACAGCTACCGCACTCTACTCTTTCATGCAGTGCTCTTTAGAGCCAGCCAGGCTCAGAGCCTGTGGTGCCTGTCTTCACTGCCATGCTGATGCAGAGGGAAAGCCTCAGGAGAGGCAGAAGACACTTTGATTTATTTTTATGACTTCCACAGACAAACTTGGAGAAGAAAAAATGGGGGAAGAATCTTGGAACTTGAACCCTTTTAATAAATTAACTTCACTGGTTCTTCTTCCCTGTTGTGATGCCCATGGCAGACAAGTGCCAGGAAGACTCCTGGCTCCTCAGTCATGCCCCGTCAGTGCACTAGTTTGTTCTGGGCTTATCTTGGAGGAAGGGCCCAGAAGGACAGTGGGCTGTGAAGCAGAATCAGGGACATCTCAGGGTGATGCTTAGGCACTGTGAGCCATGTTTCATTCTTTGATTGGCATAAAGGTCACCAGGAGGCATGCCCAAGTGATGCTAACCATCAGAGGGATGAGGACTGCCAAGGTGGTCTTAGCTGTCTCCATGTGAGTGCTGCCTGCTGAAGTGTCATTGTGCTAAGTGATGCTAGCTGTTTCTTCAGCCCTGAGTCACATCAAGATGCTGCTCTTGGGCTCTGCTTTGCTCTAGAAGTTATTCAGTGTGCTGTGAGCTGCTGCTTTACTTGCTCAGAGCAGCCCCTACTCCACCTCTGCAATGCTACGCACATGAATCCATTAAAGCCTCTGCAGTGCTCCAGAGCTGAAGGACCTAGCAGTGCTGTGCTAAAATGGCTTTGCTAATCCCTACTGTTCAAGAGGGAATCAGCAACAGTCCCTGAGGGACCCTTTTGTTCTGCTGTCGAGGCCCTGGGCTTCTTAGCTGAGTGTAACAACTCTGAATGCTTTCGCAGGAGCGCTCAGTGTGCATTATTTATCATTGTCAGGATTGTTACACTTCAGAGTCACATTCACCTGCCCATTGCATCCTGCAGGTATTGCGGGATGATGCAATGCTTTCATGGCTACAGTAGCTCTGGTGCATGGCCTCATCCTGCAGTAGTATGGGGTTAGTATGAGGGTGGCAAGGCCATGACAGATCCAGACTTTTCCCTACTAAAGATCCCTACTCAGAAGTGAGGGATGCTGCAGGCAGTGTTGTGTCAGGCAAAGAGTCAGGAAAGTGTTCAATGAGGCCAGAGGATGAAGGGGAGACAGTGAGGAGGGCTTGGGGGAGGAAGGAAGGATTTCTCCTAGCTATTTTCAGCAGCATAGCAGAAAGTTCTGTGTCTGAAGGCTAGCAGGGGAATTCCCATTTTCATGGCAGGCAAACGGAGTAAGAATGGAGATGGGTGTAATGGTCCACTTGTGGAAAAACTAAAGAATTTCAAGAGCCATGACCTCCCTCTCAAGATCTTAAGAAGGTTGAAGGCCACTAGCAAGCTCCTTCTGGGGACCTCCTAGCTTATGTGAGATCAAGGCTGGAAGTATAATGAGCCCACCAATGTCCTTCAGAACTGTACAGCCTTATGGCAGGTTTAGGAGATGTCTTTTTCATTCTCAGCATCACTGGGAAAAGGATCTGGTATTGGAGTTTGCTCCCTTTGTGGGTTGGAGCTTAAAGCTTGGGAAGTCCTTTGAGAATGAGATCATAGAATGGCTTGGAGTGGAAGGGGCCTCCAAGACTGTGTAATTCCAAGCCCTCTGCAGCAGAGAGAGCTGCCAACCACTAGATCAGGCTGCCCATGTCTCCATCCAGTCTGGCCTGGACGCCTCCAAGCATGGACCATCCATAGCGTCTTCAAGCAGTCTGATACCTGGCATGGGTGCCCGTGACACTGGTTTTGTGGAGTAGGGTTTGCATGCTTACCACCACCCACAGCAGCTTCCTCCAGGCAGACAGGGGGCATCCCATGGAGGACAGCAGGAGCAGAATGTGGGTGAAGGTGGGGGTGCACAAAAGAAGAGGAAAAGAGAAATCCAGACTAGAAAGCAGGGAGCAGAGTAAGAATGTACACTGGCATCCTGAATTAAGAATTCCTCCCTGAAAGCTGCCCAGTTTTAGCAAAGTCCTTTTCTGTCTTTAATGAATTCTGGCTCCCTTCCCCTTGCTGACCCCAGAGAAGGTGGAACGTTTCCAAGAGAAGGAGGGAGGGAGTGGTGAGAGAGAGGGGCTTGGAAATAAATTTAAAAAAAAAGAAAAAAAGGAAAAAGAAAAATAGAAAAAAAAGAGACTCTTTAAAAGTCACTTTGCATCCCCTCCCCGAGCGGGAAGGAGCACGGGTCATGTCAGAGCCCTCCGCCGATGTGCCTTGCCTTTGCCGTTTTGCTAATGACACTGGAAATATGCTAAGGAGCCGGCTGCGAGGGGGCTTTTCTAATGCGGTCACTTCCTGGGACCTCAAAGAGGCTTTAATTGCGGGGCCGCGGGGACGGCAGGTGTGCTTGTCATCTCTAATCAGTGAGCCGGGTGCACTGGGCTGCCTGTGCCTAGAAAGCGGGTTTCTGGTGCTTCCCCTCCCATCCTCGCCCTCACACCCCCCAACTTTTCAACCATTGCACACCTGTCAAAATGATTATGGGAATGAGACTCCATCATGGGCAGAAAGAACAGATTTGAAGGAAATCCTCTTTCTCCCTCGCTCTCACCCCCCCCCCCCCCTCCTTTTTTTTTTTTTTCTTCTGTCTGTATTTTCTTTTTTATTCTTTCACTCACATTTGCTTGGATTAAGGAAGGGGGTGGAATCCCCTTGGTAAATGGGTCCTAAACATGTATTGTTGTCAGCAGGGCTTTGCCCTGATACAGTCTGGGCTCATAGCAAGATTTCCATGCTGGTAGTTCATGGATAAAGCTGTAATGTAGCAAATGAGAGGCAGCTCTCTGTGAGAAGCAGCAGCCACCTTGCACACCACATTGCTTACTTGCACACAAATACCCGCAGCACACAGACACTTATTCCCCCATACAGAAGCTCAGCACTCGCTGACACACCAAACATAATGCGCAGATGAAATTGGTCACGCTTCTTTCTCTGTCTTGGGAATCAGCACCCAAAGGCACAAACGTGCACGCAATTGCACGGACCCCAAATGCACCAGCACGTGTGGATGAAAGAGAGCCACTAAATTCACATGCATCTCCTCAACTACAAGGGCAAACATCAAATCCCATGCTAATTTTCACTGAATCACTCTTTCCCTGCCCGCCCCGTAGGACGGACTGAGAGACAGCAGCTGGGATGCAGCCATCTAGGGAGATGCCTGCCTGCTGCAGACAGACAGCTGGCTGTGCGGATGGACGGACAAGTGTTGAGCACTTTGACGTGCTTGAAAAGCTCTCTGGAAGCTTCTATCAGCTCTGGATGTGGTCATCAACCAGCTAATAAGGAGCAGCGTTTGGGATGCCTGGGTGATGGGACCTTCTTCTAGAACTGTAAATAAATAAAACCTGCTGGGACCTGAAGCACAGGTTCCAAGGACAAGCAGAACTTGTTGTGCAAGTTGCAATGTGGTGCTAAGTAGGGTGGGGGAGCTGCACTATATGTATATTTTATACTACATGGAAAGTGACTTTTAAAGGATCTCAGGTGATGTTGTGATGACAAGTGGACCCAAAACAGCTCTGAAACTCAGTCACTGCTATCTGGTGTTGCTTGGATGTGAATAGGTTTATTCATAGAATCATATAATTATTTGAGATGGAAGGGCCACTTCCAAAGAGTCATTCCAAATCCCCTGCAATGAGCAGGGGCACCTACAGCTCCATCAGGTGCTCAGAGCACGGCTCAGCCTGACCTTGAGTGTCTCCAGGGATGGGGCACCCATCACATTTCTGAGCAAACCTGTGCTAGTGCCTCATCACCCCTATCGTAAAAGCTTTTTTTCCTTAAATCCAGTCTAAATATCAGATTTTAATTTGAAACCATTTCCCCTTGTCCTATCACGAAACACCCTGCTGAAGAGTCTGTTCGCTTCTTTCTTACAGCCCCCTTAAACATTGAAAGGGTTATTCTGCTTGCCTCCCCCTCCATTTCCTGCCTTTTTCCTTTCAGGTTCTTGCTTAGCTGTGCAGATCCATGTCTCCTCCTGCTCTGTCCTGCTGGAACTCATGTCTGACTCCTGCTCTTCCTCCTGCATCTCCCATGTGAACATGTCCCTTTTCTGATTGCTTATAAAGCACCAGAACAAAAGAAGGGGGTAATGTCACATTCAGATACTTACAATGAAGAAGCCTTCAGTACCCTAGAGCTCCAATGTACAAGATACACACAAAGTGGGATAGATCTCAAAAACTTTTTAAGTTGCAAATTTCCTAATATCAAAACCAATAGATCTTGGTAACTCAATAGACAAGAGACATAGGAGATGCGATGCAGAAATCATCTTAGACAATGGCTAATGATCATCCAGGAGTTCTTTGTAAGGTGTGGAGAGCAGACCTTGCTATCCCCAGCTCTGTCCCTGCCCAATGACTTTTTACATTGACTGGAGTAGCATTTTCAGTGAAAACAAGTAGAGAGTTTTTGATGAGAAGCTGTCACCATGGCTTTAGCAACGTCTGGGGTTTGCCTTGGCTGATTTCTGTGAATGTCCAAGTGCACGGGGGTGCAGGGTCCAACTTACAGTGGAAACAGAGCATATGGGCAGGTTACAAAGAAAGGGGTGAATGCCCTTTCACAGAACAGGAGATGCCAGAGAGACCCATAGGGATGACCAAAGTCCATTCCCTGATTCAGATGGACAGCTTTGACCCAGGAAGGGCGAGTGGAAGCCCACATTTCAGTGCTTGGTGGAGCAGCAATAAATAGTCTTAAATACGTGTTCAGGCCTCTATTTAAGCCTCCATCTCTTATCAAACCTTGGAGCATTAAAAAAAGAAGAGGAAAAGAAGAATTGTCTTCATACGGGAGGCACTGCTGCAAAAGCAGAACTGGGGGGAAAAGGAAGAGAAAACGAGTGAATGAGTGAGGACAGAAGAGCTCATTTTTGTCTATTGAAAAGATTCTGTTTAATAAAAAATTGATGACATTTTAGTTGCTGAGATAGGCCTGTTCTCCTTTAACATGAATCCCGTCATTCTATTTTTCATCTCACTTAGCTCCTTTCTGATTATCAGTCAGGCCTTTTTCTCCATCTCCCCAGACTGTGGGATCCACCAGAGACTCTCCCACACGTGGCCCCTTTTGAAATGGGCTCTGCTCAATGCAGGAGGGAAAAAAAAAGTTTAGTCCTAAATAAGTAAACAAACTAACTAAACTCCTTTTGTTGTTGCTTGAGTTGTTGGTTTCTTGGGTTGTTTTGTTGTTTTTTTTTTTCCCTATAAAGAATAATGTAAAGGATTTCAAAGAAGAGGAGGAAGGATCGTTAAGGCACGGAGAACAAACTGTTCAAGCTTCATCCTGCGAGCATAGGCACTTCAGAAATTAACCAGGGTGCTCACCATCTGTCCTAAGAGGAATATGGGGCCTTTGGACACAAATGAGAGGATGTTGTAATTCACGTGGCAGAGAGAAGTTAGCCTCAGCATGCTTCTCATGATAGAGGTTTGTGTTGGTTCAGGAGGTGATCAGTCATATTAGGGAATAGAGAACCACTAGGGAGTAATAATATGAAGATGTTACTTCTTCCCAAGGAAATATCCAAGCCAAATGGTACCGGACACTGGAAAAGTTCCATGGCAAGTTGTGGTGAGATGGAGAATCCCCACTTCCCGTGACTGTTTGAATATCTTTCAAACTGGAACTGGAGTCACACTAGGCATTGGGATGAAAGAGACACTCAAGAGAGTGACAACTGACTTTCTCTCCTGACAAGACTCTACCAAATACGTCGCTGACTTCTATAGTTAGAGCAGAGTAAAAAATAACTTCTGACCAAAATAATTTGTGCTTTGTATTGCCTGCAGTAGGGTTGTGCTTGTGGGTGAGGAAAGGGAAAAGCACAGTCCCTCCCAGCTGTATGTGGGAGCACCAACATCACCAGCCATCCAGCTGGCATTGAGAGCACTGCACTGGCTTAGACTTGTGGCCTTCTTTGGATTTACTGGGTGAGTATTCAGCTGTAGGAAGCAGGACTGAAAAACTCACGCAGGACAGCTGTGGTTGCTATGAATTTATCTCATTTCTTCTTTAACTAGTGGGAAAAAGTACCATGAAAGCACTTCAGCCAGCTTCTTGGTCTCCAGATTCCCAATAAAGCCAGCCAAAATTTTTCATTTTTGGCAGACTAAAGTTCTGCTGGATTTCATCAGATCATCTTTTTTTATTTGTTTGTTTTCTCTTTATTCCAATGGGACTTTGATTTTTTCAAATCTTCTGGTTTCTATAGGAAAACCAAAGAGGAAAAAAGTTACCAAAGATATTTAGAATTTTTTTGTTAGTTTGTTTTGTGTGAGTCTGCAAAGCTGGTGCATTGCTCTCCCTCAGATCTACACACAGCATTGGAAAGTGCAAGCACTATGCAGAGGGTGGTCCTAAAATTAATGATGTTGGATGTCTGGTGGGAAGAATAAAGTTTGCAAAGCACTGCTGGTTTTTTTTTCAGACCTATGTGCTGCTCTGTTCTTTTTCTCCAGGTAATGCATACCTTGTTCTTGTTCTTGCTGTGCTGGCTGGATTAATCAAACCCCTCTGGAAGTTCTGCCTTCATTCCCTGCAGTAAAAACTCAACTGAGCAATACTGGACACGTCCATCAGAGCTCACCAGGTGCTTCAGACACTCCTTATTTCAGTCAGGGCCATCTGATTTATTTAAAGATACTTTGGGAAATATGTTTAGCAGAGGCATTTTCCCAAGCCATCTCTCTCAGCCCTTCAACTCAAAAGTAGTGTAGATCATGAATTCTTTCTTTAAAACTTTAATTGTCACTATTAGAAAACAAGTTTGGAGAAAAAAAAAAAACCCAACACATAATCATCTCCAGTTTCTACCTCTTGCTAATCTGATCTGATACTGGGGATGTCTTTTGCAAATAGTATTATTAAAATGTCAAAATTTTGGTTAAGGGCATTTTGTAAAGCATGAAGGACTGTGGGAATATATCCCATGCCTTGACACTGCTCTGCTGGGAGCAGCTTCAGCCTCCAGAGAGTTCAGCCTGTCTCTCACAGAGGAATCAGGGGGTGAGAGGACCTCAGGCTGGTTACAAGACTAGGTGGGCATCCTGAAAGTGGGGAATTGTAGCAGAAAAATAGAAGATGTTTTCTGGGGAGCCCATAGTCAAAGGAGAGAGATTGCAACAACCTGCTTATTGTTTGCAATAGGGAGCCTACTGCTCTACCACCTACTGATGGGTCTGTTAGAGACACTGAGAACAGCTGGAGTCATAGGCAGGGGATGCCAAGCACTGCAGACCTCATGATGTTTAAGTTAAACCAAGAAATAACCTGGCTTATATACTTCAATTCAGCCTGCCCCTTGCCACGTGTGCATTCCCAGACTGCTCTCAGATCTATGGGCACAAGCTGTACGAGAAGCTCCAGTGCCACCACTTCCCAACTCAAGGTCTGGACCATTTCAGAAGGAAAAAGTGCCGCAGAAGAACTTTCTGTCTGCTCTGAGGCCGAGAGTAGGAGCATGGCTCAGAGAAGAGTCCAGGCACAACTGAGAAGACAGGATGGACTGCAAGGGCAAGTCCTGATTTCTGCACCAAAAAACAGTTCTGCAAGCTTAGCCTAATTGCACCGAGTGTTGGCAGCATGTCAGTGCTGTAGAAAATCAGGAGAGGTTAAGATCTTGTTAATTTGTACACACACAAGGGGATCGGGAAGGACTGGAAGCTGGGGAGGGAAAGAGGGAGGGCGGATGAAAAGAGGAGGAGGAGGGAGAGGACTTGCACATGAAAATGTAGGGTTTATGTGTGTGGGGGGGGTCCATTTCCAAAGCAAGAATACAAATGATCCCAACAAAGCCCAAGCTGTCCTGAAACCCTGTAGCCAATTAGTGCACATCAATATTTAATCAGATCTCGCTATTGTGCAGCCTGGACTGTGCTACCCCAGCCCCTGCCACACTCACTCTTTCCCATCACAGACACACTGTTATGACACATAATGATATTGTCAATGAATAATTTAGAGCAGTTTTTCTTTTCTTCTCTCTCTGTCTCTCTCTCCCTGTGCCCTTATTAGCAGAAAATGTGGAGCAACTTCTGGGAGAGGAAGGAGCTTCTTCTCTCACGATGCTCAGGGCTGGCCTGTCCTGCCCTCCTTGGACAGCTGTAATTCAGGGATTCCTGCTGGCAGAATGGGCAGGAGATGCCCTCTCCTTACTGGAGAGACTGGACAAGGAAATGGGTATGAAGGTGGTCTTGGAAAAGCCTGCTGAAGCTCCTTGGACCAAGACACCTGAAGCAGCAGGGCTCAGGAATATTGGGGAAAACACCAAGTGAAAGTGATAGATTTTCCAAGAAAATTGCTGCAAAGTCTTCTCTGCTTGCACCTTTCCTGAGGCATTATAAAGAAGCAGGGTCCATTTGAGAATGCAGTGGACAGAACTGGCAAAGATCAGCCTTTTGTCCAACAATTCATGGGCATAACCCATCACACATAAACACATGTGCAAACTAATGCTGATTCTTTCAACATTATCATCCATTTGTATTTGGAGGAAGCATAAAGCATGTCCACCCCCCAGTTTATGTATGATATTTGCCTGACCAGGCTCTACTCACCTGCAGGACTCCATCCATGCAAGATGGACAAGTGAGGTAGTATGGTGTGTCAAGGTCTTACAAACACCAATGTGAGCAGTAATTGCAGAAGCAATGGGGTCAGGGAATGTTAAATTGTACCTCTACCCCTATCGAGTTGAGCTGTACCTCCATTCCTTGCACTGAACATTAGGAAAATTATAAAGCAAATCATGTTGAAAGCATCATCTTAGAAGTTTCTTATTTCACACACACACATATTAATCTGAATCTGAGGAAGGCAGCAGCTAAGTTTTTCTGATAGCTTCATCTCTCTGTCCCATACTCTCCCATTGATAGCTTTATTATGATCCCATTCTCCCAGCTCACACCCCACAACAAGCTTTTCCACATATAACTTTTAATCCTATGTCGAGTGGGCTCCCCTTTCTCATTAGTAATTTCCAAACCTGTTGGCTCATGTCAGCGAATTGGAGTGAGAAATCTCAGGCATACAATGTTCCTACAAATTTTGTGGGTATAGAAGATAGGGGCTAAATTATTGGATTGATGGTTGGACTGATGAGTTGATTGTTGGTCTAGATGGTCTTAGTGGTCTTTTCCAACTGTAGCTGAAATGCTGAGTCACAGCTTGAAGCAGTGATTGAGCACCTGGTGGGAAGGCAGGGCCAACACAGAGGAGCTCAGGTGCATGCAATCTACCTGAATGACCGGAGGGGGTGCAGCCAGGATCCATCCCTTCCCAGACCTCATTTAAGGGTTGGCAGTGGAGGTGAGGGTATCTTGCTGGAGATCCCTGCCTACTGGAGACTTTCTGAAGGTAAGAAGTTTTTTTTTTCCCTTTATTTCTGTGCTCACAGCTGTTGTATTTGAGCAAACTCTCACTTGCTGTAGCCTGGGTCCTTGCTGTTTTGCTGTCACTGCTGTGCTTTCCTTTGTGTTACTTACTGATTTTTTTTGTTGTTCCATGAAGTTAATTCCTGCATCGTAGGGGAGGGTGGTCTCACTTCTCCTTGTGAAGCTTGGTATGCATGACAAGGGAAGAAGTAATTTTTTAATATTTCTCCTAATTTAGAGAATTTTGTTTAGAGAAGAAGTCTCTTCCCAGCATCTTCATCAGTATAGAGAGGCTCCATTTAGCTGAAATTGTTCTGGGGAAATAAAAGCTTGTCCTGATTTCAAGTTCTAAAGCACAGGAAGTTCATTTGTTCTCTGACTTGGGTCTCTGATATAGTGGCCAATCATCCATAGTCCCTACTCACACCTGCAGTGCTTACCTGCTATTTTTATGCCTCTGCAAGCTCCAGTTCACTGCTCTGTCTGGGAAGGATGATGCAGTTAGAGCAGGAGCCCAAAATACTTTGTGCATTTGTTCTTCTGGCCTGTGAAGTCAGCACAGGAACCCTGTGATGGGAATGAATTCTGGAGCATCTTTACAGACACAGCATTAATGGAAGTGGTTAGTGGTGTCTCTTGCTGTCCTGACAAGCAGATGGCACCTGAGCCTTGTCTCAGGCACTTTCTTGTATTTAATTTGCACGCCTTAAGCTATGAAAGCCAATGTCTGGTTACACCCCCAGGCTTCATCTCCCTCTCAATTTGCATGCGGAGCTGTAACAAAGCTAGCAACTTTCTGTCCACCCGTCCACGTCACCAGCACAGCATCAAAGATCCTGTATCCTGTCTTGAAATCATTACTATTGGCAAAATAATTGCAACAACAAAACTACTAAAAGCCCTGTTTGCACTCCTTTCATCTCGGCTCAGCCAGGATCTAGCCAGCCTTCATAACACACACTTTTAAAAGGGAAGAGGAAGAAGGGAGAAGAAATCTTATCCCTATCCTCATCTTTACCAGGGCATCATTGGCTATTCTCATGCTATAAAGCACAACATTATTTGAGTTTAGGAGGATTTTTTTGTGTTTGTTTCTGAAGCAATGAGTGTCAAAGTTGATTATTGATTGAGACTGGGGGATCTGAGGACTGCATGAGGAAAAGTGCCTGATTATTCAAACCCCTTTTCTCTCTTCTTTTCCTTTCTTTCCTTTGCACCACGATTGGATTGATCGACCCCATCTTCATTATCTCCCCTTCTCCTTTCTCTCTTCTGGCCCCTACTGGGGATTCCTGACTAAACTATGGCAGGGCTCAATTGATCCTCTGCAATTCACTCGCTACTCGTGAGGAGGAAAAACTGCACCGCTGCATAATTCAGAAAGCAAACACAGAGAGGAGAGGGCGAGAGGAAAAATCAATACGGCTACAACTGATCCTGCAGATAAATGAAGCGGTGAGTGCTGGCGAGGCGGAGGATCCCTGGCAGCAGCAGGAGTGAGTGTGGAGAAAGTTCAGCAACTTGAAGAGGGATGCAAAAGTTGGGTAGGCTCAAAGCACTTTTGGAGAGGGTCAGGAAGGAAAGGGGGCTGTGATCTAGCCCCAAAAACACCCTGAGGCACAGGAGATCCTCAGGAAGAAACTTCTGAGGAGTGAGGGTATGGAACAGGCTGCCGAAGGAGATGGAGTCACCATCCCTGGAAGCGTTCAAGAAATGTGGAGATGTGGCACTGAGTGACGTGGTTAGTGGGCATGGTGGGGTGGGTTGATGATTGGGTTAATCTTAGTAGTCTTTTCCAACCTTAATAGCTCTATGATCCTATGTGCAGGAGGGACTGTGTGTGTATCACTATGCCATATTCACAACTGCCTCCTCTCTCCCTGCTGGGGAATTATTTTTCCCAACTAGATAATAAAACTGTCTTTTTCCTCTCCATCCTCACCCTTCAGGGCTGCTTCCCAGCTTAAGCTGGATTAATCCCACACTGCACCACACAACCTTAGCAGTTCCCAAATACCTCCATAAATAGAGCAGGATCTTGGCAAGAGAACTTGCTATCCCTGAAGTAGGAAAGAAAACGAAAAGAGCTCCAGACTGTGCAGTACTGAGCCCTAGGGCAGAACATCACTGCCCAGTGGAGCTCCTGCTCCATGGACCCCTTGTTGAGAACCCTGACTCCCAGGAAGCAAGAGTCACACAGGCTCGTCATGTAGAATATAAAGCTGCCAGGTACAGGGTAGAAAAGGAATTGGGAATCCTTCCTGCGTGGGGGATTTGGGCTGCCTGAAGGGGAAGCAGCAACCCTTTTTCTACTTATCTGAGTGATGAGTTGGTAAAAGGAGTGGGCAGCTCTGTAAGGGATGTGCTAGGCAGGTGAGCATGGGTGTTTGTATTGCACCAGAAGCAGTCTCACATCACCCTTCCTTCATATCCAAAGTAGCAGAAATTGGGATAAGGGAGTCAGGAAACCAAGAAATAGCATCTCTTGGATTGTCTTGGCTACCTGGAAGGTTTGACAAATGGCAAGGACTATTGTTCTCTACTGAGTTGGCTGTGGTTGTGCCATCTCCCTGTTCACACCCAACAACAAGCCTGACAAAACTATGCCAAGAGGTGTGCAAAAACCTTCTGTGTCTTTTAGGTGGCTGAACTTAGGAATTTCCAGAAGGCATGCCTGACTCTCATGGGGAGGAGCATGCTAGCTTCTGGCTATTGAGAGCTGCTAACTGGGCTGAAAATGTTCGGTTTTGCCAAAGGGAAACAGAAATAACAGCCTTATGTGGGGGAGCTGCCCTCTAAGTCTTGTCAATGTCTTCATTTCATCGCCTTTGTTCTCTATCTGAGATGATGCAGCAATGATAAAGTTGGAGTACAGAATTGTCTGGGTTTGAAATCAAATTTGGATGAGGATAGTTGAGATAAAGGACACTGCAGCCAAAGCTCTGCCTGTGCAACCAGGTGCATCCTCTCTCTAAAGCTGAGTTTTAGTAGCCAAGCCATCCATTCCTGCCCTTAAGCAACTCAGACAACACAGATTACTTCTAGTACAGAAAACTAATACATTAAATCCTAAAAAATAGTACAGGAATCTCTGGGCCTTGTAGGCAGTCCCATTGAGTGCCTAGAAATGACGTAGTGAGAAGATCCTTGCCCGTGGCAGTGCGTTGTCATTGTCAGGCAATGCTCAGCCCTTTCTGACTGGTAATGGATCCCCGGAATGCCCTGTGCTGGTGTCTCCAAGTGTGGTGAGATCTGCAGAGCTGCACTGAGGTTTCCTGAAGCCGGGAGAGAGAAAAGGCTTTTAAGACAATGTTGCCCTGTATTTTAAAATGATTTAAGAACCCAAAGAATAGCCCAGCACTGCGTTTGCCAGCAGAGGGGATGGATTATTGTCTTAAAAGCTTTTAAATGTGTGTGATAGAAAGGGGAAATACAGCTGCCTCATTGAAAGATATTGCTGTGGTACTGGCTTCCAAGCTGCCAAGCACCACTTTAACTCTTATTTGCAGCTCAAAGACAATTCTGCTCTGTGATAACATCCTTAAGGTTCTTAATTCAGACACCCAGGAGAGGGGTTTCAAATGACCTGGGGTGATAAGAGAGGATGTGAAGATCTTAGGGCTCTTTGGTCACCCTCATGCCTGAGTGAGTTCTCCTCAACTGTTAGGGCTATGTGGAGCTTAGCTCCCTTGTGCAAATCTTGCCTTTTCTGGTGTCCACGGATGTTTTCAGTATCTAAAGGGGGGCTGTAAGAAAGAAGGAAACAGAATCTTCAGCAGGATCTGTTGTGATAGGACAAAGGAAATGGCTTCAAATTGAAGAAGTGGAGACTTAGACTGGATATAAGGAAGAAATTTTTTACAGTAAGGGCAGTGAGGCGCTGACACAGGTTGCACAGAGAGGTGGTGCCCCATCCCTGAGACACTCAAGGTCAGGCTGGACGGGTCTCTGAGCACCTGATGGAGCTGTAGTGTCCCAGAATATTGCAGGAGAGTTGGAAGGAACCCCTGAAGGCCGTTCAAAACAAAGGTCTCTCTGTGAGGCCAATTGCAAGGTGAGACTTCCCTTACTGGAGCTTTCAGCAGAAACACAAAGCTGCCTTTCCTTGCAGGCACGCTTGTGCAGCACACTGTACCCAAGACATGAATGGGGAATGGAGGACGGCACAGAGAGCCTTGTGCAGGCGGTCTTGGACAGCTGCAGAATTCAGACATTGCTTCTCCTTGCCCATCCCTTTGCTCTCAGAGCACTCACAGCTGTGAAGCTCTGAATCAATACCTCTGAGACTGCTTTCCTCCACTGCTCCAGGAAGTGCTTGGATGAGTCTGTCCCCCAGCACTCCAACACTGAGGGCTGTGCTGTGTGCCTGAGGCGCTGACTCCAGATGTACTGTCTTGGTGCAGTCTGCAGTGCTACCCCAAACCATGTTCCCAGTTATTCCCTTTGTGCCAAGCACTTTGCACTGAACAGTGTCCAATTTTCTCCTCTGCTAAAACTTGCAGCACAGATCTAGGCGCCTCCACTTGCTTTTCCCCTGTGCTGCTGGAGAACTTGTGCACTTCCCAGCTGTTCACTCACATTGGAGTCAGCTGCCTCTCTGCTGCTGTTGGCTTTCAGACTATTTGCCCTTCCAGTCCAAGCAAGATAGCACTTGTCCTGAACATTCTGCTCTTAGAAACTGTTGGATCTGTTGGAAAGTGACAGTTATAAGAGTAAGAAGCTATAGAGCTGGAGACAAGATCCAAATTCCCACAATTATTTGTGTTGCTGTGTGCTGCTTGGCCACCTGCCCACCTGGTGGTGGTGCCAGGGTCTGAAGCATAAAAGGCTCTGAGTAAATTCTGGTCAAACCTCTGCAAGCCATTATCCTACATTATCCAGGCAGGAGCGTGTCCTTTAAATGAAAGCAATCCTGGTGGCTTTCCCCACATTAAATTCCTTGTATGCTGTGTGCTCCCCCTTCTTTCTGCCCTCCAGGGATGGCTTTTGTCTTCTGCTGCTGTGCTACACGTCTCAACTTTTGTCATCCCTCAGATTGCCTGAGGCAGTGGAGGTGACCTTGTTGCTGAGCTTTCGTTTCCCTTTTACATGGGAAGGCTCTTCCTCCTTTGAGCTGCTCGTCACTGCACTGTGAAGCTCGTTTTCCCCTCTTGTCATAACACGTCTAGCTCAAGCAGGATTTGGCCATGAAAGACACCAAAGAGAGGGCGTTGTATCTCGTGTGAGCAGCATCCACTCTTCCTGCTCTTTGCCATCCTGCCGTTGCAGAAGGCCATGGTGTGCTGTGTCTGAGCCCAGGACTTACAACCCCCTTCCAAATATCTGTCCACTTCTCACCAGGTCCTTCCTACTCCAAGAATCCCCTTGAGATGGGATACAGAGGATAAGAAGCTGCTCAGGGTGAGTTGTTGATGCAGGGGGAATGAGTGTAAGGTATTGGACAGATGCAGGAGAAGTTTGGGAGCTTTGGTGGCCATCCTATGCCAGATTACCAAAGCTGATGGAAGAAGCATGTCAGCTTACCTGCTCCGAAGTGGAAACTGTTGTGTACCTCTGGCCACTTCTGTTTCCTCTGTCTGCATTTGTTCTAGTTCTTCTAGGTCTTATTTAAGAAGGGAGTTGAAGCAGTAAAATTGCTTCAAAGAAATAAAAGTTTTGAGCAAATCAGCTTGTGATGGCTGGCCTACCTACAGTTCAGTCTTTCATGGTATTCAATACTTGTGTACACGTTGAAGCATGTGAGCTCAGCCTGTCCTCACGCTATGCCAAGGTGGATACCTTGTGGTCAGCCATGTAAAGCAGCCCAGAACAGATGGATGGATTGTTTCAACTTTGCTTTTGAATGAGAAGAATTCATGTTTCTGCCATGGGTGATCTGGGCTGCATCTATTCTGAACCTGTTCTGAGGAGTAAAGACAGATCTATGTGCTGTTCAGCCCAAATTTTGGGGCCTGGCTCAGGAGTAAAACCGGACTTCCTAAGTCTGCAGCATCTGTTGGACCACTGCATCTTGCTAAAGAGAGGAGAGGATAGTCCTGGTTTGGGAACAGCAATATTTAATGGTCTTGTGAAGCTGAGCCATGGCTGTCACTTGTGTGGTTTGGTTTTTTTTTTTTTTTTTTTACATTGATTTGAAGATTTTTAGATGTGTGAGTGAAGAAGGGTGAACAGAAAGGGCAATGAGACTTTGAGCTCTCTGTGAGCCCTCAGTGCTGCTTGCATCCTGTTGGCCCATGCTAGTCCTGCAGACCCATCTCTCCAGAGCACCCACTGGCGTGTCTTCACTGACCACCTCTCAAGATCCAGATGCCTTATCCCGACTGCATGTATGCTCTTAGCTGAGCATAGAAGAGCTGGTATCATTTCAGATGGGACCAGAGAGAGATGTTAACTCTTTGAAAACAAGGGCTTTTCTCTGCCCTGGCAAATCTCCATGTGAATGTCCTGTTCCACTCCCTGCCTGTGGGCTAACATTTCACTGATAATTGACAGTGGGAGCAAAAGGTGGATTTTCTGCATAGGCTCTCAGTGCTATTTGCTCAATTTGTTTACTAATAGCGACAGACGAGAGAAAAGGGGAAATGGGCTCCGTGTTCAATTAATATTTCTCTCCAAAACGTTGAGCTTAGTTCCCAACACTTTTATTGGGTGAGAAGAATGTCAACACCTGAAATTCAGCAGAACAGCTGTAAGGGCTCTTTGTCCTCCAGCCAGAGCCCAGCAATTCAGAAGTGCGCGGTCCGAAGGACTCTTCAGATGTTCTTTTTGATCCGGCAGCCAGGAGAGGGAGCTCGGCATCCTGGTCCCAGGCTCCACTCGCCCAACATCGCTGAAGACAATGTTGATGATTCTTTTGTTCAACAAATAAAAGAAGTGGTTCCCACGAGGCAGCCGTGTTGGCAGCTGCTTTATGCGGGCTTGGGGGAATTGCGGAAAATCGATGCTTGCCAAAGGCAAAATGGACGGCACCAGTGGAAGAGAACAAAACTAACTCTCAGGCTGCTAAGAGATTATTGCATGCTGAGGGACCCGTTTTGGAAGTCTGGAGTGTCTTCAGTCCTCACAGCCACCAGTGGGAGCATCAAGTGCTCAGGACCAGTGGAAGAGCATGAGGCTCAACTTGGCACCTTGGACTTCCATCACCAAAAGCATGAGGAAAGACCTGGTTAAAAACCCTGGGTTCCCTCAGGGAGCACTGGGCACTCACAGTCCTACTTGAGCTCAGCAAGGGCAGTTGGGCATTCAGTGATTTTTACATTTCAGTGTTTAAGCACGAGGATTGTCACCGAGCGTTTGGTGTCAGGAAGTTGAACGTTCAAAGCATCAGAATGGGAACAGATTCCCAAATGTACTGAGCACCGGTGGAAAGAAAGCACTTTATAAAGGGATGATTATTCAGTGCCAGTCTGCCAGGAGCTCAGTAAGATTTCAAATGAGACATCTGTACAGATAAAATAATTTTTAAAAAGTCCTATACTCCTAGCACATAACTTTGAGTTTAGTGATGTCATCTTAATTGATTCTGACTATTAACAGTGCTGTGATTCCTGGATTTATCAGAAATGCTATTTCTTTATTTCCTTTGGGTGCCTAAGATCCTGGGAAGAGTAAATTGCAAGCCTGGCTTGGCTGGCCAATTGAAGACTTAAAGATGTCACCCTGTGTGTTTCAGAGATGTTCCTTAGTGCTGTTTCAGAAGCCCCACGAACTTGTAACCTCCCATTTCAATACAAGCAGTGCTGTTGTGATCCCCACATCCAGAGATGCTGGCTCACCAACAGCCTTTGGTCTTGAGGGTACCTTTTCCTTTGGTAACTTTGGTTCTATTTCTCCTGTAATTGTTTGTATTTTTATACACTGATCCCTGGTGATGGATTTCTTCATGGACTGTGTTCCATCAGCCATTCCCAGAGCTGCTGTAACAGCACAGACAAGTACATGTTCCAAATACATTTTCTTCCAAATCCAGTTTAGGTAAGGGCAGAGCCTGGGACAGCCAGCCTAATCCTGACAGATAAATTTTCCCTGGGGCTATGGTGAAGAAGTTATTTTGAGTGCCAGATGGGCTATGGAAACTTCCTAACAATACTTGCCATTAACATATCCAGTGCTCCTTCACCTAAGAGCTTTCAGGCTGACTTGCACCCATCCTGCAGATCCCTGTGGGGTCAGATGCTGTCTCAGCTGAATGAGAAAAAGGATGCAGGCACCTTTATTGGAGACAGCTCAGAGCAGAAATCCAGTGACTGAGAGTATTAGGTCTGTTTTTGCTGAGCCAATCCCCTTGTTCTCTGTGAAAGCTCAGCTCAGGGTGAGAACATGCCCCATTAACCTCCCAGTATGCAGAACCTAGTGATGTCACCTGGCTTCTGCTGAGTGTTGTCAGATGTGGCTGGCATTCCTCCATCAATATCTTCATTTACAGTGGCACCTCAGCCATTCCTAAGAGCATTTGTCATTTATTCAGTTGATTTCTCTACCTCTGTGGATCTCACTGACATGAAAAATGAGCATGTTTTCTGAGGATCCCCCTCATCTTGGAGAAGCAGCAATGCCAGAAGGGCTAAGCAGCCAGACTTCTGCATCTCACAGGCAATTGAGATGATTTGCACGGTCCTCATGATTAAGTTTGTACAGCAAAGCCATCAGGTTGTGTGTTCCTTCCTTTGGGTGGTGCCTCTGCTGATGAGCTATTCTCGTCCTTACAGACTGCATGTGCTGTGAGATACCAGGCTGGATATCAGGAAGAGGTTCTGCACCAGAGTGTGGTGGGCAGGGAACAGGTTTCCCAATGGCTTACTGAACCAAGCTGCTGGAGTTCAAGGGGTGTTTGGACATTGCTTTCAGACATATGGTCTGATTTTTTTTGGGAGGGGGGGGAGTTGTCCTGTGTGGAGCCAGGAGTTGGACTTGATGGTTCTTATGGGTCCTTTCCAACTTGGGATATTCTATGATTCTATGTGGCATGAGGTGATTTCTTTCCTACAAGCCCTCTCAGCCATCAAAAGATAGAGCCTCTTTCCTAAGATCCTTCAGTCAGACGGGTGTCTTCCATGAGGCCTTTATATTCAGTACCAGTAACGTAAATAAGGAACTGTATACAAGTATATTTAAGATATTACACAGAATCATTTGAGTTGGAGGAGACCCTTTAAGGCCATCTTTTGAACCCCTTTGCACTGAACAGGGACACCTACAGCTCCATCAAGTGCTCAGAGCCCCGTCCAGCCTGACCTTGAGTGTCCCCAGGGATGGGGCACCACCACCTCTCTGGGCAACCTGTGCCAGTGCCTCACCACCCTTACTGTGAAAATGTTCTTTCTTATATAGAATCAGGATTTATTTACTGACTTTTACCTCTTTCCTGATGCTTGAGGAACGGTGAGCAACCTCCTTGCTTGTCATTTGTGGTCATGCTCATTAGCAGGTCTTCACTCCTTCATGAATATTGAGATTGGGGCTCATTTGCAATTGGTTGTCTATATCACATGGTCTATCTCTGTCTCCTGGTTGGAAGGATGCCCATTCAAATAGAAGCATGTTTTCTGGGATTGCTCACATATTGACTTTGAAATTTGTTTCCCACAAACATTTGTCCTCACAACCCAATTGCTTCGATGGTGGAAGAAAGCAGGCATAAAAGAAACATGGGCATTTATAATTAAAAGGGAAAGTCCTTAGCTTTGTTGAATCTCCTACCGGAGGTGCCAATTAGAGCCTGCTGGATCCTGGATAGAGACACCTGCCAGCTTCTCTCAGCTCAATGCAGAAAGGTGAGCAGCAGGCACCACACCTGCAGCCCAGCAGCAGGGTATGCATGAGCCCAGCTCTCCTGTCCTGCAGCCAGCTGGGCCCCAGAACTTTTAGAAACTGAAAGGCTGAATGAAAACATCAAATACCAAGACAGTTTTGCAGGAATATCAACTGGAAAAGAAAAACACACACACAACTGTACCAATACCATCACTGGGCACAGACAGCTCCAGATTTTGTAGCTTCCAGACAAAGTCAGCAGCAACCGTCAGAATCTGTGTTTCAAGTCCGACCTTCTGCTTTTATCTATATTTTAAACCCCACACAAGGTATACAAGGCGAATGTTGCTGTTACAGTCAGAAAAGCCTAAATAATGGATGAAGAACAGAGGCTGCAAGGAGGGGGGGGGTTAAAAAAAAAAAGAGAGAAAAAGAAAAAAAGATGAACAAAGCTTGAGGAGAAAAAAAGAAAGAAAAAGGAAGGAAGAAAATAGAGGAAGAAAGAAAGAAGAAGGAAGAAAAGAAAGAAAGAAAATGAGAGAAAGAAGGGGAAGAGCATTCCAAATCATCTGGAGTGGCTGATGCCGTCCATGGAACACTTTTTCCCCTATTGCTGTGGTGCAGGACACAGAGCATTGATCTGGGATGTTATGGGAATTGCTGCTCTCCATCCAGAGCCAGGGGATACGTGTAGGAAGGAGAGATCTGACGTTAAGCATGGTGAGCAAAGGCTGGACAGGGTTGTGTGGTGCTTGGAGGTGCTGAATGTCAGCAGCGTTTATAGTCTCTAGCACTGAGATGGGAGTTTGTGGGAAAGAGTTTTCCATCATGCAAGCACAGACAGGGAACAGCCAGGCTCGCACTCTTCTCCAGGCTAAAGTAAAGACCTTTCAAGGGTCTAAGGATGCTTTTTGCCTTGCTTTCCATAATTATATGTATATTTTGCAGTTCGTGATTAAGAGGGATAAAGCAAGACTTGATGCATGGAGGTGATATTTGCCCATGGCAGTGTTTAGCTTCACCTGAGCCCCTCTAAAGACAATTCACGTCCGTTGCCATAATGCACAGCAGAACTCAGTCCAGTGAAGAGAAGAGAGTTTGGGTGAGTTACATACGTGGAGTAGCTTGGAGGGCCCCCCTTCTGGCCTCACCAGCCCACAGAAGGATGCTGGCCCTGGCACACAGGAGCCAAGAGCCTTACAAAGCACAGTGCAGCCATCAAGGCTTGGCTCAGAGGCAAGCTGCACTTCCATTCCCTGCAAAGTGCACAGTCACTTGCCTGTGACTCCCTCCTGGCTTGTTTTAAGTGGATTCTCTCTATCCCTGCTGGTTTTTCAGGTGCTCATTGTTCCCACCATCTCCTTGTCAATCAACCTGTGTCCTTTCTCCATTTTTCATCTTTGGAAAGGTGCCCAGGAGCAGATTCTTAGCAACTTGTCTATGCCAGTGGTCATGGTTTGTAACATGAAAGTGACTGCTTGACTCCAAGCTCCACTGTGATGCACCTGTCCCCAGCCACCAAATGTTTGTGTCACTGGAGCTTAGAAAAATGTGTAGACCCAACCCTCTACTAAGCAAAGGATTTTCTTGGCTGTAGTAAGAGCAAGGAAATAGCTAGCTGGCAAAAACTGAAGGCGTGAAGGTTGGTCTGGAAGGACATTGATCCATCAGAAAAGAGATAAAGATGTTCCCTCATTCATGAGCAGCATAGTAAGCCATATCGATACAATACATTAGTAATAAATGGTGGGAGAACAGGAAGAAATAACACATCCAAAAGGGATACTCAAGTACAAGTTCTAAGTGTTTCTTCTACCAGATCTGTGTCAATCATCTTCTTTAGTGAGGCTTCAAACAGAATCTGTCTGGTGCATCTGAAAGTTGCTGTAGCTGTGGCAGCAAACGCAGTACAGGTGAGGGCTTGTTTCTGTGTCACCAACTTGATCCAGCCCAGTAGTAATTCCTCCTCTTGCTGAGGACCTGCAAGCACTATCGTATAATGACACTGATATTTGGGGTGATATGATGCAGATGGGTATGTCAGGCGTAAGCCTCAGAAAGGTGTCACCTCCGGGACCAAGGGTGGCACTGCCACTCACCGCTTCATTGAAGGCTTGGGATGCCCTTAGGGTCCCCCACCTCATAACACTCCCTGTGTCCCTGGGAACACAGCATGGTTTGTTGGAATATCCATGGGAAAATCCAAGGCCTTGGGAACCCTGTGAGATTTGCTATGGGGTGTAACCTGCGGAAAATTCAAAGCTTAGCATTCACCTGGTGCTTGTAGTCAGGTGGTCAGGCTGAGCAGAGAAAAGCATTCAGCATGTGAGAATTGAGCGCAGGGTGGGGGTGAGAGGAAGGGACTTATTTGGGTTAAGCTCCCATTTAACAATACTCAGGACAAGAAAAGCAGAGTTAAAGCCCACTGTGAGCCTCGCTGCTGATTTTATTTGTGTCCCCATAGGGTTTCCAGAGAGCAGAGGGAGCACTTGTGTAAGACCTAGGCTGCAGGAGGATTGATGCAGGTTGCATTCACCCAGCCATTCCCAGGAAGAATCTGTGGCTTTGGCTCCTTTCCAGGCAGAGAGTTGGAAGAGCAAGGTCTAACCCTTTGGCATGCGTGCAGGGCAAAGCTCCATTAACAAATGCACCAACCAAGACATCCAGCAAGTGGCTCCTTAACTATTTGCTGGGAAGCACTTGGTTGGGGGATGGTAAAGTCCAGCACATCAGTGAGTGAAGGAGGGAGAAGATAGAGGCTGTGAAGGAATTGGTCCAATTCAGGTTGGATATTAGGACAAAACAGCAACTTCTCAGGAAAGGTGGTGAGGCAGTGGCACAGGCTGCCTAGGGAGGTGATGGAGTCACTGTCCCTGGAGGTGTTCAAGAAATGTGTGGATGTAGCACTGATGGACATGGTTAGTGGGCATGTGGGGAGGAGATGACTGTTGGACTTGGTGATCTGAGATGTCTTTTCCAACCGTAATGATTCTATGATTCTATTATCTGCACAGCCTGCTAAAGCCTGGTGGTCAGGAGTCACCAAGGATGTCAATACAGTGCATCCCACCATGCTGTAGTCCCAGTGAAAAATCCAAGAAAATAAGCTGATTTTTTTCTTCCTTAAAAGCATGTTAAAATCCTAGTCTGAAATTAAATGAACTAAACTGGGGGTGTAAAAGCACTGGGAGTTGATCCCACAAAGACTCAGCCTGTTGAGTTTAGATGTTTGTTTGGAAAAGAGAGGTCAAGCCAAGAGGAATTCCATCACCTAAGAGAGCATTCACCAGGGCTCTGCTAAGCCTGCCCAGCCAGGACTCAGAAATCTCCACACTCCCATGATTTCAGCAATTGAAGGCCATAGGCAGAAGTCTGTAGTGCTTCAGTTTTAACTGAACCTTTGCTCTAAGCACGGCACAAAGAACAAAGCCCTGTAGAGGGAGCTTTAAGGTTTCCTTAATTTAACCAAAATGTCCTGCAGCCCACTTACCAGCACATTATGAAGTTTTATCATAAATAATTAACACTGAACTACAATTGACATCACGAAGCATGTGGCTGGCTCAGCGAGTACCTCCCAACAGTCAGTTGTTCAGCAGGAGGGTGCACAGCCACCATGGCAAACATCAGCCCCTTCCAGCAGCAAGGGGAGGCTTAGTGCAGCTGCTCCTGGTGCTCAGCACAGCAGATGTTTAACAGCACCATTCCAGACAAGGAACGAAGGTAAAAGATTGTTTCTAATCTGATAATAGGGTTGATCTGGGGAGGACTATGGGCAGGATTTGGGATTGGGTACGTTATGGTGATAAGTTTGTAGCTGTGCCCTCCCAAGCTGGTGCAACATCTTGTTTTGATGCTCTCAGGTGAAAGGAAGCTGGCTTTTCTGATCCTTTACAGTCACTTCTGGCAACTTCTGTAGGATGTCAAGAAGGGAGGTCCATTCTCAGTGGTCTAAATAGTCCCCACACCCTGCCTGGCACAAGGAACCTGCTCTGTCCAAACTGCTGCCCTAGGAGTACTGCAGAGCTGGCTTCTAGCAGTGTCAGTGCCACCTGGAATGATGGTCTTCATTCCAAGAGAGCTGACAATAAAAATTCCAGAGGGAAAACTTCCTGTACCAAAAAAAAAAAGCAACAAAAACCAAATAACAACAACCAGCCAACAAATAAACAATCCAAAAAAGAAAAAAGAAAAAGCCCACACCAGAAAAGCCCCCAATGAACGTGTCTCACATGTCACAAATAGCCAGAGCAGCTTTCATGCTGTCTTCCTGTCTCACAGCAGAGCTGAGCTCCTCCTTGAGCTATGGGAAACACAGCTCAGCATTCCATCAGCATGACTCCTGCATCCCCTGGTGCTGCTTTGCATCCACTGGGGCCGTGTCCCTGCCTCCCCGCCTGCCTTCACACCTGCAGCACAAAGATGGCAAGCAGAGTGGCTGCACTTGGAGATAAATTAGTGATGGGCAGAGAGCTGATCCTGCATCCTGCTGGTAGGACTGCACAGCTGCTGCAGGCTGCAAACAGTTGCAGGGAAGATTCCCGTGGTTTTGACTGCAGAGAGTATCTAGATCTGATCTACTTTCCACCCCCTCCTTAAGCTGTGTCTTTTAATAAAGACATAGAAGCAGCATGCATGAAGAGCTCGCTTAGATCTGAACCAAACAGCACAGCTAAGGTAAGGAAAAATCCATGCAAGAACCCAGAGGTTGTCAGCACTCTCCTACGCTGGCTGCAGGAGAGCAGTGCAGTGCTAAGACTGCGCATGGCAGGCACCAAGTACAGCAGCCTGCGAGGGAGAAACTCAGGCAAAGACTATTGAAACATCTCCGGGAAGAGCCATCAGGAGCCATTAGGCCATGCAGAGGAGCTGAGCTGCCTCGCATCTCCCAGCTGGGAGCCTTCGGTCTCTGATGGGAGAGGCTGGAGCCGGGGACTCTTTCTGCTGTTGGTTCAGCCCCAGCCTGTCTGCCTGAGCAGACCCATGGGATAGGATAGATGAACCCTGAGGCTCAGAGCATGCGGTTAGCCCATTCCCTGAGGGGTTTTCCAAGGGGCTGCAAAAGGTGAGGCTCATCTGATGGTGACTTGATTTTGGGGTCTGCTCCAGCTTGTGCCATCTGTCAAGTGTCCATCACCATCAGGACAACCTGCTGTGGTGTGAGGCTCTTCAGGACCCGAGCTCAGCAGGTTGGCTGGGGTGCCCAGATGGTGGAGCCAGCCTTCTTCCCAGCCTGTCCTAACCTGCAGAGGTGGGAAGTGTGAAGAGCCCTTCCTGATCCTGCTGAAGGACCTGTTCTAGACAATGCCAGGCCATCAACCCTTTGACAGTACCTACAGGACACTTTCTTAACACAAAGAGGGGTCTATGTTGTTCTGAAATAAGTTGAGAGGTGGGTAGAGGACATAACTTCAGAGCTGTCTGATAGTAGGAATATGCAGGTGAGGACAACACAGTGAGAGTTCTGAGATCACCTCAATGGCATTGATTTATGAACTTGATTTAGTGCATCTCCTTCTCTATGTGCTTTGCAGCACTAAAACTTCCCCGTGTCTACAGAATCCCCACCCTTCTGTATGGAAAGGTCGCCAGACATTTCTTCCTCCAAGTTGGAGCTTTGTTTGATGTGGGTTTGCATCTCCATTTAACCAATAGATACATGCAGAGAGGAGAGAGTGTGCTTTCCTGGAGTTGGTGATGAATGAGACGGAGATTCTGCTAAGAGGGTTCAGACAGGTGCTGCTGCATTGCTGAGAACACGCTCTGCAAAGCAAACTGATTCATGTGCACTTGGGCTGTCACAGAATGGTTAAGCGAGGCTTTGTACAAATACGAATGCTTTGCTTCTTCTTCTGTAAAACTAAATCCTGCCTTGCCTGGTATAAATAAAACATGGCTCTTAGTTGACATTTTCATATTTCTCAGAAAGCACTCATTTACCTCGGGCTGCTGGAAACTGGGTGAGGTGCTGCCGGTGAAATACCGATTTCAGCTCTGATTTCTCCATCTCCAGGATCCCACTGTTTCTGCAGTCCTGTGTGAGCTCACTGGTCTCTGACCCGCAAAGGGACACGAAGTTGGATCCTACAGCCCTTCCTGAGAGATTATGGCTGAAAATAAGGGGACCTGAGCAGACCCCAACCTTGGGACTCATCCTGCAGGGCTTCAGTAGAGCAGTTGGTAAGCAGAGCACTATTCTTCTCTGTGGTGTGAGACCAAGACTGTGGTGTTTGCATTGGGTAAAAAGCATCATATTAAATTTCTGGAGGGTTTTATTCAACATTATTTAAAAAAAAAAACAAAAAAACCTGTACATTTATTTTTGAAAGAGTGAGTGTGTAAAGCACGGAGCTGTGTTGCTGTGTTTTTGAACATGTTATGGCTCTGGTCTTGCTAGAGTTTAATGTTAGAGCTGCTTGTGGCTGTAGAGAGACTGAGCACCCACAAGGACCCAGGAAGAGGAGGAAATTCAGAATTTGGTTATTGGAAAGGCAGCCTAGGAGATGCCTCAAGGCTGGGTCACCCCACTGTTTGCTGCTCCCCAGAGCTCCCATTTTCTGAGCTGAAAGGTGGAAAGGGGCCCAATTTCTGCAATGAACAGGGACTCAAGTGGACAAAAGCTGAGGTTTGAATGTCTTGTGGAAACATCTGGACTGGGAATGGGGTTTGTCCCTCATACCTGCACTGCCCTGCACCAATTCCCCAAATCTTTCCAAAGGCAGCTAATTGCTAATCTTCCTGGGTTCCAGCCTGGCTGTCCTCCTGCTTGCTTGGGCCCCTATGAAGCCTGTAATTACTGCTTTACTCCTTTTTCCCCCTGTAGTGGAACAGAGCCTACTTCAAGCACCAGCCTCTTTAAAAATACATCTGCTCTGCTCTGCACTAAAACACATAGAATAATAGAAGAGAGTCCGTCAGCAGGGGCATCCTTTACCTGTATGGCTTTCAAAGGCAGAAATCTTTTAAAGAACACGGAGCATTTTCTCTCCTCCAGACCCAAAGCTGAGTGCAAAGCTATGACGTGCTGGCAATATTTGAACGAGGAGGTTGACGGTGTTGGTGGTCACCTTGCTGATCCCCCATGTCCTTTACAGGTCTGTGTGGGTCCAACCACATAGCTTAGGGATGGAGAGATGGCACTCAGCAACTTGCTTTGCCCCAGTTCCCTTCCCAGAGGGACAGCCAGCACCTTGGCAGTGTGCTTTGGTGCAACCCTGCACCAAATTGCTCTGCTCTAAGAACAAATGAGGGACAGTGCTTCCCTCACATCTTCAACCACATTGGCATTTGCCTAGAGTTAGCAGGTTCAGTTCAGCAGAGCATATATAACCTTCAGTTTTTACCTGTATGCTCGGGGGAGTTTGGTGCCTAAATTTTCTGTGGGATTTGACTTTTATGGCAGAAAATGCAACAGTGAACGTGTCATGGAGCTCAACAGCATGAAAGTATAGCAAAATGATCCATCTCCCAGGGCTCACTGGGCAGAGCTCCAGCAGCCAATGTCTGAGAGCTTTAGCAGCCATGAACCTATGGGAATCTTTCCTCAGGAAGCCTTTGCAGCCTTGTCCCCATTTGGAGATGTCTCCATGTGACTCGGTCATCCACCATCTCTACTGTGAGTACAGTGCTGTCTGTGGAGTACCATTCGCAGTCTTACAGAGATGGACTGCTATGTGGACACCTTAGTTCCTCTCAGTGGACAATGCACACTCAGCTGTGCACCTCTGCTTTGAAGCCCCATCTGTATCAGTGCCCCAGTCCTATCCCTGGCTCGATGTGAGCTGCGTACGATGTTTCTGAGCCCCAAGGGAGAGCTGTGTTCCAGCTGCCTCACCCCATCCTCATCCATCCCCTACCATTGGTGGTAAACTAGGGACCAGGTCTCCAGTGTGGCCTTCACCATTTCTCTGACCTCAGTGCCAGCAGCAGCGGTGGGTGAGAATGCACTCCTAGAGATGTACAGCCCACCAAAGCCACAGTATGTTAAACCCCACATGAAGAAAAAAGTAAATAAGAGAGAGAAAGACGTATGTCCAGCCCAATCAATACTCCTTTCATTCAATGCTATTTTGGCTTTGGGGTCACAGTTCAGGAGCTTCCTTTCCACTCCAGGAACAGGGAGTGTGCATGTATTGTTCTACCTGTGTGTGCAATCCTGCTCCTTCTTGCACAGCTCTGCCTCCTTTCCCTGCTCTGAACTTTCCCCTAAACTCTCCCTACACTGAGTGCACTGCAGAGAGACTGTGTTAGAAGGTTTGGGGATCTACTCTGCTGTTCCTACGTTGAGCCCCTATGTGCCAACCCACTCACAACACCCCGCAGTGGACAGGTTCCTCTCACCTCACATGCATTCACATCAGTGAAATACCCAGTTTAGGATTGCAGGTGAGGAAAATTGCATTGCTTGCAAACTTTGAAGAGGGGACAGAGCAATGCCTGTGAGCTTGGGGCAGTGATCACAGCCCCACAGCGCTGTTTTGAGGCTGGAGATTCTGGCTTTGCACCTGGGCATCCCGGTCTTGGGGTGGAGGGCCATTGAAGAGGCTGTAAGACGGGAGCAGATCGGAGCGTGTTATGGCTGCGAGGGAGCAGAGGGAGGGATGTGAATGGGGCGCTGCTAATGCTGCACGGAGCTGATTCTCCAAGGCCCCCCCGGGCAGCACTCAGCATCCAGCCTTCATTAAAATTTCATTGCCAGCACTTGGCCAAGGTCTATTTATGAAAATGCGCTTTTCGCTTCATGGAGAAAAAAAAAAAAAAAAGAAAAAAGAAAAGAAAGAAAGAGAAGAAAGAAGGAAGGAAAGAAAAAATCAGAACGGAGGAAAAAAACAAAGGAGGGGATGAGGTTTGTGAAACCCGTGCGGGCCAGTGGGGGCTGAAAAGTGCGGTGCTCACTCCGGGAAGCGTCTCCTCATCCAGCGTTCCCCGAGCGGCTTCTTCGGATGTTTTTCCCATCTTTTTTGCGGGTTACGGAGCCGTGCTGCCACTTGTCGTCTCCCATTTCCCCCCTCCCCCCGAGCCCGGCTGCTGGGGATGCAGCACCGCCTCGAGATGCGCGCGGTGCGTTCTCTTTTGTTTCTCTCGGAAAATAAAAAGTTACAAAACAAAAACACGAGGACCCGTCACCCCCTCGGTGCGTGCCGTGCCCCCCCACCCGCTGACAGCTCCTCTCGGCCCCCCAGCCTGGCGGCGGCACAGCTCCAGTGCGTTTTTCAGTGCGGTTTCGATGCGAGCGGAGTTACTCCGCCGTCTCAGCGGCACCGCGGCCGGTTATCGTGCCCTGCTCCGTCCCCAAATCCACGCGTGGGGCTTCGCTGCACGTACGGTTTGCGTGGGAGAAAATCAGCCCCGGGTTCTGAAGGCGGTTTAGCCCTATTTTCGATGCTTTTCGCCTTATTTCGTTGCTCCCAGGCCCGGAGGAGGAAGGACGGAGCGATGAGGTGGGGTCCCGCGGCGGAGCCGGCGTCGCCCCCGGGTGCAGTAAGTGTAGGAGGCAGGAAGGGGGGGTGAGGTAAAACGTGCATGGTTTAT
Source organism: Lagopus muta (assembly GCF_023343835.1). NCBI lineage: Eukaryota > Metazoa > Chordata > Aves > Galliformes > Phasianidae > Lagopus > Lagopus muta. Next base: position 10,928,426 of record NC_064445.1, on the reverse strand, counting down.
TTGAAATGCTGCAGCGTACACAGACACCAAATTTCATTCAGCACACACACAGCGAAACGAAATCTCGTTTAAATAATAATAATCAGAAGTTATTAAAAAAAGAAGAAAAAAAAAAAGCAACGAAAAAAACCCACCAACAACATAGGATTCGGAGGCAAATTTCTCTATTAAATATGCAAAGAAAAAAAAGAAAGGAGTAATCTTGCCTTAGAAAGTGCAGAGTTCGGTACTGTCGGGGACGCCGCGCACCGCTGCCCCGGGCCGCCCCCGGGAGCCCCACTGGTTTGATTGTCGAAGCGTAGGATACGTTACAGTGAAATCATACGGGCAAAAACCAAAGCAAAATAAATTTCCTCTTTCTTTCTTTTTTTTCCTCCCCTCCCCCCCGAATAAATCGTGACTTCCAGGGAAGTGCCAAAAACAATTTTTTTTTTCATTCCGTTTTTTTTTTTTTCTCATTTTTTTAAAACTTTTTTTTTTTTTTTTAATTTAGCTGATGAGGTAGAAACAGAAACATTATTGCAAAAATGCGAGGGGACAGCGAACAAAACCATGCAAGTGCTTGTGTGTGTGTGTGTGTGCGCGCAGGGACCGGGCAGCGAGCGCGGGGGGGGGGGGGGGGGGGCACGGACCGGCGCCTTCGTATTTACAGCCGTCGGGGCGGCTTCAGCTCGTTCCCTTTCTTTTCTATTTTTTCTTTTTTTTTAAGTTATTTTTAGCTTTTCCTTTCAGTTTTTAAAAAGAAGAAGATGGGACACTGAGGAGGGAGCGGTGCCCCAATCCCCTTTGCCCACCCAAGCCAGGAAGAGGCTGCGACAAAGCCCTGTCGGGCTCTCACCGCCGCTGCTCTGGCTCTGGGCACCCCCATATCTCCCCCCTCCCCCCCCCCCCCCCCCAGACCTTTCATTTCAGCTTCTCCATTTTCTCCACTTTTCTCTTTTTTTCCCTCCAGTTTTGTCTACAAAAGCAGTCTGTACCAGTCACGACAGCGGGGCCACTTTGCCCGCGGGAGCGAGGAGCGGGCACTGAGCTGTTCGCATCGCTTTGGGCGGGTTTCCCTTTTTAGATTTGTTTTTTTTTTTTCCTTTTTTTCTTTTTTTTCTTTTCGATTTTTGTAAACAAAACAAAACAGAACAACAACAACAAAAAAAAATAATCAACCCAAACCCTGCCCATTTCTGGGGGGAATATTGGCTGAGGGGGGCCGCATCAGTTGGGGAGCCAGGCACTGCCCCCGCCGCCTTCCCAGCCCCTTCTTCAGTAAGTGGCAGAAAATTTCATCCTTTTCTGCTTCTGTCTCTGATTGCAAAACCAGACCCTCACCACATTCTTCTTCAAGTCTAACTTCTCGGCGATGGCGGCGATTTTCTCCGAGGAGGGCCGCGGCTGCACGGCAAAGTAAGCCTCCAGCGAGCGCTTTTCGGGGGCAGCGATAGAGGTGCGCTTGCGTTTCTTGTCGCCTCCCGTGTAGATCTCTGGTTTGGTCATTTTCTCCCTCTGGGCCCGCTCGGCCTCCTCCAGCCAGGCTTCTAGGATGGGTTTGAGGGCCACCATGTTGTTGTGGGATAAGGTGAGGGACTCAAATCTACAGATTGTGCTTTGGCTAAGGCAGCCCACCCCGGGGATCTTCAGGTTGGCCAACGCAGACCCAACATCTGCCTGGGTCACCCCCAGCTTGATCCTCCGCTGCTTGAAGCGCTCGGCGAAGGACTCCAGCTCCCGCGGGTCCGTCTCTGTCTCGGGGCCCGAGATGACGGCGTGGGACGCCAGGCCGTGGGGGTGGGACATGTTCATAGGTTGGGAGTGGTGGGCCATGTGGTTAATGGCCGACATGTGGGAATGAGGGTGGGACGGCGTGGAGCCCACGTCGGGACCCGGCACCCCTCCCAGGGGGAGGGCAGAGTTGAGGTGGTCCAGGAGCTCTCCTTCCAGGCCCTGTGCAGGCTGGTGGTGATGGTGGTGGGGGTGGTGGGTGGTCAGCACGGACGGGTGGTGCAGGTGCACGGAGGACGAGGTAGGAGTGCAGGACACGCTGCTCATGGTGTGGTAGGTGGCATCCGGCTTGAACGGGTGGGTTTTCTGCGATACTATATCCACAGCGGCCAGAGCCTCGGCGCCCCGCAGCAAGGTCTCATCAAAGCCCGCAAAAATGTTACCCTGGATCTGGATGTGGGGTTAGGGGGGATAAAAGGGGAGCAGAAAACAAACCAGAAGAATGGGAGAGGGTTAAAGGCAAGTGGCGTTACAGACATCTTGCTCTGTTCCCTGGGCCAGGTGAGCTGACCGAGCTTAGCCTCCCACCCAAAAAATTGAAGCAGTACCCCGGGCACCGACCCTTGTCATCCAGAAGAAAGCAGAGAGGATGGAGCCAGTGGGAATCCCAAGGAATCTCCGAGTTGGGCAGTGGGACAGAGCCACTCCGTGGACGTTTGATCCCACCAGCCCCATCGCACCACATGGGAACCCCAAGCCCAACACAACCCCAACCCAAACCCAAGAAAGTCACGGACCCCAACGAGGGGGGCGCCTGGCTTACCTGGGGGGCGGGCAGGCAGGCTCTGCGGATGGCTTCGGAGCTGGTGTGCAGGTGGGGGTACTTGGGCTCGTGCAGGATGGGGTGCATGCTGAAAGCTTGTTTGCTGTTCATGGACATCATGGTTGGGCTGGGAGCGGGGCAGGGGCGCTCCGGGCTGCCCGGCTCCGGGGGCGCGGTATTGTCTGCCTCTGCCGCCCGGCATCGAGGGCATTATAGCCCGGCCCCCCCGCCCCCCCGGACGCTCATTGGATAGGTTTCGCCAGGCCCCTCCCTCCGCCCGCCCCGTGGCCACTCCGCTCACCCCCCGACTGGGCCCCCTCCACTCTCCCAAAGGCAAAGAAGGCACCCGGGGATAAAATCATCGAACAGAGAAATAAGGAAAAGTTTCACCAACTTTATTTTTTCTTCATTTCTTTTCTTTTTTTTTAAATTCTTTTTTTTTTTTTTTGTATTGTCTACTCCATCTGTTCATTCCTCTCTCCAGTCCCTTCAACACTTCTCCATCCATCCACACCTGCACGCAGCATCACCTCATAGCACCTCCTTCCCTCTGAGTGCCCCCACGCCCAGATCCAGTCATTGCTCACATGCAGTGTTTGGTGGCTGTATCTCTGCCACCCCTATGGCTGCTCCCAGTCCTGCACAGGTGTGGTGGCGCAGCAGAACTACTGCCCCAGAGCAAGGAAACCCCCAAAAATGCTGAACATGGTGACAGAGGCTGTGGGGTTGGTAGGAGGGTGCTTGGTTATACTCCGAGCAAATCAAGGGAGCAGCATGCATTAATCCTAGCTAGAAAACCCAGCCCTGGCACCTGAGAGGCTGGTGTGCCGCAAAAGTACAGTACTTTAGCTCTCAATCTGCACAGGAAAGATCAGATCCAGCAATAGGAGATGTGTGTGACTTCCCAGATGCAGGCACAGCCACTGTGTGATGCTCATGCAGCAAGCAGATCCCTAAAGCAGAGCTGTGGAGTTGTTGCACACAGGGGCAGAGGGAAGGCCTCACAGGGCAAAATCCTGAGTCCTGCACCCCTGATGCCACCAGAACACCTCATCCCTGTTGGCCGGAGGCATGGCAGAGGGACAACAGGCAGTCCCTACATACCCTAGTCCAGCATACTTCCTTCTGATCTTCCGAGTACCAGTGAAGCTCTGCCAACACGCTGATGCTCTGCCAATCCAGGAGCTCAGAAGCTTTTTTCCCCTCCTGCTTTCCACCAGCACAGCTCTGAGTCATGGTCTCCCCTCTGCTGCTTGCGCAGGGATTGCAGCATCAGGTGATGGGCAGGATGCGACTGCCAGAGCTGTTTGCTGGGAGCTCTCTGCTCTGTGGAGACGCAGGCGGAATTATTGCGGAGGTGAATTGGCCCTCCTGGGTGCCTTGTGGTGAGCCCAGGCGTTTCCAGCTGGCAGCTCGTGGGCTCATTCACTCTCTTTTGACACTCAGAAGCTTTCCTGAGGGATTTTTATCCTCCTTTCATTGGGCTCTTCCTGGTGGTCACTCTATTGCCCCTCTCCTCACTTTCTGCATTTCAGCAGCTCCTGGGTGTAACTCCCTCCGAGGACACCAGCATCTCGGCAAGCTGAGTGATGCTGCAAGGAATTGACTGCAGGCGCTGCCCAGAATATGTCCTGAAGGTTAGGGACTATGTGCTCTTCCAAGCACACAAACCTCCACATTTTGAGTGTCACCTCGTCTAGAGGACACAGCTCTGAGCACATTGCCCTGGGTTTGCTCCATCTTGGCTATGAACTTTCTGAACAGCCCACATTTGCATTGCCCATGACCTAATCCAGCTGTAATCCATGGATGAGCCTGTCCTCCTTCCACCTCCTGAATGGGTTTGTGGTTTGTGGTGTAGCCCTGTGTTAGCCTAGTCAGGAATAGAACAGGTGTCCTTCATAAACAGTCCCAAAGCCTCTGGATTTATCTAGGACTTGCCAGTTTCTTGGAAAGAACATACCTTACAACCAGGATGTGCAAAAACACAACAAAACAAGTAGGAATGCTTCTAAAGAAGCAGTAATAATGAATATTTTAACAACAGCCCCATAGGTTGGCTTTGGAAATTCATCCTGAGACGAACCTTTACACAGATGTGATGAGCCAGAAAGCTCTTCAGGTCATTGCTACTCCTTGTGAGGGTCAGATGTGGTGGTTATGTGCCACAGCATGCAAAGTTAGCAAAAGGAGTTGGAACACTGTGGTAACCATGACACTCATGATGCTCATAGGGAACCAATTGTCTCCAGCAAACTCTATGCCTAAGAAGTTCCTTTTCCCTGTTGTTTTTATAAGACAACTCATAATTTCTCCTTCTGTCTGTCTGCCTTTAGCCAATGAACCCTTGCAGTGCTCCTCCTAATCCCCACGTTTTCAATCAAAGGGCACCTCAGTGCAGACTTTTCAGAGGATTGTCCTGCCTGCCATGTGGTTGGTGCCTCAGGCGGTTGCCTGCAGACTCCAGCTGTTTTTATTACCTAAGTGGGTTTGATTGCTTCTTCATTTGTGCCTGAATGAGAGCATTTGGCACCCTCATGGGCTTTAATGGGGTCTGTGTGCTCTAGCTACCAATTATACCCACTGGCAGCGATTAATAGGAACACAGAGCAAAGGGGATGCAACTTTCCCGGCCTCCAGGAGAGGATCCAGTGGAAAAGGCACATGGAGGGCTTTCTGCAGAATGATGGATCAGAGACCCTACGGCTGCCCTTAGGTGACCACTGCCACAACCTTCTCATCAGCCGTCTAGGCTCACTCTGTGCATGCTCAGACACTTTGGCCAATGGTGGGATGCTAAAGGTGGGTGTGTTGGTGGAAAGCCAATGGGGTATACCGACTGTCTTTTCCTCATGGTCCTTCCAGAGGCTTAACAGGAGTTGATCCAAAAATGGTGAACTGATGAGGCCCTGGCACTGCTGCCCAGGGAACTGTGGGTGCCCCATCCCAGGAGGTGCCCAAGGCCAGGTGGGATGGGACCCTGGGCAACCTGAGCTGGTGGGGGCAGCCAGCCCATGGCAGGGGGTTGGAATTACGTGGGATTAAGATCTCTTCCAACCCAAACATTCTGTGATCCTGTGAATTTCTAGTGCGCTGGAAATTTTAGGTTTGTGCTTCAATCCAGCCCTGAATAAGTAAATTTCTTGTTTCCCATTGCCATCACAGCTCCTGCACAGGATGATGCCTCCAGCAGCATCCTCTCCACCCCAGGCTGATGAGAGCACGTCTCATCTCCACCATCTGTGGGGATCCCTGGGGAGGATCCATCCATCAGAATTAAGATGTTCGGGGATTAAATGCTTCGATCTCATCGGAATTGACATTTTCTGATGGAAATTGGATTTGTCGGAAAATGTGTAAGAGGCTGTACCTGCACGGGTGATGGTTTAAATGGCTTGCTTGGAGTGCAGGAGCAGAAAAATCAAGCCCCAAGCGCTTTTTAACGGATGCACTAAACTCTATAAGCTGTCTCGGTGCTGAGAGAGGCCAATGGCATCAAGGAGAACATTTCACAAGGCACTCACACTGATTTAAACTAGGTGTGTAATGAAGAACAGACCCAGGACAAGATAAAGTGATATCCCATTCAGATCCGGAGAACAGTGGCAAAGCAGAAGACTCCTCAGAACCAAATTCTGCATGCTTTCTCACCACAAATTAGGACAATTAGAAAAAATCATCAAGTTGCAGCTCAAAACATCATGCTACCACAGCAGTTTATCCAGAAGACTGGAAGAGGGCTATGGGAAGAGTTCCCAGTGGTGACAACACGGCTTTCTTAGCCCGATTACCAGAGCGTGTCTTTCTGCACAGGTCTGGCATTTGGGGTGTAAGAGGAACGCCTATCCATGCAGGCTGATCCTGCACGCCAGTTTGTAAAAATCCTTACTAAAACCCCGCTGAGCCTAATCATGGAAGATAGCTTTTAATTAAAAAGTGCAACATTCAGCCAAGTTTTACAGGGAGATTGCTATGACCCCGGGAGATGCCAACCAGCAATAGACCAAACTCCTTCCGGAGGGAGGGATTTTTCCCATCCCTTGCTGTTAGCTGGCAGGGAGCATCTCCGACTGTTTTAAATGGGCAACTTCACAAGTTTCCTGAGTGTGGTTTCTTCCATTAGGAAATGGGAATCCTTTAACAGCTCACCCAGGCAGCAAAATTCCTCCACTCCATCTATTGCATTAGGAACCCGGAGTCCACGCTGCTCAACTCGGTGGAGCAGGGAGAGAGAGCAAGAGAAAAGAAAATCCAGATGGGGCAAAGTGTAGCTCGACTTTTTAATGCTAAATTATTTACAGTAAGTAAAATCGTGTGTGTCAATTGTGAAAAGAGTCCAATTTGTTTGATTTACATTGCAGGGGGGTGCCCTAGGGTAGGGGGTGTTTAACTATCTCCTCTAATGTAATTGCCTATGGCAGCCCGTTAAATATTTGATAGGCTGCCTGAGCAAAGTAAGGAACTTTGTCTGATACGCTCCTGCAACCCTTCCAGCGTATCGAATGTATCTGCAGCCAGAGAGTACCTGAGCCCTTTCTATTGTGTAACTGGTGCTAAGAGGGCTTATTTTAAGTCCATGTGGACTGCAAAGGGCATGTTTTAGCCCATTTTGGGGGGTATGTTTGGATACTATGGCAGTATGTGCTTCCCATCAGAAAACAGGGCTCTTCTCCAGTACCAGTGGTTTTCTCATGCATAAAAAGCCCTTCAGCCACAGGAAGGCTGTCCTCGGCTCACATTCTGGCTGCAGGTTGGTAGTTGGGATGAGGATATGTGAGATGTGGGAGGGACAGCAGAAGGGTCTGTGGGCAACAACAGCAGAGGTGGACTGCAAAATATATTTTAGGGGACCCAGACTGTGCAGCTCAGCTCTTACTGCCTTTGTATTGTTAGTGTGCAAGGTGGACATGCTCAGAGTGATTTACGTGTGACTGAGGAGGCACAAAAGCTCTTAATCCTGCCCCATACACATCTGCTGCATGCCTCCATGGGAAGGACATACTGGGTCCCTCCTCCCCATCATGTCTGCATCCAACTCTGGTCCCTATGTGTGGAAGGGCAGCTTATCCTAAAGACTAATTGTAAGAGCACTGCTCAGCTCCTGGCCTCTGCCATCCACAGCTCTGTTCTCAAGAAGACAACTGTTCCTTAACCCATGAAAAGAGGAGAAAAACAAAGTGTTTGACTAATCTGACCCTGCAAAGTCTGACACCTGCCTTGTGGATTTGCCCTGTGTAAGCACTTTGGTTAGTCTGAAAGGCTGTGGGGGATGTGGACAAGACTTGTTTGGTTGTAAGGGAACTTCTCTGCTAATGCTCTCTACCACTGCAGGAGATGAATCCAGCTGCTTAATGTGATAGCTTTTGAGGACCATCTTAGTTCCAAGGATATTCATAATTTTTTCTCTTTCTGTGTGCAATTGTAGCACAACCGATTTGGCAGAGCCTCTGAGAAAGGCAGTCGCGCAAATACTGCAAGGCCTATTCCTAAACCAGAAGAGTCTGCAACCCAGAAAGGATTATTGTCCTTGTATTATGCAGGGAGAACCATACCCTGCAAGTGATTTGCTCTGTACCACCAAGGGATGGACCTGGAGCTCATCAACAGAGTAACCTGAGACTCCAGGCAATAACAGGAACATCTGAATTTCAGCCCAGGTTGAACTGGGAGCAGGTGACAAACCTCAGGGCACAGCCTTCTAGAAGAGGACTCTCAGGTATCCTCAGCGGTATATCCCAGCTCAAGGGACATTTTACTTTCTGTACCCAAGTGATGATCTCCTTCAGCCACCACTCAGGCTAAAGAAGAAAGTAGCTTGGAGCAGACATGAGCCTGGAGAGCCTCAGTTCTACTGCAGATGAGGACTGCACCTTCATATCATAGAATCATAGAATTGCTTGGGTTGGAAGGAACCTTAAATATCAACTAGCTATGGGGTTTCAGGCAGACACTGAGCTGCCTGTAGGAGATAGAAGTACCTCAAGTTACTCCTTGCATCCTTCTTCTCCTGGGGAGGATGCAGGGAGCTGGAACACTCCCCAGGAAGCCCTCATACCTCTCTGGTCAACCTTACCAATCCCTGGGAATTCCTAGAGGGCAGGAAATATCATATCACCAGCCTGGGGCGGTAAATATTTAACAAGGGAAAAACCCCTTCCTTTCTCCCTCCCCCTTCCACACGTATTTAGCTCCTACAACTCCTTCAGCTGATGGCTCTGCCCTTCAGCTCTCAGGCTTTTCCATCACAGTGCCCTGGCAGAGCGGCAGCAGGGAAGGCCAAACCCCTTAACTGAGGTAGCCATAGATCAGTGACTACCATGACCAGGTTTGCCCAGCAGTAGACAAACGTGGAATAGCTTGTGTTCCCTCTGCCAGACATCCTTATCTTCTGCAGATGTGCTTCTGGGACTTTCACAAACTTGTGCTAAGCCCAGAATACAACCCCGATCTGCCAGGGCATGGTAACAGCTGGTTTGGGTAAAACCACACCTTCTAGTCTAATAGTTTTGGCACCCATGAAGGCTGTCCGCCAGCACTCCTTCACTCACTGCCATCTCCAGACACACAGCGAGATGTGTTTCATTGAGATGTCCACGAAGAAAGTGAGATAAGGCAGAGCTGCACTGCCTTCTGGAAATGACATCCTTATCACAACAACCAAACAAAATCCCATAGTGGTGGGTTCTCCAGATCCTCCACTGTTTGGAGGGGTATGGTGAGCCAGAACTGGAAGAGATGGAAATGTCCAGCCAGCACTCTATTATGCAGGTTGCTCATGGCATTGCACGATGAAGTTTGAACATCTCTAGGGATGGAGATACCCTATTCTCTCTAGAGACCCTGCCTGGTAAGCAGGGAGAGGCTGTCAAGGATTTTAATCTACAAATGCAACCAAAGCTTGCCTGGGGGTGTTGCATTTGCCTGATTTATCATGCAAACACTGCCGGGGGATGCAGATGAAAGAAGTAGGCTCAGCTAGAGCCAGCACCCCAGGCAGAGGAGCGAAAGTGAGACCCACACCAAACCATACACTTGTCCTTGTGAATACACTGGGGCTTCTCAGGGGGGTTCTAAAGTAACGCGGCTTCTCAGAGGGTTCTTGGAGTGGTGGTCAATGGGAGGTAGGGATGGCTGGATGGGGTAAAATGGGGATAGAAGACCATCAGGTGAGGATCAGGAGGAGAGACCTGGTGGGCTCCTGGGATGCAGACAGAGGTTTTGCAGAGTGTGGACAAGCAGGGATCCAAGCTGATGCTCCCAGGCCCCTGGGGACTCCCAGCCTGCCGACACCAAGACTCTGTGGTTCTCCATCCCTTGCTGTTTGCTCCAGCTCTTACAGAAACCGGCTCTATTAATATCCCCATCTCTTCCTCTCGGCCCATTATTCTCCTGATGGCCCAAATTTCCAGTTAGCTCCTCTCCAAATTTAAACGATTGCTTCCCCCTCTACTCTCAGCACCCCCCCACCTTTCCGAGAGATGATGTCACTGATGACCTATATTCTCCTTCCTCTCAAATGCCTGGCGCCGGGGCTATTAGATCCCTGCTGCTGGGCTGTGATTGGCTGACAGCCAGTCCTAACCTCACAAGTAACCACGACCATTCACTACCAGAGGGAAACTCGGGCACTGCCGGAAAAACTGGGGATAGGAAGGAAGAATGGAGCTGGCTAGAGCTCACTGCCACACAGGAGGGATGGTGTCAGTGAGGGGAGAAAGAGGAGGAAGAGTTGGCAGCTTTGACCAGAAGAAAGCAATCATGGGAGATGTAGAAAGCATCTTCAGTGCTCCACTTGCCCTTGGAAGCTGTGAGAATGGAGTGGCTGAGACCCCATGGACCACTGGCAGGACAGCTTCTCCTCTCACCTATCTTACTCCTAAAGCACTGCAGATACTGATGGAAACAGCACCATAACTTATGTTTGCACACCACATATCTTCTACCCCTGTAATAGCCCAGAATGCCAATTCAACAGTCCCTTGTGAGCCTGGATGTCTCAAGTGTTTTGTATTTCTTTACTAGGCAACATGTAATATCAAAAGTCAGTGTGTTTTAGTGCTGTGTCATGGATCCACGGAGAATCTCAGCATCTACCTGCACAAAGTCATTAATCAACCAAGAGGCCAAAGCTCAGTCAATCTAAGGATTGACTGCCCTGCTGCCCATGAGCAGCTGGCTAGAAGAGACCTTCCCAATGGTGAGAATAAACAGAACATGTGCTGCCCACGACTCTAATCATGGCATTCCACTCCTAAAGCCTTCTTAAGGCATCATCTCTGGCTCTTCTCAGTGCACAACGGTGCTTCAGACCCATCCAGTTCCAAGATAGGGAAGAACTACCAGAGCCAATGCCTTTGGTACCGCCTGGTGCTGATCAGATGGAGATCATATTTCTGAGAGGGAGGAGAGGAAGGGAAAAGGCAGCCATGAATAGAATTAGAAATAGAGCCTGATACATCATGCCCATTTCTCGGATGCTGCAACCTCAGCAGACTCCCTCATCCATAAGTACTCCATCACTACCAACTTCCACAGCTGGCAGGAGACTTACCTGAACAGGGGAAGGGCTCAGCCGTGCAAGAATGATGTCCCAAAGTCCAACTGTAACTCTTGCCTCTCCTAAACAAATTACTTTTTTCCAGAAGTGAGCTTTTGGCTGAATAGTCCAACATCTAACTTCAATGGCACTTCTATGCCACCCTTTCACAGGGTTCAAATGCTGTTGAGACACACCCAAAGCAATACAGCAGCCACAGGGAACAAACCTGCAGTCTATCTCCCTAACCAAAGAAGATTCCTTCTGGGCCTCACTCTGGTTTATTTAGCAAAGGGACTTCCCTAGATGTTAATGCATTTTGGATTTCCATCCAGAGAGAGGGGAAAAAAAGAAGAAAGAAATGATAAGAAAAAAAGGAAGAAGGAAAGAACAGGAATAAAATGAGAAGAGGAAGAGAAGAAAAATAAGGAAGGAAAGAAAGAGTCTTGGTTTTCTGAGTTAGAAGCAAAATTATCTTGATTTCCGTTTGAATAATTCATGTTTGCCACGGGCCATGTATTCCTGAGCTTGGGTGTCAAGTGTTTATTGAATATATCTCTTGACAGGGCACTTGTGTGATATTCAGCCATTGCCAGAGCATTAAAAAAATACACACAACAAATGGAAAAGAGGGGGGGAAGGAAACACTGAAATGACGGCTTCCTCCACTTCAGTTTGAGAATAATTGGTCCAAATGAAGCCCCTTTCCTTTCAATAAAGTCTCCCCTGCCCCCACCCCTCTGTGGGGAGCTATCTGGGAGCCCGGCTCTGGGCTGGGACATTGTCCTTCCTCCCCAAGGGAGAAGCTCTGTGATAATCCTAGAAAGTGGGCTTGGCTGGTGCTAGAGGAAGCGGAGCCTTTTCCACCTCCTCAGGCTTTATCAGGCCATGGAAACCTGATCCAGAACAGAGATGTCCCATCCCAAATGCTTCCACTTGTAGGATTGGTTTCTGGATGTCTTGGTAAGGGCAGGGTTCCTCACCTCTGACGACACTGTAGTCATTACATTATAACCATGCTGCACTCCGAACCACAGCTCTGAACAGGACACAGAGACTGTGCTTGTAGGCAGTAATTCCTTTTCTCCTGGCAATATTTTACCTGGAGGAAAAGCAGCAGCTGTGCTCACATCTCAGACTTGTTTTCTCCTCTCCTCCCTTAACTCACAGGGCAAACTTTGAAGACAAAAGGCTCTTTGTGGAGCAGGAAGAGGGGCAGAGGACATGACATTTGTCAAGATTTCTGAAATGAAGGTGCTGAAAACCCAGCCAGGACAATCAAGCAATGCTAGGCTATTAGAGGACTTTGGCCATCTCACGTGGCTTCTTCCATATGGTGTGAAAACTCTCCATGGAAGGCCATCCCTTTAGCCATGCCAGGGGAACACGTCTCCCCCACAGCGCTGTGCCATCTCGTGTCCTGCCCCAAGACTCTACAGCTGCCCTGTCAGGCACACAGGCTGCCCCACAGCACTTTGCATCCCACAGCAGATGGATGGGGGTGAGGGAGCAGCACTGGCAGAGGGGACAGAGGAAGGAATAAGGTAGGGATGCCTAGTGTGAGACCAGGACCACCGCTCTCATGAACACCCAGACAGCAAACAAGACCTCCAAACTGCATCATGTGAACAACTGCTGGGGAAAAGGGAGGCAGCCAGACAGGGAGATGGAGCCCCTGCCGCCTGCTTTCTCCCGGCACCCAGCTCACAGCTGGTGCACCAGCAGGGATCCCTGCCTGGCCATATGCTCTACGTGCTGCTTCAATTACCCCTGGAGGAGCAGGGGCTGGCTGGGCTCCTGGGAGAAGGAGGAGGGGTCATGGGGGAAGGGAGGGATCCGGCCGCAGCCTCCTCCAGCCGCAGCTCATGGATGGGCAGGATGTGGAAAATGGAGAAGGGCTGGTGGGTATATGTAAGAGCATCTTTACTGTGGTCCATGAGGGACACCCGCAGGGCACCCCCAGGGCTAGCCAGCCCCATGGGACACTTTTGTATAAGGAAGAGCATCCCCTGTATGAAAGCTTCCCCTTTGTATCCTCAGCATACATACAAAAGCATCCCCCGAATTTGAGAGCACTCCCAGTGTACAAGAAGATCCATAGCATACAGGAATGTGCAGTTGGTTTTAACTGCCCCCACCCACACAGGCTGGGAAGCACCCCAGGGTACGGAGCACCTCTGGTAGGATGGATGCTGTTCAGAAAGCTCCCAGACAGAACTCAAGTCTTGGTAACTGGCATCAGGGCTCAACACAAAACTGTAAGGGGATGTCCCCGGTTCTCTCCAAATCTCTGGTCAGAAATTTGACTTTCCAAACTGAGCCCCTGAAGAAATTGTGTAAGGTGGAAATCAAGTCTTTATACTCCTGCTTTTCATAGATGCAGCCTTTTGATTAAATTAATGTGTTTGTGGAAGGGATCCTGATTCTTTCAAGATTTATTTACTGGAAAACCAAGGGCCTAAAAACTAAAATTTTTCACCTCCAGCCCTCAGTTCTTGTTCTCTCACCCCCTTTAACTTTCTTCTGAAATTGTTTGTGATTTAGAATTTAATTAGTGGAGAAATATATAATTGGGATTACCTGGCCAAAGTAAAAATTATTTGAGTTTCTGATCAGTTCTAGTGAATAGCTCTTTCACTATACCTCACAATCAGATCTGAGGAAGGACATTTGCATGAGTAACACTAATTGATTTGGTGCTCAGTATCGCTTGGCCTCTTCTCATGAAAAGAAAATCTCCTCTTCAGACACACATCTTTAACATCAATCATCAGGACTTGATATGAAACTTACTGGATGATTTAGAAATTCACCACCTTCCTTTTGATTTTTTTTTCCAACAACTGGAAATATTTTAATGAGCAGAAACAGCAGAATTCGTTCCAAACAATCATTGTGAAATATATAACATCAACACATGCTATTAAGAAATCAGCCAAGCAGGACACGTCAGCATTCAAGACAGCATTTGGGGCCAACAAAGACTCATCCAGTGGGTTTTGCTTGTACTTGTTCTGATTTTGCTGCAACATTTTGCTCATGGAAGCACGAGAGCTGCCTTTACTGTGACTCTGGAGCACAGCCAGGTCTAAGCCTTGGATTCAGATCAGCCTGAGCACAAACAAGTTGAATATTAGGAAAATTGTGTTTTCAGGAACAGTGGTGAGGCACTGGGACAGACTGCCCAGGGAGGAGGTGGACTCACTGTCCCTGGAGGAGCTCAAGAAAAGGGTGGACATAGCACTGAGTGACATGAGCTAGAGCAGTCACAGGCATGGGTTGATGGTTGGACTAGATGATCTTAGTGGTCTTTCCAACATTCATAATTCTGTGATTCCATGAAAATCCCTGCGGCACTCCGGCACCGACAGTTCACTGACATTCGTAGTATGGAAACTCAGTGCAGGAAGAGGTTGTGTCATCAAAACAGAGTTAAGTGGAGGAAACTAAGCTGTGTCCTGGCAGGTGGACAACCATTCTCTGCAGCTTTAATTGCAAATATTACCCCACTGTATCTCTTCTCAAGCTCCTCACATCCACACTCTGTCCTTGCCACCTTGACTACAGCCAGCATATGCTGACAAGTACCAAATTATTGTCAGCATTCCTGAGGCCACCTGGAGTAGGAATGACAGTTTTTCCATTCCCCTGGACACTATGGGCTGCAAATCCTAAGATGCCATCATCACTAGCAGGAGACTCAGCCTGTAACCAGGAATCTCCCACCAGGTGTCTATGGACACTTCAGCCACACGTTCATGACTACCTCCAACAGAGCAGCAGTCTCTTAGATCAGAACACATAGCAGAAACTTCCATTCAAATGACAGTAGCACTTAGGTGTTTAAAAGTCCCTAAGGGCTCTTATCCCTTGAGATGTTGTGTAAGCATCCAGCAAATCCGACAGGAGTTTTTTCGGAGAGGAGGAGGAGGGAAATGATGAGGGAAGTATTTCAGGAAAATGATTTATTTGATCTTTGTGCACAAGTCTTCATTGTCCTTTCTGACAGGCTGCATTCTTGCAGACAGGACCCAAGGGGCGTAAAGAAAGAGACTGCTCCACAGCCTTTTCCTGCACTGTCCCTTTTCTTATCCCCAACCTCTGGGATAGCAGGGAGCAGACTAACCAGGTCTGTGCCTCACAGGCACTCCGGAGATGAATTGTGTGGGAATGAGAGACTGATCTTTGAATTCCATGGGAGTCATCAGGTGGACACACCTGGTTGTGTACAAGGCAGTGAGGAGCTCAGCAGCAGGCTGAGTCAGATGGGGAAACTGCTGCCCACAGGTCAGGGAGAGCTCATGTGAAGTCTGGTGTGAGCTCTGGTCTTGCCCAGATGACATGAAATGGGCTGAACCTGCTGTGAACTACATCCTGGGAGCCCTGATTAATGCCCTCAGCAATGCATTAGCATGAAGGGTGCAGCTGAGCCATAGTCTTGCCACGATAGCAGGGCTCTGCAGGTAGTGGCTGCTTGGCTAAACTGAAAAATCAGGGATGGAGAACCAAAAAGGGATTTCCAAAGTGATTTGATTTCAGATATTCTTGCAAAAAACCTGAAAATCTCCCAAGTCAAGAAAACCATTATGTCCAAGCAAAGCAGATGAGTTATGCAAAGCACAGGAGTATGAATGGATGGCAGGATTAGGGTGCATGCTGCTCACCAGAGCAGCAATGAGAAAAGATGGCTCTTTTTTCTGATGGAAAGTTTCAGTACCACATGGGAAGTCCTGAGCATGATTCCCACCTTTAAGATTTAAGAGGGATTTAAGAGAAAATCACTGCTGCTGGAGTTGAATCCTGATCTCAGGCCATACAGAGGCTCAGACCTCTCCATGCCTGTGAAACCACCTCCACTCTGTCAGGAACACTTCAGTATCCACTCAGACCATGGGGTGATCGTGACTTGAGTCTGTTGGTTACATCTCAGCTTCACTCCTCACACTTGTGATTTCATTAGTGATTGATATGAAGAAGGCAGCTTTCTGGGGAAAGTGCATCACCATAATCTCCTGCAGCATAAAGGGAGACTTGGACTCAGCGCCTCCCATTGGCTGAGCAAGAACATGGTGTTGCTGTCTCTAGCCATACTGGTTTATACACATAATGGTTTATTTCCCTTCTCATCTTGAGGGAGGTCACAAAATCACAGATTGTATTGGGTTGGAAGGGATGTTAAAGGTCATCTAGTACTGTGCTGAGTGGTCTGCCTTGTAGTGAAGGGAGTCAGATCTCCAGTTCATTCTGGTTGGAGACAGAATTTTCCCCAATTTGTTTGTATGGTTGTAGAAGACTGAAAGCAGCTTTCAGCCTGCACCAGCATTCCCAGTTCTCAAAGCCATGAGGTTACCCCAAAGATTGGTATGAGTCCTGATTCCCAGTCTGTAATTCAAATTTCTGCTGCTGAAAAAGGAAAAAATGCCAATTCGAAATAAATCATCAAAATTCATGCAACATTCTCCCAGTTTGATAAAGTGAATGAAATTTTACTGAATGAAATGTCAGGGGAAACGTTCCCTGCAATTTGCTTTTGCTTTCAAATCCAAGGAGAAATCTCCACAATGTCTCCTGGTTCAGACAACTCTCCCCCAGAACTCAGCCAAAAAGCACTTGTGCTCCCATGGAGCTCATCCATTTCATTACGGGTTTCATCTACACTCAGCCAGTCTGGAGGGAACCAGAGACAGAAAAGAGAAATCAATGGATGTGGAGCTGAATGAGCTGATACTGATGGGAGAAGCTGTCAAGCTTCATATCTATCCATCAGATCTGGGCATCGTTGCCATTGGTGTAAGTGCAGCTGAACTGGCACTGGCACGAGGCTTTCAGAGGTATTTAGGAGAATACCCATGATGTGAATGCAGATAAAACACCCAAGCAACCTGGTTCTGAGTTAGCCCAAGCAGAAGAAGGGACATAAACCTCCTGCTTGCTCAGTCCATGCAGAGCTGCTTTGAGGACAATTTATTGCTGTTACTCCAGAAGACAAAGAGGGAAGAGGAGAGCTATGCAGGGGCAGTGGATTTCCTTGTGCTGCCCTAATTCTGAGCCATGAGTATGATCTCAGCAACTTCTCACTTGTGAGAGAGCCCTTCACCCCCAAATCCAGCATCTCTTTTGCATCTCCATGTATTTAAACCAAAACCTTCTTTCATTGATCAAGGTCTGAAATCAATGGGCATCAGAGTGCTAAGACACCGTCCAAATAAAGATAATACAAACAGCAATAAAATAGCACCATTGATTTTAAAATACCCTATCTGAGGCTTTATAAAGTATTCATTAAATGTCTATTAGGATAAATTGAAAGCATTAGGAACATAGGTAACTGGTTATGCAGATTTGCAAGTGTTTTTTGGTTAATTTATAAACTCTGCATCCACATAGATAGAGAGGTAGAAATTGATATAATTATTCCAATCCGTTTTGTTATTCTCTCTCCAGCTCTAAGTTGTGAATATCATACTATCAGAACCAGAAAGGCAGTGGCTTCTTTCCCTCCTGTATTTGCTGGAGGTCAATAAGCTAAGAAAGGGGACTGAATTTTTCATCTGTTAAAAGGAACAAAGCTGCATTTAGCCAAACCTTTGCATGGCTTGGAGAGAATGGCAGTGCTTCATTAGAAAGGCCCTGATGCTTGCTGATTACACGGTTGTTAATATGGTCAGGAGGGTCACAGTTTTCAAGCACATGGTGCGTTGTATCATTTTCATGTCTTGCAAAGGGAAGCTTCTTTGGTAACAGTGGGGTGCGTGTCATGTATCTATTGGGCCATCAAGAAGAATGGTAACTTGCACTCATTTAATGGTTTTCAATCAACTGTGGGGACCTGTGTCGAATTCTCTCCTCAGCAGCCTCAGAAGGAGATGCAGCATTCACCTCTGAGATGTGGAGCTTGTGGATGGCCACAACAGGTGAAACATCTCTGCCTTGGAGACCTTGCCAGCTACAGTGAGAGGCTGGTCCACAGGGTCACACTGTCCTGCACAAACTTCTCTGCTGATGCACAAAGAGATCATTGATGCCCAGCTCCAGGAGGGAGGGACAGGACCTCCTGTGGCCAGGTGTGTGAAGCCACTGGCCATAACCCCTGAGACATAGCTGCAGGGGAGCATACCTGGAGTACCAGCGGTCTTTCGAAGTCCACTTCTGGGGAAGACTATGTCTCCCTGTAATGCACTTTCCCGCTTTGAAATCAGAGAGGAAATCTACCCTTTCCAGGCAGCTGGATGTACTGAAGATCATAGAATTATAGAATCATAGAATCATTAAGGTTGGAAAAGACATCTCTGAGATTATCTAATCCAACCGTCCACGTACCACCAATATTGTTTACTAAACCACGTATCTAAGTACCACATCTACCCTTTCCTTAAACAGCCCAGGAATGGTGATTCCATCTCCCTGGGCAGCCTGTTCCTATACCTCACAACTCTTTCTGGGAATAAATTCTTCCTAATATCCAACCTGAACATCCCCTGGTGCAAACGCTGAGAAACCCTTGAAGGAACAGTACCAAGCAGCCCATGATGCTTCATTTCTGCTCTTAGCCCCTTCCTTCACCACTCTTGCCCCTGCTTGCCTCCCCTCTTCCCTGCTTCTCCTCTGGCTGAATGCACTGAAAATACCTGGTTCAGTTGCTTTGTGAATTATTAGAGGCATTTACTATAGGCCCTCTCATTAATTATTCACAGCTGTTTTGTTCTGGGGCTCAGATGTAATTAATGGCTCAATTAATATTTAAATATTAACTATTTTTAAAAACCCAAGACATCTTTGTTAAGCTTGTCCATTGAGAAATAACATACTGGGCAGGCAAGGCTTAAGCACGGAAGGTGAGCAGCGCAGTGCAGAGTGGACATCTCAGCGCTGCAGGCACAGGTCCTTGTGGAAATCCCACAGAGAGGAGGCAGAGGGTGAGCCCACGAGTCGTGTCAGGCTGTCCTGGAAGGCAAGGCAAGGAGAGAAGAGCAGGAGGTTTGGTTTTCTTGGTTAAAAACGAGTAATGCTCCATGAAAGCAGCACGAAGGTGGACAAAGTCTTAGAATTGTAGAATCATAGGATATCCCAAGTTGGAAAGGGCACATAATCATTGAGCACAGCTCCTGGCTCCATGCAAAACCACTTGTGTTTGATGATCCTGATCACCCCAAGCCCACAGGGTGGGTGGGAGCAAGAAACACACGCCCATGCCTTCCCTGCAGGGGTCTGGATCTTCACTCCTGTGCAAGAGCTTCTCTAAATCTACCCCTCTACACCCACCAGCTTCCCGCCCCAGTGTCCAGCCCTGCATGGCCAAACATCACATCCATGTAAACTCAAATGGCCCTGGAGGTTTTGGGAACCAATGTGATGTTTTTTGCGCTGATGGTGCTGCTGGAGCCCCTGTCCTCCATGGACATCCAATGCTTTCTTATATTGTTGACATTTAGGACAGTACATTTTACAAATGTGTTTGTGAAGAACATAGAGACATGAAGGAGCTTGTATTTCTGTTTGATGGAGAATGCAAAGACTGGATTTCCCTGTAAAAGGCATTACCTGGGGAGAGGGAGCTGAGGAGAGTACTGGGGATGTTCCAGTTTGGTGACAGTGACATTGCAATGCAAATGTTTTTACTTGGATTAACTGGAAAGGAAGAAAAATTTAAAAGCAAAATTATGAATGAAAAAAAAAGTTGATTAAGAAACAGAAAATCAAAGTGTTGGATTCTAATAACATGCCAGAAGTTCATCACCATTAACTCTGCTCATTTTTGTTTACCTGCTTATTTTCGAACTGAAATCTCATCTGAACAGATTTACCCCTTCCCACCCCCAAACTCAATAGCAGCAAAACCTTTCCCAGCAAGAACAGCCCTTGGGAATTTCCCCCCACCAGGTACACTGCAGACATATTCACTCCTGCTCTGCTCTGGTTTCCAAGCATTTAACACCTTCAGGCCATCAGCAGGGAGAGATCTCACCAGGAACTCCTGGTTCATCCCTCTGGATGGCTTTTTGTCCCCCATCCATCTGGAGGTCAGGAAGATCAGACCCATTTCCCATTGGCCGACCCGGTGAGAGGTTCCCCACATTTCTTGGGAAGACGCTGGTCTCACCACCCATCCCTCTGACGGGAATTCATGGGATGGGTTTTGCTCATGCTATATAAAGCATTACTGGAGTCAGGCACCTCCGAGTGGTTTCCGCCAGCCGTCTGCTTGCATCCTGAGATCTCACAGAGGGTGATTTACAGCACCGCCCCTGTGCAGGCACTGACGCCCACCTCGCGGGTCAGCTCGGCTCCGTAACCAACATATACGGTAGCACACGGCGGCTGAATAATAGATGGCTGGTGCTTTGTGAAGGCCCCGTAATCCGATCCTGGTGGCAGGGACACATGAACAGAAATGGAGCAGGGAAGCCGCCCGATAATGCGGAGCACGGCCACCCGATACGCCTGCGAGGCCATCCCTCGAGCACGGTCTGGTGCCTGGCCAATAAACGTCTACTGAGGAGGAAACGAGAGCCTGGTTTCTTGGGGACAGGTTGATGTTCGCAGCTGTGATGCGCTCGTGCCCTGCCTGCTGCCATCCCCCCGGCTGTGGTCCCAGCGCACTCCAGCTGGAGGCTGGTGGGCTCCCTCCTCACCACATGGCACATCCTCAGCATCCTTCAGGGGATTTGGGCACCTAAACCTTCAAAGAAGAGCCACGATTGAGTCCAGAGCAACTATTCCTCTTCTGTTGCATCTTTACCTGTTTTATCTGATTTATTCTAAGAAATTGAGTGGGACAAGGCACTCCTCATGCTATTGTGAATTCTGCTCCCCGCACTCTGCAGTTTTCTCCCATCCCTCCCATGAGGATGAGAGGTTCAAAGAAAGCTAAAGACCATCAGATCCTCAGTGAGCTGAGCCTTCAGACTGACAAATGGTAAAACAACCCACCTGAGCATCCAGGGGATGAGGATGGATGTCCCAGACCTACTCATGCCTGCTGCCTATGAAGTCCTCATGGCATGGGGCTGACCATCTCTGTCCCATGCCATTATAACTGGCTATGTAATGGGAGCTGCTCTTGGGAGCTGCCCTGTATAACCCACGCAGAACTCGGCCAAGCTGCAAATCTCAGAAGGCAAAAAAAGCTTGAAGTTTCCTTATACCTTCTGGTATAGTGTCCCCTGTGGTCCACGTCATCATTGCATGGCTATGGTATGACAGCAGGTGGACTTTGGGCATAACCCCTTTGCAAAATGCATCAGGTACTGCAAGGGGCCATGCGAGACGGCGATGCTCTCAGATATGATAGCAGTGAGGGTTATTTCAGCACTATAAGGACAAACAGACGTGGCTGGCACTGCATGCTGCTCATGTGCAGGGGATGCTCACCTCCAGACCCGCAGAGAGGGCGGTTTGGTGAGACCTGAATAAAAATCAGTGTGGGTGGCTGAGAGGGGAAGAGCGGGGTCATCTCCCGTGGGAGATTTCTCTCGCTCAGTCCCGGCCCATCCCCGAACCCTCCCTTGCAGCACTTTAACCCGGGAGTCCTGCTCTCTTCATCCGCACGGATTTCCATCTGCCGCCTGGCTTGGGGGCTGAGCCGCTACCTGCCATGCTCACCATATTGCCGACAATTTCCAACTCGCCGTAATTACCGTGTAGAGTTATTCTCCCCGCCCCACACCCGACAGCCGGCAGCTTGCGCGCTCAGCCCGGGCTTGAAAGGAGCGTGGTGGGGCTGACTTGCTGCGGGCGGTGCCTGCTCCCATCCATCGCACGTGCGCTGGTCCAGCGCCAGACGCAGGGCGAGCAGCGGCGCGGGGACCCGTGGGGTCATCGGAGCCGGCGTCAGCTGTCAGGCAGGACTGCTGGCAGCCAGGGGGCACAGGCAGGAGGTGGGGATGGAGAGGGTGAGAGCGGAGCTGGAGCTCGGGTTATTCGGTGGGAGGATGAGACTGGGAGGGAGAACCGGCTCCTGCGCCATCCTGGTCATTGGGAAAAAAGCAGTTTGGATGCATGGGAACTCTGGATTTTTTATTTATTTTTTTTTCATCAGGGAAAAAAGGTGCCTTATCCTGTTTCTGAACACAGCACTGTACTTCATTTTGCAGCTATTTATGCTTCAGTGTGTTTTCAGCTTGTCACTTCCCTGTTCAAGACTGATTAAGAATCATACTGCTCTTGGAAAAGAGCCCCCTGCTAATAAATACTTGATAATAATCTCTAATAACTACCCCACTTTCTTATCATGAAATCTTCTCTTTTAACTTGATCTGGATTTCAAGAACGAGTTTCAGTTCTATTTGGGTGAATATAACCAATTTGTGTTCATGAAACACAAATCAAGTCAAAACTTTGCAAAACAGAGTCTTGGGGAGAAAAAAAAAATAAAAGAAAGAATACATGTTTGGAAGCACAACTGATATGCTTTATTCCAATAAAATGTTCTACAGTGTTCAAAAGAAGGAGGGGAGAGTAGAGAAATCATGGAAGATGAGAAAGAAAACACAGACAGGGGGGCATCCCGAGGACTTCCTGATGGGACTGATGACATCAGGGAGAGATTTTGCTGGGGGAATCTCAGATGTTGCAGGGCTCTCACATGGGGTAACGGGGTGCCTTTGGTTCTCTGTACCTCAGTGCCACTGCTCCAGAGAAAACCCAATGACCTAATAGGTGAAAGTTGTTCCCACGCTCACACCCCATTCCCCCATTCTGCTCTTGACTGCCTGTACCTATTTTCTGGTTCATGTCCACGGATTTTGCAGGGCAGTATCACTTTTTCATCTTCAAAGGTCTCACCTATGTCTGCCACCACCAGCAGGTAATGACAACAGACCCATCAGTCACCAGGGTCAAACACTGGAAAGTGGGCACCAGCATGGAGAGGTGGCCAAAAGTGATGAGAACATGAACACTGCTTATGGATAAAGATAAAAATTGTGCTTGAGATTGATGGGAAGTGGGATGAAGGTGGATGGAGCTACAAGGGACATGGTATGCAAGAACATGGGATGGGTCATAACTAACCTTTATGGAGGGCTCATAAAGGTGATAAGTGACAAGCTAAGTGTGGGCAAGCCCTCAGCTGATGGTCCATCACTGGGAAAGAGGAGGAGGAGAGGGGACTGGGCTGCAACAGGAAGGCTCCCAGGGCGGCTCTTATTGTCCACACAGTGCTCCCAGCTGCTCTCCTGCCCATCTCCATAACGGGAGCTGACACGGCTGCTGTGGGCAGGCGTGGGATCGAAAACCCAGCCTTCAAGCCCTCTAATTGGAGTTCACTTCTGCCCTGGGATGGACCCCATTATCAGGAAACCCCATGGAGGAGTAGTGACAAATTGGGGTTTGATGGTTCCAGAGAGAAGTCGTTCACCAAGGCTCCCCAGCAGACTTTCTCCCATCCCTTCCACTCTCACCAATCTCTTTCCTCTTCTCCTTATCAGCTCCTCCCTAGGTGGAAAAATATTGACACCCTACACAGACCCACAAATCAATTAGAGACACATTTAGCTGAAATAAGGCTCCTCCAAGTCCATTGCCTTGATGGATACAGCCAAAGGGAATAAAAGGCACAAGCTGGAGTGCCAGTGTACCACCTTTATGGACACCAACAGTTTTTAATGACCCTTTAAATCAGTTCTGCTTGAGGGATATGGATCAAAGCCATTATCCTGTGACACTTATGACCAGGTCTTACTGACCATTCTGTCCTGCAAGCCTGCTGGGTTTGCCTATCAGGAAATGAATAATTCTTGTCTTCTCTTAACATCAGCCACCAC
This sequence comes from Lagopus muta, assembly GCF_023343835.1. Taxonomy (NCBI): domain Eukaryota; kingdom Metazoa; phylum Chordata; class Aves; order Galliformes; family Phasianidae; genus Lagopus; species Lagopus muta. The sequence continues at coordinate 10,904,590 of NC_064445.1, read as the reverse complement.
GGCTGGGAGACAAGGAAGGCACCAACTGAACCAGCCACCTACAAGGGAAGCAGAAGGAGGCAGTGATTTTCCCATCTGCCCAGGGAAGTGGTGGAGTCACCATCCCTGGAGGTGTTCAAGAAGCATGGAGATGTGGCACTGAGGGACATGGTTAGTGGGCATGGTGGGGATGGGCTGACAATTGGAGTTGGTAATCTTAGAGGTCTTTTCTAACATTAGGGGTTTTATGATCTCTATGATGGTTCCCTCCTCTCCCTCTACTTCCCCACATCCAAAGCTACATCCAAAGCTGTCCTTTGTATGGACAGACAGCCATCAGGGTGGACAGTAAAGCAAAGCACCAGCTAAAACTCAGTAAGCAGATTATGAGGAAAGAGTCCTTATGCATCACAGAGGATCTTCTGCCTCCCCTATATCCATCTGATTTTTTTCTCCATCCATCTGATTTTTCTCTCCATTAATGCTAATGAAATGCCAAAAATAATGCTTAAAAAGCTTCCACAAGCTCCATCAGAGCAGGACCCACTGCTCAGCTATTGTAAATGCAGACAGTGAGAAATGAGCTGGGTAGCACAGGAACAGTGGCTGGGCACGGGAAGAAGGAAGGGGGCAAGAAAATGGAGAGGCTGCTGTGCTTGGGCCATCGTGCTTGCCGGATGGTTCAAGGCAAACAGAAATGGTGCAGCTTGTCTTAAATATCTACCTTGTATGCCACAAAGTCCATCAGCCTGCCCACCAGGACAGGTTGAGCTGTTGGTACTCTCCTGTCAGTATCTGTGGGCAATGTTCCTTGTATCCAGAAAATTGGGGTGAGGAGTTAAAATGGCCTTGTGGGTATTCACTGCTTTGCATCCATGTGCAGTAGCTGGGGGAGAGATGACAGTGTCCCATGTGCAGGTTGCAGAGCTCCCACCTAAACTGGTTGCAGAGCAAGCAACAGAGCACCCATGCTACATCCAATTTTGCCTGCGCACCAGCACTTCCCATGAACATTGCAGGGATTTTTGCAATAAAGAAAGAAAGAAACAAACCTATAAATAAATAAAGATGTGGGTCAAAGAGCGCAAGGCTCCTCATTCTCCGGGGCTGAGTAAAGGCACTTCGGTGTTTTTGGGACAGGGAATGGAAAGTTACCTCTCCGGCCTTGCGGCTCTGGGGCTGCAGCAGCTGCTGCATCGCCCCATCTAGCGGCAAAGGGCGGCCAGAGGGATGGCTGCGGCCCCATTAACGCAGGGGAGGATCAATGAACGGTTGCCCCTCTCCGAGTATTTTTAGCGTGCAGATGTTTCATGCTGTAATATATATCTCCTGGTCGGGGACGGAGCATGGGTCCATTTCCTCCCAGCATTACGAGGATGCCGCTGCAGCCAGACTGACGAGAGACGGGTTTCAATTATCACACGAGGAACCACATCTACGGGGCTGGGCCGTAAGGCGCTGCTGGAGAGCTCGGGTGTGCTGGTAGTTCCAGTAAAGGTACAATGGTTTAAGTGGAAATGACTGGTATTGATCTTGGCAGGCAGAGACCAGCAGAAGTAAAAATAAGCTGCTCTCAATTAACCCGCATTGATCTGAATTAAAAGAAAAATGGATCAGTCCTGAATAAAATACTAGCTTCTCAAGTAGGACAGACTAGTGGCGGATGGGTTTTTAGCAGAAACAGGTGTTTGACTCGCAAAGGAAATGCCTGGTTTTAAAGTGCAGTTCTGGTTAGAGAAACGATGGTTCAAGACTGAATGTTCTTCTTATATCCCCCTCTGGATGCCTTCTGTACCACGTGAGCCTCACTTGGCAGGTGGAAAGAGCCTTTTTTGAAAAGTTGGCCTCCATGTGTCTGTCAGCAACTCGTCCCACAGCAGCACCAAGTGCAAGAAACCAGAGGACAGCCAGGGGGCACAGATCCCAGTGCTGGCAGCCTGCAGGCCCTCTGCAGTGCTCAGCAGAGCAGGACCCGCACTGGGAGCTGGTGGAGGCACCGTCCCTGGAGGTGTTCAAGAAATGTTCAGATGTGGTGCTGAGGGACATGGATAGTGGGCATGGTGATTGTAGGTGCACACTTGGACAAGATGATCTTAGAGGTCTTTTCCAACCTTAATGATTCTGCTTCTATGATCCAAGAGATGATGGATCTTCTTCCCTAAAGGCAAAGGAGCTTTTTGAGTACAAGCAATGGTAGAAAGAGCAGAAGGGAGATGCTCAAGCCCTGGCCCATTCTTTCAGGGCACTATTTTGGCTGTAAGCAGTCTAGTTCTTACACCAGACATCTTGTCCTGTTCTCCTACATCCCAGGCTCTGTGCTACCACTGCTAAAAGCTCATTTGCATCAGTCTAATCAGAGAGCTGCCTTAAAGGCTCATGAGGAAGGCAGAGTTGACACACAAGCTATGAAAGACTACATTATCTTCCCCCATGGATTTTATAACACAAAACACAACAATTCCTGAAGGGCTGTGAGCTGCCAACAACCCCATCCCTGATTTATTTCAGGGCCAGCAAGTGAGAAGAGGGAGGGAGGAAGGCTTTGGGCAGGAGGGAATCATCTGCCTACCCCGGGCTTGAGCTCATCTGCAGTTTGAACCTTGCTGCTCTCTGCAAGGAAATTTGCAGCACCATGAGGATAAAACACTTTTCTTCCCTTTCCCCAAACTTCATTCCTTCCCTATAACCTGCAGTCTCACCCTCCCATTTTCTACTGATTTGTCTACTGATTCTGGAAATAGCTCATTGAGAGATTCAGGAGAGCATCCATCTGAGTGTCCATTAGTGGGAGCAAATGGAGAGGTCTGGAACAAGCAGATGTAAGGGATGATCAAACAGATCCTCCCTCAGTCATCCTGAAAACCAGCAAGCCTTGGAGAAGACACACTTGGAAGAGCCTTCAGTGCTAGGAAAGGAGAGGTGCAATGAAAGCACCATTATACACATCTTCTGCAAGGGAACCCAGTGTGTACAATGGGTCCAAAGCATCCCTTTGCAGCCTCAGGTTGCAGTGCTGCACATCAATGGCCAAAGCACAACCAAAAATTACACCTGCATTACAGAGATTGTTTTTCCTCAAGTGCAGAGACTTGAACAATGTTCTGACAGCTCTTTGGAGCAAGGAAGGTTGGCAACTGTGGGCAATGATACGTGTGTAAATTCACTTTTTGTCATTGACATACAATGTCTGACCTATGCAAGATAGAGCCTGAAGGTTTCTCTGTTAGCGTGGGCAGATTAAGGACCTACTGAGGACAGTGCAAAACTTTTGGTCCACGTTCAGCTTGGTTTCCAGTCAGTGCCTATGAGAAGTTATAATATCTACCAGTTACAAAGAGACACAGAGTCTAACTCGCATCTTGGCACCTTACTTTCATTGATTTCAGATAGGAGCTAGGTGCCAGAAGAGGAGCAAGAAGGAGCCACACCACCTGGCTTAGGGCAGAAATGCTGCCACTTCCCCAAATCGTTGCTCCCACACCATCCAGTCTGCATCTATTTCAGGCACTAATTGTGTTCCCAGACGTACACCAGCTGCTGGGAAAAGAGTGGCCCAAAGTCTGCAGGTAACACTGGGACTCGGAAGGCCTTGCTTCTAAATACAGAGAACAGATCTCCATCTGTTCACAGCAAGGCTGCGAACAAGTCACCACACCTTTTAGGAGGTAAGTTTCCTTATGTTGGAAGAACTGGGAGAAGAATTTCCCAAACAACGTCCTGAGTTTACCTGCAGTGAACTCAAATTCTGGTGTAAACCTGTGTCTTCTCCCCCATAGCTGAGTCCTGGGAGAACCTAGCAGAGGCAGGGAGCAGATGTAAGTTTCCCTCAAGTGCCAGCCTCACACAGCAGGACTGTTCTTCAGCTCCAGAGGATTGTCTTTCCCCCACACTGGCTGCTTCAATTTGGGTGCCTGGTGGGTTTGGATGACTTTTTTTTTTTTAGGAGAGCACTTTTATTAGGGAAGCCCTTTAATTTTTCCATTTTGGAAGAACCCCAAATGGGCTTCCCAGCAAAAGTAATGTGCAGCACTCGGCATTAAGCACTGAGTAATCCTGGAAGTATAGACCTGATGTCTCTACAGGCAGCAATAAACTTTTCAGCACAATACTGTAACCTCAACTCTTCCTCCTTTAATGGCTTTTCTCCATGCCATTAGCACTGCTGCAGAAGTTCCTGTGCATGGCACACATGCTCAGATGCATATCCACACATTCAGGGGAAGGGTCTTAGGAGTAAAGGCTTGGGTGCAGCCATTTCTTCAGCATCCTTGGGTTGGGATTGCAGACTTCGGGGCAAAACACACAAAAATGCTGGGCTGGGTTTGGGTGCTTTCTGCCTTTGGTCTCTTCAGGAAATGGCCATAAGTTGTGCCCGGGGATGTTCAGATTGGATATTAGGAAAAACATCTCAAGGGTAGTAAGATACTGGAATAGGCTGCCCAGGGAGGTGCTAGAGACATTGTCCTTGTAGGTATTCAAGTAAAGGGTCAATGTAGCACTGAGGGACACTGTCCAGAGTGGTCACAGTGTGCACTGAAGATTGAACTAGATGTTCTTAGTGGTCTTTCCAACCTTAATGATTTTACGATTCAGTGTCCTCGTGCTAGTTTGGGAGTGGAGAAAAAGAAAGGGGAAATGTTCTGCTTGGGTGCCACCAGGATCACACCTAGTGAGATAAAACTTCTCACCCTGGGATGTGTTGAGATATGGCTCATACATCATGCACACAGAAATCACAGCGGATGAGGCAGGCCACACAGAGAACCATAGAATGGAATCATAGAATGGCCTAGGTTGAAAATGACCACAATGATCATCTAGTTTCAACACCCCTGCTATGTGCAGGGTCGCCAACCACCAGACCAGGAATGCCTATGTATGGTTGCCCCAGTTCAGGTTATGTCATCAGCCACAATGTCCGTGGTCTTGGCTCCGTGTTTGGGAATTGCTAAGTCATGGCCTGAACCAATGATTGAGCACCTGGTGGAGCAACACAGCCAGCCCTGGGAGCACAGGTGAAAGCAATTCATCTGTGCAACCAGAAGGGGGGAACCTGGTTCCCCTCCTCCATAAGCCACATTTAAGGGCTGGCTGGCCCCAAGGAAAGGTTTCTACCTAGAGATCCCTCTTTTGGAGTGTTTGGCAGGCCCTGATCCTGAATGGGTAAGCAACTCTTTCTTTCTTTAACTGAATTGTGACTTTTTTTTTTTTTTGTAAATTAGTACTAGTTACCTGTTACTGCCTTTCCCTACACCCCAATACAGCAAGAAGCTCTTGCATCACTTCTGAGCCTCATCTCCTCAAGGAAAGTGCTGGGAGATCAGGGGAGGGAACTGTAAGCTCTATCGTGGGCTGAGAGTTATGAATGAGCTTCTTAGCACTTGGATGTCTTTGTGGTTGGATGCATGGTAGGTCCATGTCTGTGAGATATGGGTTAGTGCTTGTGGTAGCTGTGGTAATGGGAAGATGGTTGGATTAGATGATCTTGATGGTTATTTCCATCCTTGTGATTCTATGTATCAATGTCTTTTGACTTCTGTATGCAGCTTCCATTAGCCATTCAAGCTTGGGCCCTGAAACAAACAAGGAAGGTTGCTGTAACTTCAAGAACACTAAAGAGACCTTGCTCAGATTATGGTAACTTGTCTTAGGCTAGTCATAGCCTCCTGTTGAACTGCAGCATGCCAAGAAGGAGCAGGATCTCTGCACTTAGCAGTTGGTTACCTCATGATACCTCTTGCACTAAGAGCAGAGGGATTGATACAGCTGTCTTCCAAATGGGGTGATCACATCCCTCACTGTGCTAAGGAAAGTGTCCCAAGAGCCTATAGAGAACTTGTGTTAAAACAGATTAAAACCCACCAGTTTAGCTACAAACTGCAGCTGAAAAACATGGTTTTGTTTAGATGGCTGGAGATAGGGGGCTAAAGAAACAGTTTTCAGCCACATGTGTATGGAAGCATTTACAGAAGGGAGTCAGCCCAAATCCCTATCTTGGTTTCCTGCTGCTCTACCTACTGGTGGCTGGGAGGGCTATGGAGGGGAGGATTTGGCCCCTGAGAGCACTTTGTCAGCTCAGCTAGCTCCCTCCAGTCAATTAAGAAGCACTATAGGTTGGCTTGGAGGACAAGCCAGCAACTGAACCAAGAGCAAATTAATGCGAGGAGGAAGGGGAATTCTTTGCCACTCAGCAGCCTGTGCTGCCCTGACATGAAGCAAACTCAGAGGGGAATGGGGCTGAGACCTGCTCTGCTTTTCTCTAATCGAATTATATTACATAAGATGGAGACTGAGGGAGTCTGCTACAAGCTGGCCAGTTTAGTAGGCGACTACAGGCAGGTCAAACCAGCCTTCCTCAGCAATTTGGTGTCTGTATTCACAGAAAGGAAGAATTTGAGTGACATGGGGGTGCTGAATCAGAGGTAGAAGCATGGGAACCTGCATTAGCAAGTTTCGGCTCTCAGCTCCTTTTATTCTCAAAGGAATGGAAGATGTAATATTTCTCTCTGAGAGTTTTGTGTTTTGCTATACGGGACGACATTCTAAATTTTGGGGGGAAAAAGAACAGAAATGAAGCTTTCTTCTGAAATCAATTTTTGCACCTAACTAGTAATGTCCCAGATTGAGTGGGGCAGAAGATACCTTCAGACCCTCCAGAAGAGGGCCTACAAGCTATCATTACAAGCAGGTATCCATCTAGGATTACCTAGGATATTGGTGCTGTCATCTGTGTTTCTGTATTAAAAACTGAGGTACAATGAGTCTCTTCCACCCTGTGCAGGATCTGACTCTTCACATGGTTCCCACGTCTTTTGTCCTCAGATCTGGTAGAAAGGAATACAGATCCCAGGGCTGACAGATGAAAAACAAGATAAATATGCAGATGTTTCACAATAACTAAATCCCAAAGGCTGGAGAGCCTGCCTTCTCCCTCCTGCTGTGTGCAGGTGAGTCTAGACATCATGAGGTGCCCACCTGAATTAATCAGGAATGATCAGTGCTGCCCATATGCTTCCCAGATGCTTTAGTCTAAAGGGGATCTTCATCTGAAATCTTTAAATTTTTGCTTTTCCTCAAAGTTTCAGAATCAGGATTAAGGAAGACTCCCTGGGACATCCTGCTGAGGTTAGAATCTTATCTGTTTTTCACAGGGAAAGCAGATTCCAGTGAGGCTTGAGGATGATGCCCTCCCTGCAGTGACATGCTCATTCCCTTGGTTTTATGTCACAGTAAAACTCAGAGCATCAAAATGTAACTCAAATCCTCCTCGGGGTATTGCACCACAGTGATGGTCAGGTCATGGTTTTCAGTCTCAGAGGGAGCTCAGCAAAAAAAAGAAGGATGTGGTCAAGGACGTGGGCTGACACGCTCACACACGCAGTGCTAAGTGCATGAGTGAGGCTCTGGCAAAGTAGGTCATGTCAACAAGAGGCTGGCGAGTAAAACGGGATGCTCTGGTGTTCCATTAACATTAGCATTAACATGATGAGTCGCTCGCCTCTCCCATGGGATCCCCGTGGATGTGGCTGCTCCCTCCCCTTGCTGGTGAAGCTCTGAAGGAGGAGGATGGCCTTGGGAAGAGATGCTGAGAGCCCAGCCCTTGTGGTGTGCATGGAGGGAGGGGTTCTGGAGACAGCCTTTTGCCCATAGGAGGTGGGTGCTGGAGAGAGGGAGGAAGGAAGAGAGGAGGGTTTCTAGCCCAGGGAGGGGGAGAGGAGGCTGGTAGGCCAACACCAGTACTCAGCATTACTAGTCCTTTCTTGCAGGCATCATATATAAATTTAAAACATCTACTCATGGCTTGGGTTCACTTGTCAGCTTTCTACCATGCTTATCCCAATCATTCCCCTCTTCTATTTGCTTCAGCCTGGGCAGCAGTGTAGGGAGACCCCAGTGCTGTGACCACCTATGCTGGTGTTTTGTTGTGTTTTTTTTTTTTTTCCCTCCAGGCTGGAGCAAATAAGTCATCCCCAAAGCTCCTCAAAGGTGCCAGTAAGGAGCAGAGAGTTACTGATTAGTGGCAACAGGAAAAGGGGAAAAAATGATAAACAAAGTCGTCATTGTCTTGTCCGTGGGGAGCACACTTCTAAAAAATCCTTTAACAGGGCTCGTTAAATATTCATGGGCTCTGTGGCTGGCTATACATCCTGATTAGCCCATGGCTTCAGCTCATTGTGTCCGGGTTGTTTCTGCTCCTCACGGAGGAAATAAAAGCTGATGGTCCATCCTGCATGGCCACTAGATTTGTGCATTGGCGTAGATTGCTCACCAGCCCAGAAGTCCTCCAGACCTTCCTGCTGGTGAGTTGGGTACAATGGGCGTGAAACAGGGCCACCTGAGTGAGGAACAGGGAGGTGAGGTGCTGAGAATGCTGTGTGTACCTTCAATTGCAAGGACTGGGTGACCAAAACTTGAGTGTGCTCTCTGCCCTCAGTCCTCCCTTGCTCTTCTGCTGAAGAACATGTGGCTCACCCACTCAGTCAACCAGAGGAGCAATGCAAGGCCTCTTTCTATCCCCCATTCCTTTAACTATATTAATATTTTATTACTTCTCGTTGGAAGAAACATGCAAATGAATGTGTGTGGAAAGGCCCTTGAGTCTTCCAGTGTTAATAACACAAGTAAACAAGGATTGTCCTCCTTATAAATGATGTTAACACAATACACAAGTGTTGTTCTACAATCAATAACCTCATAGGAAACTCTAGTGGCTGGAGGCTCTGTTACTACATTAACTCAGATTGTCATTAGAAGGTTTCTGCTTTACTGATCAGTTTTTTTTTTCCCCCAAAACAAAATAAGAATTTATTGTAAACATTATAGGAGGATCAGAGAAACACTAGACTTCTCAGGACAGCACAGACCTCTTCCTAGAGTCTCAGGAGCTGTCATAAAGCTCAGATACTAAGCAGTGAGGCCATCCTCCACCCTAAGACTATACTTTAGCACCAAGGCTATGGAGTCAATAGGCAAGGCAGATTACATGACTTTGTGGGGCAGTGAAGCTGTCACAGCAACTAAAAAAGCAGCAGAAAGCCGCTTGAAACTATCATAAACAATGTCTTGACATCTGCAGTGGAATTGCCAGGTCACAGCCTCAACCAGTGGTTGAGCACCAGGTGAGAAGATGTGGCTAACCCAGGGAGCTCAGGTGCAACCCCTCATTTAAGGGTTAGCAGCCAAGGGAGCAGCATTTCTCTGGATAGAGACCACAGCCTTCTTGATCTGCCACTGGTTGTTAGAAGGGGTGAGCTAATGTCCTTCTTTGTTACCTGTTATAGCCCTGTAGTGCCTAAATCCTATTTGAAGGGATTACCATTACCTTCTTTTGCCATACAACATCTCTGCTTGGAAAGAGAGTTGAGACCAGGAGTCTCATTTGGTCTTCCAATACTTGAGCTAAAGGAGTGTACCTCTCTATAAAAGTCTTATTCAGATTGGCTGCTTGTGGCTGAAATAAGAGATTTGGGAAGATGCAAGACCTTAGATCAAGAGTTCATAAGCAACAACCACCTCAGGGCACTTGGGTAAGAAGGAGTGTGTCAATTTCTAGCCAAGGATCTTGAGATGTGTCCTATTGAAAAGCCAAAGTGTTGCACAATGGGGACTTTCCTGACTCAAATCAATGTCCTGCAAACACCTAATTTCCCCAAAATCATGGTAACTGCAATGTAGTATGTATGGAATTCACGAGGAGGTTTTTGTTTTTTCAGACAAGTATAAACAAATAGGTGTATGGCATCAGAAAATAGAAGAAAACAATGACAGGATTAATGGGCAGCAAAATCAAAATTACTGAAAGCAGGAGTGAGGTGCCAACAGGCCTGTGAGATTTGGCCCTGAAGAAAGTTTTTTGGGTTAGATTTTACAAGAATTTGTAAGATTCATAAGAAAAGGGGTGGGGTCTTGTTGCTCTAACCCAAGTACCACAATGCCATCAACTTTATTCTGTTTCATTATTTTGAATTTCTTGTGGTTTCTGTCATCTCTTCACAAATCTTGTACGTGAAAGGGGGAAATATTTCATGTGAAATCTGGCTCATGTGGCTCCAAGGAAACAACTGCACTGAGCAGATGCTCAGGATAAGCACGGCAATTGTGGCTCTGCATGGCCAAGGCAGTTTCTTCCCAGACCCAAATCCCATGACTCCTTCAAACACTTCCATAAACATCTCCCTGTGAAACAGCAGCCTGTTTTTTTCACTGTTCAGCCTGGCTTGGGCTGGTGGGTAAAGTAATTATGTTAATTTTACCATCAAAATGATTAACCATTCCATTTCAGCCAAGAAAATGCTGGAAATTGGCTCATGATTTATTCTGCACTCTTATTTCATCTCATCCTTTTAACACAGCACTTTGGTCTCCCTGCAGCTCGCTGGCCAATTAGTTGAATCAAAGGAGACACATAGAAATGCAGGCCTTAAATGCAGCTCTGGTCCAGGTTTTGGTGGTATCTGGACAGATCCATGCCCCAGAGGGTTGGGGAATAACATCTCCTCCACCAGGCTGGACTCCATCTCCTTCACATTTAAGAAATCGCCTCCCTGAGGGACAGGCAGCTCCCAAATTCAGGACCTTCCCTGTGAAGCGGAGAGTCTCTGAGCTTGGTGTAAAGATGAAAGAGACTGGTCTTTTGCTGCCTAAAATAGTGGTAAAACTACATGAATGGAAGGGAAGCCCACCCCAGCTGGAAGCAGCAGTGACTGAGCTGGAAGGAGCCATGTTCCTTCAACCCTGCACTGAGTTGGATGGCTTGCCACAACCAGGGCACTTTCTCTAATCTGTTTTGAGTACCAGTCTTTCCCCTTCCCCCCCCGTGGGATCTCTTGCACATCCCCAGGAAACCTTGCATGGCCTGACACGTCCCTTTGTCAAGATGTTTCCCTGAGCTTCATTTTCAGTTAAAAGTCTCATCCCTCTTCATTGTGTTTTCTTTATGCCTTGATGCTTCTTTTCCCTCTCTGCACGTGCATTTTGCTTGATAGCAAGTCAGAGAACCAATCCCATATCATCCATCTTTGCACTTTCACCCATCCTCTTTCCCTGCTCTGCCTTGATTTTCCACCCTGACACGAAAATTTTAGGCACTGCCCATACCTTGAAGGTCCATGGAGTATTCAGAGAGCACACCAAGTGGATGTCCCTATCTGCCATACCCTTAGCAAACCACTTACACCCTGTTGTTCTGTATGTGTGGTGTACAATCCAGGATATGTCTTCACCCAGTGACACGTGGCACTGTCCACAAGCATGTGCTGTGTCTGGACAGTCAGGTTTGTCTCCTGCTCACCTGTCTCAGGCCAGTTCCTGCAGGCTGCTAAGTGGAAGTGACTCCAAGGTTCTCCTGGGGCTGCCTCCCCATTTATCTCAATGAGAGCGGTGACATCCCAGACTGTGATGTATGAGGCGTGCCACATTCCCCCACGCTGTGACACCTCTGGTCTTTCTGCTTTGCTGCCTCTCTGTGGCATGCCCTCATGGGACACCCATCACTGCTGAGGGTGACAGCTCCTGTACTCAGTTCAGCAGGAAGCAGCACATCCTGGGAGACAACATATTGTTTTCCTTTTTTCCTTTGCTTTCCAAGGACAACATGCTGTTTTCTGCAAGGAAAGGAAAAAAGGGAAGGAAAGGGAAAAGGAAAGCATAGGAAAGGGAAGAAAAAGAAAATCTGATGTTCAAATACCTGCTTCTGAACTTTCTGGTTTCCTCCTGCTAAAAGACATAGTAGTCTCCAAACAGGCCAACATTTCTGGATATTAACTCCACATACATACATGTATACCACTGCTCCCAAAATGGGCTATGGGAGAAGAAAGAGGAATTGAGACTCCAGGTGCCCAGAAGAATACAGCAGCCCCATCAAAAGAAATGCAACTGTTCATGTGTCACAGCTATGGCACTCAGGGCTTGGGGACAGGTGGCTTCACACGGGGACTTTGTCACAGGCACGTGGCTGAATCTAAATGTCCCAGGCCCCAGACTGGTGAGACTAAGAGATACCTTATGCTTCAACGAGCTGCAAACCACACAGACCCAAATGATTTTTAAATTTAAACACAAACCATTCTGGTTTATTCCCTCATTATTCCCTCTGAATAGCGTAAATGGTGGAAATTTGGGCATTGATCTAAATAGTAATGCCTTTCCAAATAAAATACAACAGTAAGGTAGAGAGAGCAACATCCCCTCCCCATGCCACAGCCCTGAACTCCTCTGCTCCAGAGCCAAGGCTATAAATTACCACCAAGTGACTTTTCTCGTAAATGATTTTAATTTGTGTGTTTATGTTCGAAGAGGGAACTGCAGGATCTATAACACAACAGATTGCCGCTGGTTCTTCCCACAGTGCTCCTGGGCATCTCTTAGCCTTTTATATTCTGCTTTCCCATTAATGGATAGCCCTAAAGCAAAGCCAAGGAGGCTCACTGTCGGTCAAGTCCATTCCCGAGACCAACCTGGAGACGGACTGATGCAGCCAGCGTCAAATACTGGCCTCTTTCATGCCACAGCAGGAGGTAGTGAAGTCCTAAAGAGAAGTGCAGTTGCATCTGCCGGGGCGTCCCCTGAACAGTTGATACTTCCTCCAGGCTCACTTTGTCCTTGCTGAGCTGTTTTCTGTTCATGCACAGAAGGAGGGCGTCCTGCAGAGGCACGTGGATCTGGAGCAGAGGTAGCTGTGTTGCATACTTTTGAGACAGAGAGGCCAGACATCCTCTGAGGAGAGGGTGAGCAAAAAGCCCACCTAGAGATGGGAAGGGTTTTTTGGGGTCTGGCTGGAGGATTGGCACTGACTGTATTTCTAGTAGCAGTGCTGTGGTTCTACATCTTTATGGGACATAGGAAAACATCTCAAATCACCATTTCTTTGCCCAGGACTCATATAAGATTTGTCCAAAGAAGACAACAGTCCTCACATTTGCATCCAAGAGTTGTAGCTTGTTCAAACGGAAATCAGCACTCCAGCAATACAAAAGTAAAGATAAAGCTTTTGCTTTTGACCCTCTTAACACACCTCCATGCATGGGCAGAGCAGCTCCATCTCCAGCAGTGCCACAGAGCTGGCATGCATAGAAAAGCAGAGAGGCTGCAGGCAGCTTCACAGTGCCTAAGCTGCTTCTTCCTGGGCAAGATCGGCCCTTTGGGAGGGATCCCCATGGACAGAGGTTTTGGGGATGGGGAAGAAGTCTTTAATTGTATCTGTAATAGTGATGTGTTGTGTCAGGCCTTTGGAGCTGGATCAAGGAGGCTGGTACCTCCTGCTCCTCTGTGCCAGCTTATTACCACTACTTTCATTATCAGTGGCAGAGCGTTTCCTTCTAACCCTGTCCTTCTGCAATGACCCAGATGCTACTGCTCTAATTTTCCACCTTTCACATGTCCCTGATTGCTGGCTTGCATCAGGACACCCCAGACTCCCACCTGCACACAGGGATACTCTTGAGTGTTCATTGAATCGTAGAGTCATAGAATGGTTAGGTTGGAAGAGACCTCAAAGTCCACCCAGTCTCAATTCCTGCCAGCGGCTGGCTGCCCCCCACCAGCTCAGCTGCCCAGGGCCCCATATCATCTGGCCTTGGGCACCTCCAGGAATGGGGCAGCCATGCCAGAGCCTCACCACCCTCTACATAAATAATTTTTTTCCTAGCATCTAACCTATTGCTCTCATGGACTCTGGCCACGTGTCATTTTGTCTCCTCACAAGCCCAGATAATTCCTCAATTGCTAGTTATTCCAATTGTTCACCTATGCCTCTCTCCTCCAGAAGCTACAGCACTTGGAGGGAGGGACAACAAGATGATCAGGTGGATGAAGCAGATGGAGATGCTGGGCAATCACCATTTCTTGCCCTGGAGAAAAGAAATCTAAAAGAGGAAACCCAGTCGCTGCCTTCAGCTATGTAATGAGGCATCATGGACAAGGAGGACACAGACTTCTCAAGCATCACTGCAAAAGGGCAATGGGAAAAGCTGAAATTGAGGGAAACTCCTGTTGAAAGTGCAGAGCAGGAGGGCAGCCCGCAGGCTCGGAGAGCTCTTGTCCTACACAACTTTCGCAATTGTTTTACTGGACCCAGCTACAACTGACCCAACAAAAATAGACTTTGCTGCTGGATCACTGCCAGAACCCTGGAGGACTTCGCGGTGGAAACTGCGTGACTCCAGTCGCATCCTTCCCGACAATTCTGCTGCATTTGCACGCTGGGTCACAAGAGGGAGCAATTGCCTTATTTGTCGTTTCCTGGCTGGAAAGCGTCTTGCTAGCCTCGGCCCCCGGCTCCGGGGATTTGGGGCAGGCTGGATCTCTGAAACAACACCCAATAATATCCCTGGCCCCAGATTTCAGGTCTCAGGGAGGCTGCCAGGGATGAGCGTGACTGCACAGAATAGGCACAGATCACCTACGCACTCAAGCTTCAGAAGGTAATCGAGATCCCGTGTGGGATGCAGAGCCCATAGCCTGCAGTTTTAGGATGTCACTGTATCTCCTAAATCTCCAGGAGCAGTGGGGACAGGGCAAGAGCTGCCCCATTGCTCAGTGGTTTCAGGACTGTTAGAGTCTCTCACTGGGAATAAGTGCTCACTCAGCTGGGAAAACTGCAAGAAAAACCCTTTCTCAGCAACTTAGTCCACCAGAGGCCAGGCCAGCAACTTCCCTTGCTCCCCACCCAGGCCATCAGGCAAGGCATGGCTGCACATAGCCTTTGACCCCGTGCCAAATACTCTGTGGAAGTTCAGGGCCACCCAGCACAAAGCCACAGCTGTATAAACATCTGGACTCCGGGCCAGAAGCCTTCCTCTGGAATCACTGGGACTTCTCAGCGTGTGTGAGGAAGAAATGCTTGAGCCTCCCTGCTATTCCCAGTGGGAACCAGAAAGGGAAAGGTTCCATCTTCTCTCCCATGGAGTTGCAGCTGGGTCTGTAGTGAAGGTTTTGATTTTTCAAACAACCCCTCTGCTCAACCCTCCACGTACCTCTGAGCCATTGACCTCCTGCACCCAGCTGCAGCCCTGCGCAAGGCCCACCATAAGGTAGGTGGATGGAGATGTCACCACTCACTTGGACCATATTTGGCTGAAATCTGTGCTGATGGCTGGTGGGGCTGGAATTGGTCCTAAGGGGACAAACCTTCTCAGGATCCCACAGCACTTGCATGGGATTGCCTGGGCCCAGAACTCCAGTGGGTTTCCCCAGTAGAGCCCAAAGATTTGCTAACATCATCTATGGAGCAATAAACGTTCCATGGGGCAGCACGCTGCCTCTCACCCTCTTCTCCATGAGACCCCCAGCTTGAGATGGGGTGAGATCCAGACTTTCCCAAGCTGCCCTCACCTGCTGGTGTAGCCAATGAGGCTGAATGTCCCCTATGTGAACGGCAGTGCCACCAGACCCCATTAACGATGCAGACAGAAAGCCCCAGAGTCTCATTTCCCTGACTGGTCCTTCCCATCCCCACCAGCTGCCCCAGCTGCTCATTCCAGGCATGTTTCTCATGGCCGTGGAGGAATGCAAAGCCCTGGGGTGTTTGGGAGACTAGCGCAGAGCTCTTCTGAAAAGGGACAGTGAGTGATGTCAGCGGAAGCATATTTTTAACTCCCGTTTGAATGAAAAGGAAACGACCCAGAGGAAACGCATCAAAAAGAAAAAAAAAAATTCCTCCTGACAATGAAAAGCTCAGCTTTACTTTCAAGTTTTGCTTTTCCCAGGACACTGACTGCCTCCTGCCCTCAGCCAGGAGGGGAAAGGCAGAGCGAGGGAGCACAATCCTGCCTGCACACCCTGCAAACAGGATGCCTTGGCTACAGGGAGAGCAGGAGGCAGAGCAGAAGGATATGGGACGTGCAAGAGCATATGATAGCCCCTCTGGCCACTGTCCTTCATGAAAGTGGGCACACTGGCTGCCTCAGGCTGTGCGGAAAGGGGCCGAGCTGATGCTGTGCAAGCCATCCAGACCTTCTTTTTTGAGGCTGGCAGACAGGTGACTACACAGTGAGATAAAGCCAAGAGAAATGAAGGCGATGGTTCTGCAAGGAACAACCCTCAAATGTTTTCTATGCTAAGCCATAGCTCAACTGGCAAAAATCCCTGCAGCAAAACCTGGTGGAAGCAGGGGCTTGATTGCCTTTGGGATCTCAGATCAAAGAATCATAGAATCACAGAATCATAAAGTGGTTTGGTTTGGAAGGGACTTCAAAGACAGACTAGTTCCAACCCCCCCTACCCCAGGCAGGGTTGCTAACCTCCAGATCAGGTTGCTCAGGGTCCCATCCAGCCTGGCCTCTCATCATCCCATCAGGCCATCATCCAACAGGACCCAAATTTCACTCCTAAAGAAAACTGTTGGCATCAGGTCCACCGCTGCCCCAGCCAAAGATGTTCTTTTGAGGGGAGGAAGCAATGGGAGGAATTCCTCTTGCTCCATAGCGTGGACCATGAAGCATCTGTTAAAGTCTCTGCCAGAAAGGCTCATTAACACCACCAGATGCCCCATTTTTTGAGCAATATGTAGTTCCTGAAGAAGAAGGGAGAGATATAGGAAGGTAGAGCTGGTACTCTAATGTGGGGCATGCCCATGGTCCCACGCAATACCATGACCTGCATGTCAATGGGGCCAGCATCCTTGGGCACCATCCTGTCATGGGGCTCTGCCTGCCTCCCCTCATTTTCACAGGGCTGAACTCTATCCAGACCTGCATAGGGGAGTTATTTTTAGGCACTGCAAAGCAGGGGACAAGAAGGGCTTGGACTCGGCCACAGGAAAGTGGAGCTCAGTGAGGCAGGAAGAAGCTGCAGGGTGGATGCGAGCAGCACTCCCTGCCTGCAGCCACGGCGGCTCCTTCCTCTATCACCAGCTTCCC
This sequence comes from Lagopus muta, assembly GCF_023343835.1. Classification (NCBI taxonomy): domain Eukaryota; kingdom Metazoa; phylum Chordata; class Aves; order Galliformes; family Phasianidae; genus Lagopus; species Lagopus muta. The sequence goes on along the minus strand of NC_064445.1, from coordinate 10,887,752 downwards.
AGAAACCACTCCCAGGAGAAGGCAGAGGAGAGGACAGAGGAGGGAGAGGTGGAAGAAGAGGAGCCCTCAAAGCACCCCATGAGACCCCAGCCTGGATGATGCTGCCAACCCTGAGCAACAGCAAACACTCCCATGGCAAATCCTCAACCTCTTTCCTTGCAAAAATGTAGGCAGCACGGGGGTGTCCATGTCCCTCTTCTGCCTGCACGTAAAATAGATGTAATTAGGGACAGACTGGTTGATATTTTTTTCCTGCACCATATAAATTTCTGATCCATTTGGTGTGCATTTCTTCTTACGTGCCCCATATTTTTGGGCAATGCTGCTTGCCTCAGTGGTCTGTCTGCCTACAAAATGAGGTGCTTGTCCTTGCAGCATATCTGAAGTTTCTGCAGGGAGATTTAATGTAGCTTGGGACTTCGTGGCAGATTTACTTTTGTTTTAGGCAAGGAGATGCTCTGCAAGAGGATGCTGGGGCTTCTTCCAAGACTTTCTGAGCTACCTCCATGACTTAGCAGAGTGATGGTCCCCAGCACTCAGAAGCACATCTCCGACCATACTTGCTGACATACCACTCACCTGCTAGACCAAACTTTGGCTGCAGATCAGGTTTTTCCCTAAAAAAGCTTTCCAGCCTCCAACGTTTATCCTGCTGCAAGTTGGATATTGGGAAAACCAGCTTCTCAGGAAGAATGGTCAAACAGTGGCACAGGCAGGTGGTGGGGTCACCATCCTTGGAGGTGTTCACAAAACATGGAGACATGGCGCTGAGGGACATGGTTAGTGGGCATGGTGGGGATGGGTTGGCGGTTGGACGTGGTGATCATAGAGGTCTTTTCCAGCCTCGGTGATTCTATAATTCCCTGATTCTATGAAATGGTCTCCAGGCTTGCATCAGCACGTTCCTTGTGGCTGGTGGTCCCGGCTGGGAGAAAAGCAGTGGGGTCAGAAGTTTGCTTTGCTGATGCAGTCCCTACCTCCTGCCCCGCAGGTATTCCCACAGCCTCCCCAGCTTTGATGGACAACTTCCTTCAGGCTGAGTGACACTTGGGGACCCACCAGGGTGTGCGAGGGGTTTTGAGGACGGCTGACCTGCTCTCCACCCTGCAACAGAGACAAGAATGAGCCCTTGCCCTCTTCTTCACCTACCTCCGCCCCATGGCCTGGAGGAGCCGCTGAACCCTGTCCCTTGACCTGTGAAAGAGGAGGAGGATGGCAGAACCCGCGGAGGCTGGCTGCCACCAAGTGTCCCCCAGCGTAGCGGGCCACCCCCAGCATTGTGTGGGGAGGAAGGGGCTACGGGGACGGCCCCATCCCGCCCGCACCGTGAAAGCTGCCTTTGTCACAGGGCTGTCACCCGGGGCGAGGCGTCATGGCCTCTGGTTTCCAGGGCGACGGGAGGAGGAGGAGGAGGAGGATGGGGAGGAAGGTGGGAGATGGCAACGGGGAAAAATATATTTTTAGCCCAATATTTATGGTCTTTGTGGCTCTCTAGTTCCATCTGATTTTCAGGGAGTTCAAAGGCGTTTTCCTGCTTCCTACGAGCACAGGGCTGTCGATGGCTGTGTCAGACACTGGCAGCCCAGCTTCCGTGGACAACAGCCATGGAAATGGCTCACTGCTTGGGAGTAACTTCAGAGCAGCTAAAGTGACGAGATGCTGCTTATAGCCCTGTATGTGAGGCAGCATCTCAAAGGGAGTGCGGTGACAAACAGAACAACATGCTGGATATTAGAAAAAAAATCCACAAAAACAACAGAGTTTACTAGGGAGATCTCTCTACATTTGGGATTCTCCTCAGGAGGAAGGATGCTAATCCTGCCCCATGGGCTATTTCTAGCAAAGGTGGCCTAGTTGCTGTAGCTCTTCTTGCTGGTTTAGCTCTGGGGATACTCTTGTTCTTCCTTTGGTATTCAGGAGAGGATGAATATTGTATTTGAACAACATTTCTGTATATCTCAAAGCTCTGCTTGTTCTGTCCTGGATGCTTCTTAAATGAGAAATGGCTTTCCTTGGCTGGGGACCTGTTACCATGGGATTCCATGCTGCAAGATCCAAAAGGGTAATTTCTTACACTGGGAGGAACAGAAGGGGACCTCAGACTAGAATTCTGTCTTTCCATGGTGACCATGGTGTCCATGGAAGGACTGAGCACTTGGGTCTTTTGGGATTAGGAGAGTTGAACTGGGAGCCCCTCTGGCATTGAATGTGTGTTGCTTTTTTTCTCTATAAAAGACACATGTCCCACATCACTGGGAGGACAGAGCAGGGTAACAGTGGGCATTTCAAAGCTTGAGACACCAGGGCTCCTGCATCCTTATAAAATAGCTTGCACACACCTTTCCCCTCTGCATTAGCTGTCAGCATATGGAGCATGGCAGACTATTTAAGGAAAACGCCCAATAGCATTACTATTACTTACCATAAAAGCCTCGTGTTTCCAATAACAGCCTAATGTTCCAGGCACCTGTCCAACAAATTCAGAGTTTTTCTTACCTGCCCACTGCAGGATTCACGTCCCTCATACCTCCCAGCAAGCATTTAGACTGGCACTGTACAGTTGCAAGGCTCAGGAGGAGCTCAAACCCACTGCCACATTTGTCTGTAGTGGGGACAGTGGTCAGGAGGATCTCTCATCCCTACCTGCAGTCATCTGTATGGACTTGTAGTGGGTTGCAAGCAACAAGCAGCATGCAAGAAGCAAAGTAAAATCCCCAAATCTTCTTGCAACCAGTTCAGCCTCTTGCTGGCTGGTGACACCTGCCCAGTTTTACTTCTGTGGCAGCTCCAGCATGGTCCATATATGACCACAACTTCTCATGGTAGATGACAACAGAGGGGCTGATGAGACCCAATGCCACTCTTGCCTAGTGACACAGTCACCCTGTTGCTGGAATGAGGCGGAAATGAACAAATGGATCAAAAACAAAAGGGCTCAGAAATGTTTTTCTTGATCAGATCCCATGAGCCCCATCAGCAGCATCCGCAATGACTTTTACAGAGCAGGCTGGGCGGCGTGATTTTGTTCATGTTCCCAGGGAACAAAACAACATCACGAACATGCGTCTTGCTGAAAACACTCCCTCCGATCTGAAACCATGATTGTTCACCAGCAAAGTTACTCGTGGGCTTGGGAAATAATTCACAAGCAGAGGAGATGGTGTAACAGGATGTGGGCATCTAATCTCTCTGTACCAGGAGACAGTCATAAGCTCTGGCACTTACCCAGCAGTCAGCTACAATTTGTTTGCACACAGGGTTTGCTGGAAAATTGCATCCAGCCGTCCAGTTAATAAAAATCATCTTCACACAGCTCACCGGCAGTGTTTGCTGAATGAGAGATGGCTGCTAAATTATTCACTCTGCACTACTGGAGTCTCAGCGGTGGAAGAGAGGGGAGGAAGATTTTGCTGCTGCTAGTCATGTTATGCTGTCAATTCATTCTCCGGGCTGAGAGTCTGCCATCTGGTACTGAACTCACCAAGAAAGATGGGAGGGGGGGAGGAAGGCAGCATTTTTAAGCACTGATTGCTCATCATATGGCAGCTCTAGAGCACATTTTCTAACATTCATGAGAAGTATGAATCCAGAGGGAAGCGCAGAGCGGAAGGGATAATATGCCATTTAGAGTATTCCACCCACACAGATGGAAAGGAAATATGTGAGGGCACAAAATCCCATTCTGCCTGTCCAGCCTGCCACACCTGGGAGGTCAACAGAGATAGTCAATGTAGCATAACCTCCTAGATGTGTTCCTGGGCTTCACATCAGGCACTGTCCCACTCCTCCTTAGTGGTCTCCTTGGCTGTTGAGCTACCTTTCAGCCCACTTGAATTTTGATGGATTTTAACCCTGACATCAGGAAAGTAAAAAATTTTTGGATGGTGTTATGGAAGATCCTTATTGCTCGGTACACAACTGATAATGCCAGAGGAAACGTGGAGAGATTGCTCCTCCTCTGGTGTCAGTGTTGGTGGAGCTGCACAATGACCAGACTCTGGATGCATCACCTGCATCTGGAAACACATCCAGCCCTGCTGCATACAGCACCAAGCAGTTTGCTTTATCAGGAACCAACCAGAAGAATGCATTAATGAACTGAGCAGAGTGTGTCCCTGCAGGCAGAGCTGCAGAAGGAGATAGAGCCCCTTGGCAGGGTGTGAAAGGAGAGCAAAAGAAAAGGAGGAGGCAACAAAAATCAGAAGGGAAAATGAGCTCACTGACTTGTTCAGCCACAGACTGACATCATGGAGCACTAGAAATCCAAGGGGCTTCGGTCAAGGATGGAGTGGTGGAGATAAAGGCACCACATGATTCATTAATGTCTTATATGGCCTAGACAGGAAGGAGGAACAAAGATACAGAACTACCATGTGCTTTCCTATGCTGCATCACAGCACTGAAACAAGATATCGTAGGTAAGTCCATTAGCTGAGAGGATTGTTCCTTTTCATGTCTTTTCCTCCGTCCTTTGATCAACTTCTGTATGGCCAGCATTGCACTGGGACATGAAGAAGGAGCTTGAAGAACAGGTTAAGATCCTCAACATGCTGTAGTTTGAACTTAAAGCATCCACAAGACCCTTGGCATGTGTATGCAAATTGCTAAGTCGTGGCCTGAAGCAATGATTGAGCACCTGGTGGAGGGACAGCCAGCCCTGGGAGCACAGGTGAAAGCAATTCACCTGCGTGACTGGAAGGGGCTAACCTACCCTAACCTAACCTCATTTAAGGGCTGGCTACCACAAAGGGTGGCTCTCTGTTTGGAGCTCCTGCCTTCTGGAGTTTTTGGTGAGTGTTGATCTTTGGGATGGGTAAGCAAATCTTTCTTTTTTTAACTGGCTTGTGACCAGTGTCTTTTTGGGGGGATAATTTAGAACTGGTTATCTGCAATTGCTTTTCCCTATAAAACAGTACAAAAACCTTCCTTAGGGTGTAACCCAGGTGAACACCCCATGAGCTCTGTTAGTTGTTTTTTTGTTGTTGTTGTTGTTTTTTATTAATTTATTTACCCATCACATAGGCTGCTTTTTCACCACCATTCATGCCTGCTGTCCCCTAATACAAGAAGAATCACTGATGAATAGGGGCAGAACCTGTTTTTGCCTGGTTCTATCCTCAGCACCTCCTTATCTGTCCTTTCCCATATGCTCTGCCCACTGCCTTCTCCATTTGGCCATGGTGCCTCATAGGTGAGGAAGAAAGCTCTGAGACAAGTTTGAAATTCCAGTCCTCTTTGGCTTCTTGCACCCATCCCATCTCCTGTTCTGGAGCACGGGCTGAAGCTGCTGCTCTTTTCTCATGCTCTCATCTTGCTGATAAAGAATCATGGAATCATAGGATGGCTTAGGCTGGAAGTAACCTTAAAGATTATTGAGCTGCACTGTCCCCACTGTGGGTAGGGTCACCAAGCAGTAGAGATGCCTCTTGTGCAAGCAGAGGTGCTGGATGCTTATTTGCTTATTTTCTTCTGCTCTCTCCATAATTTTTTTTAAGTTTGTCTTTCTGTGCTGAAGGACATTCAAAATAAAGACAACCTTCCACCCAAAATAACAGGCTGTATAATCCCGGAGGCACACCTTCCAGGTAAGGCATGAACATGCTCATCCCTTGATCAAGGAAAAGGCATTTTCCCCCTTATTTGCTCTCCACCACCTCAGACTCGTACAGCCTGTTTTTTTTTCCCCTCTGAAATATGGTGGGATTTTGGTCTGTGCCCTGGGAAGGGGGAGTATTTGATTTTTAATGCTTAGTTATTTATTTTTGACATTGCGCAGGCCATTCCAGCACCCGCTTTATCTCCAGTGATCTCTGACCCCTGCATGTCAGGAGTTCAATCTGGTACGTTCCACTCTTTGCCCCCACTTAATTCTTTTTTAGCTGCTTGGCCTTTGAAACCTGGTACCATATGCCAGCCCCAAAGAGCCCTGATCAATACCGGGGGACCGCGTCTCTGTGACCTTGCAACCTGCCCCATAAAGGGCAGAGGGCAGAGCAGAGTGTTGGCCGTGTTCTCATTACGAGATTTCAGCTGCGTTTGTTGGAGGGGGAGGGAGAGCCTGCCTTGCTTTCTTTTTCTGCTTTCTTTTCATGAAACTTAGACACCAGAGCTCCTGGCTGCCTACTGACTCCTCAACTTCATTTAAGGGAAGTAAGCAAGGGAACCGATGAAAATCAAGATGCCTGAGGATTTAGGATAGGAAGATCAGCAGCATGTCTTGTGGAGGAAATGGACTGTTTGTGTCAATCCTTTTCAGGATGCTTTGGGGTGCAATGTCTTGGTCACCCTTTAAACAGGGGGATCTGGTTAAAAATTGCTTTGTCTGCACAGAAGAGCCCTGGAGATATTGTAGAAGAGGCACCTGATTTCTCTCCTCTTGCATGGCCTCTGTCCAAAGAAAGAGTCTGTAGGAACATGCTGGGGGTGCCCTATTCCCAGACCCTGCACTTCAGTCATGGGGCAGTGCTAGGGGTGTCCTCAGCCCATTCCAATGAGTGTGAACCATTCCTCCTTAAAGCCACCTCTTTTTTAAGGCATAGATCTGTTTCTTGGTCATATCTTTTTGGCTCTGCACAAAAAAGTACATGTGCTTACTTTCTGCCCTTGCTCCTTTCCTTTTTAGAACGAGGATGGAAATAAAAAGGGAAAAAGCTTGCAGTGTCTCCATGAGACAGCAGAGCTTTGATGGGACAGCTTCCTAAGGAAGATTTAACCCAGCTTCATTTCCTCAGAGAGGAAAACCCAAACCCAGGAGCAGCCATCTACCAAGTGATACAGGATGGGGAGACATAAATGCTCCTTTGGCACAGGGCATCTTGTATCTGCCTCTGTGGATACAATTCCCATAGTGATGGGAACCACAGGGTGGTTTGGTTGGAATGCGGTTGGCTGCTAGTTTAATTCCTGGGGTCAGAACAACTGCCCCATACTGCTCTTCCCTCCTCCTCTCCTTTGCTTCCACCTCTGCAAAGGGATGGACACACCAAGTTCTGTGGGACAAATGCTGTGTCCCATGCAACAGTTCTCCAGCTGACCCTCTCAGACCACCAGTTTAAGGTCAGGGGTTTCTATAAGCCTCTAATTAGACTTCAGGGGCATTTGTGAGCTGAGTTGAGAACTCCCTCTCTCACCCTAATTATCCAAAGGATGAAAACATCCTAGCTCTCCCCAGGATATATTCAGGGATATTCCCTGAGGCTGGAGAGCAGAGAATTCCCCATTTTTGCACTGCACTGCAATCCAAAAGTTCACCCAAGGACAAGAACAATGGGGCACTTCATCCTTTAGATTGAGTGCACCATACCCATGGGTGGCAAGGGGAGCCAATACCCCAGACAGAGGGCACTGCTGCACACCATCCAATTAACCCTTCTGACAGCTTCGATTAAAAATAAAGGGGCCTTCAGGTCCCTGCTGGAGTGGCCTATTTTATGTGTGCATCTCCTTGGTTTTGCCTCAGTGTATGGTGTTCAGGAAGCGGTTATTTCAGGAAAGGCATGCTATAGATAACTGATCTGCCAGCCAGGTGTCATGTTCCTTCATTTATTTTCAATTACTTTGTCTCATTAGCTCCGGTGAGAATTGCCTGGTGTCAATTCATTTGGTCACCTCTGTGCGTGCTGCACCTCTCCAGAGCCATGTCTCTGGTGTGGTGTGATCTCTCCCTGGGGGACACTGTTACAAAACAGCTCTGCTTCTCTTTCAGCTTCATCTTGTTCTCATCTTCTGGGCTACCCCCTGCTTTAAGCCCCTTTTCAGGGTCTCACAGAGTTCCTGGAGTAAAGCAGGTGAGAAGTGTAATCTTTAGGGTAGGAGCCATCCCTGTGCACACTGCAGCAATAGGGACTAGCGTTTACAAGCTGCAAAGCCTTCCAGCAAACCTCGTTCCCAAATCCAACTCCCTGATACGAGGCTGTGGTGAGTGGGGGTTGGACCCTTCTCCCCAGTAGCAGTGACAGGATGATAAGTACTGGCCTTAAGTTGCACCAGGGGAGGTTCAGGTTGGAAATTAGGGAAAATTTTTCTTCTCCAAAATAGTGGTGAGGCATTAGCATAGGTTGCCCAGTAAGGTGGTGGATTCAACCACCCCTGGAAGTGTTCAAAAGAAGGGTTGATGTGGCACTGAGGACATGGTTTTGTGGGCAGTATAGGTGGCAGATGGACACTTGGATTTTACAGGTCTTTCCCAACCATAACAATGCTTCTCAGTACTGTCAGGATGGAGGTGAGATCCCAGGACCTCCTGGACTTTCATCCCCTGCACTTCTGGTCATTCCATTCCCTGCACTGTGTGTACACAACTCATATACAGTTGCCTTTAAGAGTGCATGTTTGGTTGATGCACTCGTTTCCCCCTTTATCTGGGGGAGCACCCACCAATACCCCAAAGCCATCATGGCTCTAGAGAGAGGTGATTTGTGCTGGTAGTCCCAGGGCACATGATGCTTCCTGCATGAATTCTCTTTTTAGCCATTTTGTTCTTGTTCCATGTCCATCTATTTATGCCCAGCCTCATGTAACAGAGGCAGGGACAGATGCTGGAACAGATGGTAGCATAAAGAGGCAGAAGAAGACATCAATGCCATCAGATGCATATGGAAGACAGAAACTAGCCCTCCACCTCTAGCTGCAGATTTCTCCTATTTTTCAGCACAGCATAAAGTCCTTCAAAACCAAATTCCCTACTTCCCAAGGGATGTCCTGACCTGCTGTTTGCCTCTAGGATCCCTGGATGAACCTCTCATGGTGGACCACCATGAAGTAGATTTGTGCCTGCTCACTGCACAAGGCTTTTGTGCTTTCACCTGTCCAAGTGTGAACTGAGTCATACCTGGCATGTCCCTAGGGTGATATGAGCAGCTTATCTGACTGCTCACTGTCAGCCATGTGACCAGCTGAGCTCTGGTGGTGACAACAGCAGGGACTAAAGAAGACATGATGTAATTTTCAGATCCGTTGGGGAGTTTTCAGCAGTGTTGGCTGGAAAAAAACAGCAATTTCTCTGTGAAAAAGGGCACATTCACTCTGGTTCCAATGAGAAAGAAATAAATAGAAAGCCTGGTAGTGACTGTCCTTAATTGATTAGTCATTTCTGCAGATGATAATTGCACATCAAAAGACAGGGATCCTACTGTTTCATGCAAATGTCCTCAGGAATAACAGCAAGGCACAGGGGAAGTGGGTAGAGGAAATAAATCCTTTAAGGCGCTGCCCAGGAGAATTCAGAGCTTGAGTTCCACTTTGGAAAAATAATGTTGCTCTGATCATGTCTGGAAGAAATATCCTCAATCTCCTGAGTGCCAGAAACATGGAGAAAAAGGAGGACAGGAGCCCCAGCCATGCCAAAGTACCATCTTTTCAGACACCAATGGAGAACTTGAAGAGCTGGCTGATGAGCTAGAATTGTAGTTATTCACTGTGGGCTCTGCAGTGAACCCCAATTTTGGGTCCTTCCCACATACTGCAGTTGCCTGGGCTCTCTGACTTGTGCCTGGTGTGTCCAGTCCCATTCTGCTCCCCATGCTGCCACATCTGGGCCACAAGCTAAACACCAACCCTGGGGCTCATTTGAGAATCTCCGTTCTCATTTAATTACTTCAGTGAAGCTGCTAGCCCTGGTGTCTGGCAAAAGAGGCTTGTGAGCATGACTCAGTCAGCCTCCAAAAGCAGCAGTGAAAAAACAAGAATCTGCTGTGAGCTGCATCTTGATTTTTTTTAAGCCAACCTCGTGATGCTTTGCAGGGCCAAAGCACGAGTCTGTAATATCAGAACAGTGCTATAAACTGCAGGCGTTTTGGGGTGCTTGTAAGAAAAATGGGCATTTTTCACAAGCACGCAGCCACCACTGGGGTCATGGCGATCCTTTTGTAGGGAGTGAGCCCCTCTGCATCACAGCTGCGCTGTGGGAGAAGCTTTTGCAGGTGTCATTTCTTGTGTGGGCAGTTTCCAACGTTCCCAGCTGCCCTCCTTACTGCCCCCGGTAAATCCCAAAACTGTGATTCCTCCAGGCCCCGTATCCCAAACATCACTGAGTAGTAGTATGCAAAGCAGAGCTGGGGACACCACCAGACTGTGATCTTGCATCTGCTTAGACCCACCAGCACTGGATTCTTCAAAGCAGTGGTCAAGGATTTTCAGGGCAATGAGCTGCCCTCAGCCCTACCTAAAGGATGACTGTGGAAGACCTAGGAGGCACTGGTGGTCGTGGAAAAGCCATTTAGCAAATTCCTCCAGCCTAAATTCCCACTCTGTGGTCCTTGCAGCCTCTGGCAGAAATGAGATCTGACCTTCCACCTCCTCCTATGCAGCTCTGCATGCCTGGATTCCTACATACTCATCACCTTCAGCGCGGGTTAACGAACGGCTGGCATTTAAATATTCCTTCATCACTCCATCCACGTCATCGATGAAGTCACAGACAGCGTTTTGGATCTGCAGGTTTGCCTTCAGATCCTTTACCTTCAGTCGTCTTCAGCACAGAGTTGCTGCAAGCTCCTTCGCCTTTGTAGTCAGCAAAGAGAAATAGGCGCTTTCAGGGCATGAGTCATCTGACCTATTTAGCCATCTTAGGAAGAGATGAATGAGTCCTTAAGAGGGCCCATTTCTTACTGCTGTCTAGACAGCCGAGCTCTCAGCTGCAGACGCCTACCCTTGCTCTTCGAGCTGGGAAGGACTGCTGCCTAATGGTGGGCTCCCGGCTCCAGCAAAGCATTGGCTCACACCTGAGTATGGAGGAGAGTTTTGAGCTCAGCCTGGCTTTGTTCCCTCTGAAGGGAGGATTTAAACACCAAAAAGTTGGAAACCTACTTTTGCTGTACCTTCAAGGGAGGGTTTCGTGAAACTGGGCTTCCTCTGCTGTGACAATGTGGCACAGGGTCTGAATGTCAGTGAGTGGTGGTAGCCAAGAAAAGGTGTTTTATTATTCTCAGCTAAACCAGCAAAAGTGGCTCAGTCATCCTCGTGGCACAGCTACATGACTGTGACTCAGTGCCAACACCAGCTGGTCTGGGATAAACTTGAGCCTGTGGAGCGCTTGGTCTTCACGAGGCAAAGATCATTCAGTTCAAAGAGTCAACCTGTTCTAAGAAGAAAGCCCAACCACCAGGACTGTTTGTGATTCCTGGGGCTATTATGAATTTCTCTGTACAAGAGAACGAAAGTGTCCAAGTGAGTGGTGACCATCTCTTTCAGGTTGCCCATGGGCCACTTACCTGTGGCTCTCTGTGAATCTGCATTTCTTTGCCTTGCCTTGCCTTTCCTTGCCTTGCCTTTGTTCATAAAGATCTGTAGATACCCACAAGGTTGGTGGCATGGACTGAGAGGGACAGAGTGGGCATGGAAAGGTGGTATTACACAAACTAAAAAGGCTCTAACATAGTTAAAACAAGCTGTGCGTCTAGGAACCAAACTGGTTGGCTGTGCCTAAAAGGGACTCTGGCAATGGCAAATGGCCCAAAGTCATCTTTTGTTTTAGAAGCAGGGGAAGAATGAGTCACAGCAGGGACTGGACTCACATCTGTCCTCCAAAACCCTGAAGCAGATCCTGAGTGCTGTGGTGAGGCCTTGGCACATGTGTTGGAAAGCATGTTCTGGTACCAGAGACAGGCTCCAAGGCCAATGAAACAGCACGAGAAAAGGCTCTATGCTGAGAGGCATTAGAGAATGCACTCCAGAAAAGGCTTCAGAAATGTGTTTTGGGGACCAAACCCCAACAGATCTCAGGGATGTCTTACCTCAGGCCCTTCTTTTGCTGCCCAGGAACCCACCATGCTTCAAGGACCTGGAACAGCCACAGCAGGGAGTCAAACACTGAGATTTTTGAGGTTTTCATTGAGCACCAGAAGAGGGGAGGTGTCACAGAGCCAAAAAGGATCCCCACCAACACCCACCCCATGCCAGCAGTGCATATGCAGAGCCAGCACCTGTTCAGAGCCTTGCCAAAGCAGGAGCCTGAGTCATGCCCTGGCTGTCATGAAGACAAGCAGACACTTTCAAAATTAATATATATTTTTATTGAATAGTTGCTCTAAGTGGGCTTGTGAAGCCACCCATAGAATTACTTCTTTCATCTCAGCAGTGGTTCAGTTATCAGTTATTAGCTTTGCAAGAGAAGAAAACCAAACAGAAGGAGGTGCATTAAAATAAATAGGTTATTTTTTTCTTATCTTTAAAATAAACTTTTGAAATAAATACTTTGTTGTTTTTTTAGAGGGTTTTTTTTTTTGTTTTCTTTTTTGTTTGTTTTTTTTTTTTGTTTCCTTTTAAATTTACAAGAGTATTGTCAAAAAAAAAAAAAAACAGCCATCAGGTTATAAACATGTATTATACCTTATAGAAAGGAACCCAAATAAAGGCAGCCAGGGAGGGATCTCTTTATACACTGTACAGAATGCCTTTGTACCAGTTAAATGGAGAATTAGAGGCTTCGGTTCTTGGTATGATGCTCTCCTTTGAAGCCAAGGGGACCTGTCTTCTTGGGAGAGTTTTGTGCTGAGGACACTGGGGAGGCAGGCGGCTGCCTGTCCACTGAGCATCACGAAGGCCTGAGGGAACTGCCAGGAGGTGGGAAGATGAGGAAGAGAAAGTGGACAGGGACTTTAGCAGGGAAGGAGGGGACCAGCCGCACCAGCAACTCATCGGGGAGGATTTGATTCCACTCCTTTTGAAGCCCTTTGTGTGTTTGCAAGAGGTCCTGGTGCTCACCAAGAAATACCCTGAAGCATGTGAGCCCATAGGAGGTCACAGCTTTGCTTCAGATCTGAACCAGCGCTGCTGTACGTATCCTAGAGGAGTGGGCTCCATGGGCTCCTAGGAGACAACCTCACTTCGTTTCCACCGAAGAACAAGAATGGAGTTTCAGGGGAAGATCTCTTCTCTGTGTTTCTTGTATACTGATCACAGAAAGATAGACCTTCCCATAGCCAAAGACCTGTCAGTGTTCTCAAAATACCCGTGGACCAGAATGAGAGAGAGCAAATGAACAGAGCAGGTGCTGGAAACAGCAAGCTTGGGGAATGGCATGCTCTTTCCTGGTGCATCCCACTCCTGTAAACCCAGTTCATCCCTCTTTATTGCACTACAGCAGCTGTCAATAAACTGTAATTTTGTGCTTTGGCATCTTTTGGCCAACAATACTTCCCCACCATTCTGTTGGATCATATGTGAGGATAGGGGAGAGTTGACTCAACAGGATTTTATGGGAATCTGAGAATGAAATCTCAAAGACCTTCCCCCTCAAAATCCAACCCTGCCAACTGTTTTTTATGTCCTTGGCTGGCAACTGCTTTCGTGGGAGACAAAGAGCTTTCCCAGGGATGGGTGCCAACCTGAGCTACACCCCAAGCATCACCTACTTGCACTGAGAAGACTGGGGGAAATGGGATGGGATGTGTGCTTCAGGTTGGTCCACAGTGACTCCTCAAGCAGTGTGATCACACTGTATTAAAGGAGTGGAACAGGGCTGAGAGAAGCCATAGCACAAAGCAAGCACCATCAGGAGTCTTTGGAGAAGATGGGAAGAGCAGAGCAGGGGGAGCTCAGGTCCTGCTCAGCAGCTCCTGCCCTGCCTCCTGCTCCTTGGCACCTGAGCATCTCTCCTTAAATTTGCCCCGAAACCCTGCATGTTTCCTGGGAAAGGAGCCCATGACCAGCACAGAGGCACAATGTGGAGAAACGCTCTCTTGTGAAGCAGTTCCATCCTTGTCAGGTCCCAGGAGTGCGTGGAAAACAGAGGACTTGTCATGCGACTCTCCAAACAGAAAACCAAGAAAGACACGTCGGGACAGAGAGACACCCAAACTGTCAGGGCAAGCTGCTGCACACAAACATCTGGAGCAGATGTTATCTGACTCATTACAGGGTGGGGCAGGAAAGGGGCTCACAACTCCAACCAGAACTGGAGCCCTCTCTGAAGGGAAACCGAACCATCCAGCAGCCAGAAATGGGAAGGGAGCAGGATAGAACTGGTCTGAGGACATTAGGAAAAGCTCAGGAAAAACAAACATGATCAGAAGTTACCCACAGCCTTCCTGACACCAGATGGGCTCAGCGAACTGAAACTGGCACCTTCGGAGAGCTTTTGGCAAACGTCAGCTCTGAACATCTCCAGTCCATGCAACTGTAAGACCTCAACATGGCTGTGATTTACCTTCAACACAGTCCATCTGAGGCTCTGCATGGTCTGACAGCCCTCTGTGCACAACTGGGCCCTCTCCAATTCCCTTCTACATGCCCCATATTCCATAAAATATATTTCATGAGTTTGGCTTTTATGGGAGCTGAGACATTCAAGAGACCTGGCCAGACTCCTCAGCCCTGCACTCTGGTATGGCATGATTCCCTATTGGAAATGGAACTTCCGTGCTGACCCAGAAAAAGCCCATTAGGTAGACGGCATCCTGGACTCCTACCAATTGCTGAAGGTAAATATGCTGCAATAGTAGTTCTGGGTTCCACCTCACTGCACTATGCCAAGGCAAACTGGCTCCGAGGAGATGGTATCTGGACAGCCATCTCCTCATCCTGTGGCTCCAGCACCTGGAGGAGATCACCCCATGCTTGCATGACTTGAGAGGCCGTGAAAATTATGAAGCTTCACATGTTGAGTCATTCCACCATCAGGAGAGGAAGCAATGATTTGCAGAGATACAGAGGTGGTAACTAAATTTATAAGACGGCTCCACTTAAAAAGGAGGAGGAAAAAAAAAATCAAAGTAGAGCAAGTTGGAAAATTCTGTTCATTAGTTTTCTTCTGAAAGTTTCAATGAACTATTTCCCGTTGTTGTTGAAGTGAGCCAGTTCCTCAAATCCTCAATGAAAAAAAAAAGGGACTTTTTCCCCTAAAAAAAAGTTTTGCACTTTTTAGGAGGAATAAATTTAATCAGCACCAATAGGTAAGTGAAAAGAAAAGGAAGGATGCCTCTTGGTGGAAGTCTCTCCTCCAAACATCACTTGGAAATACCCATATGCCAAGCAACTGCTGGCATATGGATAAGTACATTTGTGATGTATTTTATAATTGCCACAGAGATGGACTGATCTTGTGTCGGTACAGATGTGTAAAGGCTACTGTCTGAGAAGGTCATTGCCTTAAAAACCAAATGGCAAAACTGCACAGGCATCATCTTCTCCCTCCTTATCAGAACAAGATCCTTGCTGTAAGCCACAGCATCATCCTGAATTCTCTACTGCTCACAGAGGTGGGCTCTGCATCTTTAGAAGCATCTTCCATCAATGCCCGTTGGGCTCTGAGAGAAACCAGGATCAGGATTTTGGTCATGCCCATACCACACCACAGGCACAAACTCTCCACCAGGGATGGGATTCACCTCCCCTTCACACCATCAACATGTAGCTCCCTTAGAATCAAAGGAGTCAAGCACCAGCAGCACACATTTTAATTAATGTTTCTGAGGAGGATGAATCACTCCCTGGAACTGCTTTTTTTTTGCTTTTTTTTTTCCCCTGCAACAGAGGGAGCTTGGATCAGCTGTGATTTTTAGATAGCAAATGTATGGGAAGATGAATCCCATCAAGAAATGCTACCTCCTGGCTCATCCCACAGTCAGCACTAAATCCTACTCCCTCTCTGCAACCTCTATACCTCCCTCTCCCCCTCACCCGACTACCTAGGAACTCAAGGTCTAGGATTAGCGATAAACAGATCAGGAAATCATCTTCCAGAATGTGGAAGTGTACCAGGAAGCCAAACCTTGCATCTGGCACCATTCACAGCAGTATCATGGATATTATTAGTAATAGTCCTAGCCATCCTAACGTTATATTTATATATACAAAAATAGATCCACAGGACTCTACGGAAAGAAGTGGCTGAGTGAATGCAATGGGCAAGCCCTGGACAGCAGAGTCTTGGAGGAAGCCAAGGGAGACTTTGCATATATTTATCCAGGGGAACCATTTACTTCCCTCTGCACACACTTGTCTCAGAGGAGTGACAGCCTTGGGACATAATCCCAGCCCCAAGCTCCCCTGACCCACCAGTGGCAAGCAGAGATGGGACTGAGCCCAGGTCTGGATGAATCTACCCACAGCTGCAGCAATGGGTTTGGCTTTTTAGCGTCACAGCACATAAACCATGAAGCACTGCCCCCATATCATGGTCTGCAGATGGCTCAGCCCAACGGCTCCATTCAGCCCCATCCCACT
Organism: Lagopus muta; assembly: GCF_023343835.1. Classification (NCBI taxonomy): domain Eukaryota; kingdom Metazoa; phylum Chordata; class Aves; order Galliformes; family Phasianidae; genus Lagopus; species Lagopus muta. Next base: position 10,871,588 of record NC_064445.1, on the reverse strand, counting down.
GTTACAGAATACTCTCAGCAGTGACAGTGCTGTGGCATACTGATGGCCAAGGAAAGCAAGATGAGGGCTCAAAGGCAATTTCTGCAGGGAAGGAAGGTTGGGGTCCCATCTGCGGAAACTCCCTTCAACTCTGTTTTCCCCAAGCCAAAACAGGACCCCCACCTCGGATCAGTGCTAAGCAGCGGGGAGAGAAGAGCTGGCTGTCGATAGTTGGGTTTGGGGACTTTTTTAAAGTGATTTCAGTGCTGGTGGAAGGTACCAGACAGGCAGAAGGCAGATCTAGGGAACAGGGTGTTGGGACAAAGCTCTGTCCCCATGGCTATTTCACCCTAACCTCGAGGACAAGCCTGGAAGTATAGAAAGGGAGCTGCATCTGCTCAGTGGTGGGATGGAGATGGGTGATAATATCATCTTCTCTCCCATCCCATCATGGTTTGCACTTTGGAGGAAGACCCTTCACCTCCAGGCATGAAGAAACTAATAATTGTTCCAAACCAGCATCCTGCTCTCCATCACATCCCAGGGGAACCTTCCCCTCACTGCAGCTGGGCAGCAGCTGAAAGGTTTGAAATCTTCCCACAATTTCCCTTCCTCTTGGAGGCAGGAGAAATGAGATGCCTTCTGACTGGCATCTCTTGATGGCTTCCAAGCAGGCAGGGAGGCTGCTGCTGCTTGGTGGGACCCTGCAGCACCTGGAGGATGAGGGATATAGGCAGTGGGAGAAAATGGAGACCACCCCTGAAAAGTGCTGGAAGAAGAGAACAGGTCCAGGCTCCTGGAGGACTCTAGCTTGGGATGCATGACCCCAGCTCCTCCTACCATGGGAAGAGCCATGGCCCAGGGACCCTGAGTCTCATTCCTTGGAGGAAGGCAGGGGGCAAGGGAGCACTGCAGAGCAGGGGCAGCCAGAGGAGAATGGGAACAGAGGGGAGAGGATCGGGAGGAATTGTCTGCTTGTCCTCCCCAGGAGGGTCATACCGGCTTATCCAGCGCCTTGGGGAAAGGCGTGCCGCTGGAGGAGGAGATCTTTCTGCACACCGTGTTGGTGTGGGTCTGACAGCGGCAGCCAGGGCGTTTCAGGCCATCGTAACCCCGCTGGCAAAGTTTGAGGCACCCCAAGGTGGGAAAGTAGCAGCAGAGGCAGGGCATGAGGAGGGAGAGGAAGCTCATGGCAGCCCAGCGGGCGCAGCAGGAGCCCGGCCCGCAGGAGCACGGGTCATCAGCGCAGGTGTCCTCGTCATCGCTGGAGCAGTGGTAGAAGAGGCCCTTGACGCAGCAGAGACAAGTCCCGTAGTCGAGGAGGCTCTCTGGGGAGCAGAGGCAGCGCTGATTGCACAGCCAGCAGGAGGGCAGGCCACGGGCAGCCGTGCAGCGAGCACACTTGCAGCGCCCGCACTCCTCGCAGACGAAGAGGTGCCCGCCGTGCAGGCTGCCCTTCTCCGCCGCCCCTTTCAAGGGAGATTCCTCCGCTTTCAGCTCGCCGGCCCTGGGCTGCATCCGGATGAGCGAGTGGCCCGAGTGGGACGGCGTCAGGGCGCTGAGCAGGCGCTGCTCGGAGGCTGTGGTGCTCTGGGACACGGAGCTGGCTGTGCTGGAGTGGCTCATGGCTTGCTGCAAAGGCGGCATGTGGGGCTGCTGGCTGTGGCTGCGGTGCAGGTCCTGCAGCGTGGAGGATGCCAGGCGGTCCTGAGTCCACTCCTGCTTGTGCGGTGGTTGCGAGAGGGACGGGTTGGAGTGGGCTTGCTGGAAGCAGGTGGCTGGCCTCTCCACGTAGTTGTTGCTGGCACGGATGGAGCGGATTTGGTCGATGGACAGGACCTGCTGGAAGTCCTCAGCCGGGGGTTCCATCGTCTCGTCACAGCTGAGTTCAGCCACGCTGGAAGAGAGCTGCATCGCCAGGAGCTGGGGGAACTTGTGGCATCAGGGCACATCTAAAAGTCCTAAAGGATGAGGTGGGAAGAGAGAGGAACATTTGTGTTATGCTTCGTAACGGTCCATCCCTGCAGCCTACTGAACTCCTGATGAATTTCATAATCACAGAATGGTTGGGTCGGGAGAGGCATCAAAGCCCATCTGATTCCAACCCCTGACATCAGCTGGCTGCCCCCACCAGCTCAGACTGCCCTGGGCCCCATCCCACCCGGCCTTGAGCACCTCCAGGGATGGGGCAGCCACAGCTCTCTGGGCAGCAGTGCCAGGGTTTCACTGCTCTGAGTAAAAAATTTCTTCCTAACATCTTATTCCTAACAAACAACTCAAGGCACTGCTGAGCCCAGGAGGATGTTGGCGGGACATTTCTAAACACTGGGACAGTGAGACTTGTCCCTTGGCTCAGGTGGATGCAGCATCTTCCCATGCTCTGTGTCCTTCCACAGAAGGTTCCCCAACTCTTGCCAGCACCAATGGGCACTGCCTGTCCTCCCTTGAGGAGGGGAAGCTCAGTGCTGAGACCTGTCCAATGATAGAGCTGGGAACAGCATCTCCAGCTCAGGAGGGCTGAACCAGGGCATAGGAAAACTATCATGAGCCAGGGACACAAGGAGGGAGAGGAACCAAAAACATTTAATTGCAGGTAACAGCAACAAATCACCACTAATACAACACGTGCTTGGCCGGGGTGTGGGAATCACCAAGACCTCACATTTTGTAGTGTCATGCCCAGATTTCCCATTCACATCCCCATCGCAAAAGGGCAGACTTCTGTTTAACCCCGAAGCTGATATAAGCGTCTTGCCTTGTTCCTACACCAAAGCTGCCATGCAAAAATGGAGCAGCCATGCGGATGTGCTTCATTGCATGCCAGTACCCCCAAGAACTTCCAGTCCAGATTTCAGTTGGATATATGCTTTGTGTGCACAGCCAACTTCCCTGGAACAAAGCCGTTCCCTGGCAGATCAAACATCTGATCCGCGGGTGACACCGGCTTTGTCACAGTGCCCACAGGAAGGCTGTTCTATAGGAGCTCCTGTGGCCAGCAAAGGCCAGCAAGTAGGTGAGGGGCCACAGGTAAATCTGCTCATGCAGCAGAGAGAAGCAGAGGGAAGATTGATTTTCATTAGCTAAGGCTGACCTTGAAGTGCAGGAAAAGCAAAGGCAACTTACTTTGACAGTTAAAGCAAGAAGTGCCCTCTCCCATCCCCCTTTCCGGAAAGAAAATGCAAACATCTGCTTAAATTTGTGGGCTTTTTTGTTTTTTTTCCCTTTGCAAGGAGCCCACTTTCAAGCCATCCTGAGTGAGATGCTTGCCCCATGCAGAGCAGTGTGAGTGGTGGATAGCTCACTGTTGGATACCCACAGCCTACTGGGAATGGATTTCTTTAGTGGGAATACAAGGTGAATACATGGATAACCAAGCATAGTCTGTGAGAGCATGTTTCCAGGACAGGAATGGGCCATGCAAGCCAAGCTCTCACTGAAGCACAGTCTGAGGAGCTGCAGTCCCCTGCACCCCTGAAAAGATGGGATGAGTCTCAGTCTGCAGATGGAACCATGCAACAGGGAGCATAGCAGCTTCAGTGGGTTCCTGCATCTCTCAGGACCGGGATCCCATCTCAAGGAGCGTTAGGCTGACTGACATCCAGTGCAGCTGGAGCTCCTCACATCTCGGTGTCCATCCCCTTCATTTGGGTGCTGGGTTTGGTGTGCTTGGGCATTAGGTCTCGAACCAGGAAGACAGGGGGCTCTGGGCAGGTTCACATGGGGGGCTGAGATTGAGATGTGACCCAGAGGGAGAGATCTGGAAGAGCAGAGTCTGTGGGGATGGAGATGGTAGAACTGGGAGACTGAGAGCAGCCAAAGGGCAGCTACTCCCACCCAATCCCACATGCAATAAGTAAAGACATGCTTAGGCAGGAGGAGCAGTGTGGAGGATGCTGCAACATGGGGGGGAAAGGAGGCAGAGAGGAGCTGGCAATAGGAATACAAGGCACTGCAACCTGAACACTTAAAATCTGGATCCTGGACTTGGATGCAGCACCTGAGACACCTTGGAGAACCCATGGCACCAAACCTGGGTCCAGGTGCTCCTGGACCTACAATCCCCAGATGTAGGAGTTAGACAAAATGTCTCTTTCTGGGACCTGAGTGAACACAAGCTGGGGTGTCCACAGGGAGATGGAGGAGCTAGGGATCCCCTGGTCCAGTGGCATGGGGGCAAGGGGGACTGAAAACCCAGGGGGAGGATCCTGCTGTTGCCCCACAGAACCCCACTTGCTCCACTCGTTCCTTGCTGGAGGCGTGGGGGGGTTGCAGCAGGTCCCTGCCCTCTTACCACAGCACTGCCACCCCCTCCCTGCCTACCTGCCTGTTGGGGGGAGCAGGACAGCGTGTCCCCAGCATCCTCCTCCTCACACCCTGCCTGCCAAGCGGGCATGCCAGCTCCGGAAACCGGGTGAGCTTTATGACCGGCAGCAGCCCCAAACATATAAAGTTCGTGTGATAATGGGCCAGAGGAAGGATAGTAAAAGCAAATGATTTACAGGCACTGGAGGTGGCTGCGAGCTGGGGACGAGCTCTGCAGAGCACTCCGGTGGGAACAGAGGGGGCTTCCTCCATGCAGGACCCCCTCTTTCCCCACGCATTGGCACATGCATGGCCAGATCCCTACCTGCAGCCCCCCCACATACCCCACTCTTGTCCAGCACTTCACGCGTGGATCCCCGTGAATGCTCCCCACGACCCAGCACCTCCACCGGCAGCCACGCGTATCCCACGCTCCATGCGTGACCAAAACCCCACGCACCCACCCGTGTCCCGTACCCCACTCACCCCGCCGGCCGCTCCATTCGCCGTGCCCAGCCCTAGGGGCCGCCGGGCGGCACGGGCATGGGGCACCGGCCGCCCCCCCCGGCCCCGCAGCCGGGGGCAGCGAGGCAGAGCCCTGCAGGGCTGCCCGACTCGGGTTTGTGAATGCAGGCAGGTCCTTGTGAATGGGGGCAGCGTGGAGGATGGGAGGGAGGAAGGGAGGGATTTAGTGCTGCCCGTTAGCATCTCTCCCTCTCCCTCTCTCTCTCTGCCGCTCGCTTTCCCGGAGCTGGAGCTCTTAATGCTTACCTAAGTGGCGTCATCCAGCTGAAATTGAATCGGCCCATTAGCGGTCCCCATAGAGCCCTGTGCATCCGCTCCCTAGATAATGACTGCAACAGAGCCGAGCGCTGCGGGATGCAGCAGGCGCTATTTAAACATTTCCGTCTCTTCTCCGGCTCTGCTTCCCCCCTCCGCGCCCACCGGGACAGCCCCGCCGTCCCCGTTCCTCGGCCCCGGGGGACACAGGGACAGCCCCATATAGCCCCATCCCATCGGCACTCGTGGATTTGGTTTATTTTGTCATCACCACGGGCATGGTGTGTCGGAAGCGCCTCGGGTTTGGCAGCACAAAGCAGGGGATGGCATCGACCTGTGCTGTCACCTTGATGCATAAATCACTGTGCTTCGGGCACTGTCACCTGCTCCCCAATCCCAGTCACCTCTTCTGGGTATATGGGAGGCATCGGCGGGAGCCTGGATGCCATCCAGAAAGTTCACACTAATTCCAAATTAGTGTTCAAAGCTCAGATAGGATGGAAAGGGGCTTTGCCATACTCTCCAAAATCAGCCCCACAGCCGCTGTTCTCCCAGAACAAAATCCCTCAGACTCTGGGTCCAAGCAGGACATGGACCTTCTGTCACTCATATACCCTGTGCTCCCTTCTCATGCTGCCTTCTGTGGGGCTTGGGCACACTGAGGACCCTTGTGACACCCCTGGGGCTCATCCAGAAATTAGCAGGACCTGAGTTAGCAGCCCTGAGGACACAAGGCTTCTCCTTGATGGCACTGCACACAGCTATGGAGCCAGCTTGAGCTCCTAGCCTCTCTATTTACCCTCAGCCCTTCACAAATCCTTTCAAGCAGTGCTTTCTGGTGGAGTGAAGCAGGATTAGCAGCTCAAGGGGGCTGATGACCCATCTTCAAGGAATTAGGGTGAAGACATCAGGAACCAGCACCCTTTGCAAGCTCAAGCAGCATGGGAGCCTGCACCCAGGGCAGGTCACCGCTCAGAGCTGGCCCAGCATGACTGGATGTGTGGCTGGAGAAGAAAGATAAGGGTGACAAACAGCCCTGCCACTCGTTGCCCGACAGATGGGCTTCATCCAGGATGACCTTACTGAGCTCAGTGGCTCTCTCTCAGTGCATGCCAGCAGAAGCCCAGCACAGTCACGAGGCACCCTGCTCTCTGGTGGTACACAGATGCGCCTGTCCACACTTGTCTGTAGTCATTTCAATGCTAAGCATCCCTCCCGTGGGGGTCAGGGTCCACACGGGATGCTTCCAGAGGTGCTGCAGCAGGAGTGGGGAACAGACTCCCAGCAGCATCATCCCACAGCCAAAATGCCACATCCCCCTCCAACCAGCCCCTCCTCTTCATCTTCCAACTCAGGTTTTAAAGGGGCAGAAGGGACCGAGGTGCCCAAACCCCAGCGCCCGCCCCCAAAAAAGCACGTGTGCGCGTCCTCCCCTTCTCCCAGCCCGATCTCTCGCTCCCACCTCAAGGCGTGCAGCAATTCGGGCTTTCCCTCCACCGTCTCGCAGCATCCCTGCAGCCCGCGTCGTGCTCAGCGCCCCTTTATTCCTCGCCCGCCTGCTGCCGAGGGAGGGCCGAAAGGCATGAATGCCGAGATGCCGAGACAAGTGGGAGGGTGGGAAGCAAAGGGAGAATAGCAGCCTCCTGGGGAGTTATTGACCACAGCATCTCCGAAGAGATAGGGCTGGGAACTGGGATGGATTTACAGAGGAGAAAAGTTGAGGGGTGCTCCCGAAGTGTCTGGGGGCAGATCCTCCATCAGGTTCTGGTGGGGGGGGGTCACAATTGGGATAGGAATGTGGTCCCTTGACTGTGCACAGTCATAGCACAGAGGATGCTGCTATGACTGCCCTGCTCTACGATAGCCTTTCCTCATGAGAGCAGAGGATTTAGCATCCTGCTGTGACCTGTGTCCCTTGCTACCTTTGCCTGCTAATCCCATCTCCCCCTACGCCCTTTGGTTCACTGCTCCCGGCTGGAATCTGTCACATCTTAACCCCTCCAGCACCTCTGGGGTCCCATCCTAAGTGGCACCCCAGGCCCTGTTCTCTGGTCTTATTTTGGAGCATCTCCTCCTGGAACAGCTGACAGTATGGAGTTATCCATCTTCCCATGCTCAGTAACAGCTCAGAAAGGTTTTAAATCTATGCACAAAATCATACCGATTTTAACAAAGCCAAAAGGGCTAAATCTGGAGCCTGAGGTGTTCAGCTGGGATTTAAAGCGGACAGGAGAGCCTCCAAGCACCCCAGTCCTCCTGTGCAGAACAGCTCATTGCAGTGATCAGCCCAGGGAGAAAATCCCAAGGCAAGGCTGAAGGTGTCTGATCTCTTCTGGTGCTCTTAGCCAGACCTGGGCACCAGCAGAGGGAAGATTCATCTTTGGTTAAAGACGATGCAGGGGGAGAAGGAGTAAGGGGGGTGAAGAGAACGTATGATTCCCCTGATTAAATCAGACAGAAACAAAGAGGTGCTGGTGCCCTCTAATTTCTAGATTCACAGATTTTAGGGCCAGAAGGGACGGTGATGTTCATCTAGCCTGACAGACTGTATTATGTGAAAGCCACTTGAAGGCAGACAGCGCCAGCAGCTCTTTAGAAGCAGCAGCAAGTGCTGGGGAGGAATTAAAAGGCTGTGATTCTCCCAGGGTGAGAGATGTGGGGATCCCAAAACAAGCCTCGGTGAGGAAGAACCAGGTACATCCACCCCACTGTGCACAGAATGAACAGACGGCTGCACAGGGAGGGCAGAATCATCATTTCCCTTCTGCATCGTGCAGTTCCTTTGCTCAGCAGGCAGGAGGGAAAAAAGCAAACCCTTTCTCATGCTTTTATTTTGTTGAATGTAGACACTTCTCCCTATGCCCTGGTGCATCTGGTGAGCAACAAGTGGTTCATGGGGTTCCACACCTCAGATTCCCTCACCTGGGTACCGAATTTCCCAACCCAATGGACACAGCTCATCCCTAGGAACGAAGCAGGAGGGCAGCTCCACCCTATTTCTTTGCCTTCATCCCTTGGAGCTCCCATTTCAATGTCACTTTAACTTGAACGCGTGTGTACAGGGGAGAAAGGCTTGGTATTAAATTGCCAATCTGGTCACATGTTGCCTGGGATTTGGCCGTAGCTAAGCAGCACCACCCCCGCATTCACTTTTTTGGCTGGTGACTCCTCTGCTCCGCGTAAGGCAGAGCTGGTGAAGAATAGGGGGGGGGGGAAGGAAAAAAAACAGGAAAAAAAAAAAAAGACGAGTCATTGTGAATGTCAGGAGCTCCTCAGCTGCGGGTGTGACAGCGATCCTCCCCCTCCAAACTCACTCCGGGCGAGAGCCAAAGGGAGAGGGATTTCATTAGGATCTGGTGGCGGGCTATTTTCAGAGCTGACATCCTACCCACAGCTAAAAATAGCTGGTCCCCTCCACGCAAACCAGGGTTTCTGTTCGGTTAAACTTTAATAAACCTCAGCAAGGCTCAGACCTTGCTTTCTCCCCACACTTCGTTCCCTTGCATGCTCCACTCCCATTGCTTTGCCCCGTCTCCATCCTTCATTCCCCTCCTCCTTGGTGTCCTCTCTCATCTCTCACCCACTGAGAGCCCATCCAAGGTTCTTGCTGCATCGTCCCAAAAGCACCAGGGCCACCAAACCAATTGCAAAGCAGCAGGACCTTGCTTTGTTCAGTCACAGAGAGCCCAGGTCACGTCTAGGAGGAGCCTAGCCTAAAAACCGTGTCCAACCACCACTGCTGGTCCTCATTTCTCCGTGGGCTGCTGGCAATTCCCTTCCTTCATTAGCACCGTCACCCCACAGGTATTTATAGCCATTTATAGCCATTTATAGCCTGCACTGACCCTGCTTTTTAACAAAAACACGAATTTAACTCCTCCTGATGCTCCTCTTGCCTCCAGCCCATCCAGGTGATCCAAAACAACCCAGTTTGGAATAACCAAGCTCTTTCCTTCTTAATGTACATCCCAGTCCCAAATATCCCCTCTTTCTCTGTTCCCAGCATAGTCAAGATGCTCTGGGCTCTGCTGCCCTTAAGACAAGAGCAAAGGTTTGTTAAAGGATGCTCCAAGCATTCCCAGTTCTTCCAAAAAGGGGAATAGATCCATCTCTGCATCCTTTGCACCACATCCAGTGCAAAGGCACAGGGATAGGACACAGGGGCAGTGTTGGAGGAGGGACAAGCTGGCATGCCATGAGAGCAGCAGGGACAGTGTCATCGGGACAGGGACGGTGTGCTTGCCTTCTGCCTCACGCTGGGTGCACGCCGGCCCTTTGGAGCCACTGGCCGCCAGCCAGCCAGCCATTTCCTGGTAATCTAATAGCCGCAGCAGATGAACTGAAAATGCATTTCCTGCCACCGTGCTGTAAAATTTTTTATTAATGTAAGGAGAGAAACGCAGCCCTGGTCCAGGGCTGCCAGGGTGGGGGGCATCTGCCTTGGTGGAGAAAGTGGGGATAAGAGACATGGGGATGGTAACAAGGGGATGCTGTGGGAAGGTGGTGGGCATCCCCTGAGGACACGCACAGAGGGAAGCACCAGGCAGGGGTTGTGTTGAAATCCAGCCTTTGGTACAGATTCAGCTTCCCAATTTTACAGGAGCACCACAGTCCCTTCTCTGCCATCTCCAGCATTGCTGCTTGGGGAAGGATGGGGCCTGAGGATGGGGTGGCCTTGGGCTGCCTTCTGCCACCTTGTCTCATTCATGGAAAGCACATGTCTTGGTTTACCCTGGTGGACAGGGACGCATCCCTGGAGCTCTGCAGTCAGAATATGTGCCAAGCCAGGCATCACTCACAGGGATACTGAGGCACAGGTAAGAGAAGTGCCTTTCCTAGAGGCTGAAGTGCCCCAGCAGCAACTTCAGGGCTAAGGAACACCACAAGTGGGTTTGATGGCATCTCCTGGAGCATCCCCACCTCAAACCCCCACCTCAGACACCCCAGCCCAAGTGCCCTTATCCCAGTTGAGGCCATTCCAGTGCCACCTTGGTGGACACAACCTCAGGACTGTGGGGCTGGAGACGTTGGCGCAGCCCTTTTCCCACCCGGAACCTGCTTCCTGCGCCAAGGCAGAGCTAAATTGGAAAAACACACACAATGACCTCTTGTGGAATGTAGTATGAATATTTGATAGGTCTAATGTAATCATATCCAATCGATATAGGCAGGAATATCTTTCCTCCCTCCTGTGCTCTCACTCTGCCCTGTCCCTTCCTCTCTTTTCCTCTCTCTCCCTCGCTCTCTCTTTCATTAATGCATTCTCCACTTTACATTATTTATTAACTTCCTTCCTTTTTTTTTTTTTTTTTTTTTTAATTTAGAAAAAATAAATAACAGTGGTTATCTGGAGGCTCAGCCTCTTCTGCCTAAGCGCTTTTGGGCCAAGCAGTGAGGTCCTGTTCTTATGAGGTTCCCCAAAAGCCCCTGGGCATGTCCACCCATTGCACACAGTGGAGCAGAGGAGTGCACAGACCCATCTCTCCCATCTCCTCATGGAGAAGCATGGCAAATTCATGGAAATCAGGAAATTAGGTTACTTCATGGTTCCTGACTCAGTTTCCCTTTCCGGTAGGTATGGCTTATTCTTGGTCTGCAGCCACCTGTGAAGGACCCTGCCTGCTCCAATGCTTTGGGACATGCAGAAGATGTCCAGGGCATGGCCAGAACTGGCTGCCATCCCCCAAGATCTCATGATCCTAAGTATCTTCAGCACGGACTATCTCAGAGCAGACTGCAAGTAGTACAGTGATCCAGTCTGTATTGATAGAATGAGTAGCAACAGCTTTAAAGTGAAACAGAGGAGACCTAGATTGGAATAAGGAAGAATTTTTTTTACACAGAGAATGGTAAAACCTTAAAACGTGTCTCCACCAAATTTTCCAACCCCACTGCCCTGGGGCTTTGTCCACCAGAGAAGTTGTGGATGACCCATCATTGGAGGTGCTCGAAGTTGGGTTGAATGGGGCTGGTGACAGATGCCCATGACATGGGGTTGGGCCAGAGAATCTTTAAGGGTCCCTTCCCCTTAGAGCACAGCTTGCAGGCTTGCCCTTGCATGTGTCACCCAGCCTTGACTTTTGCTGACTGAGGAAAATCACTAGCAGCTGTCTGCTGAGGACCACAGCCTGGAAGAGAGAATTGGGTAGGAGAAACAGAGGAGCACAAAGGGAGAGGGAGCAGGAGAAGGTTTGGGCAGGGGAGAGCCATGAGGATTTATCTCCCATCCCTGGTGGTCTGAAGGATTCACTCCACCTCCTTGCAGTTCCCCTGTTGCAGACACATGGGAACTGGGAAAGACTTCTGCTTTAATGTGAATTAACTTATTGACTCTGCAGAACTAAGGGTAGAAGATTGAGAGGAGGAAGTGTCGGGAAAGAGCTCCAATTAGGAGTGTTGAAACTATACATTATCCTCTGAGCCAGCAGGTGGTGACAGGGAGTGACCTGCAACCCTGAGTATCCCTCTTAGGACCCCAGTGCCCATATCTGCAAGAGTGTGGGACTTGGGGTGGCTGCTTGAGACCACAGAGGGGTTTGGGTTCAACTCCCAGTAGATGGGAGTTGAAGATGGAGAGGAAGGGACACTCATATTTCCCACCATCCTCTACTAAGGAGAAGATCCCCAAAATATTCAGTTTTCTTCAGGGCTCCTCTTCTGTTCCAAAGCAAAGAGTACTGGTAGCTATTTCTCCATTTCAGATACAGAGTACCTCCCAGCTGCCTTCTGTCCCATCATTTCCCGCCTCACCTCTCCCTGCAGCACCTTCCATTCAGCCTGCAAGAGCCTCCTGAACTCTTTCAAACTTATCTTCCACCCCAATGTTCCTGGGTGGGTGTTCTTCCCAGAACTTCAGAGGCCTGTAATAGCCTCAGACATCACTGCAGTTAAGTAGGACCCACCAGTGGTATAGCCTGGACCGTGGTTGGGACTGAAGGAGAACAAGGTGAAAGCCTGTTAGAAAAGTACAGCCCAGCCATTTGTTTTGATTTGCTAGGAAGATTTGTTTCAGGTGAAAATCTTGGTTGGAAAGGGGGTGGGAAGGTGTCTGCAGCCCCTCTCCACACATGGCGCTTACAAGGCTCTCAATCCTTGATCCCTTGGGGGATCAAACCAGGACTCAGAAGAAAAGGCTGGGACTTCATGGAGATGCTATGCTTGCAGATACTTGCACTACTCCCCTAATTAAGTTCCCAAAAACCAAGCAGAGCTTGTCACTTGTGGTGTTCCAGCACTTTCTTCTTGATCTCCACCCTAGTCCTACCAGGCGTCCCGCCACCATCCTGCTGGTCCAGCCTCGTGCTGCCTTCCCATGCTTCCCACCCACATCTCAGGTACGGGGACATGATGACAAGCACAGGCGGCATGGAGGAGACAAGGGAGTGAAGGCAGCTGGCAGCCCGCAGGCCAAGCTAATCAGAGAGAAACCGTGACGTAAGGGCAGGGGAAGCGGGGGTCCCGGCCTTTCCCAGGCTCTGCCGTGCTCCACGCTCTGCTTCCCTGCCAGTTTATCGGCCACTGGAGCACGACCAAGGGAACATCGGCCAGGACAGAACAAATAAACATCCGAGTTTGGGCTTCCTTCCTTCCTCTGAATAACCAAGAAAAAAAAAAAGGCGGCAGGGGATTAGATTAACTTTTAAAAGATTGAAACAAGTCAAATAAATAATTATTTATTTATGTCTCCATGGGAACATGAAGCATTCCTGGGGACTGGGCAGATCAGCTCTCTGCCCTGACTGCAGTTCCCAAGAGGATTCCCTTTGGCTGGTCCTTCAGTCACCTTGAAACCCACTGTCCAGCATCACTGCGAGAGACAGACATTTGGAGGTGACTTCATCCATGGAAAAGGAGAATTACGAGGAGACAGAGGCTTAAATTAGCTTAAATTATTAGAAAATCCACACGGATTCTCATGTCTTCAACACACAGCCACCTTTCAGCCATTCACAACCAGTGTAGAGGTGCAGTTGATATAAGTTGTTCTGCTCTTAATGCTGTTTATTGCAGCAGCCTTGCAGCACAGGGAGCTACAGTCCATGGATCCTTCTCACCTTGACCTTTCTAAAAGGTCCTCCTGGATCATGCTGTGCTGTATATGGTTTTGTTAAGCTGGGCTGGGCTATATCACTCAGGCTGGCTCAGGTTGTATCACTTTTGATACACACTGTTTGATTGGGTTATATTTGGTTGCACCATTCAACTTGTGTTGGGTTAGGTTGTGTCACTTGTGTTGGGTTAATGTGGCCATTTTGGCTGGGTTGAGTTGTGCTCCTGAGTGGTGTAGCAGAAATGCTAAGTCACAGCTAGAAGCAGTGATTGAGCACCTGGTGGGAAGGCAGGGCCAACCCAGGGGAGCTCAGGTGCATGCAATGTATGTGAGTGACCAGAAGGGGTGGAAAGCCAAGATCCACTCCTTCCCAGACCTCATTTAAGGGCTGGCAGTGGAAGCAAAGGTATTTTGCTGGAGGTCACTCTATATCTGTGGCCTTCCAAGGGTAAGCAGATTTTTTTCCTTGGTTTCTGTGTCCATAGCTGCTGCATTTGCCTAGGACTTTAATACTCCTTTGTCATTGCTGTGCTTCCCATCGCATTATGGCATTAAGGTGGTAATGGGTTTAGCTGGGCTGGATGTTAAGGTTGGGTGGTTGCACATTAGAATGACACAGTGCCTACACACACACTGGTACTTTTCACTATTTTTGTTCCAATAACAACTTCCAGGAATATCCCCAATTTACTCAGACTTTTTTGTTCTTGCAGCTTGTGTGGAAACTGCTGTGTTTCCTGTAAAACGTTAATTCCTTGTCCGGACCTGTGGAAATATCCTTCAATTTTTGTCAGTACAAAGCTATGCCTAAAGATTAAACCTGCATGTGCTCTGCACGTCAAGGAAAACACCATTTGACATCAGCACCAGCAATGTGACCTCCAAGAAATCCCGCAAGCAGAGAAGGAATAGCGATGTCTCGCACAAGTCTTTGGAAGGGACTGGAGGATGCATCTGTAGGATGCATAGCAGTGACGTGCTGCTGACCTCGCAGCACTGGTGTGTTGAAGCTGGTGGCCAGGATTGGCAGGGCCTTTCCCATGTGGAGGGCTAATTCTGTACCCTCAGGACCGGATGCGGCATCTCATCAGCAGCACCCAGCTGGAGAAGGGAAGAGCATTGTGTGGGCTGTTGCTTTTTTTAAAAACCACTTATGACCCTGGGAGGAGCATGTGAGCAAGAGGCATTGCTGCAAGGAGCGGTGGAAACTGGGGAAAATTCCCAGCTCCTGAATCTCCCAGGGAAATCCCTAGAAAGCTCCCTGGTGCCCCCTTTCTCAGCATACAAACTCCTATGCAGTGGGAACCAGGTGGGACCATAAGCACTGGTAAGCTCCATGCCACCCTCGTTCTTTGAGGTGAAGAACAATCCCATGACCTTGCAGTCTTGCTGTCTACCCCATCAGCCAGTACAGGAAGGGTATGCCCCCAAATCCCTGATCTCTCCCCTTCTTCTGGGTACCCAGCAGCCCAGGAAGGGCCAGTGACAAATTCTCACGGAGGCTGAGATGCCTCTGCTGTGAGCTCAGTGACTGACTAATTCGTTTATCTCCTCTGGGAGCTGCACTGAGCTATTGGGAAGCAGCAGAGCCTCGCCAGCTACTTTGCCTGTTCCAGATGCTTTCCCTATTGCTTTCCTGAAGGGGAGAAAAAAACCCAAAGACTTCCAACCCACAAAAAAACCTTGGAAAACTGAGCTGTGGTGATATGCAATCACTCAGGCATGGCACAGGAAGAAAGAAGGCTCGGAATGCCTTAATTTTGGAAAGCCATGGGTGAAAATCCATGCAAGTGTGGATACGGTGCCAGGGGTCAGCGCTGTTCAGGCTGCGTCCCATGTTAGGACAGGGCTGTGCGGTACAGCGGGCTGCGCCACCGCTGCTGAAACCACGTGCTGTCCCGCGAAGTGACATCCCGGATAGAAACAAGCTCGGCAGCTCCGGTGCCACCACCCTGCCGCTCTGTGCCGCCTGCGGGCCCGTAGTGCAGAGAGGATCCGTGAGCAGAGCAGCCGAAGCGCTCAGCATCGCAGCCCGCCCTCACGAGCTGCTGCGCGGCAGGACAGAAAGGTCCGGCGGCCGCTATCGGTGGGACGAGGCGGCCCTCCAGCGGCCGGACCGGCACCGCCGCCTGCCTCGCACCTCCTTAAGCGCCCCGCACGCGAGCCGTTGCTTCTCAGTGTGAACATGTGCAGGTGTTACCCCCAAACGCTGGGCCTCCACCCGCCCACAGCTCCGACCGCGAGCCCAACCCGCAGCCTCGGAACCAAGCGCCGTCGGACCGACTCAGAGCACTGCGCACGCGCGATCAGCGGCCTGCGGTGACTCTCTATCCCTCAACGCTCCTCTCTATGGTCCCTCGGCGGAGCGCTCTGTTGTTCTCTCCGCCCCCGCCAGGGGCGCTCTCCATACTTCACGCTCGCTCTATGGCGGGAGACCTTCTATCACAGCCCTCTCCTCTCTGTGCCCGGAGGCTTTTTGCTCTCGGGTCTTCCTAGCTCTCTATGGTGTGCGGCGCTCTGCACCCCGGCCTCCCACCTATTTATCGCCTCGCTTTCTCCGGCTGTTGGCGTCGAACGCGGCGCTGCGCGTAGCAGCGGGGAGCAGCGCGGAGCCCCGCAGGCACAGCGCGCAGCTCCGCCCGGCCGCGTCCCCAGGTACCGCTGAGGCACGCGGAGCGATTCGGTAACAGGGTTCCGCTCTCTGCGGCCGTCCCCGCGCCGTTCTGCGAGGGGCTTTGCTGCGGGGCTGGGCTGGGGTTGGTGCTCTTCTCCTGCCTCGGTGATCGGTGGCCGCGTGGGGTTTGGGTTCGTCTTCCAAAGAAGGTAGAAATGAGAGATGTGGCAGCTGCAGGCCGCCGTCCTCCTCCTGGAAGCGCTTTGCTGAGAGCGGCGTGCAGGCTGTGGGTTGGTGTGGTTCCTTTTTTTTTAATCCCCCTTAGATATGTATTTATATGAGAATGTTTGGCTACTGCTTGTTTTCCAGCTCGGTGTATCTGTTTGCTCAACGCGGAGTTGCAGCTCTTTATCTAAGAGCTTTGAAAAGTGCAGCTCGTTACTGCAGATGATGATTGCAGTGATGAAACCACGGCAGGTCGGGCAGTCCCTGTGGTCAGAGACCTGCTGGACAGACGAGGCCCGCTCTTCCTTCCTCCTGCTCTCACTTCTTCTCTCGTCTTTACTCTCCCCAGAGCCCTGTGCTGTACTTCTGATCACAGTACATTTGAGTTTTCTGCCTTTCCTGCAGCTCTGTTCAGCTCTGCCATGGGTTCTGTGCGTGCTCCTGTCTCTCATTCACCAGCTGGTGGGTTCTTGGATAAGTTGAGACAAATATTTTTGGGTATAACGTCTGCATGGGGTCTCGTCTCCGTTTGGCAGAGGGGCAGGGTTGGAAATTGCAGCTCTCTCCTATCTCAAAGTCAACTTGCCTTCACGTGAAGGGTAGTTTAGTGTCCTCTCCTTCCTCCTGCCTGTTCTTTGTGAATTTGAAGGGAAATCTGGTCTTGGGACCTTGCAGCTGCTGCAATTCACAGGTACTCAGGTAAGGTATGTGTGACATAGGCAACATAAAGATCAGAAGTGCAGCAGGAGGACAGGAGGAGAGAATTATCTGTTCACGTAACTAATTCCAGCCAGGAGAGTGTTGTTAGCTTTTGTTAAACGAGCTCAAAGGCAATGTATAAATTCTCCCTAATTCAACAAATTTTTTAATGTGCTCTTAGTTCTGATGTCTTTTGGAAAGGTTTAATTTATGGCTTCTCTCAGCTGTTTCTGGTGTCTGCTTCCAGGAAGAACAGCAGAGAAGCAAGAGGTCTCTGTGATTAGATTAAATATCTGGGTCACTTACCATTACCTGTGTTTATTCTCTGGTAAGCTTTGATACTGGAAGAAAACAGAGATAAAAAAGAACATGTGCAGAAAGAGATAACTATGGCTGGAGCTGCCCCAGGCAGAGGCCACTTTCTAAATGGATTTATGGACGAACTTTTCCTATCAGTTTTGTGTCCTGTGCGAGGAGATATCAGCTGTGTGCAAACAAGGTTCTTTTTTTTCAATCCTCTCTCAATTGGTGGATATTCTTGAGATTCAAAAGCCTAAATGGAGTGAGTCATCCTTCTTTCACAAAGCAGTCTTCAAGTAACGTGAGTGTTGACACTTGGTTTGGTGAGTTAACCCAGTTCTTTAAACTTTGTAAACCCAACGATCATTATTGGTGACTCCTGGTTCTCTGTAGGTCCTCTTGCAGATTTCCTTCACTTAGCCATTATGTATCAAATTTGGCTAATTCCTTTTCCTATATTCAGTTTGTAAAGCATTCTCCCAAAACTTAACATTGGCACAATTAGATGCCAAATTATTTCTGCAAAACCTGACTTTCTGGTGTACAGTTTGTCTGCAGTGAAGATGCTGGAGATTCTCAGGATGCTGCAGCTCAGTCAGCGTCTAGAAGGAGATCCAGGAGCTTTGCAGGGCACAGGATCAGCTAGCAGAGATCTCGCTGTCTGCAGGTGTCAGGCAGAAAGCAAGGAGCAGCCAGCACTCTTCTGCCTGGCATGCAGAGCAAAACAGAGCTTCTAACCTGAATCCAGGTGATTTGCAAGACAGCCGGATTCCATGCAGCCTGCTGAGGATGGCATATTGCATTTTAGCAGCCACAGAAATCAGAACCGTTTTTCTGCAGCTCTGAAACTGTCAGTGAGTGGTACACAGGCTGAAGCCAAGCACCTTTCACAACTCAGTGACCTGCATCTTCATCTTTATAAAACAATGACCTGCATCTTTATCTTTATAAAACAGTTCATTATCTTATATCATTATCTTTATAAAACAGTTTCTGCTTTTTTTTCCTCTGGAATTGACAGTCTACTTTTTTCATACTCAGCAAATTTTCTGGGAATATCCCCCTCTGTGCTGTTTTTACTGTTCTTATTAACTTTCACCATTTCTGCACTGAGTCACCTATGAAGTGGAGGAGCAGGTTAGACAGCCGAGGCACCAACGTCTGTATGCTTCAGATAAGAAAATGAAGGCAAATCAGAAAAGCAGGATAAGAAATTCTTTCTGTGCCTGTGTCTTGTTCAGTGATACTGCATTTCAACGTGCTTCAGATCAAAGCATTGTTAAAATTCTGCTGGATTTAGGCCTGACCTCCAGAACTTGATGAGCACGACAGAGCGCTTAGTGTGGCTTTGGCTTCATGTCTTTAAACTTGCAGGATTTTGCTTTTGTTCGTCGTCCTCAAGTGTTGTTATGCACCAACCTCTGGAATTCAACTTCTCATCTCTGGTCAAAAGTTAACCGTGGCTGGTTACTCTTCCATGCTTGCTGTGTCCTTTGGCAGTAGAAGCTCTTCCTCCTTATTGTTCTGCATACTTTTTCTAGAACTGACCTGATTACTTGATTCCTCTATTACTTGCTTTCCTAACCAAGGTCACTTTTCTCCGTTTCCCTGAGGATTACAGCTCTGTCCAGCAAGGGGGAATTCAGCTTGGGGAAGACCAGAGAAAGGACAAGTCTTGCTGCAGATGAGGTTTTACCAGTGTTTTGTCAAGGGCTTCGAACACCCAGCTGTCTCTTCTGGAAGTGCTTTGCCTGATCAATCTCAGGATCTTATCTGTTTCTCCTCAGGACAGTTTTCTGCTGGAGTTAATGTTGAGCACAAAATAAGATGTCCTTGTTTCTCCTCCTATTTCCAACTGATGTTCTGTGATTGGATTAGCTTATTTGTTTTAGAAATTCATCACCTGCTCTAATGCTGAATTCCCTGCTGTTTCCGTTGCACTCAGTTTTAGGGGTTTTTAGGAGTTTTCACTTGCCGTCTTCGTCATCTTTGGTAGCGGTGGTGTCTACGAAAGTGTTCACTGTAGCTGACCTACACAAGGGTACAGCACCCAGTTGCATGGAGTTGGCTGCATGCTCTACATGTTTTTACCCAGAACAGCAGTACAGCTGACTCACTTTGTTCTCCTCCTTCTCCTGGCTGTTCAGGATGTGGTGCCGGAGGCTGGCCTGCCTGCTCAGCGTGCCTTGCCAACACACCAGACGTCACTTGCTGGGGCTGTCCTGCGGCAGGAGGACCTTCACTGCTGCTGTGGCTCGCTGGCATCACACAGCCCCAGAGTCCCTCAGCTGTGCCTGGCAGTTACACGGTGATCATTTAGGTAGGTGTGTGCTTTTAAGCCTGTTTTTGGGTCTCTGGGGGAAGAGGAGCAAGATTTTTCCTGAGTGTGTTTCTCCAGTAGTGATTCCCTTCTGAAACAACCCTTGTTTTTTAGAGAGATGTGTGCTGGAATTGGTGTTTTGTGTTCCCTTTGGGAATTACCAAAGGCAGGATGCAGCAGGTTTGTCTGCTGGCAGTAAGTCTTTTATAATAAGTGAGGCAGTGCTAACTTGAAAAGTAAGTGATTCCTGAACCTTGCCCTGTCTGCCAGTTGTTCATTATGTCTTGCAGATGGCATGGCTGGCTGGTTCAGTGTATGTCCCAGCTCTCTGCCTTGTCCTCACTTGCGGTTTTTCCTTAAAACACTAATCTTTGAAACAGAGTAGGTGAGAGCAGGCTTGTAGGCAACCTGTTTGTGTGTCTGGATGGCATGAGCAAGCCTTTTTGGTGCAAGTTGTTTCTCCCTGTGAGAATGCTGAAGGGAAAAGCAAAGAATGAGTGCCTGTGTGTGAAGTAAAAGTTATAAATGCAGTCTGAGGTCAATTTGTCCTTTATTTTTTTGGGGGTGGGTTTTGGTTTTGTTTTTTTTTTTTTTTGGACTCAGCTTAATAACTGAGACACATTTCCCCATGGTCTTTGTCACCTGCAGCTGCCCAGCCTCTGCCTTGTGATGTCTGCTGAGGCTGGTTAGAAGGCGTTGCTACTCTAGAGTCTCTTGTAATCCTGTCTCAAAAGGGAATTGCTTAATATTTTATCCAACATAGTGGTCCTCTAAGAAAGAATATTGTTTTACCACGTAGATACTTGGACTCCAAAGATGGGCAGGAAGGGCTCTCCTACTGCCTGTGCCAGCTCTGATTTCCCTCTAAAGGACTTTCGGTGTTCCTAAGCTTTCTCTGGAGGGAGCAAGAAGGCGAGGACTTGAATGCTAAGTGGGAATTAGAGGTCGTGATGTTGTTTGTAATGTGTGTGTAGTTTAGAGTATTTGGCTGGTTCTTACCTGTGCTTGTGCAATGAGATCTGCAGCTACATAAGCACGGGGAACCTAGTTATGTACTTATGTACAGCAGCTGCTGTGTAGCTCTGAATTTACTATCCATCGAAGAGAGAAGGTAGGCGTAGGCATGTTTGTTAACCACGCTGCTTCCTGTTGCAGGATGAGGCTGTGGATGTAGTAAGACAGGAGACCATGGCAAAGTCACTGCCAGTGATGCTCTTTGCTTGAGATCTTTTGCCTGGTCATCACGCGATAAGCTAACTTGCACAAACAGCTGCTAAGTCGAACAGGCTCTGCATCTCCTATAAGTGGGTCATAACCTGTAGGCTCTTTGTGGCTTTTTTTTGTTTCCATACTGTTCACACCAATGCATCTTCTGTGGCCGTGACTTTTGGCAGAGCTCAGGTATGCAAACACCTTGATGCGCTTTGATTTCGTCTGGCTGCGGGACCACTGCCGCTCAGCTTCCTGCTACAACGCCAAGACAAACCAGCGCAGCTTGGACACGGCCAGTGTGGACCTCAGCATCAAGCCCAAGGCTGTCCGAGTGGATGAGACCACGCTTTTCCTCACATGTGAGTTCCAAAGCACCTGCCCCCTGTCTGTCAATGAGCAGCCCTGGTTGGAGTGGGGCTGGTTGATAGATCCCACTCCTAAGGCTATCTTTCCCAGGAAACCTTATCTCTAAATCAGGAGCTGTTTTGGGAGGAGGCTTAGCTGTAAGCAGGTTTTAAAGACTGCTGTTCTGAGTAGAGCTGTTTCTGTAAACACGCCTCAGTCTTATTTATGTCTGTTTCTTCCCCTCCTTACATTCTCTCTCTCCTCTTGCTTAGAGATGTGTGCATCTCCAGCATCTGTGTAGTTTACTGCAGGAATGTGGCAGGAATGCAAATAGTGAACATATCAAGAACTGGTTCACTTTTTCTTTACTCTGCTTTATTTGAACTGATGTTCCTTATCAGAACTCATACCTTATGTCCATTCTCCCTGCTGCTTTCTTCCTTTTGCTGCAATTTGCTTTCATCTATGGTACCTTCATTTATGGTCTAGTCATCAGTGCTTGACTTTTCCATGGACTTTTCCTGTCACTTGAGAGCAAAACTACTGAAATAGAAGCTCTTGGCTCTGAATTTGGAGTTGTTGGCAATACTTTTAGTACTTGTGGCCTAAATCGAATACATTCTTTTCTCTTGATACCAGCCAAAATATGATGTTGTTAGGCAAAATAGAAAGAGGAAGGACTGTCCTAGGTTGATGTTGCACTGGCTGTGATTTCAGGCTGTTCATTGCAATGACTGACTCTCCTTGTGTCACAGGGCCAGATGGACATGTTACACGGTATGGGCTGCAGTGGCTGGTGAAGAACAGCTACGAGGGGCAGAAGCAGCAGGTCATGCACCCACGGATCCTCTGGAATGCAGAAATCTACCGCCAAGCCCAGGTCCCCTCTGTTGACTGCCGGAGTTTCCTGGAGACGGACGAGGGGCTGAAGGAGTTCCTGCAGAACTTCCTTCTGTATGGGATTGCTTTTGTTGAGAATGTCACTCCCACCAAAGAGGACACACAAATCTTAGCAGAAAGGATCAGTTTAATCAGGTAACTAGTAGTTCCCCAGGAAGGCCACGGACAGCTTTGTAGAACTGGGAATGATAAGCTGTTATTTCCTTTTTGTATGGAAAGGTGCTGCCCTTGTATTGTGCACTGTTGCATGTTCTGCACACAGAGGATCTGGGTCTTCTGCAGTCTCTGGCCACATGGACAGAGATGGGGTATTGCACAGTGGGATCTGGCTCCTTTGTTGGGGGGCAGCCAGAGTTACTAGGTTAGATCTGCCTCAGGAGCATACAGTGACTTTTGTGATAGTGGGACTCTGCACAGAGAGGAGTAACTGAAGGAAGTAGCCTGTCTGGGAAGACTTGAGCTTTGCAAAGAGAGAGATTTCCTGTTGTGACTTGAAAGGTTAAGAGGGCAGCCCTGGCCCTGGGAGCCAAGGGAGATCAAAAACAATTTGTAACTCTTGCTAAAGAAAAATACTGGGAAACGTTTCTTCTGTGTTTGTTTAAAACACACCAATAACATGGCAAGCCTGGGTTTGAGTTTCAAGTTTTATCCAAGCTGCAGAAACATCTTAGCTTGCCTTTGGCCATTAGAAGAGGAGGGATTCCTATTTCTGTTGATGAGTAGCCACTGCAAATAGAAATTAAGGGCTCTGGGAAATATCCATCCCACATTTTCATCCAGATCTGTACCCTCATCCTGTAGCCCTTGAGTATTGTTTGTCTCTTCTGGGTCCTTTCTTTCTCTAAACTCTGCCATGCACATTACAGGGAGAGGTTGGTGGAAACTCCAGGTCTTCCTTAAGAAAGAAAGGAATTGTACCCATGGTGGGTACAAACAAACGCTAGCTGCACTCTGGTAATTTCTGATGTTGCTCAGTCTTTCTATGATTTGGTTGGGATTCATCTTTGGAGTAAAAGGAAGATCTGTATTTGTGGAGGAGAAGTAAGACTTGCTCTCTATGTGAGATGGGCGAGATGATTGCAAGAGTGGATCTGTTGTACAACAATACTGATCCCTGCAGCACTCAGGTATGATAACTGCCCACCTCTTTTGCAGGGAGACCATCTATGGCAGAATGTGGTACTTCACCTCTGATTTCTCCCGGGGCGACACTGCCTACACAAAACTGGCTCTGGATCGGCACACTGACACAACCTACTTCCAGGAGCCCTGTGGGTATGTGCTGTTGCTGGTTCACAGACACTCGGCACAGAAGGCAGGAGTGATTCACAGTGATGCTGTTTAGACTTGATTGTTTCCAGTGCTGTTGATGTGATGTAGTGTTGCTAGTCACACAGTAATTCTGGATCTGGCTTGGTTCCTTTGAAGTGAGGTAGTCTGTAGATGCCCAATGTTTGAAACTCCCAGGTCTTCCAGATTGCAGGCAATGAAGGAGGTTTTGAAGCTTCACCTTAATCGTGCTGACCTGGGCAAATCCTCCTTGTCCACATCAGCACTGTGTTTCACTGGCAGTGCTCCTAGTGGTAGCCTCTGGAGAAGGAGGGAGCAGCCTGTCTTGGCACAACCTGCACTATCCGCTTCTGTCCTCCCCGGCTGCATGAGTGGCACCAGAGGTTTGTGCTGCCCTCCTATCTGCCCTCTGCAGATGCTCTGCTTCAGACTGGTTGGGATTTGTATTTTGGCAGTAATTCAACCCTGTAGGAAGGGCTAATCTAGCCCTTCAAAGTTTACACTTGTCTGTGCTTTAAACATTTAAAAAAAAAGTTTGTAGCTGTAACATTTCCCAAATGCAAATCTGCAGACTGCTTTTCCAGTATAGCCTATGGGCCACAAGTTCTGTACCCAGTTGGAGAAAGAGAGGCAGCAGCCCTGATCCTGGTTCACACTGAAGCACAGAAGGCTTAATTTCATCTGTAATTATTATTAATATTTTTTTTGTTTGCTTTCATATCGGTCAAGGTGGAAGTCATGAAAAGGCCCTGGGGTTGAAACTGATGGAAGCACAGTGATTTTGTAGGACTACAGAGGCCAGAAGTCATCTTGTCCAAGCCTCCTGCCTTATAGTAGGATTAGCTCTTCCTAATGAGGCTGTTCCTAATGAGATCCTGAGCATTGTAATGGGAATGTTTTGTTAGGCAGACCTGGTAGAACAGATGAGGACCAAGTCATGGAGGTGTTCTGGCAGAACATGGATTTCAGAGCAGTTCACTTAAAGCAGGAAAAGTGCTACCTTAGTGCTACCAAGGAGGCACCTGCTTGCCTGTGCCCAACCTAGCACAGAGTTTGGGTGGCAGCATTTGTTCTGAAGCAGCTAGGTGTCAGGAGCAAAGTAAGCAGTTTCTAGTGTGCTCTGTGTAGCTAGAAGTATGTCTGTATGAAACTTAAATCCTGCCATGTGCTTCAGGTTGGCTTACTTGTTTCCAGTGAACAGCTGATTGTAGAAACCAGGTGCTTTTGTGGCTTGTGCAGTTACCTGCTTGCTTGACTTGCTCTAAGAGCTCACAGAATCTCCCCAGCAATCAAATAAAAATTAATTAGTAATCAGAGCTTCAGCCTACAGTTGTACTTTAATTGAACTGCTTATTGTGAGAACTGCAGAGCTCATTAGCTATTTCTATACCTTTCTTTTGGATAGGTATATTCTAGTCTGCAGCAAAATGAAATGTATCAAGCCATGGCAGTGTGGACTAGGCTAGTGGGCTAACTATTAATGCTTGCAGACTGTGGCTGTGCAGGTAAAACATGAATTTCTGGCTTTCCTGAGCACGTATCTCTGCCAGAAATCCTTTCTCAGACTGTTGGAGGCTTATTCTGAAATGTTTTAAACACTTTAAACTGTCTTTGACCTGCTTCTAAAGGAAGTGAGGTGTTTTTCAAGAAAGACGTGTTTATTTGAATGACTGCTTTCCCCACTGCATTGGGTAAAATCAACCAGATCTAACAAGTCTCAGGTTAAATTACTACAAAGGGTAGAGGAGAGAAAATCCCCAAGACACGGGAGAGTGTGCAGTGTTATCTCACCAGGCAGCAAAGAACTTACTGCCCTGAGCTGCAGGAGGAGACTATTGCCTTGAAAGCACAGAGCCGTGAGGGGTTGGGCAACCTGTGCTCCTGCACTTGTGGACTGACTTGCTGTAATTATTCTGATCCTTCTGTGGATATAAAGGACAATTAGAGTCCATGTGAAAAGGTACTGGTGAGGATGTAGTTAGGAGCATCTGCCAGATCACTTGCTGTGGGGTTAAGAGGCCTCAAAGGAAGATGAGGAGATAAAGGCTGCCCTGAAAGGTTACATTTGACTTTCTGATAAGTGAAGTTGATACACTGTGATAACTGGCAGTATGTGACTGGAGGCAGCTCCTAGCTGTCTGTTCCTAGTAATACAAGGTCTGACGTGCTTGGATGAAGGGGAAGAAAGAAACTTCAGAAATTTCAGAAAAGAGCAAAAGCTGTTCAGCTGAATTGGACAGCTTCCTGCTAGGGAGGGGTATCCTTATATGGAAGCTCTATGGGCTGTCTTCATTCCCTGTCAGGTCTTAGTGAAACAAATTGTTGTGAGACACTTGTCACGACAAGTACCACTAGAGAGAGGTGTTGCATCTATCTGCGTTTGTCTGGGTCCACAGGGAGTGCGTTTTCTTGACAGGACAGGCAGCTGAAGTCTTTCCCCTTGTGCTCTCACCCGTGCAGCATCCAAGTGTTTCACTGCCTCAAGCATGAGGGGACAGGAGGGCGTACACTGCTGGTGGATGGCTTCTATGCAGCGGAGCAGGTTCTCCGGCAAGCACCTGATCAGTTTGAGCTGCTAAGTAAGGTGCCACTGAAGCATGAGTACATTGAGAATGTGGGAGATTGTCACAACCACATGATCGGAGTTGGGCCAGTCCTCAACGTCTATCCCTGGAACAATGAGCTTTACCTGATCAGGTAACATCAGAATGAAGATGGGAGGAGATGGGGTTGGGCAGACTGTAGTGATTTTCCAGAAGACAGCTTCAATGGAAAACCACTGCATGTTTCGGGGAGGGTGGGCTGGGGACCACAAAAACACCATGCATTTCCTTTTGGGTTTTGCAGTGTGATGTTTTCAAGAATGTGTAAGAACCACTGCTGCTCTTTTGAAGTTCTAGCTTGGCTTAGCACTAACTGACTGCAATTTTATTCAGAAAAACCCTTAGTCCTGTCTGTAGCTGGTGCACCTGTTGCAGCCTGCCTCCGTTTAGATCCTGGCCTTTCCTTAATAGTGTGAAGCTACCGGCTGACCAGACAGCTAACTTCTAGATTGTGTGGGCTTTGTTTCTTGGAAGGAAAGAAGTTTTTAATGGTGGGCTTCGCTTTCATTCTTACCTTTTTCGCCGCTGCTGAGAAAGTGCAGGGCATCCTTCTGTGAAAAGCAGCAAAAACTGTGTTAGACTTAACAGCAAACTCCTCCTTGCTCCAAATGTTTGCTGCATGAGCTCTGTACTCATCACTGTTGCCTCCTTCAATACTGACTAATCTTATGGCTCCTGAGATTCCCTCTAGAAACATGTGGCTGTACTGTGCACATGGGACCACAGAAGTGATTTTTTTCTCTTCTTTCTTTCTAGATACAATAACTATGACCGTGCAGTCATCAACACTGTGCCTTATGATGTTGTGAATCGTTGGTACACTGCTCACCGCACACTCACCACTGAGCTCAGGAGACCAGAAAATGAACTGTGGGTCAAACTGAAGCCAGGCAAGGTAGGACTTTGGAGTTGGAGGCTTGTGTGTTTGGTATGGGCAGGGAAGCAGGATGCTTCTATGGATGTGCAAGCTTGTTGCCACTGAAGCTAATGTTTCACTCCTTGTACTGCAGCTCTTCACAGCTGTTTTTGTGTGTTTTGTATTCTAGTACTGGCCTCTCCAGTCTGTATGTGTACTTACTGTTGTGAAAGAATATTAGCTTCCCAGCAAGATAGAAGTAATTAATTCAAAAGATCTTTCCAGTCACTCTGAATGAGGACCTCCAGAGGCAGGAAGGCTGGGAGCAGTTTGTGCTCAGCCTCTGACTTCTTTCAGAAGCAGAATATCTTTTAATGGAAGCATAAAGAGCACAAGTGGGGTGGCAAATTTACTTCTGTTTTGAGGTTATATTTGAATTGTAGCATTGCTGGTGAATCACAGGAGGCCTGGGAATCTCCTCGCTGTCCCAGAAATGCCTTAGCACATCTTGGTGTGAAGAGAATAAAAGCTCTGCCCTGAGTTGGAAAGGCTGATGCTGGGTGCAGTTTTAGAAAAGCTAGAGCTGCAGTTGTATGCTTAGAGGTGTTACAGGGTATGTTTTCATCTACCAGCTGTGCCTGCTTGAAGAAGTTTTATTACTGCAGGGTCTGTATTCAGCTTGGGCCCCAAAAATGAAAGTGAAGCAGAAGTATTCATGTCAGAAAGCCCCAGCACGTCTCTGTTCTCAAGGATGTCTGTGGAAATGACCTTAGAGGCTGATGGTGGCCATTTTCTCTTGTTGGTGAACTATGACCCAACATTTTTGGGAAAAAAAAAAAAAAAAAAAAAAAAAAAATCAGAAGTACATTGCTAGGTGTTGTTTTACGCTATGGTTAGCAGCAGAGCTGCTGGCATCAGGTGCAACATACATACTAGATCAGATCAAAAATCGACCTGTAGTCTCATGTGCTGTGTCTGACAGCACTGAACTGGGAGGATGGTGGTGTATCCCTACCTACTCTTCCAGAGAGGGATCTCCAACCTGTCACATCAGGGGCTCCTGGCTCGGTGCGGTGCTCACCCTGCTCTGTTGGCCTTTCTTCTTCCCCTGCAGGCGCTGTTCATCGATAACTGGCGTGTGCTGCATGGGCGGGAAGCCTTCACGGGGTACCGCCAGCTGTGCGGCTGCTACCTGACAAGAGATGATGTGCTCAACACCGCTCGCCTGCTGGGGCTGCAAGCTTAGCCTGGTCATCTGCTGTGCAGAGGCAGACAGAGCTCCGTGCTGGTGCGTCACCACAACCACGTTGCACATACCTCAGACACCTCCGCCCTCTCTGAGCAGTTCTCTCTCTGCCCGTGTGGGAGAGGGAGCAGGTGGAAGCCAAAGGTTATGGGAGCTTTATGGGACTGTATTCTGCCTTTCTCTGAGCTTGGTCAGCTCTCACTGTCTGTGCACTCAGCCTGGCCTTCTCAGCCGGCCGCTTTGTCTCGGCTCCAGTGAACTGGGGCTGATCACACTATGAGAAGTGCTCCTCCAATCAAGTGCCTTCAGAATCTGAAATCTTTTTCTCCCTGTTTGGTCTTTTATGTCAGTCACCACATTTGTTTATTTGGCATAACTGAGCAGAATGGATATATCTGGGATCTTGTTTTACCTCAGGCCTTCTAGAGAAAAAGGAAGTCACTATTTGTTGAAAGTGCCACTACTTAAACTGAGGGCTGTTGGCATGTATCTGTGACTTCTTTCCTCTTAAACAAGCTGTGTACCACTATCTGACGGGCTCTGCTACAAGCAGTGCTGCTTGAGAGTTGGCCTGGAAAGCCAAGCTCATATAGCTAAGGTACCTCTAAAGGTTTAGGTAGACAGAAAAGGGAAAGTAGTGAGATCTGCACAGTGGAAAGGAGAGGTGGCTTTGGATGAGGAGTGTGCTTCTCCCATTTCCTTCAGTAATGTAATGTTGAACTAGTGGTCTGTCTGCCTGTTACGCTGTACTTCAGTTGAGGGTGAAGGCTCATCAGCTACAGTGTTTGACATGTTTCCCACTCTGCCTGCTCTTCTGGCTTTCTTGAAGAAGGAATTTTTGTTAGAGCATCTTTACACTGGCTGCTGGATGAGGCTGACTATTTTTTCCACCAGATTTTCCTGCATATGAAGGTAATGAACACAGAGATATCTTTCAACTCCTGGTAGCAGGAAGGTAAATTTGTAGAGTGGCACTGAACAACCACAGTGGAAATCTCTTTTTAGGTTATATTTTTAATTCTTCTGTATGTTTGGGGGAGGTATTTGCTCTGGTCTGACTGGACCCTAAAACATGGTCCTATTCACTTCTGGCTTTCATGTATGAGGAAGATGCTGTTATGCCCAAGGTATAAATGGGGTGCAGATGCCAAACCTGCTGCCTTTGTTTAATCTAAATATTGAATGTATACATCTTGGTATTGGGAAGCACTCTTAAAAGCTCCTGTTCCTGTGGACTGAGCTAACTTATGCTGTCATTTGCAGTGAGACACTACTCCATCAGCAGTTGAAAGGGTTTCAGAGTGAAGTAAAGAAGTGAAACATGAGCAATGGCAGCAGGCTTGAAGGTGAGCTGACTTCTGTCAAGTGTGTCTTCCAAGGCTTGTGAACAGCCTCAGACATGGGCAGGCACTTGAGGTTTCCTATAGGCTAAGCCAGTGGGTTCCTCAAGCAGCCTGCATCATGCATTGCTTCTGTTATTTCTTTTCCAAATATTTGGGTTAAAGGTTTTCCAGCATAACTAAGTGTGAAGCTTTGCAGATCTTCATTAACCACACGGAAGTAGCAAGCCCCTGTGGTTACACCTGCTTCTCACACAACCCATCTCACGTGCTCCAGGGTTGCTCCACTTTGTACTTCTGGGTGAAGCTACGACCTGGAACATGTTGGGGAGAGGTCATGACAAAATCATCTCTGTGTTAATTGACCCAGGGAGGGGGACAGAGGAACCTGATCAGTGTTTCAGGACATGTTAGAGATTTCTGAGCTCCTCTTGTCTCCTTGTGCTCCCAGGATCAGAGTAAAAGCACTTGGGTTAATGTGGGACTCATCGCTTAGTTGATGAAATGAGCTTTACTTCCCAGTTTTATCAGCTGCAAGCCAAAAATCTGCCAGTACTCTGAGCTGGAGAGTGCAGGTCTATGGCTAGCACAAGGGAGAACTGACTCAAAATATATTGACAACTGTAGTGATACAGGTGCCTTTCTGATGAAGAATGTGGTGATCGTAGCTCTGTCTCCCACTGAGCAGTGTGGAGCTGCCAAGAGCTGTGGTCTTCAGCCACCAGCCTCCTCTTTGAGCCATCTCCAAGCCAGCACACTCCTTGAGGTGATCATGTACTGTGTTTTGGGGGGAGATTTTTTGCCATGAATGTAGCAGAAACACATTTCTTCATTGGTGTTGTTCAATTCAGTTTAGTCATTTCATAAGAAAATGGGGAGGGAGCTTCGTTTAATCTTGTGCTCCACCTCTTCCTTGCTTCCCAAGTGGACTGTTACTCCTAAGCATCTTGTGATCATCAAGGCTTTATTTGTAGAAACAGGGCTTCATGGCAACTGTGGTCTGTCTGATATGGACATCTGTTGCGTCGTGTTATGGAACAGGTGGTTTGCTCTAATGGTATCAGATCAATTTTTGTAATTAAGCTTTACCAGTTCTTTCAGGCAATAAATGAACTGCTTCTTTCTCCCTCCCACCACACAAGGGCTCCACTGTATGTGTTTTTGAAACATTTCCCAAAAGTAAGAAATGAAGTGATGACATACTAAATGAATTATAAAGTGGTCAGGTTACAACACGTCTGTGCCTAGCAATCATGAACTGGATAAGTGCATTACCCATCAAAGTTGGAATAAATCTGAGAAGGGTAAATCAACGCATTGCCTTTGGCTTTTTGTCATTCATCCTTTGCACTGGCCACACGGTGGCAGAAGATGCATGGAACAGCATGAAAAGTCAGTGTTAAAAACTCAGTATCAAGTCCAAGTATCCACCCGTGGCTGTAGGGCTGGTGCTGATTGTGTCTCTCCTGCTGTGCTACACCCATTTCTCTTGAAAAGCTCAGGGACTGCTGGTCAAACATCTGCAAGACAGTGGATATTTTTAAAGAGCAGCAGGACATGATGTACATTGTACTAAAGGTGATGGTGAAGGGAGCAGAGATGTTGTGAGGGCACGCAGAGGGGATTGGAGGGAGCGTGGGGAAAAATGGGTTGGTTTTGAAGGTGTGGGGTGGAGGAAGGAATCTGATCTAAGCATAGGCTAGGGGGAAATAGAGCTCATCAGGTGGCTGTTGGAAGGCAACATCTATCCTGAGGCCCTCAGTTCCCTCCCATGTGTGTCCCAAGATTCACAGTTTGGTTTCCCAGGGCCCAGCTCTCCCTAACCTTGTGTACCTGAAGATTCCCACATTGCACACGCACCTTCATTTCTCTCTGCTTGCCCTCTGGTCCCTTCTAATGCTTCCTTTTGCCCTGCAGTGCTCCCCTGTGTCTTCTTTTGGAGTCTTGTCCCCTTGGAATCATTCAGGTCTGAAGAGACTTCAGTCCTTCAGTGAAACCAAGGTCTGCTCCTGGAAAATCCCTTTTGTTTCTGCACTTGCCATGCTCAAATTCTCAGCTGGGCTGAAAAATGTTTATGTTGTTATCTGCTCATTTCTTTCCTTTTTGGGTATATGAAACACAAGCTATTTTAGTAGACTCCTTCAGCTAAGTAATCTGAAAAAGATAATTTCAGTTAGAAATTACCTTAATTCAACACTAGTTCAAACCAGAACTATCAGGATCGTGCAGACAGGAATAGATTTTCTGTGGAAGTGGGAAAATGTGAAGTCACAGGGAAAAAAAAAGTGGGAGCTAATTAATATTCATCAGATACCATAATTTTGACAAATGGCAGAGGGGAAATTCTTTGTCATTGACCTCTGAGACATGCAGGAAGGGTGGGCTGCTGTTTGTAGCATGTAGAAATAATGTGCAGACTGCACAGTAAGCATTACAACAACCAACTATCCTTGAGATGTTTCCCTCACCTCCTGCTGTACCTCTGTTCTGTAGGCTTTTAGGTAATCCGTAGCAACGTGGATGTCTCTGATTTAGTAACTCAGAGCAGCAGCACGTGAGTAGTCTCTCTTCAGTGGGCCCTTTGTACCTGTTAATTTTGCTGCATGTCTCTTTTCAGCCTTTTCTCTTAGAGCTTTGAAGACCTCATTAGACAGAGAAATTACTTTTAATTTATGGATGCACTGCTAATGGGAAGCATCCATTTCCAGTTCACTACTGAAAGCATGGATCTAATGTTAAGCAAAACAAATTCATTTGGACCTAAAGAGCATGGCAGCCCTCCTTTAGCAATTTAGTTAATTGTGTGGCGTGGTGTAGTGTAATTGCTTACAATAGAAAAGCTCAGAGGAATGATTTGGGAAGGAAGGGATAATTCTGCATGAAGAGTGATACCAGCCTATCCCCAAACTTCAGCTGCACAAGACAGTTGTACCTATTCCTCAGTCAAAATTGTTTTTCCCTTCAGCTTCTAAATACAGTGATAAATTCTAAGTGACATCTAAAGTCCCAGACATAACTCAGGTAGTAGGACTGACCTGCCCCTTTTGTACACTGCTCTGCCTCCCCAGTGTATGTCCTTCATGGGTTCCTTCTGTTCTCATTATCCCACGTGGCATTGAAAAGGGTCCTTGTCCACACACCTCTAAAGAAGCAGATGTTCTCCTTCCACACATCTCCAGTGGGAATTTCCTTTCTTTCTTTTCCCCCACTTCTTAATATATAATTAAAAATACGTATTGATCAGTAGTACAGGTTGCAACATGTGAAGAAACAGGTGAGAAGAACAAAGTCATAGAATCATTAGGGTTGGAAAAGACCTCTAAGCTCACCAAGTCCAACTCTCACTCCATCCCCACCATGTTCACTAACCTATGGCACTCAGTGCCACATCTCCATGTTTCTTAAGCACCTCCAAGGACAGTGACTCTGTGACCTCCTTTGGCAGTCTGTTCCAGTGCCTTGCTCCTCTGTCTGACAAGAAATTCTTCCAAATATCCAACCTGAACTTCCCATGGTGCAACTTGAGGCCATCACGTCTCACCCTATCGCTGTTACCTGGGAAGAGGCCAACCCCCACCTCACTGCAGCATCCTTTCAGGCAGTTGTAGAGAGTGGTAAGGTCTTCCCTGAGCTCTTGGGGAACCCTGAAAGCCTATGAGAGGTGGCTCTATTGATCAGGGCTTGGTCTGAATTTCATGGCTTGCAGCAAATGCTTGTATGTAGATTTACTGAGGAGATAGAGAAATGCAGAAGATGGGGACAGAAGACAGCAGGTTTTCTGCTCTGTCCCCACTGCTTACGTGTCATGGTGTGTGCAGTCAGCCCTTCAATTCTTGACTTCAAGCCCAAGGCAGGAAGCTGAAGCAGGAGTGTGCTGTGGTTAGCGTGGGCTCTCAGAGGGCTGTGGTCAACGTCACCCTGATGAAAGATGCGACGCTGCTCACAAAGGGCTTTGCATCTTATCCCACCACATCTCATCACAGGAAGTAGCTGCTGCCTGTGATGGTGAAGTGTTTGAGCAGACGGGCTGCTACATCGGCAGAGTCTTCTGCTCCCCTCCAGCTGTTGGGGCAGATGAAGCCTTTGCATGGACAGATGAAACATTATTTGATTAAGAGGGAAACGTGAGCTTTGCTTGATCCTAAAATTGGCTAAGCTGAGCTCCCAGAGCTTGCAGTGTCACCTCATTCACCAAGTGAGAAACACCCCTTGGGTGCAGCACGGTGAACAGGAGCAGGATTTGGCCCATCTGTTCATTCATTTCCCGACACTGTTTTCTTTATGTCATGTTCTGAAATACCTGCAGAAAGCTGGCAAAAATGATTTCATCTGCGTTAACATGAAGTACACATTGAACCAATACTGATGCTTTTTTCTCAGAGACGTACAAGAACGGGCTAAGTTATCTTCCTGCAGAGGTTTAGGGAAGGAATAAATTAGTGTATCTTGAATTAACAGATCGTGTGTGCTCAAGACCTCGAGGTCTTCCAGTTTAGCTCACATGCACCACTGGCTGAGCTGCCCAAAAACAGCCTGAAGGCCCAAGCAAGGCTTTGCATCACCAAGTCTGCAGCAGATCAGCTGGACAGAGGATGCACATGGGTTTTTCCTATTTTACTTTTCAGATTTAATTTTGATACACATGAATCAAAATCAAAAACACATAATTTTGATTGCACATGTATCTGCAACTGTTAAATGCTTTGAAAGTTGCAAGCATACATGTAAGCTGCAAATGTTGCTGTCTCCATCATTTTCACCTGACTTCTTTGGCACCAGCCCTCCATCCTCCCCAGTGAAGACCTCTGATTCATCCTTACCCATCCAGCACCCCTTGTCTGACTGCACCCCCAGCACTGAGCTTCAGTCTTTCTTGGCTAGCTGTGCCCAGCAGCATTAAGCAGAGCACATTTTCCTCCTTCTGAGCTTCTCATAAATGAAATAACAAGTCTTACAGCAAGGGTCATGCTACTGTCTGCATCTGCAATTTGATTTTAGCTATGCGAAAGCTGTGGTTGAAAAGTACCAACCCAAGCAGTGCAATGGTGAAGATGGGGCAGGACCTGTTACCCCGAGCTGTGATGAATCTTGAAAATCTGTGAGCAAAGAGCTGGGCTCCATGAAGGTGTGAAGGGGTGTGAATTTTCTGATTGTCACTGAAGAGTTGTTCTTTGAGCTGCCAGTGCTGTGGCTTTGAAGTCCCCCATCACAACTTCCCACATTTCCTTCCCAGATGAGTGACCCAACCAAGTGAGAATCATAGCCCAGTGCTGCATGGGCTATGATTTGTTCTTGGACACAGCAAATCACTTCCATTGCCCAAGAGACATTGAGAATGGAATGAAAAGAGGTGTGAACGGAGTACTGCATGCTGAGGGCAGGATCACCATGGAGATCTGGTCAGGTCTTCCAGCCAGGACTAGAAGGTGCCCTTGAACCTTGTGGAGACCATGTGCATCCCTCCCTGGGCCAAGCCTTTCTCACCATGCTGGATCTCCACGGAGAAGACCAAGCCCTGGTCTGATGATGAGACTGCTCTGATTTCTCCTACCTGGGAACCAGCAACCAAGGCAGTCTCATTGAAAAATATGAATATCCCACCAGGTGAGATATAATAGAACAGTAGAATCATGGAGTATTTTTGGTTGGAAGGGACCTTAAAGAGCATGTGTTTCCAACCCCCTTGCTTTGGCAGGCACACCTTCCATATCCATGCATCTTCCTCACCTGTCATGAAAGCTGAATTGTGGAAGAAATCCATGCAGAGAAATAAATGGAGAAGGATGGAGGCCATCTGCTGTGGTCCTGATCATCGAAGCCATGTGGTCACAACTCCAAACCAACCTCTCTATTTCACCTACTACCACTGGCTTTGAAACAGAGCTGCTGGTTCTGGACTTGCATCTCAGTCCAACGATTCAGTCCAACGCAGTGCCCGTGGCCTCCCCTCTGCTCTTACACGCACAGGAAGGAGCCCGATCTCACCCACCCGCAGCGAACCCAAACGGTGCAGAGGGGCTGAGCCAGAGCCGCTGACTTCCTCCCGGGCCAGGAGAGCACGGCAGCCGCAGGAGATGTGCCGCGGGCGGCGCTGCTGGGGCCTCGGCTCCCTCCTGCTGCTGCTGCTGCTGCTGCTGCTGCTGGGTGAGTCGCGGCTGGGTTCGTTGGAGGCTGCAGCCGCTGCCGGGCTGGCCGTGAAGCCGAGGGCCGGCGGCTGGTCGGGCGCGTGGCTGCTGGGCGAGGGGCGGTGGGAGATGGGGCGCTGCGAGCAGCGGGTGCTGAGATTGGGGCTGAAGGGCTGCTGAGCTGCCTCCTCCTGCTCTGTAGGGCAAAGCCTGGCTCTTCTCATCGAGGTCCTGCAGGATGCGGTCAGTGGCACCGTGGGGCACTCCGTGCTCCTGCCCGTCTCCTACACAGTCAACAGCTCCTTTTGCTTCCCACTGTCAATTCAGTGGAAGTTTGGGAACAGCTCGCAAGTGATCATCACCTGCACGGTGCACAACTGCTCCCTGGATGCTTGGGGAGCTCCTAAGGAATGCTCTGCACTATGTTTCCCTCACCCCTCATACCGGCACCGCATTGAATTCTTCCCTGAGAACGCATCCCTGCTGCTGCGGGACCTGCAGCTCAGTGACAGCGGGCTGTACAGCATTTTCTTCCAAGAGCAAAATCAAAGCAGGCGGATCACCCTGGCAGTGCACCAGCAGCATGTTTCCACCGAGCATCCTGACAAAGGTAAGTGCCCATGTGCCTGGACAGACTCCTCCAGCAGTGCCCCTGCAGAATGCCTGCCTGCCTTGCACATTCTGGGGACAACAGAAAGGTCTTTGGTGAGATGGCTGTCTCCAGCAGCCACTTCTCCTCTCTCCTTCCACAAGCACAGAGCGAGAAGCAGGAGGTACAGCTGCACACATCCCTTGCTACATCCTCAGTGCCTGCTACTGCATCATCCTGCTGCTTCTGCAGCTGCTCTTCCACCTGCTGTGCCTGCGGGGTGGCCGCCAGCAGCAGAGCCGACCTGCAGAAACATGAGGCTGCTGCTGGGGAGAAGAGAGCTGGTGAGTGGGAGCAGACAGAGCTGGCACCTCAGGACACAGCAGTGGCCAGGCACAAGGAGTGTGCTCTGCAGTGCCTCAAGCTGTTTTTCCTGACACCGCTGCGCTGGAGAAACCCAGGCATCCACAAGCACCTGTCCCTGCCTGCAGTGCGCAACCACTTCCCTACTCACATTCCCCCACCATTAACTAAGTCCTTCTGTGGGCAAATAAACGTCCCTTCCTCCACCAAATCTGTCTCCCAGGTGCCTGATGTGAGGCTGCAGCATCATCTGAAAAAGTCCCAGCAGCAGAGCTAGAGGTGGGAGCCAGTTTCCCAAAGCTTCTGGCCTGCCGTGGGTGGTGGTGGCACCTTGGGTTGAGGCTCAGGGCCCAGAGGCTGAGCTGCAGGGCAGAAGATGGGCGGCTTCTGAGGCTGAAGGAGGGCAGAGGGTCAGCGTGGGCAGCACCGACAAGTTCCAGCCTCAGCCACCAGCTGCAGCCTTGGCTCCTGCTCCAGCTCCAGCATAGGAACGCCCAGAGGTTCCCGTGGGCTCCTGCTCTCTTCCACTGGGATCTGCCCGGCCTCGGCGTCCTCCTGTCACCTGGGATCCCCCCCACACAACACGCAGTGCCCGTGGCCTCCCCTCTGCTCTTACACGCACAGGAAGGAGCCCGGTCTCACCCACCCGCAGCGAACCTAAACTGTGCAGAGGGGCTGAGCCAGAGCCGCTGACTTCCTCCCGGGCCAGGAGAGCACGGCAGCCGCAGGAGATGTGCCGCGGGCGGCGCTGCTGGGGCCTCGGCTCCCTCCTGCTGCTGCTGCTGCTGCTGCTGCTGCTGGGTGAGTCGCGGCTGGGTTCGTTGGAGGCTGCAGCCGCTGCCGGGCTGGCCGTGAAGCCGAGGGCCGGCGGCTGGTCGGGCGCGTGGCTGCTGGGCGAGGGGCGGTGGGAGATGGGGCGCTGCGAGCAGCGGGTGCTGAGATTGGGGCTGAAAGGTTGCTGAGCTGCCTCCTCCTGCTCTGCAGGGCAAAACCTGGCTCTTCTCATCGAGGTCCTGCAGGATGCGGTCAGTGGCACCGTGGGGCACTCCGTGCTCCTGCCCGTCTCCTACACAGTCAACAGCTCCTTTTGCTTCCCACTGTCAATTATATGGAAGTTTGGGAACAGCTCGCAAGCGATCATCACCTGCACGGTGCAGAACTGCTCCCTGGATGCTTGGGGAGCTCCTAAGGAATGCTCTGCACTATGTTTCCCTCACCGCTCATACCGGCACCGCATTGAAGTCTTCCCTGAGAACGCATCCCTGCTGCTGCGGGACCTGCAGCTCAGTGACAGCGGGGTTTACAGCGTTTTCTTCCAACAGCAAAATCAAAGCAGGCGGATCACCCTGGCAGTGCACCAGCAGCATGTTTCCACCGAGCATCCTGACAAAGGTAAGTGCCCATGTGCCTGGACAGACTCCTCCAGCAGTGTCCTGGACACAGGACCATCAGGCACAGGCTGGAATTTGGTCCCTCTTTCTATGGGGATGAACTACGGCAGCAAAGGGAGAATTTCCAGGGGTATCACAACTGATGCTGGTTGTGCTGCTCTTTTGTAGGAGGAAACCCACCCTGTTCCGCTCTGCGTGCTAAATTAGAAATATGAGAGCTTCTTGTACATGCAGCTGGTTGTCTTGTCTTTGTGTGAAATGAACGGCTGCAGAAGGGAGAGATGGGCTCAGAAAATGAAGCGCTGGGTCTGAGTCCTGTGCCTGGGGAAATCCATTATTTGCTGGGTTTAAGAGGATGCTTGCAGATTAATCAGTCACCACAGAGGCTGTGAAACATATGCCAAATATTCTCCTTCCACTTTGGTGCCACCCTATTTACAAAGCAAGGGAAATAATCTCTGCTGTGGTATCTGCCACCCCTGCATTCCTTTAGGAAGCACTCACAGCAGCTGTTGTCTTCCAAATACCAGGCACCAAGGCCCAAGACTACTCCCATTACTACACAATTGGAGTTTGCTCCCTTATCGGCCTCTTTCTGCTGTTCCTGCTCCTCTTCATGTGGCGGCGAGGTAGGTGGATCTGCTCCTGCATTTCTCCCTTTGAGGCTGCACCTCTGGGGATGTTCCTAGGGGATAAAGGCAGTGGAAGGATACCAAAGTATTCCTTCCCTAAGAGCTCCTTAGATGTGCCCCTCCTGCCATTCGTAAAAGGTTCCAAGTTTGTGATGCAGCTTAACGAAGCAGAAGCACAGCACAGGGCAGTTGGGGTGGCTTTCTGCAGAACTTGGATGTTTTAGTGCTGGTACCAGAACTGAGATACGGCATTACATCTAATCCATAGAAGAGGTACAATTGATGGACTCAGAAATGCAGCCTCTGAGCATGGCTGTGATTATTTTGTTGTAGACATCTTAAAACTCCAGCTGGGGAGAACATCCTGGGATGTGTCCACTTGAAAATAAACCTGCAAGATGCAGGTCTCCGCAGCTTCCATCAACACCATCACCCCTGCGGATGGAAGGAAATGCATTATTTTCCAAGTGGGAGATTTCACTTGTACTTGGGTAAAATAGCCACAGAAATCTCCATCTTGATGACAAAATTCATGTCAGCCCCTGGTGAAAGTGCCAACAGTGCACCTCTGGGTTCCCAGGGTTGGGGAGAGGGAGGGCACAACACATCTGTGTGTCTGTCAGGTACTAAAACTCTCTTTTTCTCAGGTGCATTGCGGAAGATGAGAACCATTACACAGCAGCAGGTACAGGAAAATCTTCTGGAAGCTCCTTGGGTAAATGCTAACTGCTGGCTTCAGTATGATGCACTGAGCCGCAGGAATAGGTTGCTGAATATAAAATTAGGAAGTTAATGCAGTGCTGTAGCAGTAAGTTGTGAAGTGCCTGCCCTTCCCCCAGCTGCACAGTTCCCCTTTGCCCCCTTCCCAGAGCCCAGAGGAGCTGTTTTTAGGGACCTGAGAAGCTTGAGGACAGCTTTGACCAACAGCAGCATCGAGGAAGGATGGTTACATGCAGAGAAATATGGAGACAGTATTTCTTCCCTGATAGCCAGCCCTGTGAATTTATGTTCAGAATGTGTTTGGGGTCCATGTGGGCCATCTAGGGACTCATCTCATGCAGGGAGAAAAATAAAACCTAGAGGAAGAATCAGAGGAAACAAATAGGAAACATGAGAGCAGGACAGCCCCAGCTGCTCTGCAGGCCGTGTTCCATGTAGGAACTGGCTTTGTCTGAAAGGTCCTTGGGTAAAATAATCCTTGCTGCATGGGGGTCAGCAGCTCTGGATCCCTGCTAATTCCAGCACCTTTGGTGTTTTCTCTGTACTTCTCCAGGCCTCAAACACAGAGGATATCCACATGGAAAACACCGTGGTAAGGGACATGGCAACAATTTATGCCACAGTTGGACAAAACTTTGAAGAGACAAGACCAAGAGCATTACCAGAGATTCTCTACACATCCATAAACTTCCCTCAACTGCCCTCTGCTTCAGCTCCGAACTTTGCAGGAGATAGATGTGCAGCAGAGCCAAGGTGATGCTGTTGCCACTCCGTCCCTTGTGATCAGACCTTTGGTGAGTCCCCTCCTGCCCATGGAGTGTTGTTTAAGTGCTTGGAGCAACAGATTATGGAAATGCATTAGTTTGCCTCAAACTGCAGTTTCTCTTGAATTTGAGGAATGATCTGCTTTTAGTTTCATCTTGAGATTTCTGGAGATCACAGAGACTCTGAACGCAAGAGAAAGATGCCTAAAGCAAAAGCAAAACAACAGTTCACCCATGAGAAGCTCGCTTCCAGATACATGCCTTAATTTGAGGGGTAATGGAGAACATTGAATGTGTTTCAGTCGTGCATCCCAGGGTCCCTTACCAATTGCTTGTCATATTAAAAGAAGGTACAAAAATCTTTGGACCTGGTGTCCTTGTTTTTATGAGTATGCCAAGTAATACCTGAACAGATCATTTCTGAAATAAACTTTGCTCAACCTTGGGGTCCCACAGTAGTTGCATTTTAGGGTGTCTGCAAAATGCAATGAGAGCATAGATAATTTTGTTCCTCTCTGGGTTTCATGAAAAACTAGATAATATACTGAAACTTGGGGCCCCATCAGTAATAAATGGACATTAGGACCGGGTAAGAGTGCTAGGCATCTCCCAACCACAACCAGGCTTGGAGGCAGCACAGAAGCCTCTACTGCTGCCTCCCTCCCATTTGGGTGCTCCTGTGTTGTCTGGGATCATGTTCAAGAGGGATGACAATGGTAGTGGTGGTCAAAGCCCCTCTGCT
The DNA here is from genome assembly GCF_023343835.1 of Lagopus muta. NCBI lineage: Eukaryota > Metazoa > Chordata > Aves > Galliformes > Phasianidae > Lagopus > Lagopus muta. Next base: position 10,831,201 of record NC_064445.1, on the reverse strand, counting down.
GGCACCAGCTGAAGTACAGGGCTGTTCTACCCTTGTGAAACCCTGCTGATGTTCATTACGGCAGTTTTTCTTCTGAAAACAGAAGTGCTTTGTGATGATAAAACCACAAATGCTGAAAAGCTGCCTTAGGTGAACAGTGCCTTTGCAGTGGTTATCATAAGACCTCAAGCATCAGGGAAGAAGAAAGAACCAAAAAAGTGAAGCAGCAGCAAATAAGCACACAGGAATTGTGGGTGTCAGTTTTGAGGCACTTGTGGTCACTGCCTTACTGCTTGTCCTTAAGCACAGCTGCAGTTGTCCCTGTCTAGCTTCTGAAAGGTTTGGAAACACCATCCATGGAGAGCAGGGGAGGGCGAGGGAGGACTGCTGAGTGCACAGACCAGCTCTTCTGCAGCTGCCAGCCCTGTGAGGAAAGTCTCACAGGTGCCTACTAAGCAACAAAATAAACTCAACACTAAAGCAAAATTAATCCATAGATCTAAATTTGTGACAACTAGCATTCACTAAAAAACTCAGCCACATCACTGTGAGCCATACATCTCCCAGAGCAGCTTCTTGGAGAAGACATCTTCGGAGAGCCCAGCTCCTGAAATGTCATCTGTAAAGAGGATCTGCAGGGCAGGAGGCATTAAATCCTCCCTGTGGGACTAGGATCTTGTAGGGTGGCAGCAGGGAGAGTTTGTAAGAGGTCCAAGTCCATGCTCAGCTGATGCACAGTGAGCAGAAATGCCCATCCTTCCATGGGATTTCTCAAGACCAGGAATTGACCTGACTGTGGCACCCAACACATAACGAGCTGATCTCAGCTCAAATGCTTTTTGTAGGAACACGCTACAGGCTGCTGAGATGTGACACTGAGATTTGGGCAAGGTAATGCAGCTTCTCTCTTGGCATGAGAACATATATTAGCAAACAGTGGAAAGACTTTCTGCAGAGTGGCTGGTGTCTGTTGGTCAGTGGCAAGGTGCAACATTGAGACCAGTTTTCTGCAGTTTTGTGCTAATGAGGCTTGCCAAGCCCTGCCCTCCATGCTGGGTCATACGCAAGTGCGATAGCTGTGCTTGTAACACGGTGTGGTTGAAACTACACTTATTTGGTAGACTGCAAGAGTGGCCCAGGGGACAGGAAAGCAGGTCTTCATTCAGCAGGGAGGTGTGGGGAGTCATGGAATCATAGAATCATACAGATTGGAAAAGACCCCTAGGATTATTTAGTCCTATCACAGCCACATCATGGATTCCCCGCAGCAACCCACGGTTCCTCTTGCATCCCACGCTATGTGCAAAACACAGAGCAAACTGCAGAAAGCAGTACAGCACGAACTACAAGAGAAAGGAGGAATGGTTGGCCACAGTTTCTCCATAAGGTTTGTCTGCTGCCCAGTTCCTGCCTTCTTCCCTCCCCCTGCCCTGACGTTCTGCTCCCCTCTTGCTTCATGTTCTACCAGTGACATTTTGTCCCCACCTCCGCCATGTCATGGCCTCTGACTTGTGCTGCATCCTCATCGGCTGCCTCTGCCTTTCCATTTCCTCTTCTGAGCAGCTTCTTCACAGGGCTTTGTGTCTCTGGCCCCTTCTCTGCCTGCCCTTTGTAGCTCTTAAAGGTCAGTGTGGCTTTCTTGTGGCTGCTAATGGCTTGGGGCTCACAGGCCCCCCCTCAGACACTGCTGGTTGCATCTCAGAGTAGCTTCCTCTGCCGGATATTTGCAGCCTTTGATTTTAAAGACTCACATAGTGCACTGTTCCTCTCAGCAGCCCTGCTGCTTGTCCTATGTCTTCCATGTTTTGACCCATCCCATGTGGCTGAAGGTCAACTCCTGCTGAGCACAACCTGCTCTGACTGGGGCAGGGTACCTGGTGACAAAGGGCTTGGAAAATGCCAACATACCTGATGCCTTCTTCACCTTGGTCTTCACCAGTAAGACCAGTCTCTCTTGGTTGGAGAGGAGCAGGTTAGAGAGCACCCAAGCCAACTGGATGCATGTAGGCACATGGAGCCTGATGGGATGCCACCTACAAGCTCTGAGGGAGAGGCTGATGGCATGGCAAGGTTGCTCTAGATGATCTCTGTGTAGCTGTGGCAACTGGGAGAGGTTCATGAAGGCTGGTGGAGGGCAAACATCACTCCTGCATCCAGAAAGGAGGACCAGGGGGAGCTCCAGCCCGGTCAGCCTCCCCTTGAATCCTGAGTAGGTGAAGGAAACCACTTCCCAACATATGACAGGCAAGAAATCTACTGGGAAGAGTCAGAGTGGATTTATGGATGAGAAACCCCACTGAACCAACCTGACATGGCTCTGCACTGAAATGGCTGGTTGCCAGATGAGGGCAGTGCAGTGGATGATGCTTCTCCTCAGCCTTAGCGAGTTTCTTCATTCCATCTCCCAAAACTTCCTCATAGAGAACCGTGGGTTGGATAAATGAATGTATCAAGTTGGTGGGGCTGAAGAATCAGGCCAAGACATTCAAAACCAAACAGAACGTGGCCCTGGTGACCATCTCTAAGAGACCTGGTGTGAGCAAGGCATCGGATTGGAAAAAGTGCCTGCAGGCCTCCACTGCCCTGCCATTCCAGGACATCCAATTTACTTAGAGCAAAGAAGTGTCATGGACTTCACCAGAACTGATCTGGTGGAGAAGTTGCAGTACTGATTTTTTCCTCTCTTTTAAAACTATGTGGAGAATTTAGAAAAGCTCTGGTAAACCCTTCAGCCAAGCACCTTCCTGGCAAAGGCCAGGGTGCTCCAAACTGCCTGCGAGAGCAATGCTGAGATCGACCAACAAACATAATCTTTGTCTTTATCCTGACACTTCTGACTTCTAGCAGAGACCAGTGATTGCCCCTTCATGATGAGCTGGGTTACAGCAACATGGGGCTGGGAGAGTGAGGCCTGAGGCTGTGCCTTTGGACGGGCTGTGACATTGGGTACATATGTGCTGATAGTCAGCTGCTCCTATCTCTCTGTAACCACGAGAAGGTGCTGTGGTCCAAAGCAGCATGTGTGCAAACTCTTCCTTGCAGCCAATATTTACAGGTTCGTGCTGCTGTGTTTGCTGTTTGATCTTCAAAAGGTGCAGGGTGCAACACAAGTGCCGGAAAAGCTTTGGAAATGATTATGAAAGGATTTAACCAATTTTTCATGTCATCCATTTAAGATTAAATGTAGAATATGACTTCAAAATTTCCTTCCAACAACTTGTGGAAGGAATAACGTGGTGGAGTATCCTGATTGATAAGTACGTCTCTTTGGAGAGGTGGGTATGGATGTTGGGGACATGGTAGGAGCACTGCCCCCAGGGAAGGGACAGAAGTGCTGCTCCCAGTGGCAAATCACATTTTGCTGCATTTAACACCAGCACCTTCACACTTGTTTTGGTTGCTTTTAGTTTTGTGGCTGTCCTGAGCATCCTGGCTGCAGCGTTATGACTGAATGCAAATGTCCGGTGATGTGACCCTGCACTGAGGAACTGAGGAACAGAGAGCCTGCAGTTTGCTAGGCACAGGAAAATAGAGAAGTTTTATTAAAAATGAAAATGCACTGTTGGCAATAAAATGGAGTGAAAAGATCCAAGTGGGAACAGCCTGTGCTTCAACAAAACAAAAAAAAGGAAAAATATGGGGGCGATCACAGGCTGCAGGAAATCATAGTGTTAGAAGCATCAAAACTCAGAGATGGGGCTGCAAGTTTTGCATGGGTTTCACATGTGGCTAAGAATGCTGAGGTAACCTTATCAGAAGCATCAGAGAAAGCTAAGACAGCCTACGTAGTGGTGTTGTAAATATTAAATTTAGGTGTGGATGTACTCCAGATGCTAAATTTGGGTAGTGAGGCACTGCAGCAGGTTGCCCAGAGAAGTTTTATAGAAGTGGTCAAAGTCAGGTTGGACAGGTTTTGAGCAACCTGATGTAGCGAGATGTCCCTGCCCATGGCAAGAGTTGGACCAGAGGATCATCCAACACAAACCACTTGGTGCTTCTATGATGCTGCATAGCAAAATGAGGAACAATGTGGGGAAAGTAATTATGGGAGTATTTATTTAGAAAGAGACAAAGAAAGGGCCAAGAAGTGGGAAAGAGGACAGTAAAATATGAAAGCCAAACATGGGTCAGAAAAGGGCTGCTGTCAGGTGTTTCAAATGAGTTTCCATGGCTCAGATGGAACATGGACAGGGGTGACGGAGCTGTCAGACATCAACATGTTGGTGGTGCTTCCTTTGGGCTTGATGACATCCACCCATCACTTCCTAAGGCTTTGCAGCCTGGTCCCAGCATCCATCTCACTCTGGTTTCGATGACCCAGAGGGGCCAGATGGAGCCAGCCACGCTCAGCAGGCCAAGAAGCCTTTCTCTGGAGCTCTGGCTCCAAGCTCCAACCTTACCAAGGCTCTCATCTCTCTGGCCATTAAACGTGGTCCGTAGGTGCTCCTTCAGATCACACTCCCTTTAAAATGAAATTCCTCTTGCAGAAAGCTTGTGGCACATGGGTAATCCTATTCTACATCTGCCTTGGTGGAGTAACAGGTTAGGGGGTGAGAAACCACCTCAGGGAACAAGGATGCTCTCCAGGGGAAGATGAATGAGCTGTAAAAAAGAGATGGAAATGGATCTGCTGACCTTATCTGGAATTTATATTGCTTTCAGAACGGAAATAGGAACCCCTCCTGGAGTGGAGTGGGTTCTTCCTCTTGGGTTGTCCTGGCCACCAATTGCTGCATTTCTTGCAGAGGCACAGCCTGGCTCCTTAGCACAAGGTGCCCTGCTCCCTGCGGGAACGGGATCGGGATGGACATCGCAACGCCGGGGCGGGAGCGGCTGCTGCCGGCAGAAACCTCCCAGGAAGGAGGAGAAGATGCAGCAAAGGCAGAGAGGAGCGGCCAGCGGGGAGACCTGAGCCTGGAGCCCAGCCTCAGCGCTGCCCTACAGAGCAGAGCCACCCAGCTCCTCGCAAGCAGTAACCTAACTTGGAATTAGTATTTTTTAAATACAGCGATTTTGAATCTTTTCTTCTCGACAGATGCTGCTGCACCACCCCGTGGAGCTGCTGGGGATGCTCCTGGCAGGTAAATGGGGGTTTGATGCCACCCAGTGGGCTCCAGTTTGAATCCTTACCTGGGCACACCAGCACAGGTGTAAGCAGTTAGGCAGTTATGCATGGGGATCGCTGGCCTATAAAGGGTCAGGTTTTTTGTTTTTCTTTTTTAAAGTGGGTCTAAATGTTCATCCTGTAAGGGAAGAGTATGTTTGTTCTGTTAGTCAAAGGCAGAGAAGATAGAAGCAGCTCAGGAGAATGGCACTGGGGCTAAAAGTTTTCTGCAGGTAGGTTGATACAGAGACCAATATATGTGACAACACAACATTTATTGCAGTCATAGGAATAATCTTACTGTAGTTTTAGTGTATGTGCTGGCTGGCTTGAAGAGCAAATGGACAAAGGCTTCAGGCTGAGCATTTAAAATGGGAAAAAATACGCAGTTGTCCAGACGTTGTAGTGTTTGTGGATGCTGAGCACCTACTTAATGAGCTTGGGCAGTTGTGAAAAGATGTTTGTGATGGAGTATTTTCTCTTATTTCATGTTGATGATGCTGTGTGAAGAGTGTTCTTCTATAACAAGGGGATTTTCTGTTATAAATTCATTTATCCTCCTTGCACACATGTCTTAGGTGATGGAGGCACAAGAATAAAGCCCCATGGCTGTTTGTAAAGGTTACCAGTATGAGAATTGGATAAACCGTCAGCTGGGCTCGTTTTGTTTGCCTTGTTATGGCTGACTTCTATCCTGTGTTGCAAAACTGTGAAGGGAAATAAAAAGTTTTCTCAGGAAGGATGGTTTTCAGGAGGGTTTGCAGTATAAATGTGTAGCAACAGCTTTCACTGGGGCAGGAACTGAGACATGGTGGAGAGAGAGGAGGAAACACAGCCTTCACTGCCTGCTGGGTCTCTGCTGCTGCTCCTCACCTCAGGCCACCACCAGCAGGATGCTCAGGGTTAGCCTGGCTGTCCTGCTAGGGGAAGAGGGCCTCAAACAGAAATTCTGGAGTTTCCATCAGCAGAGGCGTGGGTGTATTTGTTATGCTGCTAGTGCCAGCAGCGATTCATTAGGTTTGTGCCTGGCTAAAAAATAACCTTTCTTTTACGACTGTTATCATTTCTAGCTAAACAAATACCACTCCTCTCATTTCCTCTTCCTCTAAACTAATTAAACTCATCTTCTTTATTTGTTTGCTTGTAAGGACTCCATTTTACAAGCCAAGATTTTAGCAGTTATTTCTGTCTGGCTTTCCCTGAAAACTCTATTGCATTTGGTCTGGGAGCTGTGACCCCTTGAATTCCTCAGAGCCTCATGAAAAACCCATAAACTGACATGCATTTTGGGGAAGCAGCTCTATCCCTCTCATGATGATTCCTCAGATGGGAGCAAATAGATGCTCTCAGCTCCAAACTAGGAACTGGGAGTGAGATGCTTGGAAAGTGCCTTCTGGGCACAGACTGGTAGGGAAAGCAACCCTTATGCACAGAATTCGAGTAGAAAAGGCCTCAGCCCTGCAGGCAGATTCTCAGACCACCCAATATGAGCTCCAGATAGGATATCACACTGTCTGAAGGAGATGGGTTGTAAGACTTGAAGACCAAGCTGTCTAGATTCTACCTGTGTGTCCTTGGCACAGTGAGTACCATTGCCAAGACTTGCTCCATCTCCCTGGCTTGTCTTCTCTTCATGTTCTTCTATCATCCAGGGATGCTGGTGCCTTTGAAACAGGCTGCAGAAGTGGAGAGAGCCCTGCAGAGAAGAGTGGCCATGGTGGGTTCCTCAGTGCTGCTTGCGGGGCCGCTTAACATCACGCTCATCCACTCCATACGGTGGGAGCACCTCAATGGCACTGCTTCCCACACCATCCTGCAGTATGAGAGGCACAACCTGACCATCCACATGCCATACATTGCACGAGCCCATCTGCATGCGTCCAATGGATCTCTCCTCCTGGAGGACCTCCAGGAAAGCGACAGTGGCATCTACAGAGTGACTGTCAACCAAGCAGAAAGGGAGAGCTTGTCAGTCTTGCTGGATGTTCTGAGTAAGTGGTGGCTATGAGAGAGAGGAGTGGGGTGATGGATGCAGGCAGAATTTTGAACATATATGGATTATCAGCCTAGCAAAAGGGGTATGGGGAAGAGATTTTTGAGCCAAGCCTTACATGCAAGTGATGGGGAGCTTGGACCAGCTGTGGATAGAGACCTTCCCAGAGTTTCTGGGCTCTGGAGGTCTCTGGGAGACCACCACATCTGGTGATGCTTCTTCAGCATCAGGATATGACAAAGGGCTTGACCCCATACTGGAAGGGTCTCTTCCATCCCTTCTTTTCTGCTCTCAGAAAGAGATGGAGAGGCTGGCAGTGTTGTGGCCGGTGTCACCCATGCTGCATCATTTCCAAGGAAAGCTGGCATCACTAATGGAGTGAAGCCCAGCAGGGTGGTCTTCATGGAGAAGTCACCAAAATTGTCCTTCACACACCATGCTGTCTGTGGCTGTTGGCTACTTCCAGGGACAAAATGCTGTTGCTGAGATAAAAGCATGCTTTAAATAGCACACGAGTCTCTTCTTGATGTTGCTCTTGCCAATTCCCTTAATTTGCTCTGGTTATTTTCTTTCTAGTAATGCTGCTGCCATGATGTTACTGCAACATCTCTGCTGCAGAGAAATTTGCTTTCCTTTTCCTCTTTTTTTTCCCTCATGTACTAAATGTGCTCTGTTAACCCAAGTATGATTAAAAAAAAAAAAAATAAATGACTTAACTAAGAGTACCGAATAAATGCCAGAAAGCCCAGCACCCTTGTGCAGTGCAAGACTTTCTAGCAAAAGTCACCTGCAATCACATCCTTGCAGATTAAAGGATGCCTTAATGAACACTACCAGCCTGATCCCCTCTGTGGACGGTCCTGCTCAGGTCTGAGAGAAGTGCTGGTGTTTCTGTTTCCTTTCCAGAGCCTGTGTCTCACCCTCAGCTCTGGAGCAGTGGCCTGGTGGCCAAGGCAAGTGGTGAGGTACTATGTGAGGTAGCAGAGGGCAGGGCAGACGTCTTCACCTGGAAGAAGGATGGGCAGATGCTTCCCCCGGACAGAAGTTACCACCTCTCTGGAAGCCTCAGTGTTTTGCCACTGAGGATGGTAAAGAAATCGGACTGTGGCTCCTATTCCTGCAATGCCAGCAATGGGATAAGTTGGCAGGAGACCTCCCTGAACGTCACTGTTGCAGGTGATCACTAAAATAGTGGCTAAAAATGAGCTTCCCATGGGCTGCCCTGAGGGGCATGGAGAGATGCTGCTCTCCAGAACTCAACACTCTTCCTTTGCTCCACCTGTTGCCAATATCCCTTGGTTACTTCACTTCTTCTTCCTCCATCTCCCAAGGTCTTGCCACCCAGGATGTCCACGTGCTGTCAACCAGAGCTCGCTATTGTAGGATGATAGGAAGCAATTTGCAGTCTTCCGTCCCACCTCTAGCCGGCGCCAAGCCACAGATCTTGGTGCAATGAGCAGAAGAATTTGGCCATTCCTTCTTGGAGAATGTCCCTAAGCCTAGGTCAACATCACAACCCTTGGCTAAAGCAGTGGTGGGCAGGATATGGTCAGAGTGTTGGGCAGAATGCCTGTGGGCAACATTTAATCCCAAATGGGTGTTTCATGGACCAGAGCCTCCAGAAGAAATAAATCCATCAGCTAGTAAAGTGAGAAATCCAACCTACCCATGGTGGAACTCCATGGCCCACTAGAGCCCTCCATGCTGATCCTACTGTGACACTGCTCCCAGCTTCAGGGATTGTTTTCCTTTTTTTTTCCCAGGTCTCTCCCCTCCCTTGCAGGATGTGCTGAGGATTTCAGTGGTTGCTCTGGTCTTTGCTGCTGTCTCAGGATGGGGCATAATTTTTCCTGTCTGCCAGTCTGAAAAGCTAAGAATAAGTGAGTCTGCACTGGGCTGAACACCCAGTTTTGTCTTCCAGTGGTGCTGAGTGAGGAGCGATGCTGTGGGAAGAGATGGTAACCAACTCATGCCCCCTTCCTGATGACTAAACATCTCCCCTTCTCATCTGGAGGCTTATCTTAAGAGTAAACTCTCCTTGGCGGTTGTTTTTTTTTTGTTTTAATGGAGAAAACTGATTTTGTTAAGTTCTCAGGTCAGGTTGAACCCTAGCATATCCTTACATAATTTTTGCTCAGAGCGTTGAGGTGACTGAGAGACACATTAATAGCAAATTGTAGCATCTCCACATATTTTCATTCCAAGACTCCATTTTAATAAAGTATTTTATGTACTCTGTGCCATGGTTGCAGAGCCCTTTATAGCTATCCCTTCTTTTAAGTGGGTCAACCCTACCATACCCTGGACAGGGACACCCCACTGCTACATCCCACCCAAAAGGAGGGCTGGGGACTGGTGTGGGGCAGCCTGGGGGGGCATAGATGTCACCCCACTCTGCTCTGATGTCTAGGGGGAGAGCTGTGGAGGTGGCTCAGTGCCTACACCTGTGGGCTGGTGTGCATCTCCTCCATCCTGACTGGCACTGCTGGGCTCCTCTGGATGAGAGAAGAAGGTAAGAGGCGTTTTAGGGAGTGTTGCAGTGCAGATACCAATTCTTTCCCTCACAAAGGATACAGCATGCAAGAGTGATCATTGGAGTGGGGACCTTATGGGAGATGAACATCCATCTGAGTGTTGGCTGGAGAGGAGAAGGGCCCTTTATAGAGGAAATGGACCCCTCGGGCTCAACGTGTTGTCCTTGGCAAGTGGAGAAACCACCATACGGATTAGACACTCACTTATACTACTAATATGGTTGTTCTTCTTTTTCACAAAGCCTTTTCCCAGTGGATAACTGCAGAAGGGCACTTAGAATGACCAAGGAATAGAGCTGCAAGTTGGGGGGGAGAAGGGGGGTACTGAGAATGGGGGAGGGGAGGTGACTGGAAAGTCCAGTCATGAGAAAGGGACATGATGGAGACTTACAAAATCCTGAAAATGGAAAAAGTGGTGCTCAGCTCTGTGCTGTTCTCTTCCAGGCCCATCCATTGCTGTCATACTGCCACAGATTTTCCTTTTGTATGTGATTGTGATCACCTTCTTAGTGGCCTCCACAGTGACATTCCAGCCTACGAAGCTCATCCGGCTCCAAAGCACAGCAGGTGAGCCGTTCAAGAAAGGCAAGAATGGAGATAAACGCAAATGATAAGGGGGTTTATTTTGCCACGCATCACTCATGTACAAAGTAATGCTGGCAGCCCCTGTCCACCTGTGGGTAGGCCACATTGACATGTCTTTCTTGTCCTTCCCATGGCCAGCACAGCGCACGATGGGCTATGCTGCTCCAGGAGGGGTGCTCCTGGTGGTGCTGACAAGCAGCTTCCACATGAAGAACATCCACCGGCGCCATGGTGAGGAAGTTGTCTGCCTTAGCCCTTCTGCTCTACCATTCAGAGCTGGGACTGCTCCAAAAATCCATCTAATTGCTGTTGTTTTCTTTTTTCTTTTTTTTTTTTTCCCAGAGGTTTGCTTTTCTTTTTTTTTTTTTTCCTAGGTCTATTTAAGCAAGTTTTCATAGTGGCCAACTGCTTTTTTCTTGTCTTTTCCTTCTGACTGTGTTTTCTGCTGCTTTTTCCTTATCTGACCACAGAAGAAGGCTGCGCGGCGTTCATGGACGTCACCACCCTTGTGGTCAGCACAGCAGCAGTGTTGGCCCTGCCGATCCTTGCCATCTTCCTCTGCTGTAAGTGCCCCCTCTTATTTCCCCAAGCCCAGTGTGAATTATTCAAAAGTTGTTTTTCCTCATTCCGAGAAGTCCTCCTAACCTCTCTGGTGACAATATCCCTTCCCTATCCCAGCCCTAGATGCCATCTGCTGAATTCAGTGCCCCATGCTGTGTCTCTCAGGTTGCTTTCAGTGATAAATGTGTTTTTTCACAGATCACACAACACAGGGGTGGCTGCAGGAACGTGACTCCAATTGTGCAGACATGGAGAGGTACAGCCTTCTTTCCCTTTTCCCATGTAAATTCATAAATATAATCTTGCAGTGAAACGAGTGGGATATGGAAACCAACACATGCTTTGTTCCAAAGTTTAGACCCCAAGAAAGGTGCAGACCAGCTCTCACCTCCCTGTCCCTGATTTCACCTTGGGTTTGTGATGGAATGCTCTGGTGGGGTCCACATTCTGTGCAAATCCAACGCACAGCCTTAGTCAGCTTCTTTGTGCCCCAGCTGTAATGACCCTGAGTTGGAGGAAGGAGCGTCACAGCTGTCTGTAGGGTCTTGCTGGGTTTGGAGATGTGCAAGGTTTGGGGCCTCAGGCGTGGGGCAGGGCTGCTCTTGTGGCTCCTCTGATGGTCAGCACATGGAATCACAGAATGGTTTGCATTGGGAGGGACCCTGAGGATCATTTGGTCCAACGCATCTATTAACAGATCAGGTTGCTCAAAGCCACATCCAACCTAACTTTAAGCACCTTCAATGATGGAGCACTTACAACTTCTATTACACAGCACCCTCACTGTGAGACATTTCTTCCCTCCAGGTCCTTTGAGATGTCCCTGCCCATCAGCAAGGATCCTGATTTAACCTGCTAGACACTGGGGATGTTTCCTGTGTGGCTGGCTCAACATGTTAATGGATCTCAGTTTCATAGGTCTGAGCCTATGATATTGGCGATATAAAGCAATGAAATTAATCATTTTTGTCTTTTTCTTTAACACAGCACTAGGGATTTCTAATGCACGTTTTTCCATTTATTTTCCACTTTAGTACCAGGCTCCGAGTTAGAGAAATGCCTTTAAAACTAGTTACAAGCGTGACCCTTGCTACTTTATGACATTAATGAGGCTGTGTATGTTTCTGAGTGTGTGTAGGTAACCAGCCATGTCCACCCCAGCCTTTTCCTGCTGCCACACAAGGCCGTGCTTGATGCTTCCTCTCCACATGCAGATGACATCAGGGTGATTTGCACGTTTGCTCCCTGTGCACTTCCTGAAGACCCGTGCAAATGGCAGCATCCATGCCTGTGGAGACCTGCATGTGCTTTAAAACTATTTGTTCAAATGCAAATCCCTCTGTAGGAGCGCTGTGCCTGTCACTGGCTGTTGACAATGGCTCCTCTGCTCTCTGCTGGGTTTTTCTGCACAGGAAGGAAAAGATGAAGCGTTTTGGAGTGTGGTGTGTAGGCCAAGATATGAGTGTTGCTTGCACAGAGGATTTCCTGCCTCCACAGCAGTGTGGGGAGGACATGCTCTGCTGGACAAGACTGGATCTGTTTCAGGGGTGAGGGTTAAGAATTCACTCCTTTCTGCAGCTTTTAAAATCCTCTCCTTCAGCTCACCCCAAGCAGCAGTAGTTGAGTGCTCGCAGTTCTGCATGTGGGATCCTCGGGGCTGGCCCAAGGGGAAGCAAACACAAATCAAACCCATGACGGGATTTTGCTGCCCTTTGTAAGGGAAGTAATCTCCCTGCAACAGCAAACTCTGACTGGTTACAGATGGCAGTACCTCCTCTGAGGGGCATAGGCCATGTTTGTCTATCTGCCCACCTTCTGTCACGCTTTCCTGTTGCCCTGATACTGTGGGTACGTGAAATTATCTATTGACTTTTTGTCTTTGCTTAGCAGACTGGTTTCTCTGCAATGCCATTAAGCTTAAAAAAAAAAAGTTATTTATTCTAGCAGGCTGAGGTAGGCTGTGGGATGCAATGATCAGACCATGGAGGGAGATGCTTGTCCCAGCACAGAGTGCCTCACTGTGGGACTGTTCCTCCCTAGAGGCAGCTCTTTGTATTTCCCTTTGCTGAGCCCCACGAGGTCCCTCAGCCCACTTAGTTCCACCCTGGATGCCAGTATCATCATTGGTGCCACCCATCCCAGTGTGGTGGCACTGCTGAAGATGCTGAGCCCTGGGACATACTGCCAGCAGGATGCAGTGCTGCTACCCATGACTAAGCTGCTCTGCTGGTTGCCTGCCCAATGCAACACTGACAAGAAGAAGGACAGAGAAGGTAGCAGGCATAGCAGCTTTCAGGATCTCTAGCAGGGACCTCGAAGAGACCTTTTGCCAGCATTGATTTGAAGAAGTAATAGCACAAAATATTCTGTTAATATATCCTTACAAGCATAGCTGCTGAATTGTTGTATAACACAAGTAGTGCTTGCCTGCAACACCACGGTAACCTTTACATGCTATGGGTGATAATTGTGATGTAGCACTGAGAATGGGGAGGCACCTCCTAAGAGTGTTCTGTTTTAACATGATACAAGTTATAACAACATAGTCAAGCTTGCTAATGTTTGTTGATGGATACCCCTGCCCTGCAATCTGTTTAGGTAACAGAAAGAGCTGTGTCTCTGAATCAAGGAGATAAGGAAGTTCTGCTGAGGCTGGGTACCAAGAAAATAGGGGGTCCTGCTTGGAATGGATCACTGAATATGTAACGTGCTCCTGGGAAAACTTCTGCTTAGACAACAGAAGTTACGTATATAAACAGAAGATCTTTTGTGTAAGGTATGCGTGATAGGAGGATTGCCCCATATTTCCCCAGAGCTGCCCGTGAGAATAAATACCTGCTTAAAGGTAATAAAACTTTTGCTGCTAAGTGTCTTTGCATCAATTCCTTCCACTGAGAGTGTCTTATCCTCCGGAGAGGCTGTCATCCGAAATCCAGGAAGAAAGCTCTTTAACTCCAACTACATGGTGTTAGAAAGTGGCATTCCTTTATTCCTCGCGATACGTACCAGATGACTTGAGGAGCACAACCGTGCTCTGTCAGCGCTCAGGTTCTACACTTACACAGTTAAGATAAACATATGAAATACGTTGGCATATATCTTCATTCTTTCTCAAGGACTCCTTAATATATGGTAATATCCCTCTGGGCATGCTCAGTGATACATAGGGTGGTCGAGTGCCCACCTACTTCCCCATTTTTCACCATCAGCCTCAGCACTGAGACTTTCTTGTTAAGCCATAGCGAGCCGCTATGCGGAACCCTAGGCAAGTCTTTGTGCCTGCTGAGGATGAAAACGCTCTGCTACGATTGGAGGCAAGCTATCAGAGAGCTGGCCTGTGGGAACAAGCACCGCCCTAGAACACTGAACAATAACGGCACAGTGAAAGCAGGGAAGTTTCAAGGGGAGCTGCAAGAAGAGGTGAGTGCGTGTATGGCCTGAGCTGGCTGGTGCCGGCAGGGAGGGGCGGAGGGATGGGAAATGGGGAGACAGGGCAGAGCAAAAGGGGTAGGGGCGGAATGAAGGGGATGGAGCCGTGGGGCTGAAGCTATGGGGACGGGGGACCCTGTAATGCTTCCCAAATGGTGTTCCCATTCTCCCCTGTAGGGTATCTGGTTCTGCACCTCTAGCTCAGCTCTTCCCTCTTGTCCAGCCCTATAAACAGCAAATCTACAGCGCTTCTGAAACAGCACTTCTGAAGCGTTTTAGAGCTGACAACCAACCTCTCACTGCCCGCCTGGCACTCCCCCAGCTGCCTGCCCCAACCCCTGATCATTGCTTGGCATCTCCCACACCTCCAGCACTGTGAGGCTCCCTACAACACAGGCGCTCATCGCTGGGCTTTGGGCTGCAATTTTGCACAAAACTCCTTTTTAGGTGGTTCATTTCCCTCCCCCTTCACCCCTTTTGTAGTTACTCTGGCTTCTGTTAGAGCAGAAAATGAAACACTCAAAAATCGGTTTTTGCGGTCTGCAGCAGCTGTGCTGAGCTCCCAGCTGTCCTGCTGCGTGCAGACAGTGAAACTTGTTTTCTTGCTACTATGTAACTGCCAGGAAGTGGTTTTTGATTTTTTTTCACTGTCTTTGACAGTCCTTTTGCTCAGTAAGGCAGAAGTGACTGAGGGAGAAGTTGCTCACAGCTGAGCTTTCTGATTGTTAATGTATTTAACCTTCTGAAGCTGAATAGTTCGTGTTTTTTCTGTTAGGGAAGTCTGCAGATAATAGCTTCTGCAGCACACTGCTACAAAACAGGAAGGAGATGAAATATTTGCCTGCTGTATATCAGCTCCGTCCATATCTGTTCCCAAAGTGCTTCTGCGTGCATTTATTCCCACTGAAGATCAGTGAGTAGTCAGTAAGCTCAGGGGCAGAGTGTGCACAGTGCTTCAGTGTGATGTGCATCACAACCTGATTCTGAGCTACCCTGGGAAAGGTACAAAGGTGTGGGCATGGCAAGGTGTGAGATCTCCTGGGGCAAATCCAGGTGTAACAGCAATAGACAGTCTGTTAGATGTTTACTTATATCCCACTACTGTAGTTAGATTGATCTCTCTATTCCTTACTGGTGATCACAATGATATGGTATGACTTGAAAAGAGAAAGATAAAGACAGAGAGATGTCACTACCCTTGGATCCAGCGATGCCACTTAATTAGGGCATAATTAGTTGCTCTGGTGGTGGGCACACACGTGAACGCCACTCTTCTGCCTCCTGTGTGCTTCCCCCACCCACTGCCCCCACTTCTGTCAGCTGCTGCAAATGTGACAGAGGCCTCTTGTGGTCGGCAGGCCTTCTCTAAAATGTGATCAAGGCTTTACTGCTGCGTAAGTGCAGCTTGAGATTTGGAATAATCTGTTAATGGGTCGGAGGGAATTCTGTGGGTCTCACTCTCTTCCTGCCCTCCTTTGGCACAGGCATCATTTGTGAGATGTCTCCTCCTTAATTAAGTTTGCCTGTTACAAAGCCTGTGCTTTTCCTGTTTATTGGTGTGGCTGCTGTTGCTGCCCCATATAAGGATCATAAAATTGGGAAGTAACCTCTGGAGGTCACCAAGCAGGTTCCCTATAGATTACACAGGAAAGTATCCAGGGTGGTAGTGAAGATCTGCAGAGGAGACTCCACCACCTCCCTTGAGCAGCCTGTCCCAATGTTCTGTCACTTTCATTTAAAAAATTTTTTCCTCATATTCAAGTTCCATTTTGTGCCATTTGTTCCTTGCCCCCTTGTTACACACCACTGAAAAGAGCTTGTTCCCCCCACGCACTTGACAGGAAAGTGCCAGCCAGGGACAGAGTTGATTTGGTTCATAGTGTCTGCTATGCTGCTGTTTTAGTTTTAGGATAAAAACAGCGTTGAAAGCAGGCTGTTGTTTCTATTGCCGTGGAGCAGTGCTGCACACAGCCAAAGACCTTTTCAGTCTTCAGTTTCTGGCTGCCAGTGAAGGGCTGGGGAGGCAGGGAGCTGGGAGGGGAGGGGACCAGGGCAGCTGACCTCAACTTACTGCAGGGGTGTTCCGTAATACATGACATTGTGAAGAAAATATGTGAAAAATAATGAGGAGTTGACTGAGCAGCTGCTGCTCAGTCGTTGTTTTTTTTTTACTTTTTCTTTCTATTCTGGGCTAAACTACAGCACCGCCCTTTAGATACTTCTAAGCTTCGATAAGATCCCCTCTCAGTCTTCTCTTCTTCATGCTGAACAGCCCCAGATCCTTTACTCATATAGGAGATGCTCCAGGCCTCCCATCATCTTTGTGGTCCTCCAGTGGATATAAAAGTTCCCTGTCTTTCTTGAACTGAGGAGCCGAGAACTGAACACAGTGCTCCAGATGTGGCCTTACCAGGGCAGAGCAGAGAGGGAGGATCACTGCCCTTGTCCTACTGGCCACACTCACGTTAATGCACTGCAGGTTATCATTGGCCTCGTCGGCCACAAGAGCACACTGCTGGCTCATGGCTATGCTGTTGGCTACCAGGACACCCAGGTCTTTCTATGCAGAGTTTCTTTCCAGCAGGTCAGCCCAGAACTGGTACTGATCTATTCAGTTATTCCTCCTCAGGTGTAGGACTCAGTTCTTGATCTCATTGGACCTCATCAGGTTCCTCTTCACCCAGCTCTTAGCCTGTCTGGCTTTCACTGAATGGCAGCACAGCCTTCTGCTGTGCCAGCCACTCCTCCTGGCTTTGTATCTTCAGCAAACCAGCTAGGGATACACACCTTCATCCAGTTCATTGATGAAGATGTCAAGCAAGACTAGACCCAGTACCGACCCCTGGGGAACTCCAGTAGTTAAAGGCTAGACTCTGCACTGCTGATCACAACACAGAGTTCTGCCAGTCAGCCAGTTCTCAGTCCACCTTGTCTGCCCATCTATCCCATGCTTCCTCAGCTTACTACAAGGATGTTGTGGGGGACAATAGCTTTGCTGAAGTCAAGGCAGACAACATCCACTGATCTCCCCTCACCTCTCCAGCCAGTCATAACATCACAGAAGGCTATCGTGTTCGTCAAGCAGGATTTCCCCTTGCTGAATCCATGCTAATGCTCCAACTGGCAAAATGGAGATAATTAGCACACCAGTGTTTTCCGCTTGTGCTCCCAGGGCTTTATATTCTTTGATCCTGCCCCTGTTCCAGCTCCCAGTACAACCCATGCCCACATGGAAGAGCAGCAGCAGACAGCTGCTGTCTGGGAAGCCTCCCTGCCTTGTAACAAAATGCTCTTTGTGCGCCTGTCCTCCCTCTCTATGTTCAGCTAAAACTTCTTCCAACCTCTGCCCCCGTGGAAAGTTTTATTTGCTATCAATCCCACGCTGTAGCAAACATTCATGGGAGGAGGTGATTTTCAGTTCCTGGCACCGACTTTCTCACAGACAACAGAACTCCTCAGAGACTGAGATAACAAACTGATATTGACATGAATTCCTTTCCCCGGGGGACCTTATTTATTTCTCCCTATCGCAACCGGAGGAGGTGGAGGACGGATCTGTTTTATAAATTGCAGCAGCAGTTTGCAGAGGAACTTCATCACATGCCTGCTTGCAAACTTACTTCTCAGTGAAGCGATACTGTCTGGGTGCCTGAACAATGCTGACTGTGGCCTGGAACATTTCATTTCTTTTCTGAGTGCTGCAGCTTTGTGCAATTCGTCTGAGCTGGAGGAAGGTCCTCCAACCACCACCCTTCCTCCAGGGGAGCCTTTCTTGCAAACTTGCCTTGTTCTTTACTGGGGGAACCTCAGCACTTCCCTGCGTGCACAGGGAGAGCTGGGACGGACTCTAGGACCCAGATGCCCACTTTGGGAAATAGGGTGTGCCAGCTGGAAATCCTTCATCTCTAAATGGTGCCTCCTCCACAGCCCTTGCTCCCACATCCTTCAAATAGCAGTTTATACCAGTAAAGAATATTTTTCTTGTTTCCCTCTTAAAAGCCTCAAACGTTTCTTGCCTAAACCTCAGACATCATGAGGATGCCGAAGAAAAGACTGGAAAGTGGCTGAATTTTGCATTAGCATTCCCACAGCCCTTTGTCCCATGATGTCCTCCAAGGTCACACGCATTTTGCAGAGGGAAAGCAGACCTCATTTCCTACTTTTGCTCCACTTCAAAGATATTCTTTGAGCCCATGAAGCTCCACCAGCAGCCCTGAGTGTGTGCATTCACATACAAGCCTTGCCACCAGGGCTCTGCAGCCTGCAGCAACCGCTCCGCCTCAGATAATGCAGTGCACAGAAGTTCACATTTTTTCTTCTAAAAGCTCATTTCCTGAAGTCCTTTGATCAGGGCAGAAGCCAGAGAGAAGCCATCAGTCCTTCGGTGGTGAGGAAAGCCAGGACTGGAAGTCTCCATCGCAGGCTTGAACATGATGTACCCTGCCTATATCCTCTTCTCCTTGGCTTTTGGCTACTTTTGGGGTTAGGATGCTGGGTTGGGAATGGGCTCAGAGTGGTCCAGGGCAGCTCCATAATTGAAATAGTTTTTTTTCTTCCTTTCCTTCAGATGCTTCTCTGAACTATTCTGGGGCCCATGGAAGACAAATGGATGTTGCCAGGAGGTAATGACTATCTGAAGTGGGCTCAGCTTTCAGCACAGGGCCTCATCTGTGCATCAGAGCTTCTTTTCCCACTGTCTCAATTCCATTGTTGGAGGGGATGGTTCAACATATATATTCCTGGAGGGAGATTAAGGCAATGAAAGAGCATGTCCATGGTACATGCCCTTCCCGTTGGGTAATTGGCAGTTGATCATCCGACTGTGGCATGGTGGGCAGCTAGGCATGGGCAGTGACTGCATGGTGCTTCTCTCCTCTGAGATGACCCCCATAAGACAGCTTGAATGCCCAAGAGAAGCAACAGCCCAAAAGGTTTTTCCAGGTTGCTCAGTCATGTATGATTCTCTTACTGCTGTGCTCATGGTAACATTGGCCTGAAAAGCTTGTTAAGCAGGTTATATTTTAGATGGGTGCCGCTGAACAAGCTTTGAGCCAAAAATTGTGTCCAGCTTCTTTCACCCAGCCAGACTGTGTCCCTAAACATGTCCCTAAAGCAGACCACCTCTTATGCTCCCATCTGAGACTTTAATTTCAGGGCAGTGAAATCCCTTTGTTGGAAATCTGAGCTCCTCCATCATCATCCTTCTTCCAAAGCTTTGCAAATCCCAGCAGTAAATGCAGTCCCTGTTATCCAGATGCCAGTGCTTGTGTCTGGGCTCTGAAGGCAGCTATGAGCATGGTTGCACCTCATTGCAAAGTGCATTGTGCACAGGCAGATTGTGCTTGAGATCTCCCGTGAAAACAGATCAGCATTGCACATACTGGAGTTTATAGAGTAAAGAAAGTCACCTAAAAATACAGAAAGTCCAGAGAGCAAAAGCTAAAAGAATTACCAGACAGAGCTCAAATAGGCCAGGAGCATTCAATTTGGAAAGAAGTGGCTGGGATGGAAGTGGGATTGAAGTTTTCCAAGTCATTAAGAAGGTGGATAAGGCAGATGCAGTGCCTGCAACCACTCGAGAGCTAAATCATCTTGAGGAGATAAGGGAATGTGTTCAGGCTGAGGAAAAGTGCTTTCGGTATATGCAGGGAACAAGACCATAATGGCCAGCAGCTCTTTAAATGAATACTGAAGGGACAAAGTAGAGCTGCAGCATTGCAAATATGCAGTGCATGGGAAGGGGTGCAAGCAAGACAGCAACAGTATTACTGCTCTTGTGCTGGTGTCAGTGCCATCTGCCAGCAGCGAGAGGTGCTGATGGTGCTTTGCATGGTGTCATTTGCAGGTGGGGACACTATTCCTAGAGAGCCCCACCAAGAGCACATCGCTGCAGCAGGAGCTCAGACCCAATGAAGGCCTGAAGGCACCCGCAGGTCTTGGCCATGTCAAACACACACTGTGAGTATGAGAGAGGAACTCAGCTGTGCATATCCTTGGGCTGGGTGCTGCTGGGCAGCTGTGGAGGTGGAGGGCAAGTCCTGAAGCATTTTCATGCTCCCTTGCACCTCTGTCTTGGTCAAGAAATGAGCATCTCAGCAAGTGCTGCAGTATCATTGTGCCTGGGTACCACTAGGTCCTGTTGCTGGGACAGCATGAGGCCTGGGGGTGAAGCTGTGCTGAGTGTGGTCTCACTGAGCAGTAACCTCCAGTATAGCAAAAATGCTAAGTCACAGGCCTGAACCAGTGATTGAGCACCTGGTGGGAAGGCAGGGCCAACCCAGGGGAGCTCAGGTGCATGCAGTGTACCTGAGTGACTGGAAGGGGTGGAGCCAGGATCCACACCTTCCAAGACCTCATGTAAGGGTTGGCAGTGGATGTGATGGTATTTTGTTGGAGATCCCTGCCTACCTGAACTCCTCTAGGGGTAAGCAGCTTACTTCCTTTATTTCTGTGCTCATGGCTGCTACATTTGATCAAATTCTCGCTCATTGCAGCCTAGGATATTGCTGCTCTGCTGTCATTGTGGTGCTTTCATCATGTTACTCTCAAGGAGTACAGAGTCCTGTTATTCTCCTTCCAAAGGCAAAGACCTGCTTGAGCTTGCTAGGAGCCATTTATATAACAGGTCTACAAAAGTGATGTGTTCTTATCTTAAAAAGGGGGAAGTAAATCAGATGTGGCATCATGGGGGCCAAGAAATCAAAGAGTCTATGAGCCAATTAAGTTGTTCTGTGGCTTTTCTTTTAAATTAACCCACCATGCTCTGGCATCTCTCTTGTTTCCAGACGTGTTGCTGCTTTTCCTGGGATCCTGCCTTGGGGTGGAAATCACAGAAATAAAACTTGCAGCAGAAGGATCCTCTGTCATGATGCATGCACCAGCAATCAGCAATACAAACATCACAGAGTGGGAATACATAGAGGGCAACACACCCAAATTCATCTTGCAGTACTATGCCAACTCACAGTCTGCAGTCGTTTACACAGCATACAGAGACAGAGTGGTTTTCTACCAAACAAATGGCTCGCTTTTCCTGCAGCAGCTGCGGGAGGCAGACAGTGGCCTCTATAAAGCAACAGTTGACCTGATGCAGGACTGGGCTAGGACAACTATCCTGGAAGTAATCAGTAAGTCAAAATAGGTTGAAAGGATGTTTTGCTCTGACAAAGATTTGCCATGAGTATGGCAGATGAGATGCATTTTTCTGGCTTTATCACTGCTTAGAAAGACATGGACAAGAGCCAGGCACCCTCTTCCTTAACATGGACCTCCTTGTTTCATCATTAGCAGCTGAATTAGCAGGAGGTGAATGTCCTAAAATGCCCTCTGACCTTAGAATTACAGATGAGATGATGGGGAAGGGAAGGTGGGTGATAGGAAAAGAGCGAGACTTTTATGTAAAGCAGGGGCTGATTCTCCTGGCTACCTGATGAATGAAAAAAGTGTATGGGCAAAGGAAGGGTGGGGGAGAGAATAAAATGTTCTGTACAATCACTAGAAAAGATTTCCTGGGCTTGGTGACAAATGTTGCCTTGATCTGTTGGACTTCCCCATCACTTGAAGAGGTTACAAAATACATAGAAGATAAAATGTGTTG
The DNA here is from genome assembly GCF_023343835.1 of Lagopus muta. NCBI lineage: Eukaryota > Metazoa > Chordata > Aves > Galliformes > Phasianidae > Lagopus > Lagopus muta. The sequence continues at coordinate 10,809,419 of NC_064445.1, read as the reverse complement.
AATATGGCTCATACAAGGAATGGACTTCAGAGCTACAACAGCACAAAGTAGATAAAATGGAATACGTTTTACCTATGGGCCCTCTGGAAGCAAAGAAAAGAGATCAAAATGTATGTTTTTCTGTTTGCTGTACACCTTTAGCAATTTGCTTGACAACGTTACCATTGTTGTCAGTCTTTAGACAAGAATTAGAGTCACTCAAGTTTGCCATAGACACTCCCTTCTTTGGCTGGTAAGTTGTCGAGAGCTGTGCAGTGCTGGAATATTGCTGCTCGCATCTGTGTGGCTTGATCTGCCAGGAGATCCAGGGCATGAGCCGTTTCAGTAGTAATAATTTCAAGGATGGTTTTTAATCTGAGAATGCAGTTCAGGTTATAAATGGGTTCTTGAGCACCACTGACCATTCATTGGAGTTCTGGGAAGCTGGGCTGTGGTGTTTGATTATACGCTGTGAGGCAGCTGGTTGTCCTTAGTCCAAGTTTGGCTGCTACCACTTGTGGAGATGTCAATGGACTGTCATCATCTGAGAACACTGTATGCTTTGACACCTAATTCACCACCATCTCCCCCAGGACCAAAAAGAATACTGGGGGAATTGTTCCCACATAACATACCCAGGCCAATTTGCAGGTAGTTGCCTGTCAGCATAATGGGCACAAATCCACTAGTGTCCCTTCAGTGCTGCTGAGTATTTTCACATACCCATTCCACAGCAGGATTATTTACATGTTCTTTAGCTTGGAAGTATGTGGTGTTCAGAGGTCCTGCCACATTAGAGTTCCTGACTTTACCAGCATCACTTTCATCCCTGCACCACTCACAACTCCAAGCTCCAGCATGGGGCTTGCAGGTGAATTCACACCTCCAGTTTTGGAAAACAGTGTGCTGTTTATGGAGGACCAAGAATAAGGAAATCCATCCTCGGTTCCCAAATGATTATACCACCCCCATTCATAGTTAGTGTGCTTTCCTATCTCATAACCCATTTTATGATAAACCCAAGTGCAACTGTTAGTCCCAACCTAGATGCCACCTGGCTGAGTTTGATTCAGACAGTAAATAACCCTGGTGGGATACTGGATTGGCCATGAAGATGTGTTCTTCCCAGTGGATGCTGCAATCAATTCTGCTGTAGTTACTTGCCAACCACTTGAGGGCAATAGGGGTGAAACCCAGGACTAGGTTTCACGTTGTGTGGGTCCTCCACAGACCCAGCAGTTGGTGAGGTTAAAAATGCTTGCTGCTTGCTCAGCCAGTTGGCTAAAAGAGTTCTGTATGCCATTCTCTTAATCCCCAGAGTCTTGAAGGGGACAACGGATTGTTCTGGGGGTTGTGACAGTACACCAAAAGAACAAAATTGACATTTTGCTCTACAAACCCAGCCTAAACTTCTGAATATTACAAAGATAGTCATTAAAATATAAATGATTAAAATAACTGCCTTACTGCATTCAGTCACAGTCCGTATTTTGACCTGTAGTTCATTAAGTATTGGGCAACCCCCACCCACAATGTCCACAATTTGTATTCCAGCAGTTGACAGTTAGGGATTACAGTTCCTTCTGATGCTGCCTGGATTGTTTCTCCTTGAGACATAGCCTGCATTTATCCTTGCAGTTGTACATACCTGCAGGTTTCAATGGTTCTGGAAGCCCCCTAATTATAAGGGGGTCATCTTGGGATCAATGGGCATCATAGCGGGTAGTTTGTGGTGCGGCTGAAGCTTTCCATCATAGATCACGTGAAGACAAGCAGCCTTTTTGAACACTTTCTGCTAATTGGTCAACCTTCCCAGTAGTGGCAAGAGGGTCTCCTTTTTCTACTGGGTTAGGACTGCCTGCCCACTAGGCAGCCCTCTGGTAAAGGACCAGGGGGCCTGATTGTTACCAGTAGTCAAAAATGCCTCTTACAGAGGCAATTAAAGGAGTTCTGCCATGTCACTGTTTTCCAGAGCCTGTACCCCAGCCCAAACTCCTGAAGAGCTCAAACCTGAACAGGTCTCTCATCAAGCTGATCTGCCTGCTGCCCAATGGAACCATGGCTGCTGTCTCTTGGAAGAAGGATGGACATTCCCTTACCCCACAAAATTATTATCAGCTCACTCAGAACTCCACTGAGTTGTGGATAAGGAAGGGAGACAAGTCAAACTGCGGCTCCTACTCCTGCAACGTCAGCAATGCCGTAAGCTGGGAAGAGGCAACCTTCAACCTCATGATAGCAGGTAAGCATCAGCCTGTGGTGGGGCCACTGCTTTGCTGCATGTCTCGGAGTTGTCCTCAGTGTTAGTTCCCCTCACTTCACTTTGCAGGTCTCTCGCCTCCTCTCCAAGTTGCACTGAGGATGACAGTGGCTGCACTGGCTCTCACTGTCATCACTGCCATCGGCTTTGTCATCTGGCTCCTGCAGCCGGGGAAGCACAGACTTGGTGAGTGCCCATACTCAAATACCCAAACTGAGCCCTCTCTCCATGCCATGAAGAGGACAGAGGGTGCAGTAAAGCCTTTCTCTACTAACTCACTTTGTTAGTTGGAGGAATCTTGCTCAGTGGTCATGGAGTTCATATACTTCTTCTTATGCATCTGTATACTGCACAGAAATATAGAGTCCTAGCAGCAGTTAATCCCACGTGGCTTTGGGAGAAATCATTCTACCTACGCTATGTATGCAATGCATGCCATGGTATCATGGTAGGAAGCATGCTAGTCTTTCCTCTGCTGTTTCTTGGGCATCCCTGGGCTGAAACAGAACAGGCAGGACACAAAGAGCTTTCCTGCATGAAGGTGCTGAGAGCTGACCCAATACCGTGTGGCACTGGTTTTGGTGACCAAGCTCAATGGCATTTGGGTCAGCACTCTGCATAATGCTGTGCATCCATACCTAAGCCTACAGGTTAATGCAGGCGCTTCAATGGCAATCAATATTTTGGTTATCAGAAAGCAAACCATAAGACCTAGCCAAAAGAAAGACCACCCACAGTCTTTGTAGCCTTCTTCTATCTTCTACCCATCAAGAACAATCCCCAATATAAGCGAGACCGACTGAGGAACAGAGGTGAAGCCCAACCATACATGGGAATATTGTCCTAGACTGACCTGTCTCCCTGTATTAACAATGGAGTTGTGAATTAGGCCCTGTTTTGGGGGTAATCTTTCCTGAGGAGCTCTATGTGCCCAATGCTTGTGGTGAGAGCTTGTGCCACCTGAGTTCTTTGTAAGCTGGATCTCCAGAAGAAATCCAGTACTTGCCACTGTAAGAGGCAAAAACCTGGGCAGAAGTGTATTAAGGTGCCAAACCAGATGAAATTGCTGTTTTGTTCAGCTTGGAGCAACCCCAGACCTGGCTGGAATCTCCCTGTCTCTCCAGAGGTCAAGCAAAGCTTTTGTAAGCCCATCAAAACCCTTTGAAGCCCACCAGGTTTTGTCATCAGGGGTTCAAAACCTTGGGGATTTGATTCTTTCCAAAGAAAATCTGTGCTTGCATTCATTTTCCTTCACAGGCTGCACCTCAGTGGTGAGGTCCTGAGCTCCAATTCAAGTCTGATTGCCTTTTTTAACAGGAAAAGAAGCATGGACATGGCTAGCTCTACCCATCAAGGGGCTGCTGGGCATCTCATGTCTTCTCCTGTTTGTCACCTCTGTCATCTGGATGCAGGAAGAAGGTAAGATTCGCTGAAGCTGTGCATCCTTGTCTGATGTCCTGGTAGCTGACTGGTAGAAATCGGTGTTGAGGTTCACTGCTCAGCCTCAACCAGGAGAAGCTTTCCCATCCCAATTCTTTGTTTAATTCTTTTTCCCACAGGTCCTTCTGCTGCCTTCATCCTACATGGGCTTTGCTTCCTTGCTGCAGTCATGACTGTGGTGCTGATCACCATGATCTCTCAGTGCAGACCAGAAGCACTCCCCCAGCGCCCAGCCCAGACCTGTGAGTTGCGGGTGGAGACACAAACCCCTGGTGCTAAAAGCCCCATAAGAGCCCAGGAGCAGCCTCTGAGGTTATCACTACAGGAGGGATGAATGCTGCTGTGGGGCCCATGCCCTGCTTCCCACTGATGCCCATCTCCTCCCTGTACCAACTCCTCTTCACCATTGCCCTCCCACTCATCAGAAATTCTCCTCTCTCCAGGCCATCATGTCATCCTGTGCAGTACAGCCATGACACTGGCAGTCAACTTGTCATTCTCCTGCCTCTTGCTCCACAACTTCCAGCAGGTCCATGGTAAGGGCTAATTCGGTTTTCACTGCATGTGCCCTTGCTTGCCTTCTTCATGGGGGAGGGCTGGGGTGTCTGTGGGGCTGGGCAGTGGGACTCCATGGGTGGCTTTGCAGGCTGGTGCTTCAGGAAGGGCATCTGCACTCATTGTTGCCAAGGCAAGCCATGTGCTGAGCAGGGAAGGAACAGCAGGGCAAGGTTTGCCCCTGGAGCTCAAATGTGTGAAATGTAAGGATGCTCTTCTCCACCCGCATCTGGACATTCCAGCTCTGGAGCTGGTTAAGTGGGATGGAAGAGAGAACACTGACACTTCTCGCTATCTCCCTGGCAGAGCGTGGCTGCTCAGAACCTGTCAGTGTGATTGCCAGCTGCGTCCTTGCTGTCCTGGCAGCTCTCCTGTTGTTCTCCCTCTGTTGTAAGTACCCAATGGTTCTCTTCCTAAATAGCTGCTTGGTCACAAAGATCCTGGGCTCAGCTCTCACACTCTGGCATCAGCTTCTGTAGAAAAGGGAATCCCACACTTTCCAAGGGTATGCAGAGCATTTCAGAGTCCAGAACAGAGGAAATATTGCACAGCATAAAGCCAATGGGTGGCATGTTAAAGGTGCAGGGCTTGCAGGCAAGGTGAGTGTCCATTTCTGTGCTGCCTTCTTGCTCTCCATCTGAAGCAGAAATCTTGTGTTTCTGAAAATTGAGGGGTTCTGCCAAGTGAAAGCCTCTCATACCCACTACACCCTGCAGCCCCATTTCCTTCCCGTGCCCCATGAAGCACACACAGTGTTGGAAACCGAGCAGCTGATGCCCTCTCCTTCATTTCCAGATTACAAGAAGAAGATGGATGCCAGCAAACAGACCACAAGCACCCAAGTAATTGACTGCCCACCTCGGTGTCTCTTTCCCCTGCTGTTGCTTTCAGAAATCCTCATTATTTAATGAGGAACATGCAGTGCTAAGCAGAAAGCACCCACCTGCCTTCCTGCAGGGTGACATAGACTTGGTCACTACCCTGGGGGAGACACCATGAGCCTGTTCTGCCCATAGTGTAATTGTTCCCATGGGCATGTTGCGAGGAGCTCTCATGCAAACGTGCATGTTAGTTTGGGTACAACATGCTCTTCTCCTCCAGAACACGGAGTTGTGAGTGAGGGAAACCACAGATCCACAGCATCGCCATTACATCTGCATGCCCTCATGCTGCACCCTTCAACACCTAACACCAGGCCTCAGATCCTGCCTCTATGTTTTGGAGATAGCAGGGGACTCTGGGATCTGGGAACCCTTCCCTGTCCTGCAGTTGTCATGGGGCAGCCCTGTCCCACCTTGGGAAGGGATCTCAGTGCCATGGGGGATTAGGGCACACCAAAAGGGATTATGGCCCCCAAAGGGGATTACCACCTATTTTAAGGGGATTATGGTCCACCAAAAGGGATTACAGCACACCAAATGGGATTATGGCCCACAGAAGGGGATTATGGACACCAAAGGCTCACCCCCATGTTTTTGCAGGGGAAAGAAGATCGTGAACGGAACCAAGACAAGGAGAGCAAACATTCCCTTCACCATCCTGGAGATGACATCACACAGGAGCCAGGCTAAAAAAGCCTGCTGTCCAGCAGAGTTTGGAGCAAAAATTCAGCCAAAATGTTAAAAAAAAAAAAAAAAAAAAAAAGTAAAAAAAAAAAGTTACACATTCCAGATTTAGCTGTGGACAGATCTGAGAAGTTCTGTTCAACTGTCCCAGCTGTGATGTATTGCTACTATTTGTCAGATAAGAGCAGTACTGGCCCAGCCAATACCTTCTGGCTTCAAAAGATTCCTGTCTGTTTTGCTTTTAGCTCAGCTTCTGAGAATTTCCACTTCCTGAACTGCTTTCTTGCTGTCTCCTTATATGGTGCCTTATAGCTGTAGCTGCTGCGCTCTCAGGCCTCAAGTCTTTATACGGCTTTTAAAGCATTCCAGACCTCAAGTGCCCTGAGTTGATTTCCATTCCACTGAGCCAGCCTTGTCCCACCTTGTCCTACTGTGTGTTATCAGTGTGCAGTGGGTACTGTGGGCTGACGCCAGGACAAGGCGAGGGCGCAGTGCAGTGCTGACACAAGTTATGCCAAATAACTGTGTGCCTTCTGTTACACTGGCTAAGGATAGTTCTGTGAACAGTGAAAAATACGCAGCTTTGCCTTCAGTTCTGAAAAAGAAATTTGAGAATAGGCTTCAAGATTGCAAAAAAATTTATCAACTTATGTTTGAAACTCCAGTTTCAGTCGACATGAATTCATTAGCTGTTAATTTTCAAATGCAGTGCGTTGAGTTGTGATCAGACATTCGACTCCAAAATCTGATCATGTCTCTTAACCAGATTTTCAGAAGCCTTTTCTTACCAGAGAGAAATACTCCTCAGTTCACAGTCATGTCTTTTTTATGTTACTGCTTGTTGATACTACACACATTTGTGAAAAAATATTGTCAAGAAGAGTCAAGAACTTCCTTGCATGGGAAGAGTAAGATTTAATCTTTGATGAACACTTTGAGAACTCACTAAGAATTGCAACCACTGCCACTGAAGCAACCTGATGCATCAGTTTCACAAAAACAAGGTCATATATCCCACTAATTTTGTGGTTTTATTGATCACTTTTTTAAAAGATGTTTTAATTTTTAATTTTTAAAAAGTAAATTTTGTTACTTATATACAGTAGCTGTAATATTTACTTACTCTGAAAACAATGCCACCTATTTTATGATGTTGGCCTGTGATGTTAGAGGCAGATGTTTGTAGGATAGCAGTAGAAGCTGAACCTTCCCACCAGTATTCTGTTACATGTTGCTGTGTGACAGATGGCAGGAGAGGGCAGTGTGACCAAATGGTGTCTGACACGGAAGGGCATAGGACCAAAGATGTGGAAAAAATGGTAACTATTGACATTCAGCACCTGGTAAACGTTTGTGGAGACCAATCAGTGTATGTGAGCACAGTAAGGAGGTGGGTGGTGCATTGTGACAGTGCAGTGAGTCACCTCCACTGGTGCACATTTTGACGAGCATGGCATGCAGGCTTTTGTTCATTACCAGTAAAAAAGCATAGCTAATGGTGGTAACTATGATGAAAAAGAATGCTTTCTAGCTAGTAATTTTATCTATCAAATATTGCTTTTGTGCTCAGTTTATCAGTTGCAGTTTCCATGAAAATACATGAGAAGTACCTTTGGATACTTTTGGAGTGACCTATGTATACGCAGCTCAAAACAATTCCTCTTCACTCAATGTGGTCAAAGGGTTGGACACCAGCTCGCTGACATGTTCGTTCATGAGTAAAAAGAAGGAAAACCCATTTAGATCACCATTTCCATCGCTTTGCTACAGCTGCCCCGATAACCACATCCCATGTGCATCCTTCTGTCTGCGTTCCCATTGTGCAGAGAGAGGCCCCATGCTTTTGGGACCCAGCTCTGGGGCTGGATCCTAACCCAGCAAGCTCTGCACAAGCTCTGGACTTTTGGAGTCCAGGGGGTGGGAGGGAGCCTTAAACATCCAAGCTACAGCTCAGCGGTGCTCCAGGTCGCCACAAATCCCATCCCCAGGGCAGGGAAAGCCCCGTCAAACGGCCAAGGCAGAAGTTCTTGGAGCCGGGACGCAGACAATGCAATGGCACAACCCTGTGGCAGCGAGGGGAAGAGCATGACAGCATCTTCCCTCTGAGCAAAGAACAGAGAGGCCTCCAAACTCTCTGTATGCAGCACATGGCAGTTACTCACTTGGTGCACTAACAAGTTGATTCGTGTTTGAGAAGATTTTTTTTTATTTATGTCCGACAGGAAAAAGACCTTCTGCTCTATAATGGACCATTTTGGGTAGAGCTGCTGCCTGCCACGCGTCTGAACAACATCCCCACACTGGAAGGTTTATGAACCCACACAAACCTTGCACCCTAATGGCCACCTTCCAGTGCAAAGTTGACATTTCCTATGTCCATATTTGTAAGAAATTGTCCCCCTCCCCCCCAACAGCAATAACAATGATTTTGTTATTTTTCAGCTTTTTCCAAACCCGGAGCAAGCACAAAAGCAGGTTTTATTTTTCTTAGGACTCAGTGAGAGCAGTGATGTGTTGGTGCTTCAGGAACATTCCCACCCAAGAGTGTCTTGACAGAGAACAGTCCTGATCACCTCCACTGTGGTTTTGTTTATGATTTCTGGATTAACTTCCAGAATTTCAGGAAAATGTAATAATCTGCAGTAATCCCAATGTATATAGCTTGATATTTCCTGCAGAATTTGAAGTGGTTGTCACAACTCGAGGAGTCCAACACCAATTTATTTCAACTTGAAACTATGGTGATATTCACTTTCATAGAGAATCAGAACAGTTACGTACCATATTGCTAATCAGTCACTGAAATGTGGGAGTGTTTGTTTGACAAACTCCACGCTAGCATGCTTCTGAACAGGACTCATTTTGCCTTCTTAAGCTCTTTTTTTCCCTAAGAGGTGAAATATTTTCTTTGTCTTGCTAGATCACTTACAGCATTTCTATTTAACACGCCCTTGAGGCAGCCAAGTTGACGGCATTACACACACGCTGTGTGCATGCTGGACTGGATGGAGAGCCTCCAAATCACTCAGAGGTAAGCAAAGATTTCTTTCTTCCCTTCACAAACTATGTGTTCAGCTTCAAAGTTCAAGAGACAAAGATTGTCTAGATCAATTGCGTGCAGGCATGCCTTTTGAGCACAGACCTTATTTTCTTGCTTGCACACCCCTGTCCTGCCGCAGCCTTTTTGCACAGGGGTTATCTCCCAGACACGAAGACCACGGCCAAATAAACACCAAACACAAGCAAACAAACAGCAGCTTCATCGCAATTTTGTTCTTATGCTCCAGCCCTCGCACACCGGAGCCCCGCGAGGAGTGAAGCTGACCCGTCCTGCCGCCGTCCCTCAAGGCGCAAGGCGGCGCGGCAGCACCTTGGACAGAGGCGCAGCGCACGGCCCGGCCGTCCCGCTCGTCTCACAGACAAAAGCGCCTGTGCTACCCGCTGTGCTGCCCGCGGGAAACAACCGCCGTGAGGAACCAAACCTCTCCCCAAGGTCCCGCCGGGCTGGCTCTCGCCTGCCCAGTGCCGCGGCGGGGACGGCCCGCAGACGGCGGCGGAAAGCGGTGGTGCCACGCGATCACCATCGCCGCGCTCCTGAGGGAAAGCACGGCCGCTTCCGGTACGAGGCGGATATGGGCGGAAGTGGCGGCGGCTGCGCCACCCCTTTGCAGAGCGCCGCCTTGCGGAACGGAGGTTAACAGGGTAGGCTGGACCAAGCGCCCCTCGTCCGGGCTGCAGCCCTGCCATTGCCCCTGATCGCTGAGCAGACAAATTGACCGAGTTCTTGTAGAGTGCTGCTTCTCATTCCCAACACCTGCTCCTCTCCTTGTCAGCTCTATGGAGTTAAGATGGCAATTTTGGGCTTATATATTGACAGGTGACTTCGGAGACCAGTGCACACAAGGTTAAAAACTATTATCTGAAAGCGCAAGTGAAGGGCAAAGAAAAATCTACCCTTCAAATCTCTTACAGAAAGAACTCTGCATCACCTGCTTTGAACTACCTCTGAGAATCTTTTATGCCCACCATGTAAATATGGATGGGAAACCCATAATGGCCGTGAGTAAGCAGTAGTGGATTTCTGCTTCCTTACAAAGATGCTAAGTCCTTTCATAAAGAGTATGCATGAAATAACAGATCCTTAGGATTTGGAGTCTAACATCCACTATGTACAGATAAAGTGGCATTGAAGTGAAAATCACATTATGACTTTGTACTTTGCAGAGACATGAACTCTGACTTTAAGAAATAAGCAAATTAAAATATGTTTAGACAAAATGTGGTTATTTATCTTTTTAATTCTGATACCACATTTCCCTATCAAAGAGAAGTTTATCTGGAAATGAATTCATGTGCCTGTGATCTACTGAAAGTGACTTTGATGGACCTTAACTTTATTAGAATCATGGAATCATTATGGTTGGAAAAGCCTTCTGAGATCATCTAGTCCAACTGTGCAGCTACCACCAACACTGCCCACTAAAACGCATCCCTAAGTGCCACATCTACATCTTTCTTTTACACCTCCAGGGGCAGTGACTCCCTGGGCAGTTGCACAGGAATTGGCACAGGTTGCACAGAGAGGTGGTGGGTGCCCCATCCCTGAAGGCACTCATGGTCAGGATGGATGGAGCTCCAAGCACCTGATTAAGCCCAGTTCACTGCGAGGGATTTGGACCAGATGACCTTTTAGGATCTCTTCCAACTCAAATGATTCTATGATTCTGGTGGAACCTGCTCAGCCCCAAGGGGCTTGGTTGTCTTACTTTGCCTCTTGGCAAAGTTTTGGTTGCTCAAGGTGCAGCTGACATGCTGAGGGCTGTTGTTTTCCACAACAGCCTTCATTAAAATTCGTTTTTTCCCTTGATGTTGTCTCCTGCATCAGTGTCCTGCAGTGTGAATTTGGAGCCTGAGGAAAAGTGTGCCGATGTTTTACTGATGCTCGCAGCTCTCCAGCCCCATGGTCAGTCCTGGACGGCAGCTGACCATCTTCCCACGGCCAGAGTCAGAGAATTCTGTCTACGAATGGAGCAGGGCGAGCAATGCGGGCTTCCCCCACACGGTGGCACCCCCAGCCCACCCCTGCCCGGGCGACACCAGAGGGGCTGCCGCACTGTGTCCAACACTGTCCCTTTTCCCTGCTCACCGGTTGCCCAAGATGTGCTGAGGCTGCTGGGTGGGTGTCAGAGAAAGGATGAGGTGTTTGATAATAGTTCTGCTCATCACTAGCTGACTCAGAAGTGTATTTCTCAAAGCTGCCTCCTGCTGCTCCTGTTCCTCACACCTCAGCTCTCACTTGGGCCCCATGCATCTCTGCCATACTGAACTGCTTTTTCCAGACGAGCTCCCCAGAGCACTTCCAAGAAGTTCCACCAGTATCTTTGCAATCCATCTGTGTTCATCTCTTCCAATACACCTATTACACCCACTTCTGCTTCTTCCTGTTCTCCTCCTTGGGTCCCTATACCTTGTGCTGTCACCACAGAATTGTAAAGGCTGGAAAAGACCTCCAAGGTCATTTAGTCCAACCATCCACCTACCACCACTGATTGTAAGGTAAGAGAGGGAGCGTGAGGAATAGCATGGTACAAAAGACTGCTACCATGAGTTTTCATCAGTGGCAACACATTGTGCTGGGCAGCAAACACTTGACCAGGAGGAGGACTGATCCCCACAGTCAAGAGCTTGTTAGTTTGCTACAGCTGCAGCTACTGAGATACAAGGTCAGCTGTGTTGTGAATGGGAGGTGCTCATGCTTGCTTTCACCCTCTTCTTCCTCCTTTTTTTTCTGCCAGTGAGCCCAAGTTGACCATAAAAGCAGCAGTACTGGAGAGGGACAAGAACATAGTGGTGGTTTCACTCTCAGAGTCCTATTCAGCATGACCTTAAGTGTCAGGAAGACATAATGGGGCAGGAGGATAGGAGAAGTGGAGATGAAAAATATTTCTGCAGAGTTGGAATTTGCAAGGTAACAAATACGTGTCTTTGCATCCCTACTAGTTGGGAGGGATTCAGAAAGCGTGGGTCAAAGTGGAATGAGGAGGAGAGATGACATCTCTATAAAGACTGTAGTGGGCTTCTTCCTTGATCTGTGTGACTTTTCACTGCTCCTTCAGGCCTGGAACAACTCATTTGATCTTTCTGATTTATATATTGTTCCTGTGCATGCATGCTCCTTGCATGTCAGCTGGAGGAAATCCTTAAAGGCTAGGGAGAGGGCTGGAGTAACCATGGGCTGCCATCTCCATAGGACACCGTGTCCCTTGCATCCATCACTCTGCTGTGTAGGTGGTGGGATTATAACTGAAGGCTCTGCTGTTGTGAAGGAGTGGAAGCAGCAATTGGATCCAAGTTGCTTGATCAGGCTTCAAAGATGCTCTACAGAAAAGTGCTTTGTCTATACTGTGTCAGGCCTGCACTGTGGGACATTCTTTGCAAAGTGTTGGGTCTGTATTGGGGATAAGAATGGAATACAGCAAGAAACTCAGTGCACATGGTACTCCTGGCAGGGAGAGTGGCAGCTGTGTATGGGATGGGGGGATCAAGTCCAGACTCTCGCCTTTGACTCCTCTCTTTACCTTTCTTCCTTACCACAATGCTAGGGAGAAACATAAAAACCTGTGCATGAATGTGAGCTGGCTTCTCTCATTCACTGCCTCCAACTCAGAGCTCCAACATATTGACTCTGAGTTGGGTCATGTGGATGACATCTTGTAATGGAGAAAATACATATGTCGTTACAGCCATCCCTCTCCTGCAGCTGTGCCTTTTGTACAGTATTATTAACAAATCACTGGTGTCTTCAGTTGTGCTCTGGGCCATCATTTTGGTGAGGCAGCATGGCGAGGTCCTCCTTGCCTTCCCTTTCTCTAACAGGACCAACATGGCTGGCAGGAAAAGCTTGATGAAGGCTGTAGGAAGTATCCCAGGAGAGCACACTGGAACACTGCTGGGGCAGCATGGTGTGAGGTTCAGGATTTGGGACTTTTCAGCCTGGGAAGCAGCCTTGAGGCCACAGCCCAATCAACCCACGCAGCAGCTAAACTGGGTGCCTGCCTTCATTTTCCTCTTGAGCATGTCTGTTTGTTAAATAATGTAGCAACACAAGGTTCCTTGAACTAAATTTATCTTCCCACGTAGCTATGGGAACAGTTGATGGCACAGTGACGTTGGGGCTTGCAGTCAGATCTGCTGCAGGGCTCTGGGCTAGTGTGGCTAAGCTCAGTGTCTTTCCACAGATGCTATCCTGCGTGGGAGCTTCTCCTTTCTTCCAGGCCTGCTTTCTTAGGTGGCATAACCACCCTTTTGACCCAGTGAATTTAGAAAAACACGAGATTTTGCGAGCAGCCAGAGGCCACACATGCCACATGGCTGTAGGGATGCTGTAGCTCCCTGCCCTGCCTCATGGTGCATGGGAAGAAACTAACGAGGGCAATTGCACGTGGTGGATTGCCAATGCTCTTCAAGGCTGCATTTATCTCCTGCTCAGAAGCTTCCTGAATCGAATGTGGTTTCCTACAAGTATAAAACTAAAAGAGTTGAGAACACCCTCTCAAATTCTTGAATTCACCCTCCTTCCTGAAGAACTTTCCCTGGGTGTGGGAGGACAAGGGTGTGTGTGGCCAGCACAGCATTGCTCTTTTGACTTGACTTCAACACTTCATTTATCCTGCAAAGTCACAAGACCGCGTGACAGAAACTGCTGGCTTAGATGGCGTCACCAGTCGTGTCGTCTGTGTTGTCCGAAAGTCAGGGTTGAGCAATGTGGATAGAGCTATGTGGATAGAGAGTGGCTCATCCTGCATGGTAAGGACTTTGCTGTGTCCTTTTCCCCTGTGGCTGGACTTGTGCGCATTACTGCACTGCTCACTTTCACTGTTGCTGGTGCAGATAGAAAGGACGTGTGTATGCAAGTGTGCTTTTTTTCCTGCAGTCTGTAGGTACAGCGCCTGCGTCTACAATTTTTGATCTCCTGTCTTTCTGGCTGAATCCTGGTTTGTTTCCAGTTCATATTTCCAGATCTCAGATCTACTTCTGTGAGCTCTCTTGACATTTTCAGATTGTGCTGCCTACTGTGTTTTCAGGTCAATCCTGTGGGTGGTAACACTGGAGTTTGAAGGTAGCTCTCTTATCTCCCTCCATTCATAGTTTGAAGGTAGCATTTCTTATCTCCACTTATATTTATTTGTTTTTCCCTTTTTTTTTATTTTTTTTTTCCCCCCTTGTTCTATTAAAATCTTGTCAGCTGATCCCCAAACCATAGGGCAGTACCCTCATGGCATTTAATTTTCAACAGAGCTGTCCAGGGCATTGAATCTATACCAGGATATCTCAACGAATCGAACTTTCCTTTCACAGCATTAGAGACATCTGCATGAATTTTGCAGTTCGTGAAATATGATTTCCCATAGCCAGAGCCTTGGGGAGCAACTATGTTTCTGGCCACGCTAACAAGTTCTATCCCATAAGCCAGTCATCCTTTGAATCTTCTGCCCTGGGTATGGCATGAGACAGAGCTTTATTTTCTCCAAAGCTGCTGCTGAAGCAGGCAGTGTCCACATATTCTTTAGGCTTGGTCTCCACGTGCACTAGCCAGTAATCTCAGTGGCTGCTGCTCTTCTTTGCACGTTTTTTATTCCATCCCATTATATCTAGCTCTGGGATCTGAACTTTCTCCCCAATCCTACTTGACCTTATTACTTTGTAAGATTATTTTCAGGCATCTGTGAAGTTTCTTATGTGACGTGCAGCTGCACCTCGTCCCCAGGAAATTGGCTGCGAGAGCCGAGGCAGAGCCCACACAACTCAAAGCTGCTCCTGTTTCATTCCTACCACTCAAGGAATGGGTGTCGTGCATACATGACGTGCAAAAAGCAGATACTGGGTGTTAGCAACAGGAATGAGCTTTTCTGAATGAGGAGGTGGCGAGTAAAGGGCAGCTTTGATGCAAGCATCGATCGGCAGGGATCCGTGAGCCTACAGAAATGTTTAACAGCTTGCGAACAGTTAGCAGGTGTCATACTCTCTTCTCTCTGTGTCTCACATTGCCAGCAAGGCAAAATATGTACTCCCTACAGCAGTATGTGGGTCTTTGGCATTTCTTGATCTAATTTGTTTTTGTCTTTTTTTTTCCCCTCTCAATTTAAAGAAATAACACAGAAAATAGTTTTGTAACGGAGCATTTCCTAAATGAATACAACTTGGCAAACAGTAGAGCTATTTATTTTCTTTAGTAGATAAGCTGCTATCAAAGTACCTGGTTCTGAAACTTGGCACTTCTCTCAGGCATCTTTCAAAGCACAGCGAGTACTGCCTGTGCCAAAAACTTGATGCCACAGTCATCTGGGGGAATTAAGTTGTGTAGTGAAGGTAAATACTTTTTGCAGGCGAGGAGGTCAGTAAAGTATCTTAAAAGATAAGGCCATTTGGCAGAGCTTCCAGCTCCTAGAGCTCTGCAGGTCCTCCCTGTCAGTACCATGCTGTGAAGCTGTAGGGCTGCAGGCAGCCCAGAAAGGTTGGTGGGAAAACCCAGCCTAGCTTGCCTTAGTTTCCAGCCCTGAATGAGGCCCATGCAGGCAGAAGGAGCCAGGGAAGAGCAATGCTCAGTTTCCCCTCAGCCCATACTGCTGTGTGGGGTTCAGCTGCCTTCATTTCACCAGTCAGCTGGGAGTTCCACACCATGCTCTGTAGGCAGCTTCCACCTCTTCTACAGAGACTTCCTATGGGAAATGGTTTCAAACTAAAAGAGGGGAAATTTAGATTGGAAATATGGGAAAACTTTTTTATAGTAAGGGTGGTGAGGCACTGGCATGTGTTGCCCAGAGGGGTGGTGATGCCCCATCCCTGGAGACACTCGAGGTCAGACTGGACAGGGCTCTGAGTACCTGACTGAGCTGTAGGTGCCCCTGCTCAGTGCAAGGGAGTTGACCTACAAGAGGCCCTTCCAATGCAAATGATTTTGTGATTCTATGACTCTGGTGATCTGTGCAGTAACACTAACCTATTTTCACCAGTGGACTTAGAAGCCAGAATCAGCACATGGAGCATGTGTGCGATGCTAATCCCTGCAGCACACTTGGGAGAGGGGCTAATTCAGTTTTTGGGAGCAAGCTGTAACTCACAGCTAGACCCTTGTATGCAAGCATCCTGTGTTGAGGAACTACCAGGTCCCACAGTGTCTGTGCTCCTCACCTTGAAAGCAAGGAGTTAATTGCTTCTGCCACCTGCTGTGTCTTATCAGTGGCTTCCCCTCCAGGGTGGGATACAGTCCTGCTGCCTCTGCTGGCAGATGGAGAGAAGGGCTTTGCAATCTGGCAATACCATTACAATAAGGTGAGTTCAAAATGTTAGATGGCCAATGAGGAAGTCTTTGAAGGCAGGGAAATAGGGCTAATCTGTTATTAATTGCTTTGTTTTCCCCCTGCTATGTCAGATTTGATCCAAATCCAAAGGTGAAGGGCAGTGCTGTTTCCAGTAAAACCATACAGGAATAGCTCAAAGGGTATGGGAGCATCAAGGTTGTGGAGCCTTAGCTCTGTAATGCCAACACACTCCTTAGGTATTTCTATGGCTTATTTCCCCCTAAAAGGAAATGACTAAAAAATTGGGTAATGAAAATACATCTGTTGGAGCAATCTTGGGAGTGTCAGCCAGGTGTAGCTGGTGTTGTGCGACTTTGTTCTGATGACCTGAGGACCATAGAGAGAGGTTTTCTTGAGAAGAAAGTTCCTTGCAGCTGTGCTGTTCTGTGATGTGGGTCTTGTCCTGGTTTTAGCCTTTTTTTTAGCAAGCTGGACATCCCAAAATAGAGGCTATTGCAAGTTCTCTGAAAAAAGGCACCTGCTTCAAGGAAAGATTAGTGCCCTGGGGTGGGAAAAGCTTCATGAAATCACACTCTTTGAAATCCTGAGCAGAGACAAGAGGCAACTCCAGGGCCATTGAAGCCTCCCTGGGCTGTGTGCACCGCTGAGAGTCAGGAGGGGTCAGCTGTGTCTCAGGCTCAGCATCTTCTAAGTACAAACCCAGGTTGCAGCTGCCAAAATGTTGGTGTCCCTGGACTGCAGCTTTCAAGTTTCCCATGTATCCTGAGCTTGGAGACAACAGGCTTGCTAGGGATGACTCTGTGAACTGCTTTACACGACCGCAACTCATTTTATTCATGTAAAGGTGTTTAGGACTATTAAGTCTTGATCCCCTCCTTCCAGCAAACTGCCAGTTAGCCAGAGCTCAGCACTGGGGCTGCCCAGAGTGCAGTACAACTCCTGCTCAACTCACTAGGTATTTCCCAGCTCTCCAAGAGAGGTTTTGTCTGGAGATGTCTGCTTTCACCAAAAATTCTGCAAAGTTCCCTGGCATAGCTTCTGTTTACGTTTCTGTACAAATGTTTCTTGCTGATAAAGCTTGCTTTGCTGGCTCAGTAGATGTAGGCTCTAGTGATACTGTTCTTGCTACTGCAGATTGTAAATGTGCTGGGTTTGCTGAGATTCTTAACTTGGAGCTCCTGTAGTGTAGATTAGACTTAAATTACGGAGAAATGTAATCGTGGCATTAATGAAATGCCTTGAAGATCAGATATCTATGTCATCTTAACGGATTTAATATGTAATTTTCCAAGGTAAATAAGTTTTATAGCTCACCTGATAAATTTCTGAATTGCTGTTCAACCTCAGCCAAGAAGGTTGGGAAGGTGCTTTCTAGCAATCTCCCTAGGTGCACCCAAAGGTCTATTTCCTCTCTGTGTTGCTGCGTCAGGGAATTTGCTCCGCAATATTTCTCGCATGCTTTTCTTTAAAGATCAAAAGATCCTTTAAAGCTCCCTCAAACAGCCTGTTTCCAAAAGAAGTATGCAAAGCCTTGAGGTTGTGGACAAACTTTTCTTTCAAATTAAGGTGTTTTCTGAGGAAGAGCTGGTTGTTTTGATAACCCTCACCTGCACTGTGAAGTGTTCCATTAAAACCAGAAGAGCTGGGCACCAACAGGGTGATCCCCATGGCTTGGGGAAGGCGGGAAGCCTTTGGAAGTGAGGAATGGGTGCCACTGATGCCAGAGGAAGAATTGCGTCCATGCTGTTCTGAGGCTGCAGTATGGCATGGGAAACAGCTGAGGAAGGAGGAAAGCAGAGGA
This sequence comes from Lagopus muta, assembly GCF_023343835.1. Classification (NCBI taxonomy): domain Eukaryota; kingdom Metazoa; phylum Chordata; class Aves; order Galliformes; family Phasianidae; genus Lagopus; species Lagopus muta. The sequence goes on along the minus strand of NC_064445.1, from coordinate 10,791,497 downwards.
ATGCAGAGGCTGCTTCCAAGTGCTTTGGCCCATCAGGATCTTGGCCTGAATTTTCTTTGCCTCCCTCCTCTCCTCTCTGAGCACTTCCCCGGGTTGCACAGGGATGGTCTCTGTTATCATCTGGTCCAATGCTGCTTGAAGAGTCTGCGTGAATTATTTGCTGCTTCAGATCCTCAGTGGGAACGAGATGTGGGATGACAGAGAGCTAACTAACCTCCACGTGCCTGGAGGCATCGTGGGGCTGAGGGCTGCCCCTCTGTCTGTGGGATGCCCAGAGAAGATGGAGGGATTTCCACGCTGACTGGGGCAGGTAGCAGCCGGGCTTGGTGCTGGGCACTCGTCCTTCCTCTTCTGACAGCCTGTTCCAGTGTTTCACCACTCTTTTGGGGAATCTTTTTTTCCAACCTCCCCTAGTGTGACTTGAGGCCATTCCATCTCATCCTATCACTAGTTATGCGGGAGCAGAGACAGACCCCCATCTTGTCACAGCTTCTGTTCAGGGAGTTGTAGAGAGCAGTAAGATCTCCTCTGATCCTCCTCTTCTCCAGAACAAATAATCCCAGTTCCTTCAGCCACTCCACGTAAGACCTGTGCTCCAGATCCTTCACAGTTCCACTGCCCTTCTCTGGACTCACTATAAAGCCTCAGTGTCTTTCTTGTAGTGAGGGTCTGAATCCTGAACACAGCTGAGGTGCAGCCTCACAGAGCTGAGTGCAAGGAGACGATCACCTCCTGCTGACTGCACTATTTCTGGTACAAGCCAGGATGCCCTTGGCCTTTTCGGCTCCTTGGGCACATTGCTAGCTCACATTCAACCCCCCTGATCCAGGGAGGTGGGAAGGGAGTGATGTGACTGAAAGACGTGTTTTATAACTCTCCCTCCAGGTCTCAGCCCACGGCCCAGGTGCAGCTGCAGGTCTGTGTGCTAGGCATTTACGGCACCTCTACCTCCTCTGAAGATAAGGGCATGTTAATCCTTTATTGCCCCCTTTCTTCATTTGAGGCACTGTCTGGAGTAAGAGGGGAAGTTCTCTCCTTACGACAGAGGATTAGTCACCAGCACCCGGGCTCCTTCCATCCTACAAGGTCACCCTGCTCTCTGCGCACCATCCCACCCCTCCTGTTCATGTCCCCTTATATCATCTCACTCTGTGCCCTTCCTGCTCCTGCTGTGCAGGCAAGGAGCTGTGGAGCTGACCCTGCACCCTTGCCTGCCTGGCTCTGCTGCCCAAAGGCATGGCCTCATCCCCACTGCCGTCCTCTTTGGCCCTGGGCTGGGCTGCATCCAGCCTGACCCCAAGGACCCACCTTATCTGACTAATGGGGAACATGGCTATTGCATGAGGCAGAGATAACCACTGCTGCATTCATGCTCCTGCTGTCCTTCATATTCCCTGTTTTCACGCCTGTTCTTAGAAGAGGAAAATCTTTTCCAGCCTGCCTTTCCCTGAAGCCAAGTTTCTCTGGGTGCATTCAGCTTGGATAGAGCCCACAGAAATTGGACAGGGGAAAACTTCCTGGCTCAAGGGATAGCAATCAATTGCATGGGCCAGAGAGAAACCCTTGTTTCTGCTGCAGGGCACTTGGGGCCTGCAGTGGGGCTGCGCCCCAGAAACCTTCCCCAGGGTCAGCACACTCCCAAGCAGTGCCACGGCCCAGTGCTCACATGCCCAAGCTGAAGGCATTCCCATTATTGGTTTTGGCTGCACCATGCTGCTCCGTAGGGAAGGTGTGCAGGAGCCAGAAATCCTCCTTTCTGATTCTCAAATGACAATGTTAATAAGGCCAGCAGTGGTAAAACTCGAGTAGAGTGTTTCCATCGCACACGTGTTTAATTAAGCCAGCATCTGCCCACAGACACAGGCCATGCTGTCAGCCCTGAGTAGGAGTGAGGAGCGAGGGCAGAGCATTCTTCCTCTCCTCCAGCAGGAAGTCTCTTGCCAAATATTTTCTTGCCTCCTCTCTGGAATAGCTGCCAAGGAGCAAAACATTCACAGTGAAAGCCTTGAATGAAAGGCAGTGCCTTTCACTGAGCACGGCAACTCGTGTGGCTGTGGGCTGCAGCACCTGCTTGCTCTGCACAGCAGCCCCCATCACCTCAGCCCTCTCCCAAAGCAGCAGTGAGTAACTCAGCTTTGTCATCTGGCTTTGGAAAAGCAGGTGCAAGGCCTTTGCCTTGAAATCTACTGTGGTCCCTGATAATGAGCATCTTTCTTGGTGAGGAAGGAAGAAAGTGTGACTCACACTGTTATCAGGAGTGTTAGCCCTACAGGTAAATGCAGTTTCACTGACGCAAGGTTAACGGTGACGTCTCGGTGGGGAGCCTGCCTCAGCAGGGAACCTGGTGCCCTCTTTTCTGGGACCTAATCTAAATCCTTTTACAAGGGGCTGGCAGGTGGACCAAACTTCCCTGGGCAAAGGGGTTATCTTGCATCCGGCAGTGGAATGTGGTACCAAGGGACAAAGGAGGTGGCCTGAGGGTTAAAAAGTGCTCGCTCCTTCATGGACACCTTGTACCCTCCCTCTGTCCCCCTTGCCTTGGCACAAGTGGCTTTGCACAGCATCACCTTGCTGGCTGCTGGGGCTGCAGCTGCACAGCACATCCTGCCAGTGCTAAAGGGTTGCAGGGAGCAGGTTTGACCCTGCCCTCCCATCCCAAACCTGCCCCTGCAGGAACCCGCAGGCTTAGACCCACCTGCAAGACCCCTCTGTGTTTCATTTCATCTCCTTTATGGCCAAGAGCAAGGGATGGGGCTCCCTTTGCATCCATCTTTGCAGGATGGATGAAGCAGACAGGTAAGCATGGCCCTGCCAGAGCCTGCCCTGACACTGGTGAGGTGCTGGGGTACTCCTTAGTACCACAGAAAAGCTCAATCACAGCCCATCTAGAAACACAGATTTATTGTGATATCAGCTTGCAATCAATACTCCATCCCCCCACTGTCCCCCCAAAATTCTGGGCTCCTGTGGGTGCCCTAATCCCCTCCTGGTGTCTCCAGAGCCACAGATGAGCAGGTGAGCCCCAGCGGCACAATTTCACTGTCCTTGCTGGGCTGTGGGCTGCAGGATGGAGTTTGGCCATGAGAAGACTGCCGTGCAGGGGCTATGGGTGTGCTTCCAGCTGGCTTGCAGGGGCAGCTCCAGCAGGCTGATGGCAGCAAAGTGGTAACAGAAGCTGGACTCAGGGTCCTTCACAGCTGAGATTTCTGAGCAGTCATATGTCAAGATCCCCGAGCAAAAGATACGAACGTGGGAGACACCGCTGCATCTTCTCCTCTTACTGTGTGCCCTCGGTGCCAGCCCAGGTGTTTTGGGAGTTAGGAAAAGTGCTGACCAGGTGCCCTGCAGCTGCTACACATATCCCGTCAGGTTGTAGGAGCTGAACTCACTCTTGGGCTTCTGCATCTGTTTGATGGAGGGCTGGGGACTCCTGCTTGCCAGCAGCCGGGGCGAGTAGAGGCCAGATGGGTCACGGGGAGGGCAGGAGGCACAGAGGATGAAGCCACCAATGAGGGAGAGCAGAGAGGAGATGATGCCCAGGTATAGAGCTACCCCCAACTCAAATTTGGTGCTGTCGGGGAGCAGGGGGTTGTGGAAATCTCGCAGCACCACATGGATGTTCCACACCAGTGGGATGAAGCAAAGCAGCCCCCCGAGGATGAAGACCACACCACCCGCCACTGCCACTCGGTCCTTGGCTGGGGAGCCCTGACTGAAGACGGTGCACCTCATGCCCACCACAGCCATAAGGCAAGCAAGGGAGGAGACGGCACAGGAGCTCACCATCAGGGCCTGGGCTGCCTGGATGTCAGGAGGCAGGTTGAGCAGGGAGCTGTAGATGTCGCACTGAGTGATGCCCGTGCTATATGTAGCACACTCCATCCATAGCCCCTTGGTGAAGCTCACAGCTGTCACGATGCTCGAGCCAATGTAGGAGCTGATCTTCCAGCTGGGCAGCAGCGTGGTTGTCAGCGTGCCGATGTAGCCCAGGAAGGCCACGATGTAGCCCACCAGCTGGAGTCCCATAGAGACCATGGTTGGGCCGGGTGTCACCTCTCCCGCACGTTTACCTTCCCATGGCCCTGCTAGCGGCTCCTCTCGCTGTGCCGAAGCTTCACCCCGCTCCTGTGGGTGTTGGTTTTGTGAGGGCACGGGCGCGTGGGGGGAGCCGGGGGGAGGAGAGGTTACCTGCAAGAGTGGAAAGCAATCCCTCCCCGATTAACGATTGACTCGAGCCTGCAGAGAATCGCCAAGCACCCTTTCACCTCTGTTATCTTCCCAGGCAGGCTTCAATAGGCAGCACAGCAGAGCCCAGGCAGGCCGCCAAAGCCCCTCCTTGTGCTGTGGGCAGGATGGGGAGCTGGCTGGTCCCCATCAGGTCTCTGCTGGGGCATCTCTTAATGCATGGTGTCTCCTGGTGCAAGCCTCCCCAGCCACCTCTTCCTTCACCCTGTGTCCTGCTTAATGGAAATATTCTTTTGCTGCTGTGCACTCCTCCAGCTGCCTTTGCAAACTCAGCTAATCTTTATCTTTCCCTGTTTCAAGGCAAAAAAGAAGCCAAAACACTGTGGCTGCGTGTTGTTTGTTTGGAACTGTTGGAGGTGCTTTAGAGTGGTGGCCCTGAGGTTTTCTCAGCAGAGGAATGGGGTTCCTAAAGCATCTGCTGCTATCCCCCCACCCCACAGAGAATCCAGCAGGAATGGGGCCAAGGGATGTGTTCTCCTGAGGGTGAATCACAGCTATCAGCCTTCCCATGTGATGATGAAAGGGAGGAATGGCAGGTGACAGCAACACCTACATCCCTAGGAGAGCCCGGAGGTTCACGAAGGACAGCAATGCACTGGGCACAGTGTGTTAATGGTGAGTCCATGCCAGCTCCTGGGAGCATTCTGTCCTGCAGCAGGCAGTGTGTGCTCCCCATGTGGGTGCTAGTGCCATGGGGTTTTTTTCTGCCTCAGCTGGGGGTGGGCAACAGGGATCCGGCAGACACGGGGCGGTTTGTTTTTCCTTCATCTTGTTTCAAAATTCCCCCTGCTGTGGTTCTTGCGAAACAGCAAACCACACAGATACTGCCTGGCCAGTGGCCTCCTGCCCTGGGAAATTTGCCGGCTGAGGGTGCACCCCTCCCAGAGCCTCCATTCCCTTTCCCCGGCCTTGGAACATCAAATGTTTACTATCAAAATTTCCCGACTTTCATCTCCTTTCCCACGTGCAACCCAATATACAGCCACTCAATCTTATGGGTGCTGTTACAGAACTAACACTCAGGTTTTGGGGGCTGGCAAACTGGGGCATGCGAGGGACTGTGTACTTACAGAGATGGCTGGAGATGTGGTGCGGGACCGAGGGCAGCTGCAGTCCTACAGGAAGAGGCTCGTCAGGGCTGGGGATCAGGGACTGCGAATGGTTCACCTCGGCTTTGCAAAATCCATCCACAAATCTCAGCCTGGAGGCTTATTGCAGATCAGAATTAAACCCTTTCGGTGTCAGGAAGGATTGAGGAGCTGGGATGCCTTGTTTTGCTTGTTTTCTATTAATTATCAGGGTAGGTGGTTGCCTAAGTGGCTTGGGATACCAGGCTAGGGCGGGGGCAGTGGTGTGTGGAGGAAAGGCGGTGAGAAGAGATGGGGTGGAGTGAAGGGAGCAGAGCCAAGGATGGAAACTGGCTGCAGAGATGAAGCCAAATTCCTCCCTTGCCTTCCATCTGCACTGGCTCCAGGGGCCCTTTGCTGTCAGTGGTGATGCCCGACTGGCAGGGGTGCAGAGGGGACTTTTCTCCTGTGGGGTTCAACAGCCCCTGAGACCTGTTTTGGCCAGTGCTAGAAGAGAGTGGCTGGAGATCGAGCTGGGCATAGGGCAATGCAGTCTGCAAGTTACCAAGGTGTCCCACAGCACACCAGTACCGCAAGAGACGGACAACCACAGCATTTCCATCTTCTACGCTGAATCCCGTCCCTGCCAAGCTGTGTGCTGGGATCACAGGGCAGCAAAAGACCAGCAGGTTGAACTCTCCAGCCTTGCTTGTCCTCTGCAGGGTTTGTTATTGTAAGACTCCTGGCCCAAATGAGGAGCAAATGGGGACGGTAATGAGGGCTGTTGCTCGTGCCGTGCCCCCTCCCGTTCCCCGGCTGCTGCAGATGGACTGGGGCAGGGAGGGCCCCTGGTGACAAATTGTGCTCAGAGCCAAGCCAATCCTGGCCAATGTTTGGACACTGCTGGCAGAGCTACAGCAGGGACCATTTGCTATTTTCTTTCCTTGTCTCAAACTGAAACTCTCCCAGGATCGGGGGGTGACCTGCCTGCAAGTGGCACCTCGCATCAAGTGCCCAGTCAGGAGCAGCACGAGGGGTGGGATGCATAGAGGTATGACCTTTGCATCCTCCTACTGAGAATCCTTCCTGCACCTCCTGATACTGTCTGCATCCCAGAGAGCCTAGGGAGATCACTGGCAAACACTGCAGCAGTAAATTATGGAATCATAGAATTATTTGGGCTGGAAAAGACCTTCAAAGACCATCTAATCCAATTGCTCTGCTGCGGGCATGGACATCGCTTTAGCAGATCATACTGAACCATTCTGCTGGGAGGGGACAGCCAGCTCTGAGTTATGCTACTGCTTTTGGTTGCCAGCTTCGTGCTGCAGCTGTGCCCAGCCCTGCAAGGCTAAAGCTTGGGGAGAAGCTGCCTTGTGTCTGTGTCCCACTCACCTTGGGACTGGTGACATCACACTGTCACCATCATGCCATCCTCATCCCCTGCCCGTCGTGATGCCCCAGCACTCCTGATCAATTCCCCAAATCCCTTCTCCCTTATGCAAATGGCTACTAAGAACACTTAATCATCCTTGTTAATTGTCTTTGCCCTACCCTGTTTCCCCCCACACCCCCCTGAGCCCTCCTGGGGACTTTCTCACAAATGGTGTCTAACTTTTCCCTTCTGTGTTTTGCTTTTCCACAACACCCTGCTTCCAGTCCCCCCCAGCCCTCTGTTTACACAACTGGGACAAATTTCACACCCTGGGGACTGCTACCCCTGAGCCCCCAGTCCAACACTCTCCTGCCACAAAGAATTTGTGAGTCACTGGTGAGGGCACAGCTATATATAAAGCTATCCTCACAAAGGACCTCCAGCCTTGGAGGGGACACCGTTGCCACCATGGAAGCTGCTGCTTGTTGCCTGCCTCTCCACCAGCTCCCGTTGCCCACAGCTGGTGCTTGCCCAGCCCCGGGGCTGCAGCAGAGGGGAAGGTACTTTGGGTGCAGAATGGGTGGGGGGGCTGGAGTGGGCAGCAATGGCTATGTGGGAAGGCTCCAGGTGAGTTTGGGTGAAGGCCGTGTGCTCCTGGTTTAGGTGCGGACTCCCACGATCCCAGCACTGAAGGTGCAGAGCCTAGGATCTGGGAGCTCCTGCAGGGAAGGGACCACAAGTGGGGTGGTGGATATGCCTGGCACCAGGGCAGGGGTCGTGGATGTACTGGCAAAACTGGGGTGTGTGGCTGGGGTGTGGGTGAGCAAGGCAAGCGGGGAGGAAAATGCAGGGTGCGCACTGTGCTCATCTTTCTGTCCTCCCCGAGACCCAAGCCACTCTGGAGACCATGGCTGCCCCAGGAGGAATTCATGACCAGGCAGCAGAGGGAACAGATGGACACTGTGAGTTTTATTCTTCCTGCTGCGACCCACTTTTTTTTTCCATTGGCAGCGTTGGGGTCACCAGCCTCTGGCCCCAGACTCCTTTATCGCTTGCAAGGGCTGAGCAGAGGGCACAGAGCAGGCACCTGCACCCTGACATCCTCCCCAAAGCCCACGGGAGGGTAGCTGCAATAAGGGGGTGAGCAGGGAGTACTTTGGGTACCCACATTCCCCAGCATCTCCTCTCCACTCCCCAAGCCTACAGCCTGCTGGGGCAGTGCCAACTGCAGCAAACACAGCTGCTCTGTGGGGTCTGAAAGGGATGCCTGTTCCCGGCCTGGCGGGCATTCCTCAGGGGGTTAGCAGGACGCGTGGGCACAATGGGGGAGATTACTCTGGCAAAAAGCCCTCGTGTGGGGTTTAGATGCCAGCTTCCTTTGCGGGAGCGCAGGGAACTGAGTCCATTCAGCAGAGGAGCGGGGAAAATTGGGATGCAATCTGGCCCCACAGACACACTGCTCAGGGGCTGTGAGGTGATGTGTAAACCTCTGATGTTAGGAAGGAGGTCTGTGTCACTGCAACCACGGCAGGAGCAGGGGCACAGGGATATGGGGCAGGTCCCAGCCCGGCTCTGTTCCCACAGGCTCATCCCCTCGATGCTGCAGGAGACCACAGCACTGACAAAGCGCTAGCACTGTTCCGCCATCCGGTCAGGTACGTCCCCGTGCTGGTGCCATGCCCACAGCTAGGACAGGCAGGTTCTCACGGTGATTCTCGCCAACAGGCTCCTGTGGCCCAAATCCAGGTGCTTTGACTATCTGTACAGCGTGGGGGAGAAGCTGCTGGAGAACTTCCCGGTGCAGGCCACGCTGTGCCTCTACGATGACTCAGACAGCGAGGGGGATGAGACCGAAGATGACGATGAAGATGGCGATGAAGGGAACGAAGGCGAGGCCGGAGGCGCTGTGCCCGCGCTAGGGGCAGGCTCCCCGCGGCCGGCCTGAACGCAGCACACGTGGCACGGGGATGGAGGATGACCGAGGCGTAGGGCAGCGCGGGGCCTTGGTGCCGCGGGGCAGCGTGAGCCGGTCCGGCCACTCGAGCAGCCGTGACGCTGTGCGCGGTGCAGAGCCCAGCCCCATGAAGCGGCACAGGGCCCAGCGGCGCCGGCAGTCAGTTTGTGGAGAAATAAAGCGCGTGAAACTCCGACGGCCTCCGCGGTGTGCGGCGCGGGGCGGGGCGGGGCCGCCCGCAGGCGGTGACTGATCCCCGATCGTGGTTCCGCAGCGCCGCCCGCAGCACGAAGCGCTGCGCCGCAGCGGGCGTGGGACTACTACTCCCAGCAGCCTTGGCGGCCGCATCGCACTCTACCATTGGCTGCACGTTCACAGAGTCCGCGTTTGATTGGGGAAGGTTCGTAGGCCCGCCCACTTTTCCGCTCCGCGCTTCTAATTGTAGAGGCGGAGGAGGAGGCGGGGCGTGCTGGCTGAGGGGGGGATGTGATTGGCTGAGAGGTGGGAGGGGGGCGGAGCTTTCCTCTTCCTGCCCGTCGGCGGGAGGGAGCGGCTGCGGCGGGGCGCGAGGCCGCCATGAGGTACGGGCGGGGCGGCGTGAGGCGGGCTGTGGGGCGGCGGGGGAACTCGGGGTGATGTGGGGTACTGGGGCTGAGGGTATGGGGTGGGCTTCGGGCTGGGGCGTTGAGGCTCTGTGTGTGTGGAGAGGGGGGATGCCAGGGCTGGAGGTCGGTGTATGGGCTGGGGGAGCTGCGGGCAGGGCGGGCCTGGCTGGGTGCGGGAGGTGCTGTGGGGTCCGGCTTCCCCGTGGCGCGTTCTGTGGGGCCGCCCGGAGCCGAGGGCGACAAATGGGGCCGGGGTCTGGGCGTGGAGGGAGGGGGCCGGGCGGCGCGGGGCCGGGCCGCGGCATCGCATCGAAGGCTGCCGCGAGGTGAAGCTTCGGGCCCCCGCGGTGTCTGGCGTGCGGAGCGGGCGCAGCCTGGCACCGCGTGGTGGATCCTGGCACAGAGCATCGCTGGGGAGCGGGAGGAATCCCCGCTGGCTGGATCACGGCTGTGGCGCCGGTCGGTCCCTCGTCACACCTGTGCCCTTACCCTGGACTCTGCGGGCTGGGATCGCGCGCCGGGCTTTGCCAGCACGATTTCCTCCTTTGGCATCAGGGAGGGGGGTGGGGGGAGCCCGGGGGAGACACGAATGTGCGACTGCAGCATCCTCGCACTCACGGACGCATCCCTCGCGCCTCCTCGCCGTTGCTGTAGCAACCTCCCGTCGGTGGGGTATTTATAGAGGAGAGCTGAGAAGCGTGGGGCGGACGGGGCTGGGTGGGTGTCTGCCGGGTCAGCCTCCAGCTTCTCTCATACGGTGGGTGGGTGCTCAGGCAGTGCCGTTCGCCGGCTGCCGGCCCTCCCGCTTATCTCACCTGGGGGCGGCCATGGATCTGCGTGTGGAAATTAAAAATAAATACCCGTGTTGCTCACCCTTGTTGCGTGCGCCCGAGCAGGCAGCTCTTGTGCTTGCAGGCTTGTGCAGAGCAGGCTTATTGTTGTGCTGGAATAAACAGTCTCTTGTTTCTGACGCTGGGTGGTGCATTGGCACAGATGTTTGGGGAAAAAAAGTTAAAAGTGATGAAATTGATCATTACTGTACTTTTATGCCTGCGGTGTCAGGCTCCATGAATGTAAAGCGTGCTTCATGGAGCCTGGGATCTTGGCAAGTCTAGTCTTGAATGTGTTTATTTACGCGACTCGAATTCTCGTGTGTATCAGGTAGAGAAGGTGTGATGCTCATTGCCTGTAATAATGAGTGGTACGAAGTTTGTGTACTGTGTGGATGCTGGGGCAAATTTTCTTTGCAGCCTGTTCTTTGATACAGAGGATTTGAGTTTCTTCATTAAAACAGACAGCAACAAAATCAGGTCAGTATCTGCTCGCAGCTGACAGAACCTATAAGGGAATGTGTGGCTCCTGCAGCCTGTGTGCTCCCATCAGACTTGGGAATGTGGTTTGGAGGAGCAAGATCAAGTGTTCCGTTCCTTGTGAAGAGAAACGTGGATGAATGCCCAGCCTGGGGAGTGCGAGATGGCAAATCTGTCACATGTAATTGTTCTGTTGCTTTCCCTCTGTCCTGTTTAAATCCCAGGCTAGGTGTTGCAGAATTTCTCAGTCTGTTTAAAATAAACTGTTCTTTGCTGATGGAAAGCAGCTCCAAGCATCGCCGGTCTCTTACTGCTTTTGGTACAAAAAACACGCGAAGCCTGATTATGGCAGTGAGAGACATTAGCTTTACTGAGGAGGTGTTTGTTGGTTAGATCTGATACCTCCTGATGTAGCAATACACCAGCACTGTTGTGTGCCTGGATTCCAGCCTTTTGAGTGAAATGGGAAGTGTGTTACCTGTGCTGCTGACCCAGCGGATGGCTTTGTGCAGCCACTGACCTCACCCCAGCAGAGAGCTAATTGAAGCGCTTTGGGGATTACTCTGAATATCTGCAGTCCTGGACCTCAGATCAGCTCATTTTAGTTCCTGCTGTTTCTAAACTGCCTTTGCAGCTACATCCACAATACATCCCTGTGGGAGCTGGCTCAGTCTTTTGATGGAGTTGTGGTTTTGTCACAGCAAGGAGTCATGGAAGGTGAGAGATGAGTTTGGCCAGGATGGTCTGATCTGTGGGATCTTAAGCGCAGTGAAAAGACAAAACGTGGAAAATAAATGAGTGGAATTCCTCCTGCAAGCAGATAATAGTTTACTCCTTTACTGAACTTCACTGTTGTGGAGTTTTTTTTGTTTTGTTTTTGAAGTGTGAAAGGTGCTTTTCTAGCAGGAGAGTTGGCATCCTGAATATGCAGGGAGTGCTGCTGCTGCTCTGAGCTTTGCCAAACAACCTTTAGGACATGCATATCCTTTTCTCTCCTGCTAAATACTCAGCTTGATGGTAATGGAGAAAACAATCCAGCCATCCTTACTGCATACTGTGGGTAAGCGTTACAGAAGTGAGAATTTACATGACTGTGCAATGGATGCAAAATGAGTTTATCTGTATCTATCAATCCTGTCTGGGAGGGAAGAGCACCAGTCTGTTCCCAGCAGCTTCCAACTCTCAGGTCGTCCTGTATGCTGATCCTGATCTTCCTAGTTAGCTTGTGTGTTTGCCTCCTGGGGCAGCATAGGTCCTGCAGGCACCTGCCATGGGCAGCTGATGGTAGCAAGCATGCCAGGCAGAGGGAGGCTCTGGTGTCAGGTGTACTCTGTGTCCAGCAGAGCATTGTTGATCACTCACCAATTACATGGTCCTCGGCTGTGCCTTGTTTCCGTGAATGGGAGACTCTCCCTTTTGCTCTTGGTGCTGGGTGTATTGGAGTCTGCTTCTCTCAGAGGAACTGTTGCTTTCTAAGCATTCTTTATTCTGTGAATTCAAAGGTTAGGAGATGAGCTGGTTGCAAGGTTGGGCTGACAGTTTCATGGGTCTACAGATAGCACCCTGCTTTCTGCATCATTCTGAGCTAGGATGGTGGAGGGATCAGGCTTTAGTGTCTGCTGGGCTGCAATTGAAGCTGTTGATGACTCTCCTATTTTCTTCCCTGCAGGTAGGTGGGAGTCCCCTGCAGCCAAGCAAGGCAGCATGGCAAGTAAGTGTTCCCTGTTCCTCTCCAGCACCACTACCACCTCTTCATCTGCAGTGGGGAAGTGTTTTGCAGATGCCTCACAAGCAAGAGGCACCTGTATTTTTTTGGGGAGGCTCAGATGCCATTGACTCTTATCCCTGTACATGGTCTGAGGTCCAGCCTGCCTTGTTCCTCTCTCATCTATGCAAGGTGGGAGGTACTGAAGGGCGAATCTCTCCAGGACTGCCTTTATTTCTGTGAGGCTTGTTGCATGAAGCCTCCCTTGAGGCTTTTTGGACTGACTGACTCCTTTGCAGGCATTGCTGGTCTGCACCAAGATCTCCCAGCCATGGTGCTCCCCAGGAAGGTGGCCCGTGATTCGGGCCGTGCTGTCCTGCAGCCTGGGAGGCCTGGGACACTGCAGCCCTATGTTCCTGGCAGAGACTTGGGCAGTGGTGTAATGTAGCCCCCTGCTGGAGCATGTTGCATCTTGGTGAGTGAGTGCCCAGCACATGTGGCCATTTGGTGCCAGCAGCTGTGAGGACTGGCCTGGCGAAAGCTGGGCTGAGAACAGTAAGGGTGCAGGGTGGTAAACAGCATGTGATCTGTGAAGGGCTGGACTCAACCCTCTGTCCTCACTTATCTGAGCAGCCTGCACAGAGGCTGCATGTAGCGATGCAATGGGAACTCTGAAAGGATGGTGGTTGTGAACAGGAAGATGCTAGAGCTGAAATCTCAGGATCTGCTGAGGAGCCGCCAGAGCCAGCTGTGAAGGTGGAGGCAGAGGGCAAGCTGGACAGAAGAGAACTCCAGGGATGACAGGTATGCCTCCTCTTGTTGTCTGTACTGTGCTGGGTGGGGGAGGGAGCAGAGATCTCCACGCAGGTTCTGCCACAGAATGTACTTTTTATCTTGTGTTATTGAGGAAGGTCCCCAGTTGTTGCCCTGCCTTCTAGCACCTTCTCTCCCTCGCAGATTTTAGCTGCTGACTCAGTAGCACCTGCTTCTTGTGGACGCTGTCCCTTGAGGTGGCAGTGCCCTGTGCCAAGCAGTTTCTGTCATGCTAACCCTGGAGGATGTGACTTGCAGGAGTGGTTTGTGGTGATCAGCACATTTGCCTGCATGTGCTTCCCCAAAACTGCAGCCCTGACTGCTCCTTTCCAGGCACAGCCATGTGTCATTTGGGCAAGGCAGTCCTGGGTAGAGGTACGGCTACCACCAGGGGCCAGCATCTCCTTAGGAAACTTAAAAGGGATGGCAGTGAACTCCTGCTCCCCCAGCCTAAAGCTCTAATCTTTCCTGTGCACTGGTGCTCCAACTGGTGTGGGGAGACTTGGAGAGGCACAAGGAGTCAGTACAGACACTGCTGGGGTTTGAAAAGTCTTCCCTCTGTCCTGTGGTTTGGAGACAGCTGCTGCTCAGTTGTCTGCTGTCCTGTGAGTTGAGGATCCCAAGTCAGAGAGGAGAGTTTACAAGGCTCTTCTATCCTGAAGGCCACTGGTCTTCCTGCCCTGATTCCCATGCATGTGGGAACTGCTTTCCACATAAAAGAGGGGAAGGATCAGTGACTTAGTTTCTGCTCTCCTGTCATTTCTAGGTCCTAAGGGGAGATTCTGTGGGGGAAGAGGCTCATGCCTCCATCACAGCATGTTTTCAACTGAGAAATTGTTTGTGATACCTCTCTGTGTGTCTGTTTTTATTTCCATCATAGTGACCAGTTCAGCAAAGCAGGGTCAAGTGAATGGTATCTGCAGGGATGGAAAACCGTGCAGGCGAGATCTGCAGCTAAGCTTGTTGCTCCAAGGTGGGAAGGAAGATGGAAAGAGTCTCAGGCTCAAGTGCTGAGGAGGGGAGAGTTAATAGCACAGCTTGATCAAGTCAGGAAGCCAAGGAGGTAAGGCCAGATTTCTCCAGTGAAAGCTGGGACATTTGCAGAATGGATGGTGCCTTTGTGAAATTTCATCCGGTTCCGGAAAGGGGCGGGAGAAAGCCAGCCTGCCAGCCTGCTCCATCTTCAGCCAGGACAGCCCTCCTTGACTGGGAAAGCCAAGGCAAGCTGATCCCTGCCCTCCAGCAGTGTGCTTCTGTGCCTCTTGAAGATGCTTTTTCTGGTTATCCTTGTTATTTAAGGGGAGGAAAAAAAAAAAAAGATATGTTTGCATAATAAAGTTGATTCTGAAGGGAAAGTCTCTGACTCACATCATTCATGCTGTTCTTCGTTCACACCTCAGTGGTTTCAGCCTTCTGCAAACTCTCTCACCGAAGCAAGTCATTAATAAATCACTAGGGGGAAATGCACCTACACAGCACATAAAGAGCACAGTATCTCCAAGCACAGAGTCGCATAGCATTGTAGTAGTTTCTTGTTTGTGATCTTTCCCCTGCCTTGACACTTGTGAGTATTCTCAAAAATACCTTGCTATATTATTTTAGAAGCAGGATAAATGGAAGGTAAAGCTGAAGGAAAACATGTTGACCTCCCTGGTGGCAGGCTGCTACTGAATGTTATGTTTGATCATTTACTAAGCATCCTTTTCTATTCTATCTAAGCTGGTCTAATGGGAGACTCTGCCAGTCCCCTTACCTCCTTGTCCTGCATTTGTTCTTATTGCTGCAGTGTGAATTAGTTCATCTGGTTAATCCATTGGAAGACTGAGCCTGAGGGGAAGAGGTAAACAGGCTTCTGTAGATCAGCCAGCTGACCTGATTCATCTTACTCAAAGAATGCAGTGAGATTGGCTGAGTGGGAAGAATCAGTTGGATGTGTTTGGCTGCATACAGAAGGGCTGCCTTGTGAAATGTGTGTGGGATGTTTGTATCCTGGAAGGGTTATGGTCTGTGTGCAGTGTTGCTTTTTGGACAGCATCTCACCTTTCTTGTGCTAACAGGGTCAGTGCCCTTATGCTGGGAGCTCCCTTTTCCTGCAGAAGCCTCTGCCTGACCCTGGGTCCTTTTCTGATGTAGTTGCTATGTAGTAAAGGGGCAGTATTGTGAAGTCCCATCAAGGGCAGGAGGTTAAAAACAAATCTGTTGGAGCTGTCCTATGTGGTCTGACACTGTTGATTTCTGTGTATGTAGCATCCAGTCCTGTTGGAAGAATGCTGCTGGTGCTGCATGTCTCTGGGCAGACCCCAGAAACCCTACTACTGTGTGTACTTCCTCAGCAGGCACACTGCTGCACTAACTGAGCTGTAGCTGTGGGCCGTTTGGTGCTTGGGATACCTGTTCCACCAAAAGCGGGTGGGAAAACCCGGCTGTACAGAGGCCAAGTGTGGGTTTGTCGCTGTTGAGCATCTGTGCTTTGTGTGTTGCAGTGTTCTTGGGGGCCAGGAATGCCCACTCAATCCTGAAGCGCTTTCCCCGAGCCAACGGCTTCCTGGAGGAGATCCGGCAGGGCACCATCGAGCGGGAGTGCATGGAGGAGGTCTGCAGTTATGAGGAGGTCAAGGAAGTGTTCGAGAACAAGGAGAAGACAGTGAGTTTGTCCCACCCTGCTCCTCAGTGGATGCATGAGGCACTTATGCCTTAGTGTGCTATGGGTGGAGAAAAGCACAGTGGGAATGGCCTCTCCTGTTTCCTCTGTCCTCTTCATTCCGTGGGCAGTATGCTGTAGCCTCACTTTTCAGCATGTTTTACTCTTGCAAGGCAGTGTTCTCTCCTTGTCATTGCTGGAACACCCTGCATAGGTTCAGGTTGAACTGGCACTCCCCTGGCATTTATAAGAGATTTATGCTGCTGTCCCCACATCTCCAGGTGGGTTTTGACTTTGGCCACATTTCTCCCTGCTTAATATGGGGACTGGTGGCTGCTGTTGAGGTTTGTTCCCATCATCTTTTTTGCTGGGTCCTGTAGTTGTTTAAGCAGGATCACTCAGCCTTGGTGAGAGTGTTGCAAGGCAGCTGGAAGGGCCTCTTCTGTGGACTTGGGGACAGCAGTATTTATTGCATGTGATGGTTAGGGGCTGCTTGTCCCACGCAGAAGCACGTGGTAGTTCCTTCTGTGTTTCTACTGCAGATGGAGTTCTGGAAGGGCTACACCAACTCTGTGTACTCTGTCAAGGACCCTGGGCACAGCACGGAGCGCTCAGATGCTATGTACGTGGTGGTGCCCCTCTTGGGAGTGGCTCTTCTGATAGTCATCGCCCTCTTCATCATCTGGAGGTGCCAGCTGCAAAAGGCCACCCGTCACCGCCCTTCCTACGCCCAGAACCGCTACCTGGCCAGCCGAACGGGACGCAGCCTCCCCAGGGTCATGGTGTACCGTGAGCGGTCACAGAGCCAAG
The DNA here is from genome assembly GCF_023343835.1 of Lagopus muta. Lineage (NCBI taxonomy): Eukaryota > Metazoa > Chordata > Aves > Galliformes > Phasianidae > Lagopus > Lagopus muta. The sequence goes on along the minus strand of NC_064445.1, from coordinate 10,774,972 downwards.
GGGAAACTCAGTATCAGCGAGAAGCAAGCAACCGAGGGGCTGGAGACAGCAGAGCAGGGGGCACCTCCCAGCAAGAGGGCACTCTCTGTCCACCAGAGCACTCGGTCTCTGTCCTCTCCAGACTGTCCAGTGCCACCCCTCCACCCTCTTACGAGGAAGTTACGGGACACCCAGACAGCAGCAGCGGCGAAGAGACCAGCATCTCCTACAACGACCCTCCACCAAAGTATGAGGAAATTGTGGCTGCTGCTCCCACTGCAGGCAAATAGAGGGTCTGCCTCTCTCTTGCCTCTTCACACACTCATGCTCATGCACCCACACCCCTTGCCATGCCCAGAACCTTGTTCAGGTGGCATTGATATCCCTGTATCACTTGTACAAGCTGGTGCCATCACACAATAGCCTTACCTTCCTTACCAAAAAACAACTGTCCCCAAGCAGGGTGAGGGTGGGATGTGGGGCTCTGGGTTCAACCAGCTATCCCCCTTCCCCTTGCTCCCTGCTCACATAAGTGCTGCAGCAGCCAGAGCAGAGCAGCAGCTTGTTCCTGGCTCAACTGGGGGTCCTCCCTACGGTGCATTGGATTTCTTCACTTCCCCTCAGACATAACACTTCCCATGACTAAAACAGCCTCACTGCCTCTCTAGGACTCTGCTCAGCCTTACCCTGTGTGCATGCTGGCTCATGGACCTTAGGCACGTGTGGGACTGGTGCTGGGATTGGTCTTTTCCATAACCAAGTCAGCAGGGGCTGGTTTGTGATATGCTGAGACCCCAGTCCTCACTGTCTTCTGTTTGATGCTTGGTGCTCTGAAGAGAAGGTGAGGAGGCGGGAGCGGTGCTTGTTTCTGTCCCCATGGTTTGTGACCGGGGAGAAAATTCCTCCTTTGTGTGGATTTGCTGCCTGTGGGAGTGGGGAGCCCAGTCCATCCTGTTGTGCCTGTAGTGATATTTGTTACTGGGAGAAAGAGGAGGGACTGGGCAAGAAGGTGCTTTGTGATCTAGAACCCTTTGGAAAGGGAGAAAGGTTTGTGGTGGTCTTGCACGTGAGGTAAGTTGCTTTGGAACCATGAAGATGGCTTTACGGCTTTAAGCAGTGGGGATGTACCTCCTTTCTGCAGGTGCCTGCCTCACCTGTTTGGTGTCCTCACTAGGTGTGGGATGCAGGCACAGGGAGGCTGCAGATGTGCCAAACCTCCCTTCAGCCTTCCCTTAACCTCTCAGTCCTGGCTCTCTTTCCAAGGCTTTTGTCCTTCAAGCCGCTCTGGTGGGCAGAGCACATGGCCACGGCCATGGTGCAGAGGGCCTGTCGGCAGAGATGGCTGCAAAGGTGAACAATGATTGTGCAACCAACCAGGCTCTGGCAGCTGGGGATGCTGATGGCACAGGAGCAGAGCTGAATCCTGCCCTTGGAGCCAGGGCAGGGTAGAGCACGTGCTCTGCCCTGGGACCAGCGTGTCCCCTTTTCCTAGGCAGCCACTTCTGGGCTCTGTGTGATGGGGCTATCCTTTCCAGTCATGTCTGATGGGCTGTAAGGGGGTTCTTCTCACCAGCCCTCAGTACCAGCCCAGAACCTTGTAGCACTGCCGCCCTGTAGCATTCACCCCAGCACCAGTCTCCACCAGCACCAGAAGGCTGTGGTGTACCTGCAGGCTGCCCACACCCGCTGTCCTTTGTCCCAGTGATGCTCTCAGCCCGGAGCTGAGGCTTGCCCAGCATGGCTGTCCCTGGGGCAGGATACAAGCCCATGGGGTCTGCAGCTGCCGGCACCTCATCTGTCCCCTGCCAGGCCTTCACGCTGCCTTTTGGCCTTAGTAACTGCAGGTGATGGGACAACCTGGCAATGAGTGCCAGGGTCAGAGCTGGGAAAGACTGGAGGGAGTCAGAGGGCATTCTTGGATCCTCTGTCTTTGATGCACGGTCATTACCTTTGCGGTTTGTATTCTGTAAAACTTGGTATATTTCTGTGCAAAAAGGTATTTATTAAAAAACCCTCACTGTCTAAACGGCACAGGGTGGCTTTTTCCCAAACTGCTGGGAGAGGGTTGTAGGATGGGGCATTGCAACCCACATCGCTGGGCATGGTAACAACAGAATGTCCTACGAGCCTGGCTGGTAGGTGAGTATGAGGGATTTCCTGACCGCCGGGAGGGGATTTGGGCGCACAGCTCGTCTCTGCATTCCTCTGCACGCGCCTAAACCTCTTAGATAATCCCCTTTAAATAGCAAGACTAGGGCAGCGCGAGATTTATTTTAAGCCCTTTCAGAACTGGATTTTATGGTAAGGCCTTGGACTCCGTCCCCATTCAGAAGCTTTTAAAACCGTCATTCATCCCAAACGGATGGTTTTATCGCTGCACGCTCCACCGAGAGGCGGAAGAGCTCAGCTCCGGCACGGCGATGCGCGGCCGCTGCTGCCCGGGGGCCGGCGGCAGGAGCAGCGGCTGCGCCTTTAAGCCCGGCGCAGTGCCAGGAGGGGAGGGTTCGCCCCGCTGACATCACCTCCCCGCCGGCCGGGCAGGAAGAGCAGCTGCTTACAGGTTGAGAAGTTGCTTTAAACTGCAAAAAAAAAAAAGTAAGTGCCCACTCCCACCCCGCTCCGCCCTTTCCGCCAGCGGGGATCGGGCGCTGCGATGGGGCGAAGCCCGGCTCCGGGGGAGAGAGGGGGCTTTAGGAGAGCAGAGCAGATCTGCGGTCACGAACCTCAAGCGGGGGGTGCCAGACCGTCTGGGGCGGAGGGATGCCGCTGCCCCTCCTGTCCGCGCCGGGAGAGAGGCGGGCGGTCTGTCCGCAGGGCAGGACGGGGGGGTCCCCTCCGCTTCCCCCATCCTCAAAGCCGCATCCCCCGCGCTGCCAATGCGAGGAGAAGCGCAGCACGGAGGTGGGGAGCGATCGTATTCCATCGGCGTGAGCAGGATTGCTCGGCAGCAGCTAGAGAAACCCCTGCAGAAAGTTAAAAGCGGAAATCCGGCCATTTAAGCTCTTTCTTCTTACGGATTTTGACATCTGTGGGTTTTTGGTGTGTGTGTGTGGCTTAGATTGTCAGAGCTCGCTCCCCTCTCAATCCTTTTCTCCTTGGGAGCTGTGGCAGTTCCATAGGTGATTAGGACGTGAACCTCTTTCCCCTTTCTGGTTTATTGCTCCTCATATGCTGCTTTCTCAGAGAGAAGGATGAGAAGAGAGCGCAGGGTGTTTATTCCTCTAAAACCCCAAAATCGGAGGTGGAACCCAGTGCTTGCCATGGCTGTGGGGCTGCGTGTCTGATACAGCATTCAGGAATGGCGCCTTTCCGGGACAGTCCCAGGACTCGGTATCGGGACCGACCCGGTTTGCAGGCACGGGGATCTCGTTCGTACACACATGGAAGCAGCAAAGTGCCGCAGCTGATGACGCTGGGCAGGCTTCTGTCCCTTTAATTAAAAAGGCTTTTAATGATGGAGGAGGAGAGAACAGAGTGAAGTGATTACTGTTGGCGGGGAGCCGCCCTGGCACGCCTGGAGTTACAGGGCTGCTGTGGGGTGGGATTGGTGCTCTGGAGCTGCATCTCCGGCCATGTGTGCGGCTCCAGGAGTGCTGCTGCTGCTCCCGGGAGGTGGGATGGGGATGGGGATGGGGATGGGGATGGCAGTGGGGAGCCCTGGCTGCTGCCAGCTGGGGGTGGCTGGGCTGGCAATGCAGCGTCAGAACACAGGGTGCTAAAAATAGAGCCCAGCGTGATCAGAGCATGCTGAGCCTCTGCCGTTCTCACCCTCTGAGCTTTGGAGAGGAAAAGGTCCCCTTCCTGCAGTGCTTTGGGCTGTGCTGGGGGATTTTGACTCAGGAGCAAAGGGGGGTTCCTCTCTATTGCGAGGGCAGAAGGGAGGGCCGAGGAGTCTGTAGGGGAATGGGGTTGGCTGGGGTCTGGAAGAACACAGAACGGTACATCAGTAACGTCAAGAGCAATAAATCAGAAAGCAGAGAGTCAGAGGGGCTGGGGACCTGTGTCCCTGCTGTGTTCTTGCCGGAAGAGGCTTCCTTTCCCTGTGGGATGATGGCCAGTTGTCTGACACCACTGCCTGAAACAAAGTCCATCCTGTTCAGCTCCTTGGTGTGGATCCCTCCAGGAGATGGGCACGGATGCAGTACAGCCCTAGAGGACAGTATGGTGAAAGTGTGTGTGGGGACAGTTTAGTTCTTTCATTCCATCCTGCTGGCAGCTGTTCCCACCCCATGCTCTTGCCCCTGCCGGCTGGGCTCCATAGGACTCCCTGTTCTCCAGCACATCTCCTATGGTTCTGTTTGTCGTTGCTTCTGTATGTGTGTAGATGCTTTACAGCACGTGTGTTGTCCCTGTGCAGGTGTCACTCGGCTGCCTGTGCAATCTGGGGAAAACAGACAAGATGTGGCCACTTTTGGAGCAGAAAGTGAACGCAGTCCGCTGTGACCTGCTCTTCACCGAGGACATCAATCGAAGGATGCGGGTCCCCAACAGACTCACCGTGGCAAACAGCTTCAGCCCTGTGGATGAGGAGCCCATGTCTGAAGGTGTATCCCCTTCCTTTCCAATACATATCCCTGTTAGGATTTCACTTGCAGGTAATGTGCTGGGTTTTTTGGGGTGCCTGAAGTTTGGCAGGGCTCTGTAACACTGTAGGGAGAACTGTTTTCTAAAGCACTCAGTCATTTGATTTGCAAGAGAGGAAGGAGTCAGATACTGTAGTCATCTTTCTCCTGGAAAGTAGTGTGGGAAGGTGGAGAGATGCTTAAGAATGAAAGGTGGACAAAGATGGCTAGCAGAAAGCAGGAGGGGCCTTTGATACAAAATGTGAGGAGTGAAATCTGGAGGCATCTCCTTCCACGTCTTCCAGTTTTGGGGATGCTGAGACATATGGCACTGCTCTTTGACAAGCTGTTCCCAAACCTTGTTTTCCTGGAGTGGTACATCCAATTGATTTCCATTCCACACCTCTCCAGGCTCTCTAATTGCTCACATCTGCAGAATGTGGCTTTTGATGTACATCCATTAACAGTGGACACAGGGCTGGCAGCCCTGTATGAGAGAATCTCTCTTCCCTGCTGCCCTGAGAACAACGGGGCACATTCAGGTTGTTTCATTCTTCCCTCTCTCTTTTCTGTGGAAACATCAGATGCAGATCTGAGACCCATCCTGCTGGACCAGCAGAGGAATGTCCCCTGCGCTGAGGTGTGCGTGTCCCCAGACTCCTCGGCTCAGCACTCTGCATCGGGGGAGCTTCCTTTTATGCACATGGCTGGCAGATCAAGTGCCCAGAATCGCAGACGACTGGTACTGTAACGAGGGTGGGTGGGTGTGCATGTGTTGGCAAAGGGAGCACATCCCCTGTGCTTGCTTTGCTCTGGAGGTCCAGGATCATCTTACTGGGCTGGGGCTTGAGAAATGCCCCCACCAGTGAGGGCTTTTCATGGGGCACAGGGCTGGCTCTGCCTAAATTGAGCATGGTGGTGATGGGTTGATGGTTGGACTGGGTGATCTTAGTGGTCTTTTCCAACCTTAATGATTCATTGACTCTAATGCATCTGTGTTTGATGCCAACAGGGCCACCACGGCGGCAGGTCACGGCGGCAGAGCCAGCACAGCAGTGGGTCACGGCGGTCCCCAAGTGACAGCACCCAGCTGGCCTTGCCCAGCCCAGCCCTGCACCATGAGCGGTGAGCATGGACCTGGAATGGTGCAGGGTGGGTAGGGATCGGCATCCAAGGGATCTTTGGAGCTTTGTGTTGGTGCCCCAAGATTGGGGGGGAATCCAAATCAGGGCTAGCTCTAGTCTTGCATGAAGCTAGTTAAGAGGAAAGTGTCCTCTGGTGTCAGTAGGGAGAGGTTTGCTGCCACCTGAGGCACATGGGACAGTGTGTCCCCACTTGGAGCTTGGTGGCAGCACTGTGGGTCCTTGCCTGGCCGTTGGGTTTGCAGCCAGGGTGAGCAAAGAGCACGTGTGCTTTTTGTGAACAGTAGTGTGGTTGACATCATGGTCTTTCTCTCCAGTGGAGAAAATCATTGAGCTTAATTCCAGAGCAGAGCCATCTTCTGCCTAGAAGAAAGCCTGTGCTGGGCTGGCAGAGAGGTGTGGTTGTCACACTGTCATTGCTGCCTTTGGAGGATCTAAGTGACTGAACCTGGGCTGCTGGAGGAACTCCTCTCACCCAGAGACACAGAGGTCTGGGTGTTGATGGCATCACCCTGTGGCTCTCGGAGCTGCAGGAGGAACATGGGGCCTCCTTGATTGTGATTGTGCTGTGCGAGGCCAGGCAGTAACCACTGTGGTTCTGTGTGCATCCCAGGCTGGACACCTGCCCCCCACCTGCTCACAGTGCTCCACTTCCCCTCCTTGCCAGGACGGGCAGGATCTACTCCATGCAGAACATCTTCCAGACCATGTACCTGCTGGGCCAGGTGCTCTTCCACCGTGTCCAGAACTCTCTGCAAGACTTAGTGTCATCCAGGTGACGTTGGCTTATCCTGAGCCACCTCCCTGCTGCTCTACATAGGCCTAGCTTTGCCTTGCCGAGGCAGGAGCCAGCCCTGAGCTTTCTAACCTCACAGGACATGGCTGCTCCAGCCCCTTCTTCTTACCTATCCTGCCAGCTCTGGGTGCCTCCTGCTTGTTTTTGTGCCACCCAAGGGACCTAACATCTCCTGGGACACTGCTGGGTTTCAGCTACTCCTCAGTGCTACTCTTTCTGCATGCCTTGATAGCTTGATGGAGGGAAATGTGGGCAGGGAATCAAAAACCAGCACAGATAGCCCTGTCACCAAGACACCTCTCCCATGTCCTCACAACATGCATGACAATCTCTTGGTTGCTCTTCAGTAACCTTTTCATCTACTATCCTGTGTTGGAAGGGATCCATAAAAATCATCTAATCCAAATTCTGCCTCCACACGGAAGCACCTAAAAATCACAGAATCACCAAGGTTGAATTGTGAGAATACTTCTGATTCTCCTTGGGTGAAACCTCCAGGCAGATGGGGAGGAGGGGGAGGGTCCATCATCATGCCACCCTGGCACATGGTACCTTTCTTCCCGGGCTGGAGCAGGGCTGCAGGCAGCAGTTTCTCTCTGGGCAGTTCCAGGTGATGACCAGCACACTGCTTAAAAGCAGGGACATCTTCAAATGTGGTTTTGTTTTTTTTTAAGCTTCTAAAACTTTGGTTATTGCACACATGGACCTCCTCTGTCTGACGTGGAGGAGTTTTAGCTGTGACACTGTGGAGGAAGGAACTTAGAGAGCAGGGTGAGTCCTGAGCTCTTCCCAGCTCTCCATCTCCCTTAGGAGCCAAGCAACTTGGAAGGCCTTTTCTTGGTACTTTGCATCATTTCAAATGCATGCATTCTTTCATGCTCCCCACAACAATAAAAAAGTGACTGAGCTCACTTGTTTATCCTGAAATTTTAATGAAGAAAGCTCTGGCCTCAGAGAGAGGCTGGATTATTTCCATGGCAGTGACCTCTTGAGAAGTATGAGTCATCAGAGGTAATTTCTGTTCTCTACTCTAAAGGGTGTTCACTTGTGTCAGTGGGAATTTTTCAAGTAAAAGCTGCAGGAAATGTCCAATTTTAATGGCTTTGTACTTGGTAAAATTGGATATTCTTTCTGTTGTGACTTTCATATTTACCACAGCTGCATTACATGGATGCATTGTCTCATGAGTGTCTTTTCAGGCCAATTCCTTGAATGTCATGAGTGAGTTCCTCAGAAGAACTCATTCAACCCGGTTAACCCATTACATGTCAGTGAGGGCCTGTGGCAAAACATGGACTGGTTTGAGTTGGAAAGGACCCTTAAAGGCCATCAGATCCAACTCCCCTGCAATGAGCAGGGGCATCTACAGCTCCACCAGGTGGTCTGAGCCCAGTCCAGCCTGACCTCGAGTGTCTCCAGGGATGGAGCATCCACCATGTTGGTGTGTACAGTAGAACTATGGATTACAGATGAGTTGATGGAGTGCTACCCTATAATGATGGGAACAACAGATGAACATGGCAACTCTAATTTCTCAGCATAGATCTATTGTGGCTTTGTGCTGTGAGCCCTGGAGCAAGGTTATATCTGCAGGAGATGCTCATCCACGGCCTCTGTCCCTTTGTTTTCGGGGAAGGAGGGAAGCGATGCATGGTTGGAATCCTTGTTTATGCTTCTGGTTGCAAATAACATTTGCTGTGAGGGCAAAAAATGCCTTTTGTGAGGGAAGTATTGGAGCAGACCAAATCCTGGTGCCAGCAAACCCAGGCCGGCTGGCACATGGTCAGATATGTCCCCCCCACTAGTAGCTGCTTCCTACCCACTGGGTCATCTCTTGCTGGGTAAATACCATCTCTCCGTTTGGGCACTGGCTGTGGGATTTCTGTTTGCCTGACCTGCTCTAATGATGGTTTATCCAATCCTCAGTGGATTCCTCTGGCTGTAGGAAATGGACTCTGGGTAAATATGTCTTCTGTCTGTTGGGTCTCTAAAGAAACATAAGCATGTGGCTTTCCTGTTGCCTGTTGTAGCTTTTGTTGAGTGCTTTGTTGTGATCACTGCGGGCTGCATGGTGGAGGTTTAAGCATGATGGGGGTACGAAGAAGTTGGTAGATGCTGTGGGAGTGCTGCTTCCTCTCTCCCGACGCTGCATGCTGACAGCACGACCTGGGTGTGCACACATTGCTGCATGGTTGGGCTCCCCATGGCAGTGCCATGTTTACAGGAGGGTAACTGCAGCTCCTGAACAGTGTGCATCTCTGTTTTCCTCCCACAGCTCCCAGGAGGTTGGAGCAGCCCCGGAGGAGGTCATCGCTGCTGAGGCTGCAGCAATGAAAAAGGAGGTGAGAGGAGAGTAGGGGCTGCAGTGGTTCCTGGGAAAGCTGCAGGCGGGTGGCTGAGGGTGCTCCAGGGCTTGTTGCTAGCGCCTGGTTCGCTGGCATTGCCAACTAGCCCTGGGTGGTGCTCCTCATGCTGCTCTCCTTGCAGCTGGCAAGGATCTCGGAGCGGCTGTGTGTGCTGGAGGAGCAGCACAAAGCCTGGCGGAAAGAGGAGCCCCTGGTGTACTCCATGCTGCTCTCTGCCTGCCTCGTCAACACCTGGCTCTGGCTGTGGAGATGACTGTGTGCCTTGGGCTCCCCGACCCACCCTGGGCGAGAGCAGAGAAAGGATTCTTGCTCACGTATTGTGGATGGTAAAACTGTGTGTTTCTTCTGAACTTGACCTGAATTGCAACCGTAAAGCTGGACCTGGCCACAGCAGCTGGAGATGGATGAGAGGGAGTGGTGGGGTGGGACAGGGAGCATGGTCCAGTGTGTATAGACCCAGGGTCGGGCTGTGTTTGGTGTATGGTAGCAACTATGTGGTGTGTTTTATGGGGTCAGTCGTCATGTGAGAAGCTGCTGTGAAAAGCCAAGCCTCATAAGAAATTTGTAATGACACAGGAGGTATTTGTCCTGCACAGATCAATGAGAGAGCTTCTGCCCCTTGGGCTGTGTACTGGAGGAGGCACAAACCCAAATGTTACGTCTCTGTGGGCATCAGGTCCTGTTACAGTCTCTGGCCATGGTTGAGCTGGTCCCCTGCCTGCATCACAGCTTGGACAACTTAGTTCTACCTCCATAAAATTTCTCAGCCAATTCATAGAACCATAGAATGGCTTGGATTGGAGGGGAACTTCCAGCCCACCCAGTCCCAACCGCTGCCATGGGCTCAGGCTGCCCAGGACCCCCATCCCACCTGGCCTTGAGCACCTCCAGGCATGGGACACCCACAGCTCTCTGGGCAGCTGTGTCAGTGACAGTTACTGTGGTCTCTTCTTCAACTTCCACCCCAAAAGCTTGTGCAGAGTGTTTGGGTGCTTTTGAACTGCTGCTAGGTTTTCTTTTCTTCCTTGAGCAACTGTGTGAGTTGTCCTGTGCCAGGGCGACCCCTGCTCCAGGAGAGGGGTGGGCCTGGAGGAGCTGGGGGCTGCCATCTGCAGGAGAGTTGGACTAGATGACCTTTAAAGGTCCCTTCCAACTCAAACAATTCTATGATTCTATGATCTATGGCCTCTGCTGTGGCACCACCTCCTTGGCTGCTGTCGTGCTGGAGGCTCTCAGCAGTGGGTTTGCAAGTGCTCAGATCCCAGGTGGCTGTAAGAGCACTGCTGAGCTCTATAGAGACTCTGGACTTATCCAGGAGCTTGGCTTTTTCCCAGGGAGATGTACATGGGAAACCTCCCCGGGGTAATTGTAAGACCTTGTAATAACAGTGCAGGCACCAGACAGGCCATGGACAGTTGCCCGTTTGGGCAGCAGTGGGTATCTGTGAGATTGCCAGTGCCAGAGGGCAGGATCACTCCCAGTCTGCTGCCAAGTTGTAACTTCAGCGTGGTACAACTGCACAGGTGAGGGGAATCCTTGGCTCAGGTGCCAAAAACCAAGCCCAGTTCAACAGCTCTGCTGTTTCTTTCCTTCCTTGACGTTTAGGAACACTTGGATTCACAGTGAACTGAGATTCTCATAGTGGTTCATCCAACACATCTGCTGAAGTGGTGCCTACAGGCCTGGTGCAGGTGTTGGCAATAGGACCTCTCTGTTCCACCTATAAATGATTGTAGCTGGATCTGCAAATCACCCAGATGTCTCAATGGCTTATTTACAGACATGGATGCTTAGCTGTTCCCTGCCTGCCACTGCATCAAGCCTCTATGGCTGTAAATCTGGCAGCTGGACATCTACTAATAAATAACTGTCCCACAAGTAATTGCAGGTCTGAACCTGTGGCTGATGTCTGGGTTGAGGACAGCACTGGGATTTACTGCAGGTGAGAGCAGGAAGGGGGTCTGTGCTTCAGCAGTGTCTGTGTAAGGGATGGCAGCAGGGCTCCTGGCTTGGCTCAGGGATGTGGACAGGCTAGAAATACATGGAAGTGAGGTGATCAGATGGGATGTGTTCCTGAAGGCTAATTATGGGAAGTTGCATTGGGTAAAAGGTGACTTTTTTGTCTTGATTTCAGCTGGGACAGAGTTGAATTTTTCCTTCATAGTGCCTGGCATGGTGCTGCATTTTGGGTTTGGGCTGATAACACACCGATGTTTGGCTGTTGCTGAGCAGTGCTGCAACCACCAAGGATCCTTCAGTCTTCAGCTTCTGGCACTGTGCTGCCAGTGAGGGGCTGGGGGGTCACAGGGAGATGGGACGGAGTGAGGACAGCTGACCTGAACTGCCCACAGGGTGTTCCATGCCACATGGCATCATGTGGAAAGCCTTGGCAGTGGTGGGGAGCTGGTGGAGCAGCTGCTGCTTGGGGACTGGTGGGCATTGGTAGGTGGGTGGTCAGCAATTGCATTGTGCATCACTTACTTTGTAAATATATGTTATTATCATTACTATTTTCCTTTTCTCTTCCTTTTCTGTCAGTAAATAGCTTTAACCTCCACCTATGACTTCTACTTTGCTTTCTTTCCCCTGATTCTCTCCCCCCCTCTCACTGAGGGGAGGTTTGAGCAAAGGGCTGTGTGGTGCTGAGCTGCTGTCTGGGTCAAATCCCAGTCCTATGCCTCAGGCTCAAGTCCTTCTTTAAATCTAGAAACACTGACCCATGATGTGCATGTTTTAATAAACTCTGTGTGTGCTGGATGTGTCTCCTGTGTCACCGAATCCTGGTTTGGGGTGGCTGAGGTTTTCCCCCTTGGCAGCAGGATGCTGCCCTGCTCTTAGGTGCATCTGCAGCTTTCTTCCTTTGTTGTCCCAGGAAGGTACGTGTGGGAGAGCTGGGTGTCCCCTGGGGAGGCTGCCACAACAACATGCTTAGAAAAAGAGGCAGCTCGTGCAATCTGACACTGGAGGGAGGTGCACCAAAGGGACAGAATCAGCGAGGCTCCTGGAGCTCCCACGTTTTTGGAGGGGGCTGCAGGCAGGGAGCAAAAGGAGAGGTGGGAAGGGAGACGAGCTGCTGCCACTGCTTCTGGCCTGTCACTGGTTCTGTGGCATGGGGACAAGGGAAGGCGGTGTGTCCCTCCAGTGCTGCTAACCAAGGCTGCAGAAGTTCCACATCTATTCAAGCTCACTGCTGCCAAGATTTTCAGTGAGGTGGGGAATGAGGCTTTGAAGAAAGAAAAGGTCAAGTTTTGGTGCTGAATGGACCCTGGATGCTGGTGCTCTCAGATCTTGCATACTTGCACAGTGTGCTTGAATCTGCGCCCATGGAAAGGACTGACCCAGCTTCAGTCGCTGCATGCAGTTGGATGTGAGTAGGAAAGAATGAAAGTCAGCCCATTCCTTATAGTCTTGGGGATGCAAGCACTCTGCCAGCTGATTGTCAGAGTGGCTCTGTGTGCAAAACAACAAGGCAGACACCAGTGACAGGCTCAATTCTTGATCATCATCAAACTCTGCAGCTCTCTTCTCTGGGATTCCTGAGAAGCAAATGCGGCTTCCTGCTGCCTGAGAACAGGTAACTGGATGGAGGGGAGGGAGGGTCGGTGGGGAAGAAGGGGATGTGTGGGAGGGAGCAGTGTCCCTCCTCCCCTTTGATCTCTGGCTACAAAGCTGCTGTGGCTGACTACTCTGACGCACGCTGTGCTGCTTGGGGTGTCAAGGGAGCCCAGGGGCCAGGAGTGTGCAGCAGTGGAGGGACACACACACTGTGCATCACCTGTCGGGGCACTGTGGGGACCCCTCTGCAGCCACGTGGCTGTGGTGTTTGCTGAGTCTCCTATGAGGAGATGCCCCCTGCCGACCCCTGCTAGCTTGCTGGAGGCCTCGAGGGACGTCAGGCTCGTAAGTTGGCAGTGCTGGCATCTTGGTGGTGGCTCTGTCACTGTGGGGAGGTGGCTGGGTTTGTGGGCAGCTCTGCGTGTGTGGTCCCAGACCTCCACAATGTGTGTGCATAATAGTGATGTGGGCAGGGCTGTGCAAGGCATTACCCCTGACCATGCAGTTCATTATCAGTGGGATTTGCTGTGGGAGAGCACTGGTGAGCTGTCCCCAGGAGCCTGCTTTGCCCATGTGCCCATGGCTGCAGGGATGTGGAGGGGCTCAATGGGCGGGCTGCTCAAATGCAAGCTTGTACATGCTAAGCCGATCTTGTGCTGCTGTGTGTACAGCATCTCTGCCTTCGGTGGCTCTCCCATCCCTTGTGGGGACTGTTTTCTCACCCTTGGGCTGTAGGAGAGCTGCAGCTCGTCACCAGGGCACAGTGCTACAGATGCTGTTGCCCTGGCAATGGCTGAGGAGCCCAGGTGGTGGGGAGAACATCTTTCATGGGCAGATGTAGGGCCTCCTGGGGAGAGTACAATGCCTCATAGGGCTCTGCAGTGAGAGCTAAATGGAAAACACGGGGTGGGCACATGCCTTAGGCTTTGCCTCTTTTTCCTCTGGTGCTGTACCATAACTCAGTGCTCACACCATACACTGCCTCCTGCTCCCTGAGCTCCTGCTCTTTGCTCTTCCTAGGTCCCTGGCGCAGCTCGCTGGAAGGATGATGGCAAGGAGTAATGGCCTGCAGCTGCCTGGCCCCTGCCCACCCCTACCAACCAGAGCCAGGACTGATGCACAGAGCACAGGGCTTGGCACGAGCAGGTCAGGATGGCTCGGGAGAGGGTGGCATTGGTGGGGCAGGGCTGAGTCTCAGGGCACAGTGGCACACCCCAGCTGTCCGCTTCCCCTGGTTCACCCAGCAGGAGTGGTGGCATTGAGATGTGCAGTGAAGCCATTGCCCTTCCTTCTCCCCACTGCAGGACCTGCTCGACCCAAGATGAGACCTCGGAGCTGCACAGAGGAACTCCTGCATATGGGGAGGAGCAGCCAGCTGCCCCCCCTTTCCAAGGCAGACGAGCCCTGGCCAGGTAGCGGTTTGGGGGCAGGCTGCAGGGCAGGGTCGGGTCCTATGCATTTCCAGAGCATGGAAGGAAGCTGGAGAGCTGTTGCTTAGGCTCTTGTCTGAACCTTTTGTGCCTGGCTTTGACCTGGCTTTTGTCACAAACGTTTGCTTTCTCCTCGCTGTGTGGGCAGCTCCTGACTTTGCCTCTTTCCCCCATTTAGGATTGTCAGGCTTGTGCTGGTGCTGCGGGACTGGGCCAGCAAGAGCTTGCAGGAGGAGCAGCAGAGGCCAGACCCCTTCCTTGAACGCTTCCAGGGCCCTGAGCTGCAGACAGTGCCTGCTGATGCCAGCAGCGATCCAGAGGATGAGGAGTCCGAGGAGAAAACCAAAAAGTAGGGCCCTTACCTGTGACACAGCCTCCCTGGGCTGAAGATTGGCCACATGCGATGCTGTGTAGGCAGTGATGGGGGAGGGCCAGGTGTCCCACGGGCAGTGGGCTCAGCTCTGCCCAGGGGCAGGGGGTGGCAGCAGCGGGAGGGCTCCGCTGTGCTCTGCTGGCAGCTGAGCCAAGATGGGTCTGCAAAAAGCTGTACTGGCAGCTGTGCATGTGAGGAGCAAGGGACACGGAGAGTCCACGCTGGATGCCAAGGCAAGCACAAACCAGTGGGCTCCTCCAGCCTCATTCATCATTGCAGGAGGAAGGGAGATGGAGGGAGTGCGTTTGCTGCCCGTCTCCCCGCCTCCGAGGTCAGACACCATGACGGCAGCTTTCTGAAAAGGCTCATTCAGACCCAGTGCTTTCATCTCCTCAGCTTGCACTGCCGCTGAAAAGCAATAACCTGGCTTTTCTTCTGCTGGCTAATTAAGGGGCAAAGCTCACGGACTAGTCTGGACCCTACCATTGTACATGGTAATTAAAACACCAAGAAATGATCCTTTTCTATAGGAGGCAGGTATCTGAGCCTTGTATCAGGGCTGTTGCTAGTCACGGAAAAAAAGTGCTCTGCCCTGCGAGGTGAAAAGGAGCTTGTTAATTACTGAAGGGAGAGGAGCTGATGTGTGCTGAGAAGGCTGCTCCGTGCCTACGGCTCCCTGGGAAAAGCTGCACCCTGCAAGGCATCTGCAGGGGATGGGACAGTAGAGCTTAGTGCTGTCACCCTACAGCCTGAAAATCCCTGCTGAAGGGATAGGATAAAGGTCCCTGGGCCGGGGTGTGTGTGTGTGTGTGTGTGTGTGTGCATTTGGTGCTGCCCCACAGACTGCAGAAGGGAGACTACCACAGCTCTCCTGGGGAGGTGGTGGCATTGGTGACTTAAAGCTGAAACTACCACCATGATTATCATTGCTATTGAGGTGATTAGTACTTGTGATACAGTATTGCAGCAGTGCTGGCTGGTTGCAGGTGAGTTGGTGTTTCCCAGATGCCAGTTACCTTATGTCTCAGAGAGCAAGAGGTCCCTTTGTCAGAAAATATTTAAGCTGCACATCAATCCTGTCCTAAGCAAAACACAACTGTTTACTCTTGTAATGTGGGGAGAATCACGTGGTTGTCCAGGATTGCACCCAGAGGGAGAGTGAAGGAGCACTGCTGGCCCTGCTCTGAGCTCCATTCCCACCTGGCACACCACTGATGGAGGCTTCAAGGCACAAGTCTGCTTTTGAAGCTGTCGGAAGCAGCGGGGTGAGCACAGAGAATGTGCTGGCAAGTGGGTTGTTTTTCCTATTGCTGGAGGAGCTTTGCACATTCCAGAGCTGGAAGGGAGGCGAGGATGCAGGGGGAGGTGTTTTGCCCTAGCAGGTGGTGGTGGCTGAGCCTATCAGTCCAGCTGCAGAGTTCCTGTTCCCCAGCTCCTTCAGTGAGATCTGGCCATGGGAGCACATGCATCTTATCTCAGAACCCCAAGATGAGCAGGATCAAATGATTGGGAGCAGTTCAAAGGCTGGACAGAGGGCTGAGCAGGCAGGCAGGCGGTGTGGGATGGCAGCTCTGTGATGCCAGCCGCTGCTCTGGGGCTTGGGCAGCCCCATGGTGCTCCCTCTGGTGTGCAGCAAGCTTTCCTTCCCGCTCTAATTAATCGTCTTCTCTCAGATCTGTCTGGCTCCAATCCATGCCTCATTTAGGAGAGGCAAGGTCATCTCACAGAAGTTTTCTGGTCACCCTCATCTGTACATCTGTTTCTGGCTCTGCCTCTGCGGCTCACGGAGGCCACCTGCTCTGCCTTGCCATGCTGTGGTTTCTCTTCTGCTATGCTAATGAGCTTTACTTTGGGGATAAAGGAAGTTAAACAATGTGGGACATTTTTACTTATCACTCCTGGGACTGGATTTAGCCTACAGACTGGCAGTCAAGCTGCAGCTGTTTGATCCAGGCTAGTGCAAAGGATGAAGGGGATGACGCGGCTGGTTCCTTCCAACCCTATTTTCTATGTTTAGCCCTTTATTCACGCATTGCCAGCTCTGGCCTCTCTCTGCTTCCAGGAAGAAATGGCAGTCCTTTGTGGTGGACCCTGCAGGGGACTGGTATTACCGCTGGCTGGCCGTCATTGCTGTTCCTGTTCTCTACAACTGGTGCTTGCTTGTGGCCAGGTGAGCTGGGATGTTGCAGGGCTCTTGTCTCCTCTAGCCCTCATCTTCACCTCCTTGTTGTGGCTCAGGTGAGGCTCAGACAGCTGGTGCTGATGACTGTGGGGCGGTGGGAAGCTAAAGGAAAGAATCAGCCTATATTCAGTTGGGAGAGAGATCTGTTGGTCTCACCTCCTCATCCTGCAGGGCTTGCTTCAGTGACCTGCAGAAGACTTATGTTGTCCTCTGGCTGGTGCTAGATTACATCTCAGACTGCATCTACACTGGGGACATAGTGATCCGCCTGCACACAGGTGAGCATCCTGCCTTGTGAATGCTTTGCTCTAATATCCTAAAAGTGGAGGGACCTAATCTATAGCTCCATTAAAAGGAGGGTTTTGTCTACCTTAGTTCTCACTAGTATGAAGCAAGTCTCCAGAGAAAGAGTCTAATTTAAAGATCTGAGAAATGAGGTAAGTTTCAGAATGAAAGATTAATCATCCTGGCTTCCAATTTCACCTTTGAATAATTGTACAAAATTACCCTCATTACTATTAGTATTCGGGCAGAGTTGAATGTCCGTATCTCTGATTTTGCACAAGTTCAACTAGTGAATTATCTACACGGAAAAATAGTAATATTTCATGCTCTTGGAATGGAGGAGGTGGCTGTACAGCTTCTGTCTGGAACTGCAATAATTCCTGGTCTGGAGAAGGAAAACCTTTGTGTTCCTACTTCTTCCTGGAACAGAGTGAATTCCTAAGCATTATCTTTACATGGCTTTTCCCAAATGCTTGATAACAAAAGCTTGTAAGCCACCTACTTGGCTTACAGGTGGAACTGGTAATGTTTGGAGGATTGTATATATGCACGCATTTCTATGGCATGCCATGAAATATTTATCAGAAGTGCTTACAAAGCCTGCCGTAGGGTTTAACAAAAGCCAAAATAATTCTCTCATTCCCTTCTCTGTTAGGTTTCTTGGAACAGGGCCTCCTGGTTAAGGACCTGAAGAAATTACGGGATAACTACGTCTACACCTTGCAGTTCAAGCTGGATGTTCTCTCCATCCTGCCCACAGACCTGGTGTACTTTGCTGTGGGATTGCACCGCCCTGAGCTGAGATTCAACAGGCTGCTGCACTTCTCCCGCATGTTTGAGTTCTTTGACAGGACAGAGACCAGAACCAGCTACCCCAACATCTTCCGTATCGGCAACTTGGTTCTTTATATCCTGGTGATCATCCATTGGAATGCATGCATTTACTATGCCATCTCCAAGGCCATAGGCTTTGGAGAAGATACCTGGGTCTATCCCAATGTCACAGACCCTGAATACGGGTATCTCACCCGGGAGTATGTCTACTGTCTCTACTGGTCTACCCTGACTTTGACTACCATTGGAGAGACCCCTCCTCCCGTGCGCGATGAAGAATACCTCTTTGTGATCTTTGATTTCCTCATCGGTGTCCTCATCTTTGCCACCATTGTGGGGAATGTAGGATCCATGATATCCAACATGAATGCCACCAGAGCAGAGTTCCAGGCAAAAATCGATGCCATTAAACACTACATGCAGTTCCGCAAGGTGAGCAAAGACATGGAAACCAAAGTCATCAAGTGGTTTGATTACCTGTGGACCAACAAGAAGGCAGTAGATGAACGGGAAGTTCTCAAGAGTCTTCCTGATAAACTAAGGGCAGAGATTGCCATCAATGTTCACCTGGAGACACTGAAGAAGGTGAGGATTTTCCAGGACTGCGAGGCAGGTCTACTGGTGGAGCTGGTGCTGAAGCTTCGCCCTCAGGTGTTCAGCCCAGGGGATTACATTTGCCGCAAGGGAGATATTGGAAAAGAGATGTACATCATCAAGGAGGGGAAGCTGGCCGTGGTGGCAGATGATGGAATAACGCAATATGCTTTGCTCACTGCAGGCGGCTGCTTTGGTGAGATCAGCATCCTGAACATTAAAGGGAGCAAAATGGGCAACCGGCGCACAGCCAACATCCGTAGCTTGGGCTACTCTGATCTTTTCTGCCTGTCAAAGGAAGATCTAATGGAAGCGGTCACAGAGTATCCTGATGCCAAAAAGGTCTTGGAGGAACGTGGCCGGGAGATCCTTAGCAAGGAAGGCCTGCTGGATGAGTCAGCTGAAGAAGAAAGCATGGAAGGGAAGAGTGTGGAAGAAAAGCTGGAGAGACTGACCTTGAACCTGGACACACTTCACACTCGCCTTGGAAGGCTCCTGACAGAGTACAATGATGCCCAGATGAAGCTCAAGCAGCGCATTAGTGTCCTGGAGTCCCAAATGAGGCAGCAGGATCTGGAAGACTTCTTCTCAGATAGTTCAGACAGTCTATCTGAGGTTGAGGGTGAAGCTATACCTACTGGGTCGCAATGAGAGCGTGCAGATCTCAGCTAGATGATGTCTTGCCTTGTGTTGAGGCAGTTTCTATTTCCCATGGGAGCACCTTCGACTGCCTTGACAGGACTTCTCACATGTTCTTAGCATTGCCACTGAGTGGCAGCTCCTGAGATGGCTCAAAATCAGGCAATTGTCCTAGCTCCTCCTCAATCCTGTCTCATTTCTTGTGAAACCTCTGACTTGGGTCAGTAAGAAGAGGAGGATGACTAATGCCACTACTGATGTTTCCTTCCAGCTTCAGGAAACGGTCTCTGTCGATCACACTTCTTTTTGCCTTAGTAGAAAGTGGGATGTGAACCTTGATGGGGGGATACCTGGAGTACCATCTCAAGTGAGAAAGTCCAACTTGTGCCTCTCATATCTGCAGACAGGGAAGCTTGTCTGGGACACTGTCACCCCATAGGTCATCTCCACCTCTTACTGCAAGGCTGGGCATCCAGCTGGAAGAGCAGGCAGCTGCCCACTGCTCTGTTCTTTCTGCTGTATTCAGTGCTCAGCCATCAGATTGCCCCAGCACAGGCACACGGGTAGCCCAAACATCTCTCTTACCAGGAAACAGCACTTCCTCCTGCTCTCCTGCTGCAGTGGTGGAGGGATTTCCATTTGGACTACAGAGGACTCGGATGATGAGTGCAGGGTGGATGTGAAGACTGCTCCTTACTGAATGACAGTGCCTGTTGCACTGTGAGAGAAACGAAGATAGCAGCTGTCTCTCATGTATTTAATGATGGCTGGATGTGCCAGGAAGGGTATGACTGAAATGACATATTTTTAAGGAACAAAGCAGTGATAGGACCCAACTGTGCCCATATTTGCTTTACTGTGGGTAGCTCAGAAAGAGTGTAGAATGCATTTATTTTCTTAGGCAGGAGGTTTTCTTGTAGTCGGTGGGAGTTTAGGGCCAGCTGCTGTCTGGAGAAATGAATGGCAGTCATGGGGATGAGTGTGCAAGGACAAAAACCTTACCCCATCACAGCCACCAGCAAAGCCTTGAGGGTCCATGGTGCAAGCAGGTGAGAGTGGCCATGTAGTCCCTGCAAGCTCAGCACCATCACTAGAGGCTTCCAAAGAGGAGGAAGCTTGTTAGAGAAGGGAATTATGGGGAAATTCGTGTGCTGGGTCAAATTCAACTCATAGTTTGGCTAAAATAGTGGGATGACAGATGAGGGCATGCCAAAGCACAAAGGCTCATGGTGGAAAATGGAGAACACTTGCTTTGTCCTTTCTTTTCCCTCTCAAATGAGCCTGACTTCCTTTATGTTGGATGATTTTCTGTTTGAAATGAAATGGCCTTGCTTTCTGGGATTTCTGGGAGAGGGAAGATTAAATTACCAAAATTGGAACTCGGAGCACAATAATGGTTTTTTTGGTTGCCTCGATGAAATACGGGGGGGTGCATCTGTCAGACCGAAGCTGACTGTGGTTGGAGATGAACTGTCTTCTGCTCTGACTTCTTTCACAACCAACCCTTCGGCTCCTCCGCTCAGACCGAGTGCCGTGAGCCGCCCCGTGCGAGGAGAGACGGGAGGGAGGCTGCGGCTGCTGCGGTTGGGCCGGGAGAGGGAGCTGTGAGCCGCGGAACCGCCGCACGGCCCCGTACCGATGGGCAGAGCAGCGCCGGGTTTGCTTTTCCCTGCGCCTGGTTTGCAGGGCGATGCGGGCGGCCCGGCGCGGTGCCTGCGCTCCTTCCTGCCCGTCCCCGGAGCGGGGCAGCTCCTGGCTCCGGCTGGGGGAGATGCTCACAGTTTAGGGGATATCTTCGCTTCTTGCTGGAGAAAACGAAAAAAAAAACCGATCTTCCTCTCACCCCCCTTAGTTTTAATCCGATATAATAATCCACTCGGGAAACTTAAGCTGTCAGACAAATTACCCCGGAGGATGGCTTTCCGAATGCAGAGCAGATCCCGTTTGTTTTCTTGGGGCAGCAAGCCAGGAAATCACAGATTGATGAACCGCTTGATGGGCCTGCTAATGAAATTAGCAGTAGCTCCGTGATCTTTCCAGCGAGCCGACAGGCAGATGCTGGAGAGAAGAGCACAGTGGCACAGCTGCACTGCTGGGCTGTCTGCATCCCCAGCAGAGAGGACATGGGGCACAGCAGATGCACCCTGGGGCTGACCATTGCTGGTGGCTGCAGTATGAATGTCTCCCTGTAAGGCTCTCGTGGAGATGCCAAAGGCTGTGTGTGCTGGTTGGCACCCAGGAGGAAAAGCTGAGGGTCCGTTAAACTCTTTTGGCCGTATATTATCTATAGTTTTGTTTCTGTTGGATCTCTCCTACTGGAAAAAAAAAAAAGTTATCCCCTGTACGACAGAGGCTCTTACTCAGCTGTGTGTTGTGAATAGGAGACATCAAATACAAGCAAATATTTTGTGGCTTTAGCTCCAGAGAGGGCAAGGGCAGAGGGGGGGAGGCGTGGGGATTGGCAGGCAGCTCCTTCCAGTGCTGTTGAGCCAGAGGAGCCCCCTGACCTCTGCTGCAGATTTCTGCAAATCTACGGTACCAGAGCTGTAGAAGAAGGGCTGGGTGAACCAACCATAAATGCTGGGTGAATCAACCATAAATGTTTTGCTTGGTGTTGGGCTCTCCTTCTCCTCTCTGAACACTGTTTCTAGGAAAGAAATAATCACCTCCAGTTGATACCTAGAAAATCTCTCCTGTTTGCCTGTGGGAAAGATAAGTACACATCTCACTGGGGGAAATGGAGAGGTCCTGCCAGGACACAACAGAGATGATTCCTGCCCACCTGCTGTTTGTACTTCTGAAGATGCTCATGAAGAGGCACTTTGGTGAACTGAACAGGCTCCAAACTAATCTTTTCTCCTTAGACAACCGGGCTAATAACCTGGCTTTGCTCTTCTACCAGAACGGTAAGTTAGCCAGTGTCAGGTCAGCAAGGTTCATATAGGCCTGGACAAATGGATTTTAGGATTGCAGAGTGGTTCCAGATGGAGCCCTGGATCTGGTATGTAGGCTGAAACCTCAGCCTTGCTCCTCCTCATTGAACAATATCTGCTGAGGTTCAGCTGAGCTGCAGTCTCTTGAAGCTCCGAACTCTGCCAAAGGGTCTGTTGTGGTTGAGCAATGGAAGTGTTGTTTGCAGCCCTGTGTGTCTAAGGACTTGTAAGAGACAGAAACCTTCCTGAGATGTTTCACTGAGTCTTAACTCACTGATACGGGCTCTGCCCTGTGGAGGCAGAGCCTCCCTGCTGAGCACCCGCTGTGCCATACAGCCTGGTTGGTGCTCAGGCTCTCTTTGGTTCTGTGGAGCTCAAGTCCTCTGTCAGCCTTAGTGCAGGGTCTCAGTGTGCCCTGGAGAGAGTATCTCTGGCCCCAGGGGCACATTGCCCAGCTGTGAGGAGCAGAGGTGGAATGGCTGAGTGCTGCAGCCCTCTTGCAGGTGTGGTGTTGGTAAACTTTGCCTTGCTGAAGCACAGAGTGGCCAGTCTGGGTTATCCTGTCCATGATCCACCTCTGACTGTCTTGCTTGCTTTCCTGCTCTTCCCCTGCTTGAAACACCAGGGTGCTGCCTCCTCCTTGGACAAACAAGCAGAAGTACCCATTCTTTCCCAAATGGGAACCATGTGTGTTACCATGACAGCGGCTCAGGGTGAGCAGGAGGTGAAGCCATTCTTGTCTGTCTCTCTTAGAGGGATGGAGGGAAAGACTCAGGATACCTTCCTAGCACCTCTCCTGCCCTGCCCTATGGTGGATCTGCTCAGTGTGTGGAATCATGGGGACCATGTTTTTGGCTCTTCTGCCACACCTTGAGGACAGCTGTTGGTAGCTACATGGGATGGAGGGGTAGGGAGATGGTGACATTTGGTAATGAGCAGAGGAGCATTGGTTTCTCATCTCATGCATGTCTGCAGGTGCTTCTGAGTCTATTCATAGCTCTGTCGCTGGCAGAGAGCTGTCAAGATGCTCTTCACTCTTCTTGTTTTTTAATTACAACTCAAAGTTCTAACTCCTGTTGAGAAGTAAGGATTCAGCAGACACCCTCCTCTGCAGACAGATGTGCTGGCCAGACATGGGCAGTCTCAGCACCTGCCTCATCTAATGAACCAGATGTTTCTATTGAGAGAAACCCAGCCACAGTTGAGCCCCAAGTCCATGGTGATGGCCTCCATCTTCCCTTTCTCCATTCCCATGGGAGCTGCAGACACAGATTTTGGTACTGAAAGCTATGCTCTCGTAGTGGAGAGTGGTTGATGAAGTATAGGATGGATGACCTGTGGACCAGCCAGACTGGAACTGTCTGGATCTGCTGCCCCAAGGTGCCTTCTAGTCCCTCCAGCAGCTTCTCCCCAGTTGATGTACTGTGTGTGCTTGGCTGTGTATAACTGAATCACAAAGGCAGTGTATTTTGTGTGTTTGCACACAGCTTTACAGATGTGAAAGTCAGAGGGGACGGTGAGCAGTGACCTTTAAGCAGGCTGTGCCACTGCAGCAGCTGTGTGCTTCCCCTATTCCAGGATCCTTGTCTGCCTGCCATCGCTCTTAGAAATACCCTGGGCATAGTGAGCTTCAGTTGGTGTTGGCACAGGGCTGCTGTAATGGCAGGCTTGGGAACTTCAGTAGAGAAAAGACCTGGTGTTTTGGAGACAGTGCTCTGTAGGAATGGGACTGCTGGAGGACAAAGGTCTTCCCTATAGCGAGAAGTCCCAGGGAGCAAGATGCACCCATCCGAAAGGCTGCAGTCCTCTTTTCCCCTCTTCTCCTCCAGGTCCCTCATCTCTCCTTCCCTCCTGGCCCTCTCTGCATGTCTTTGAATGCCACATGAATCGATACTTTTAATTAGCTGCTATTCCTCATTTCCGCTTTATTGCTCGGGTAAGCAAATTAAAAGCCAGAATGTTGTAGTGAGCAGCTCCCCAGGGAGGACTGCAGGCAGGCACTGCTGCTTGCCTTGGGTTTGGGGGGGCTGGGGGCTGTGCCAGGGGCTGGAAGGAAAGGCTGGGGACTGACAGAGAGGCTGGACTCTCACTTCCAGTCCTGCAGCATCCTTCTATGGCTGGGAATGACTGCGGAAGGGCTTTGTGGGGTAAAGGCAGTGGGTGAGCCCAGCCCCCAACCCACAAACACCCCTTTGGAAGGGAGCAGCAAGTGTCAGCTCCCACTTTGCCCCGAGGAGAATCTCTGCCAAGGGAATGACGGGAGGACTTCAGCAGTAATTAAAACTTTTAACAACATAACCAAAAACGCAATGAGCCGTTGCTGTTATTAGTCCAGCTAAAATGATAGTAGCACAGAGAGACTGAATTCTGTAATTAACACTTAGCACATGCCATCAGCAGCACTGCCATTCCCAACCGCTGTGCACGGAGAAGTGGCATTGATGTGTTTGCCAGGAGCAGCGTGCTGCACGCCGCGCTCTCAGCTCCTGGTGTTGGGTCTGCTTAGGGCCATGGCCGTGCATTTCCCAACAAGCATTACGTATTCAGCTTCTTCCCTGCTCCGTGAGCTCACAGTGCAGCTGACGTTGCTCCACCTGTATGTGTGCAGAACTTCTGCTCTCTGGAGCTCCATTTGCTCACTGCAGATCTCACTTTTATCTGGGTGGAGCTCCAGTGTAGCTGTATCCCCTCTCCTTGGAGAATGTCTGCTCTGAGATTTCCTACAGCAACCAGCTCCTGTGGCATCTCCCTTGGAGAAAACATAATTGCAAGGCCTCTCTTGTGCAAAGTCCTTCCTTGTGCTGGTGCTCTCGGGTTTCTAATAGTGCAGTGGCCTTCTCCGTTAGGAGAATGAAAGAGCATTGAACGTAGCTGGGAGGCAAAGTGTGGTCTGGCAGTTCTTCTGGCTTGTCAGAGCCTTGGAGTGATGGGCACCAGTGGGCTGCTGTCTGTAAAAGTGACCTTTTGAGAAAGACAAATTGAGAGAAAATGTCTCACAGAAAAAAAAAAAAAAAATCAAGCCAGAAACAAAAACACCCAACCAACAAACCAGCCGCTGTTCGTGGAAATCTCTCTGCCGCAAAGCAGTGGCAAAGGTTCCTGTGAGCTGGCCTTGGCTTGATTGCTTTCTGTCAGACACAAAGGGCACAGCTGCTGTTTCTGTGAGAGCTCAGCCTTACCTGTCCGCATAAAGCAGTTAGCTTTTACTTCTTTTCCCTTCTCCAGTGTTTTTTCTGCTACAGCCTTACATGGACCTTGCATGCTGAAATTTTGAGAGGAAATTCTGGGTGGTGTTTGGGAACCCAATCACCCCAAATTGCTCTGAGCCTGAGCAAGAGATGTCAGTGTTGGTTCCTGGGCCCCGTGCCCCTGTGCCATCCTTGCTCCACGTACCCAGCAGCAGCAGGGAGGTTGAGGAATATAACCTTGGGTGTTGGAGAGGGGAACCCCCCGCTTAGTTCAACATCCCATAGGCTTTACTGTAGTAAATCCCAGTGCCCACGGCTTCTCGGTTTGGGGATGGGCTTTAGGTTGCAGCATCTTGGAGTCAATTAATTGTATTGATGTTGTTAACATTCTCTGTAAATTCACGGAAATTACCAGATGAATATTTGATGAGGCTAATTAAGCCTGAATTACTGCCCCACTCCCCCTTTCTTTTCTGCTGTTCTCTCTGGAATGCGGGTGAGGATTTGATTTCCTGAATTGTCCTGTCCCGAAGCCTTGGTCTTAGACTCATAGAACTGTTTGAGTTGGAAGGAACCCTTGAAGGCTGGTCTGTTTGGTCCAATGCCCCACAATGAGCAGGGATACCTACAGAGTGGCACAATCCCTTCCCTTGCCCGGTGGCAGTGCTGAGCCTGTTGCACCCCAGGATGAAGTTGGCTTTCCCAGCTGGCTGGGCTATGGTTGACTCACGTTCAAATCCTTCTCCTTCCTCCTGTTCTGCTTGCCAAGCATGGCCTGTGTTAATGACTTAACGAGCTGGGATAAGTAACAGGGCTTTGTTCTTAGCCTTGTTTTTTTTTTCCCACTTCACCTTTACAGACAAGAAAGGTGAAGTTAAAACAAAATCAGCTCTGTGGGTACACTTCCCCCCTGACTTTTCCCAGGCTTTTCTCCCTCACATCCACCTCTCCTGCTCCCTGCTGTGCCCTGCCATGCCCTGAACCTGCCAGTGCTGGGAGCTGACTCTGCTGTCAACGATGCCCTTATCTCCAAGGGTATGGCTTGCCTTTCGGATTCAGGATGGCGTTAGGATCAAGGCTCTGACTAATCTCCTCTGATATGGTATGCCATGGCAGGGCAGAGGGTCTGACAGCATGGGCTGCTGCCCAATTTGTGTTCATTCCCAGCCTCCCCCTCCCCCCTCCCCAAACACAGCTATGGAAACACTGCAGGGTCTGCAGAGGGGAGTCCTTCTCTGCACAAAGCAGTTTCATCCCCCGGGCTGCTCAGCTCTGAGCTCATGCCCGACAGGAGCTGCACATTGTAAAACAGGCCAGGTGTGATGCAGTAAGTGGAGTGACAGGCAGAAATAAGCACAAAAGAATTAGATGGATAGATAGAAATGAGGGATCAATAAACCAAGACTAAAGATAGCAAGAGAGATGCTCTGAGTGCTGTTGACAGAGAAATAGATGTTGCAGGCAAAAAGATCCTTGAATCAGAGAAACATCAAATGGGAGAGATGAGGCTTTGAGAAGGGTCACTTTAAATGCACTTTAGTTCCGGGCCAGGATCAGCCAGACAATACCTGGCTAATGCTTCCTCTTTTCTCTCCTTGTTTTAGATCCAAGTGCTAGGAAGGAGCAGCACCACCAGCCCTACTTTCAGCGCCTCATTCAGAACTCCATCTCAGCATCAGCCCATCTCCTCTTCTGCAATAATGCCTGCTTTCACCAGAGCTCAGCCTGGCTTTACCCCTTCCCAAGGTAGGGACGCTGTTCTGGGCCCTCATGGGGCTGCTCGGGGTGACCTCACGGAGCTGGGCTGCATCACATCTCTTGACCTGATCCGTCTGCTGCACAGTCTGGATTTCAGACAGACTTCAGCTGAGGGCTGCCTTTCTCTCAAGCCAGTGGCTGTGGGGAAGGAGCAGTGGCTGTGGGGAAGGAGACAGCAGAGAATAATAGGATGGGGACTCAGGCCTTATTCTGGAGGCTGCAGTGGGATGGAGGGGTGCAGCTGGTGGGAGGGAGTGAAGCCTTCCCAGGTGTGGCTCTCCATCAGGCTGCTTTGTGGCACTCAGCCTGGATTGGGCTGGGATCGGTTGTTTCTTTTTGTGAGTGTGATGGGGAGTCATAGCCACCCCGTATCACCTGTCCTCAGGAGGTCCTGCCCCCCAGGCATTCCCAGCACAGCTCTCTACCTACAGAAATCACAAGTTTGAGGCAGCATGGCACTTTATTACACTGCTTTATTTCTTCTTCCAGAGACTGGGCTGATAAAGGAACAGAAGAGCTCAGCAGCTCCAGAGCATTTATCTATTTTCTTTTCTTTTTATTAATTAGGTGAGCTACTGCCCGTCTCCCTCTTCTCCATAGGCATCTGAGCATGAAGCCGCTAAAGAGACCAGTTCATCCCTCTCTTTGTGCCCATGGGAGTGCCCCTGGGGGACTGGTAGGTGTCTGGTTCAGAGGTAGGGGACTGGGCGAGCCCATTCTGCCAGGAGATGCCCGGTGTGGTCCTTCCCCAGGGAGGAATCTGTGCTCCGGGTGCTTTGCTTTGTCTGTGGGACTGCTCTGCACTGGAGCCATTTATCAGTCCCGATGCATATTTAATGCCAAAGTGGTGAGCAGAAGCAGAGCAGTGTTTGCAGACAGGCGAGCCGGGGAGCTCTGCCATGGCTGTTAACAGTCCTGCATTAATTATGATGGAATAAATAATTCACGGGGCTAATAATAAAGGCTTGTTTTTAATGGCGATGGAAATCCCGCTGCTCCCAGGAGGCGGCGGAGGAAATGCTGTGCACTGAACCCAGTGGGCAGCAGAGCACGAGAGCCCTGTGTGGTGGCATTCTGGGGGGCCCTGCACAACCCTGCGGCATCGTGGCTCTCCATGGCACCTGCCTGAAAAGCTTGCAGGATGAGGGCAGGAGGGATCAGCTTCTGTGGGACTCACAATTGTGCTGGAACAGCAGCCAGCCCTTCCATCTCCCACCTGTCTCATTTTGCCTCGCTGTTAAGCCTTGTGCAGTGGAAGTGCAGATCCCCAGCTCTGTGCCTTGTCCGGATGCAGTGGGCACAGCCTGCATCTCCCCTGTCTTTCCCTCGGGCTGTGTCTCTCCCTTCCTTCTCTCCATTACCCCCTCTTTGGCTCCTTCAAACATTAATATGGATGTTTTCTTGCACCTCCATTGTCCTTCAGCTTAAATAGCTTTTTTCCCCTCCCTAATGTTTACCCTCCAGATATATTTATAGAGAAAAAAATCACATTGCTGCCAGTTTGCTTCATCTGGGCTAAGCGATACCTGTTCCCTCTCCGTGCCATGTGCCCTGGCTCAGCCCACAGCCTTGCTCTGCTCCTCCTTACCGTCCCTTGTTGTGGCCATCCTCCTGGCTGAGCCACCACGGTGGGTGACTGAGCAAACCATATTGCTTTGCCTACCTCAGTTTCCCTATATAGAGAGAATGGTAACATCCCGTGGCAAGGGCTGGCTATAGACAATAGAGGAGTTTTCTCCTTCCCAGTGCTGATCCCTCATGGAGGCTCATTTCAATACTCTGTGTTTACAGCTCAATGGGAGCACAAACCCTGTCCCAGCCCATTGTGGGCAGCTGCAGAATGGCAGGGGCACAGAGCTCTGCATGTACAGAGGAGGTGTTTGCACAGACAAACAGCCACCCTTGGAGTGTTCCCATCCAAAGAGGTGTTTCAGAGGAGACCGGGACAGCCCCAGCACAGGCTGTTGACACAGGAGAATGCAGCAGATTTCACCTAGAAAGGGGCTGTTTGAACAGAACAGCACAGCTCAGAAGTGCTTATGTCTGGAGAGTGGATGTTTACACAGGGGAATAGCGCATCCGCCTTGCTATTAGAGAACAAAACAAATGTTTGCCCAGGTAAGCACAGAGCCCAAGCTCAGGCATTGGGTCTATAGCTTCTATAGCTTCTGAACGAGCACTGCTGCTGCTGGGCTCTCCCACGTCCCTGCTGTGCTGGGGGATGGGGTGCATGGCTCACCCATAGCCAAAGCCACCTCTCTTCTCAGCCAGCTCAAGAACTAAGAACCATTCAGCACACGCTGGTGAAAAATTACATTTAATTTTTTTTTCCTTTCATTAGACATGCTCTCTCCTTATCTTTTTCTTGTTCCAAAAGAAATCAGTGGAGAAAGCCTCTGAGGGATGTCTTCTCCTCTCTATTTTAACGAATTCCCAAACCACCATCTTTGTATCACACTTCCTTGAGTCTTCAGAGAAACTTTTGGGGCAGGCACGGAGGGTGAGTCGCTGGGAGGTGGGCACGTGGGTCTGTGCAGGCACTTTGGGGCCACAGGCAGGACTGGGGTAATGCAGGTGGCGCAGGCTTGTGTTGCAGTAAACATTGGTGGCTGTGGGGATCGGAGGGAAACGAGTGCCAGAGCGGCTGTGCTGAGGGCTGCTGTTGTGGTTTCAATGCTGGAGCTCGTGGGTTGGAGAGGGGGAGGCGAACCAAAATATTTATACCATAAGATGTGCACTTTTTTTGAGCCGAAGCTTGGGCAGCATCCCAGCCCTTCCATATGTGCCTGTAGACACGGCTTTACCTGATGCTTCTCT
Organism: Lagopus muta; assembly: GCF_023343835.1. NCBI lineage: Eukaryota > Metazoa > Chordata > Aves > Galliformes > Phasianidae > Lagopus > Lagopus muta. The sequence goes on along the minus strand of NC_064445.1, from coordinate 10,745,539 downwards.
CTCCCAGTGAGAGTGCAGCTCAGCTGCTCTGTTGCAGAGGCAGAAGCGGGCATCTCCTGTGCTGGATGCTGGCAATGTGAAGGCTCTTCCCCTGCCCCCTTGTGCCCTTGGGTTCAGGAGTGAAATGTCACCCCAGGTGGAGATGTTGGGGTTGAGAGGACTGAAATTTCTCAGGATCCAGCCCCAGGGAGCTGCTGTGGGGCAGGGAAGAGCATGGAGCATTTCTCCTTCCCATGGCTGGGATAAGCAGCACCGTGGGCTGGAAGGGCTGCAGAGTTAACCACAGCTGTGGGAGCTGAACAACACTGGTATGCATTCAAAAGGACCAGAATGATGTCCCTGTCTCTTGAGCCTTTGAGGTGTTCTTCAGCCTATCCTGCATTCAGGCTACAGCAGCCTGGCAGCACTCTGACCCTCCCTGGATGCTGGGAGGGATGCTGAGCATCTCTGCAGTGACACCTGTGCTGTTTGCCTTCCCCTCCCTCACAGTCCGAGCACAACACCCATGGCTCAGCCCCAGACCAGAAGCATCAGCCCCTTCCTATGAAGCAGCTGCTTCTGTGAGGGTCTCGTTTCGCAACTGCTGCAGAACAGCAGCGTTCAGTCTTCTAGTCTGCACACCGGAGATGGCCCCTCTCCTCCTCCCTCTGACAAGATTTAAGATGGTCATGGATAACTGCTTTTCATTATAGTCGTGCTCATAAATCCTTCCTGCATCCTGTTTTGGACAGGCTTCTGCCATCAGCCATTCTCTGCAGTGGCGAGAGCCCCTCTGCTCCCCATTTCCCTGTCCCTGCCCTCACCCCAGTGCCTGCCCCCATTTCCATGTGCAGCCTCTGCTCTCCATCATTTGGCATCTCCCCCCTCTCATTTCCCCAATGACAGGACAAACTCTGCAGGAGCAAAAGCACTTGCTATGCAATTTTCTCTGCCAGTGCTCATGCAGTTTCCCACTGCACCTCCACCCACCCCATATGACCGATGCCCATGAGCTCTCCCCTCCAAGCTCCAATCTCACAAGTCCCATTGCACCAGGGCTGCTCATCAAGGCAAGGCACAGCTCATGCTTCATCAGCCCTGGGGTTTTGAATGATATCTGCTGCTTTCTTCCAATTCCCAGCTCATTTATGTCATGTTTTTGGCTCTGGCTACCCAGTAGTATTGATCAGACTCCTTATGCTATGAGGGCTCTTCCTCTACTTCTTTACAATGCAAGACACATTTCTGTGGTACAAGAGCTACAAACTGGAAAAAGAAAGAAAGAATGAAAAGAAAACATCACATAAAACCAGACCTTATGTCCTACTCCTCTAATTGCCTGTGAGCAGAGATGCAATTAAATATTTGTCAAGGCTTCTTATTTCATGTTAAGAACACTGCTTTTGGCAGCCCTCTGGCCCTAAATGCGTGAACGATGTGATTTGAGTGTGTGGAGGAGCCCACAATGGTTTTCTCATCCCATGGGAGCTTAAAAACCCTGCTCCTTCCTTTTCTCTGGAAGCAGAACGGTGCAGACCAGTGGTGGGAGTTTTACTGCCATGAGGACTGCTGCGCTATTCAAAGAATTGTGAAATCATGGAACAGCTTAGATTGGAAGGGACCTTGAAGATCATCGAGCTCCAGCCCCCTGCTTTGCATAAGAGAAATATATGCTTTTGGTTTGCAGAGGTGGCAGTAGGACCCCTGCAGGTCTTCTAAGAGTAGAAAATCAGTGTTGGTGAAAGGGTTGATGTATTGCAGCTGCTGCTTGATCATCGGGAGGAAACAGAGTGGATAGTAGGGGAGGTGGGACAGCTGAGAGTTAAGGAGAAGGGATTCATAGGAGGAAGTCACTCCGTAGCCACTGCTTTGGGATTTCTGCCCATGGAGCAGGGTCAGAACTGGTGGTGAGTCTGTGGGTACCAATGTCTGAAATGCAGCTGAGCCAGTGGAGGGAGAGGTTGGTGCTTCCAGGAGAAGATCTCCCAGGAGCTGTGGTGGGAAGACCTGCCTTCCTGCTCTGATGGGGAGCGCAGTCTCACCTACTCAGCTTGTAGCTTCTCCCTGCCAAAATGTTTGCATGTGGGGAATGGATACCTGCCAGACAAATTTGAGTGCAGCTCTCTGTAATGGCCAAACAGCCACAGGAGATGGAGTGGGGCTTGCTCACCATCTGTCTGAGCTTGTAGCAGGGCTGTGATGCTGGGTCTGGAGGCAGCTGAGCCTGGGGGTGATGCTGCAGGGCTAAGTCCCCAGGAGCTGGGGTTTCTGTGTGTGTGTGATGCAGCAGCAGCAGCAGCAGCAGCAGCAGCAGCACAGGTGAAAGCACCACGCTGGGCACTGCTTCTTGCCAGTGCCAATCTGGGCATGGAGCTGCTTGGGCTGCCAAAGTGAGAATGGAGAGGGGTCCTGTGTTCAGTGGATGCCAGTTTGGAAGGAAAGCACAGCTCCTGGGCCAGTTTTCTGCTCCATTTGGTTTCCCTGTGGCTTGATGGGGATGTTAAATGGCAGGCGCTATGTGCCAAGCTTAGGCATCTCATCCCTATGTGGAAGAGCTGATGAAGAGCTGTTCTCAGGCATGGATGCAGATATAATCATTATTGGAGCTGACTGTAGTTGTGGGGGAGATGGCAGTGAGGAACAGCCAGCATTCATTGCAGGAGCTCACAGCCCAGCCGTGGGGTGTCTGGGCAGGAGATGGAGGGCTTGATTTGTGGGCTGCGGCACGCGGGGGAGAAAATTCTTTTGCAGATAGACTGTGCCTTGCTGAGCCCCAGGTGGGTCATACCCTCAGCTGTACATCCTGGGGTGGCAGAGAAGGGAACTGTGCACCTCTGCTGTGCTCACAATCCATCCCCAGGCTGTGCCTGCTCACAGCAGGCGCACTTCAAACACGGTCCGCTTCCCCTGTGCTTGTCTGCTCATTGAGTGGATTTCCAATAACATCACTGCAGGTCTTGAGCAAAGTTTTCAAAGTTAATCCCCCTGCACATAATCACCAGAGAAAGCCTTGTTTTAGCAAGGCACTGCCTTACGCTTGTTAGGAGGTGAACGGCAGCAGCTGTCACTGAATAATCGTTCTCATTAACTCATCTCTGTACCTTCTTTTGCTTGATGAAACCCTCTCTCCAAATCACAGCCTTGAGGGCTGCTCAAAAACAAAGCAGACAAACAAAGCTAGCTAGCAAAGCAAATGAGGACAAATAGGAAGACTAAACATTCTTCTACTTTCTCTTTCTTTTTGTCCCGTAGAAAACGTGGAGGGAAAATGTGCCCTGGATTCTAGTTCCTGCCCTACATAAGGCAGCCCACCAGGGGTACCATGTGGAGGCATGGCCCAGGTAACCACCTCTCCTATTTGGTAGCACTGGATCCAAGGACCAGAGGTAATGGCTTTGTTGCACCAGGGGAGGTTCAGGTTGGATACTAGGAAAAAGCCCTTCTTGGAGGGATATTGGAACAGGCTGCTCAGGGAGGTGGTAGAGTCACTGTCCCTTGGAGGTGTTCAAGAGACATCTGGATATGGTATTTGTGGACATGGGTTAGTGGAGATGGGGTGATGGTTGGATGTTGTGATCTAGTGGTGCTTTCCAATCTTAATGATACTATAATAATGGAGAGAGCAAAGAGGCTTGGGTGCTGGATAGATACCTGTGTGAGCAGTGCTGTGGGAGCAGAAGGGTTCTCTGCTGTCCCAAATTACAGGTGGTTTCTGGGCATTTACATCACTCTGGAGACTGTTCTCTCTGCCTCAGCCTTTTAGGGAAGCAGGATACTTGGGAGCCCACTGTGAGATGAAGAGCTCTCTGCCTCATCCTGCTCTTCTCCCTGCCTCTCTCTGGGACACTGAGCATTTCTGGCTTCTCTTTGACCAATGGTCTCCTGCTGACAAGGAGCATACGGCCAGGGAGAGTGCAGAGGGAAAAGTCATAGATTATCCTTAATTGAATAGAACAGATGGAGCTGACCTTCAGGGAACAAAGCCATGAATCTTCAGACAATAGAGTGAGTGCCACATGGATTTACTGTCCTCTGGCTTCAAAGGCCTGACCTCCACCACCCCTCTCCACCGCTGCAGGAGAGGAAGGACAAGGAGGATCTGCCTGGGGATGCCCTGATTTACATGAATCTCCTGGCACACAGGAGCTTTTACGCGTGTTTTCCTTGCGAGCTCAGGCTCCCAAATGCCTTGATGTCTTTGAAACAGGGTGCTGTGCTTCTGCCTTTCCCAGGGTTCAGTCAGCCCTTGAGGTGGCTGGGATTGGTGGGCAAGGCTGGCTGCTGGGCTCAAGGGCTTGTGCTGTGTGGGGAGGGATGAGGGATCGAATGTGACGGAAGGGTCTTTCTGTGCAGTTTCCTCTTCTGCAGTGCCAGTAGTCACCAAGAATGTGTTGTTGATGCAGGAGGATTCGTATCAGATGCTCGGTCACTCTGAATCAGCATGGCTGTGTTGATTTGTACCAGCTGCAGCCTGGCCCCCCCTGCAGACATTTGGTTGTGCTCAGTGCTTAGGAACCAAGAGTAGGCACAAGTAGGAAGGAGGGGGAAGGAAAAAGAAAAAAAAAAGCTTTGCTGCCTAAGAGCAGCTCTGTGAATATCAGACAGCTCCTCATGGGCAAAGCCAGAGGTATGGCTGCGGTCTGTTGGGCTACTTCAGCTTTTCAGAGGAAGAACAAGGGTGTTTGTCTTTCTTAGGGCATGGGAATGGCATTATTGCATCCTACAGGAGATGCTGGGACCAGGGGAGCTGTATGTGGGTGTGGATTTGGTGGGCATCTCCTCTCTGCTCTTCCTCGGGGCACAAATGGATCCTGCGAAGGAAGAGAGAGAAACTCCCCGTGCTGCCAAAACCCATCTCCTGCAGGAGGAAGGCGAGGCCCCCAGAGGGCAGCACTGCTGGATTGGTTGTAGGCAAGGGGGGAATGCCTGGCAGCTCCGCGGTTTTCCATCTGCGTAATGGAGTGTTTGGGAGGGAGAGGAGATGGAGAGTGACAGGCCGACCCTCTGGGTGGTGAGTGCGCATAGAAGGTACTGAACGCAAAGAGCCGAGGGAACGAGGGCTGCTCGGCCGAGCTGAGGGGCTTCTGAAGGCAGGAGCTCTGTCCCAACCCTCTCCTGCCTTGGACTGCTCCATGACGTGCCTCAGGACTCGACGTTTGCCCTATGCTACCTCTGCAGTACAGAGAAAGTTTAGCAGTGAGAAGAGTGATGAGCTCATGTGGGGATGAGCTCTGTGTCCTGGAGCTCCAGCTCTGCCCAGAGACCTGCACCAGAGCTGCTGGGGCTGGCCATTTGAGTACCTTTCTATCACATTTATAATCTTTACATGCTAATCTTGCACCACCCAGTGCTTGGAGGAACTGTGGTCAGCAAAGTGCTGCAGAACCTTCTGGCATTTGGACACAGGGTGCTTCACGCTTAGGCACTAACCAACTCCTTCCTCCTGCTGTCACGTCCCTCAGGTCCTGTTTACACTTCCAGGCACAGCTCTGCCTTTGCAAAGTGATTTAATGCTACAGCACCTGGGGCACTGCAAAGCAGCTCCAGGGCCAGGGCAGAGCGGACCTGGCTGATAGAGCTGCTCTATGGCACGCAGGGAGACAGCTTTGTGGTGTTTACTCTTTTTGTGTCCTAGGCATCCGGCACAGCCATATGTATGTGTATGTGCCAACCGCAACCTGCAAGTGGAGCTGCCAAAGGTCCTCTGCTCCTGAAGGCTTTGTTCCATCATGAGGATGGTTGTGAATAGAGAGTAACAGGTGCTGAGAGCTCTCCCAGCAGTGATCTGACATCCCAGAACCTCGAGCCTTGTTGTTGTGCTGGGGGATCTCCCCACATCTCACTGATCTTCTGGCTTCAGAATGCATCCTCTCTGGCTGTGTCTGAAATCCAGCTCTCTGCCACAGAGAATCCCTTCCCATCAGCCCCATCGTGTGACACAGAGTGGTGCATGGAGGATGCTCACAAGGGGAAGTTCCTTCTGAGAGAAGGAAGAGTGTCATCTTCAAAAGAAATGTCCAAGAGAAAGAAGCTGGGGATCCTTCTGCAGGTTGCTCCTCTGAGTAATTTGGATGCTTGTGTATTTCTTCATGGGCTTATTTCTTCATCTGGTTTATTTCTTCATCTGGTTACACTTTAGGTCTACTCTCATTGTTAGTGCTGTTATGATTCATAGAATTGTTTGAGTTGGAAGGGACCCTTAAAGGCCATCACTCCAACCCCCCTGCAACGAGCAGGGGCACCTACAGCTCCATCAGGTGCTCAGAGTCCCATCCTGCCTGACCTTGATTTTTCTCCAGGGATGGGGCACCACCACCTCTCTGGGCAACCTGTGCCAGTGCCTCACCACCCTGATTGTAAAAGCTTTTTCCTTTATAACAAGTCTAAATCTCTTTTAGTTTGAAACCGTTTTCCCTCCCCGCTAAAGAGTTTGTCCCCTTCTTTCTTACAGCCTTCCTTTAGTTGCTAAAAGGTTGCTATTAGGATTAAATCTGCTTTTTCCACCCAGGTCTTGCTGAAGGAACAGATGTGATCTCACACGAGTGTAATCTTGCCAGCAAATAAGGTATTGCTATTCTCATTCCTGTTTGCTTTTTGCCTGCTATCTTGGCACTGTACAAACTTGTAACTCAGAGTTCCCTGAAGAGTTAAAGCAAGCATGACAAATGAAGGCTTGGGAGTGAGGATGCAGCATGCTTGAGTGAGGTTTTTGTGTGTGGTGGCATGTGTGTAAGTTCAGTGGAAAATGATGAACAATTGGGAGTAATACTACATTTTCAATTATGTCATATTTCTCAAAACATACATATAAAATAATAAACTCATAGCGGTCTCAGCTGAAATGATTGGCCTTAGAAGAAGTTATTAATTCTTAATCACTTGCATCATGTAATGAGCCTTGTGACCGCTTGTTCTGTTTGAGGGAGATGAGAGAGCAGGCAGCGAGGCAGTACGAAAGCATGTCCCCAGCAGAGGATACCGAGAGCTGCTGTGCCAGGCTGAATTTGGGAGGATAAAGCTTCACGACAGAGCTAAAAGAGAAATGCTGATAGGGAAGCACTGATAAACTGAGCTATTCTGGGTGCAATGGGACATACCCATGGGATCGTATCCTGGCTCTGAGGTTGCTCTGTGGTGGGAATGTGCAAGTGAGCTCCTTCTCCAGTCCAGTTTGAGTGACTTGGCAATGAGGTGTGATGGTGGCTTGCAGAAGCCGCAGAGGTGAGCAGAGTTCAGTGTGGAACTGAAGGGGGCTGTGCACTGGGGGCTGCCGTGGGGAGCTGGCTCCAGGGCTGGTGGGCAGCACAGCTTGTGTTTTCTTCACCCACACGTGGGGACACGTGGGTACTTGCTGAGATGCAGGAGGAGATGGAGGAGCAGAGGAAGGTAAGGGGAGTGGAGGTGGAGCAGTTTTCCAGTTTGGAATATCATTTTAAAGTTTAAAAAAAGAAAACTAAAATTCCCCTGTTGGGAAACCCCTTGGAGAATATTGGAAAATGAGGCCAAGCAGAGTTTCTTTGGATCCTGTGGAATTTAACACAGATTTGTCATCTAGCTGTCAAACCCACTGGAAATGTCTCACTCTCTATTAATAGTTTCATAGATTTTAGAGATTTTCTGGCTCAAAGGACCATTCTGTTCATCTCTTCTGACTTCTTGCATAAAGTGGGCTGCTCCTGTATCAAGCTCATCCATCCCAGCCAAACACAAGCGTATCTTTCAGAAGGATCTCCACTGAGACTTAAATGCTTCCAGGCACGGCGAATCCAATTCTTGCAGAGGCTAATTGCTCTCACAATTAACCATGTCTTTCTGAACGCATCCAGCCTTCCAGCTGCAGCCTTTGATCTTGCAGGCAGGGATTCAGCTGGGTTAAACAGCCCTTAATCGTGAGGTTCCCTGTCTGGGGATTTGTTCACAGAATCACAGAATGGTTGGGTTGGAAGGAGCCTTAGAGTCCACCCAGCCCCAACCCCTGCCATGAGCTGGTTGCTTCTCTCCAGCTCCCCTGTTTGCTGGTGACCTAAAGCCTCTGCCCTTTCCTCTCCCTCTGCAGCTGGGGAGGTGTGGGAGCTGTTACAAGAGCTGGCATGGTGCTGAGCTCTCCTCCCCACTGCTTTCCAGAGTACCACCTCCAGAGACTTGTGCCAGACCTCATAATTAAGAGCCCGTAAAACCTTCCCCTTGCTGCCATGGCTTCTCCACGTGGCATACTGCAGCTGCGTCCCAAGAAACTGATTTAGAAGTGTTATTGGGGCTGGGACGTTTTTATGAGGTGCTGCTTTCACACTCCATCGCTCGAGAAGCCCAGACTGCCTTAATTAAAGACCTGGAGGGACACAACTCCTGGACAGGCAGACAGGGGTGCCTCTGCAGCACTGTCATCCAGCTCCCTAAGGGGCCTGGGTGCTCCTAAGGACCGCTGCCCCAGGACCTCAACTTCCCCCTCTGCCCCAAGCAGCCCAAGGACAGGGTCAGTGCCTGTGGGGGGAGAAGGACAAATCTGTAGTGCAGGATTAGTTTTCAGGGCTCGTCTTCTTAAAGCACCTGCAGCATCGTGCTGCTCGTGCCTGGGGATAATCCATCATGAGACGAATCTCCTTCCTGTGCTGGGCTGTACGTTACAGTGATTGTCCTTGGAGCCTGGGTCGTTTGGATGCGTGACTCCAGCTGAAGTGAGACCCAATGGGAAATGAATGTAGCTACGGGCTGGCGTGGAACTGCTCAGCCTCTTGGTTTAATGTAGCAGCTATATTTTCCCCAAATTAAAATGTATTCCAATATCAGCTGTACCTCTCTTTGTCTCTTCTGTCAACTGAATGCTCTGGTGCATAAAAATCTGCGCATGGGCTGCACTTAATAAGTGCTAACAATCGTGTGCTAATTCTGTTAAATTTCTTGAGACTAACAGCTAAGATAACATGTTCAGTGCTTAGATGATGGCAGAAATTCATATTTTTTCAAAAAAAAGAAACAAATCTAATCCATCCTTTCCGATGGAGAACTTCATGAATTGCACCATCTCAAAATGCTCTTTAGTCATTAAAGCTAATTACTGGAGCTGGTTACATCCAAATTTACATTTGCAACCGCAAGAGCAAGAAATCGAGATATTCCAATAACTGTGAATGTGCCAATGCTGTTAACTCTTCTTCTCCCCACAGAAGCAGTGTGAGCTGGAAGGACAGACCTGAGCAGCCCTGTGTGTGGGAGGTGCCCTGCTTGCTAATTGCCAAGCAGGTATGAGCTGCCGGCTTGGCTTCGGTAATGAGCATCTTCTTTTAGTTTATTAAGAGTGGGTTAGAGGTGATGTGATAATGGTCCAGAATTACCTACATCCAGGGGGGGCTTCTGGGAGACTCTTTAATCTCTTAGACAAGAGCACGGTGAGACTGGAGAGTTAGCCAGAAGAAAGGTTAAAGGTATACATGCAACGTGAGTTTAATTATCCAGAGGAGCAGCTCTCTGAGGGTGACGTCTGCTGTTTTCAACTTATTTTGCAGAAGTGATGCAGCTCAAGCAGCTCTGGCATTGCTGCCGGTGGGCACCTCTGAGCCCATCTCAGTTCCCGAGCCTCCCATGGGGCAGTGTGTTGTATATCTGTCCCAAGGCTTTGCACAATTGCTTTATTTTCAGCTTGGTGCATGGCTCATAAGGGTTCCTGGGAATTTATGGTAGCCTGGGAAGAGCTGGTGAGTCAGGAGGCAGCCAGTCATTAATTCCCAGTAATGCCTTGGACTGAGTTCATTACTGTTATCAGAAGATGAAATGATGTGGAAAGTAGATTTATTTATTTTTCCGAGACTGATGGAAGACACTGCTCTGGGGAAAAGCAGTGCCAAGATATTGGCAAGCGAGGAGCCCGAATCCTCTTGCAGCAGTTTGTTCGGCGCAGAACTGTTTGCTGTGTTGAAACAAGAGGTTGTATCAAGGTCACCTCAATGAGATTCAGCTTTGCAGCCTCTATGAAAGCAGAGCTCAGTGTCCTCGTAGATCTTTTTTACTCCCCTCTGTACGTAACAGGCAGGTCTAGCAAGCTCCTGCAGAAGAAATAAAAGGTCTGCAGGACGGGACTGTTATATGGCCAGCTCTAAAGGCCCGCTCTGCATCACATACCGTCTGTGCGCCATCACACTGGGCTCAGGAAGTCGATCTTGGCTTTAACTTCATTCCTTTCAACAACTTAAAGCAGGCAGAGTGTGTCCTGGTTGCCCTGCCAGTCCCTGCTGACGCCATGGAGTGGGAAGCAGGATGCAACCGAGTCCCTGGAGCGCAGCGGTGCTGGCCCAAATGCTGACAGGGATGGGGATGAATGCAAACCCCGCCAGCGCTGGAGGAGGGACGGGAGCACGGATCCAGGCTGGAGGCTGGGCAAATAGAGACACTGATCGTCAGAGGGTTCTACATGGATAACAGAGAACATCATAATAAATGGCCATGAATATTTCATGGCAGGGGTGGCACTGATACGATGTATCATAGAGGAGCAATGGGGTTTTTCAGCATTCAGATGCAAATGGAGAATGTGCTCTATTTTTTAAAGGTTTCTCCCCAGACATGCTATGTTTTCTGAAAATCAGATTGACTGGGAGAGTTTGATATGAGAAACAACTTGAGGGCTCTGGTTGGTTAAAAATGAGACAAAAATAGTGCAAGCAGTATCAGAAGCTTGTTGGTGCCAGAGATTAAAAACCCAGTAGATCGGGTAGCCCATCTCCCTTAATCAAGGGACACCATGTGGGAGTCACCAAAGGGAAATCTGCCACATCACTGTCCTTGAAGCTGCAAATTGAAGCTGAATTCTCCTTCTTCCTAGTTGCAGCCTCTCCACACTGGGACTTTGAGACATGGGATGATAGTGGTGCAGTGCTGGTACCTGGGAGAGGACATGAGAGCCACGAGGGACCCATGAGAGAGGGTCCAGGTCCTCCTTTGCCACTGACTGCTTTCTGGTACGTGTTGAAGCTTGCTTGGGATCAGCCTGGGGCAGGCAGCAAAGGAACCGCCCTTCTGGAGGAGACTAGTTGTAACGCACATATTGGGTTTGCTTTGGTGGAACAAATTCATCTGTGGGGATGCTCAGTCCAGCTCTTCTTTGCCATGATGATGGTACACAAGGGGTGCTCTGTCTGGGGGTGGTCACCCTGTGCTGGAAGAGCCTGCAGGAGCCAGACCCACATTCCATACTGCAGCCAAAGGAGGCTTATTTCTTGGTGTTGGCTTCCTTCTGGCATATGTTTTGCATGAGCACAAGCGTGTTTCAGGGCAAGTGTTTGCTAATATATAATTTATTGCTAGCCTTATGTCTGTGTGCCATCCCATACACAGGAGTGCACACACAGATGAGTACAGGCAAGTGCTCACAGCTGCCAAGGATGAGGCTTTGTCCCCATCCAGCAGCAATGGGGAGGACTGACCTTACTGATGTATATTTTCCTTTCCCTTACTGATGTATATCGTATAGCACTGACCCACTCTACAAACATCTTCTGCATGTTTGTCCTCGTGGAGACTCTGTCTACCTTGCTTGTAATTAATGCCCTCAGGTCCCCAGACTCTAACAGAACACAGTGTGCATTGTACGTTCACAAGTTTTCTTGCTGAAAAAACGGTTTCTATCACCTTGTCTGCTACCTCTTTCCCTCTAATGTATTTTTTGACACAGGTGGCAAAGCTGTGGTTTAAGATGAGAGATGGGGCAAGAGGAAGGATGTCTTTGTGGCTGTGCGATGGAGCAGGTGTGAAGGAGGTGAGTTGCAGTCTGTCTCCTGTACCCCCTCCATCCTTCTGTATGCTATTACGAATATCCCACCACTGTTTCTCCTGTGTTTGTAAATTGCCAGTGAACCCACAGTGATTCGCTTGAGTTTCTCATTTGGCTCCTGTAAAGAACGTCTTCTCCTCCCCATTTTCATTTCACTCCTGGTCAGGACACAGCACCCCAGGCATCAACGCACCAGCGCACAAACAGGTTGCCATCAGCAGAGCAAATTGGCAGGGCAAACCTCAGCTGATGTGTTCATCCAGATGGCATCTAAGCATAGCAGGGCCCAGCAAACTCCAAGTACTGTTCCAGAGGAAAAAAAAGGGGAAAAAATGAAAGAAAAAGCATAGATTAAATGCACTTGTTTCTTTAAATCTGAGCCTGAATGGTGCTGTGAGCTAATTCTTTGCAAGCTGGGTGTTGTCAGTTGATGAAAACTCTTCCATAAAGGTGTTAAGCTCACTTGCTGGATCAGAAATATTTCTTCTTCTTGGAGAGTGCTGATGGTGTGCCTCGATCAGCCAAAATGGGGCTGATTTTAATGTGCTTTACTATAAAGCAGTCATTACATCTCTCTTTAGGATTCAAATGAACATTTCTTCCATATTTCAGCTGTGCTGAACTGGCTTTGCAAAGACCCCTGCAGGCATTTGCTCAGGAACTGGTGAAATTACCCTGCCTAATGGCCTCCAGAAGTGAATGTACCCAAGCAGAAAGTGTGCCACATAGATCCCAGGAGCTGTGCGGAGTGAACGGCAAGTTGGTTTCTGTGCCAGTCTCAAGGTAGCAGCTGAAGCATAAACTGGGGAGAGAAAATGTCTTAATATGCTCACGCTCTTTATTGCTTTGTTTTTGGGCCTTTGTTGTTCATTTATTTGTTGGTGCCCCTCCTAGAAAATGTATGGATGGGAGAAGGAGCATCTGTCCATTTGTTCCATCTCCTGTGTTAGCACCTGGGGTTAGCAGGGCTGGGGCTGCCATCAGCATGATGCTGTGGGACCCAGGGCTGTGGCAGGTAGTAAAGCAGCCGTGAGAGCAGGGGACAGCCTTCTGCTGCCTCTGTTGAGATTAAACCCACAGATGTTGGCCACGAACGCCTGTCAGCTGGACTGGCACTTTCTGGCTGAACCTCTCCTCCTGTTCCACTGCAGGGAGAAGAGCTGTCTGTGGGCTGAGCACAAACTCAGATTTCCTTTGTCCGAGTGTAGCAAGAAAAACAACCTGCATCAGCTCCCAAATAGCAAAGCTCCAGGTAGTATTTTCTGCAAAATTTGGATCAAATCAGACAACAGATTTCTGAGTTAAGTCTCTCCAGGCACAGAGTTATAGTTAGGAACACTTGGGAGCATTTACATGTTCTGCTTTGTCACTCAGAAAACAATGGGGAAGAGAAGGAGAAAGACTGGTAACCAACCAACATCTTGTCACCAACTGCACAACAGCTTCAGGGGACTCTGCACTGCAAACAGGGGGTCTGAAGGCCTATGAAGAGCAGCATTGTGGTTCTCATGTTTCCTCCAGTGCAAGAGCTTCTGCTGGGAGCTCTGGAAAGTTAACTGGGGTCTTTTAGGTTCGGCAGGCGCTACTGTGCATGGGAGAGAAGGAAGTGGGATGAAGTGCCATAGAACAAGGTTGGACTGATTGGGAGCTCCATCACCAAATGTCTGCATCTTCTCCCTGCATTGGTTTAGTCAAATAACTTTGAGTTACTGTGGACCACTGGGATTTGCTCTCCGTATGTTTACAGTGGGTAGCTGTAAAAGGAGACATCACTTTCACTTGTCCTGTTTTAAACACGAATGAAGCACTTCTCTTCTAAAAGCGTTTTAAGGTGGATTAATTAGCAAGCAGGAGAACAAACACAAGTTTGGAGCTTTGTGAATCTGTTTATTCCCCTAGGACCCTCCCTCTCTCCCATCCCATTTCTCCTGCTTCCCTTGCGTTTTATGACCCTGAGCTGGTGAATCACATCCAGGCCAGTGCTTGCACCACACGTAGGCAGTGGTGTGATCTTGTGCGATAAATGTGTGTGATGGAGGCGCCTTCAGCCCTGCTGCGTCGTGCCGGGCTGGGAGCGCTCAGCTCATGGGTTTGTTATTTCTCTTGGCGAGCTGCGCTCAGAGCTGACGAACTGACTTTGTGGCCCTGAATTACTGCACCAAACGTGTGCATGAGGACCTGTGTTTCAGCAGTGACTGATATGAACAGGTCTGCCTGCAGCTAAAAATAGAAAGCGCGGGGCAGCTTCCTGGCAGAGCTGTAGTGACTTCTAATAGGAGATGGCTCGGCAGCAGTTCCCATGGCAAAGCTCCCTCCGAGGCTCTGGGAAGGCTGCCGTGCGCGCTTGAGCCAGTATTAAACAACAGAGATTTCTGCTGGCAACTGTCTCGCGAGGCACAGAGGCCAATATTGAGTTCTGAAGTTTCCTTTTTCCCAGCACAGGGGTGCCTTGGCCTGGGGAAACGCTGCTTGGCTCTGTATTGCTCCGTGCTTTAGTTTCCCCTCTGTGAGGCAATCTGGGTGCTGTGTGGATGTGTTCTAATTGTGCAGTGGAGACCTCATCCTGCTCCTAAAGAGCCCATCCAGCTCTGCAGCATCCTCCTTCGCTTTCATTCCTCCGTGCAATGCTTTGCTCTTTCCCCTGCTCTCAAACCTTTGGGAAAGATGCACTTTCTCAGCACCCCTTTCTTTTCTGCCCCAACTGTTGCTCCCTGGTGCTGCTTTGCAATGAAGTGTTTCCTCCCTTGCAAGGCTGGACATGCCTGTCAGAGCTCTGTAAATATGCAGCATGCTGAGGTTATTTCTCTGCTCATTAGGGCTTATTTGCTGTGAAAATAGGCTCCCTCCCCACTCCCCAAGAGTACTTGTGCCATCAGTCACGACAGTGGTCCATCTAAGCAATGCTCATTGCAGCGAGTGGCTCATTGTCCCCTGTGCTGGAGCTTATGGTCTCCTGCCTTAACGCTGCCCCATGCAAAGGTTTTTTGCATGAAGAGCAGCTGTGAGAAGGCTCAGTGGTTCCCCCAAGTGTGGTATCCTCGAGGAAGCTCACTGGGCAACTGCATGGCAAGAAGAGGAAGCGAGAAGGCAAAGACAGCTCTCTGTGTAGCCCTGCCCATTGCAGAAGTGCAGCTGCTTCTGGGGCAGAGGGTAGCAGAAAGATGACATGAAACTGGGGAAGGCAGAGTTCTTGGTCACTGCCTCATGTTTGTGCCAAACCAAAGTACTGTGATCCTTTCATGCCTGCAGGATCATCCTACTCCTGCATCAACCAAAGCAATTCTGTAGGGTAGGAGTCTGTTTCCCTGGAGCCAAAGGGAGGTGTCAGGTGGAAGGTTCCCTTGAATTTGCCGATACTGCAAGAGGGGAGTGCAAGCCTGTTGCTGATCTGGGCTCTGTGACCCTTGTCCCAGCACCTCCTTGGGGACAAGGCAGGAAGACAGGGTGGTAATCTTATCTTCAAGGCAGAGTACAGAAGGAAAAAGCATCCAGGTTTGGGTCAGATGAGCTGTTCAGGACACAGGTTGTCATGACTTGCTAGGTAAAACATCCCCCACCAAGTAATTCTTGGCTGGCTGCAGTTGTGCTTGGGGCTTTTTGGATGGCAAAGTTGCCACAGAGGGTTATTGTGAGCTTGACAGTTAGGATCAGTTTGACTTTGGATGGAAAAGTCATCCTTCTCATTTAATTTTTTTAGATGTATGATTTCCCTCCTCCTTGCATTGAGCTTGGATGCACAAGGTGTCCTGGGGCTGGCTTATGGTTCAGGCATCATCACGTTTGCAGGATGGAAGTGAGCAGCTCCAGGGCATGGTGGGTGCCAGAAGCTGCAGCGGGAGGAAAGGGCTGCTCAGGAGGGAATGAGGAGGCTGGGGGTGTGCTGTGGTTAAAGACAGTCCTTTACTTGGCATGGGAACACTCCAGAACTTAGCTCTCCTGTCCTTGGAAGGCTTCTGGCGAGCCCCACAACAGTCACTCTCCAATGCAAGCAGAGACCTCCCTGGGTAAGCACAAAATCCTCCTGTAGGAAGGCTGTCACTTGGTGTTGTGTTTATGGTCCATCATTTGATGCTGTCTCTGCTGCACACATCTGAAAGGCGGGATAGAGCAGTGCTTGTGGCTGCCCATGAGCCCTGGTCACTTGCAGATCCACCCCCGAGCAGTCTTGCTTCCCAGAGCCCCTGCCGTGGGGGCTGGCTGATGAATAAAGGCACAACCCTGCCCTGGCAGAGCGGACCATCCCCCATCTGCTGCCTTGAAGGCTTGGCAGCATCCATAGGGTATGTTTTGATGTTGCTAGAGATCAGACGTTACTCTAGCTACTGAAGGAGCCTTCCTCGATCTGCTGTGATAACGGCTTTAGGAGCGTGGTTCCAATCACTGAGATGAAGGTGTGCTGGGGGATTTTAAGTTGTCTTTCCTCCAGTTCTGTTCTGTTTTTCTTCTTGCTGAGATCTTGTATCCTCTTGTTTCAGGGAGCTTTCCAGCCTGCCATTAGTAGGATGGGATGGAGTAGATTTTTGTCCCAGCACCAATAATGTTAGCTTAAGATTGAGATTCCCAATGCTAAGCAAGTGCAGGATTCATCTCAGTGTCTTCAAGTCCAGGAATGATAGAAGGGGTGGGCTGCACAGTGGAGAACCACTTACAGAGATAAGACAGTGGAGCTGCAGATTCTTTTGGTGTTGTGACTTGCAGCTGAGTTAGCATGCATTCCTGGGGTGCAGAGCAATCTGGTTCACTGTGAGACTCTTGTGGGACCTGGAGAAAATCACTTGTGTCTGAATTTTGCATCTGCAAAGGGTATTCTGAGCAGCTGACTGCCATGTGTCTGCACCGCTCTGTTCATGGCAGAAACAAGCAAGACATGCTGGCTGCTGCTACTGCTGCTGGGAAAGGGGCTGGCAGATGCAGAATGGTGTTAACCCCAGCCCATGGGCTATGTATGAGAACCAGTGGATGAGACTGCCTGCAGAAGCAGGGATGGGAGCTGGCTCACTGGATTTTCACCTACCTTCTCATAAACTAGAGGATCAAGCTGTTGCCTTGCGTTGCCTTGCCTTGCGTTGCCTTGCCTTCCCTTTCTTTCCCTAGTATATTTTCTTACGGGCTGTTCTTAAGCTTCTCAGCTATGCCAGGTAATCCAGTGGCCATTTGTAGAAAAGAATCAAACTCTACATGGGTGTGCTGTCATCTGCTAGGAAGATGAGGGCAGATGCAGGATATCTTTGCTGCTTTAGCACTATTGTATCTCCAGTGTGTATCCCAAACTTATGGGAACTGGTTTCAGAAGAACAAAGTTGAACCTATTAAAATGGATAGACTTTGAGTCCTTCAGACCTTTTGGTGGCTTTCATTCCTGCCTGTATGGTCAGTTTAAAGGGCTGCTCTGCTGAAACATAAAAGTTCTAACTGAGGGATGGCCATGAAGTGTTTGTGGATGAAACTAGATGTTAAATAGCTGCTTTATAGCTGAGCTGAGCTCAGCTCAGCAGTGTTACTGCTACACGTAGATCGGTATTGAACTGGGCAGAGCCCTGGCTGTTTGCAGAGAAGTGGAGAGTTGATCCTACCAGCTGAATACGTGGTCCACTGCATCCACTCTCCTAGTGTGGAGAAAAATAGCTGAATGAATGGAGATGTGCAGGTGATCTGCAGTTCAGGGACTTGCTTTTCTGTCTTGTGTGTTTTTTTGGCATGTTTTGTTTTGTTTTTTATTGAGCTCTGAAGGGATTTGGATGGTTGACTCTCCCCATACTGCTGGCCTTGGCAAGAAGGCTTTAGCTTCTCAGCACTGAGTAAGATAACTGCAAGCTCAAGTGTCTCAGCCAGCTTCGATGCAGAGCTGATTTATTGCTCAATAGAGCCATTGAGGAGCTGGAAATTGGATGTGATTTGTACTCAGGGCCAGCTCTGGCTTGCAGGGATGAATTCTGTTCAGAGAGTCACCTGTGACTCCTGCCTTCTGTGCCCTTCACTTCCAGAGCGAAGATAATACCAAAGCTTTCACAGTGACTTCCCCTTCTCATGGTGGGCACAGCTGTGTGGGGTTCCCACTGCTGCCCCCTCGTCTCCTGCCCACACAGGATTAGGCAGCCCAGGTATAATCTGTTCATCCCTACTGAACTGCTGAGGGATCCTGCAAAGACTGCTTTTAGGCAAGGAAAGCTCTTTGCTAATTCACAACACTAGGAAAAAAATGATTTAAAAAAAAAAAAAAGAAGAAGAAGAAAGAAAAGAAACCAAAAGAAAAAAGAAGCGAGGGAGAATAATTGGCCGATTCCTGGCATCCTCGATGGCTGCTCTTAAGCAATTATGGGGACTCAGCAACACCCGTATCACAGCACGTTCTCAGAGATTAACCGTCTGCTCAGCTGGCAATTAAAGCTGGTTAAATGGGAAGCTGCCACTTAGTTTCGACTTTGTAGCGGCTGTTTTCACTTCTCCAAGTCAGGCTCCAGGCTCTGAAGGGAGGGGTGTGAATACGTGTGGGGAAGATTAAGTGTGAGCAGCCTTTCTTATGTTGGGAGAGAAAAGCTTATGGATGTGATGGCTGGTAGGGAACTGAAACAGTGCTCTTGTTTCTTTGTTAACCCTCTGCCCACTTTGCATTAGCTTGGGAAGAATGGACTGCTCCACACTCTCATATTGCTTCCTGCCCTAACTTTCCCTTCATCTTTGTCTGCAGCCTTGGGAAATGACTTACCTTGCTCAAGCCTCATCACATGAAATGGTTGAGCTGAGTTGTGGGTTCATCTCTGCACAGGCTCCAGATTTCCTCACAGGGGTTGGAAGAGACCTCTGGGTATCATCAAGTCCAACCTGATGCTAAAGCAGGCTCCCTATAGTAGGTTGCATCCTGCTCAGGTCACCAGAGGTCACAGACATGATGCTGTGGTACCAAGGAGACTTGCAATGTTCCTGCCTCTGGTGCTGTAGGGTGGCAAGTGCTCATCCCCAGGGCTTTGTGAGGATTAGGGTTTTCACTGAGGTAGCACCAAGCTCCTGCCTACCTCCTTTTGTGGGGCTGAAGGTCTCAGATAATGACACCATAGGGGAAGGACTGGAGGAAGGAGGCCACAGGTTGCTGCTGATCCACCTCAGCCTTGTTTCATACTGCTGGTAGGCAGAGGCTTGGTACAGAGTGGGCATACAGCTCCTTTCTGTCCCGCAGAGAAGCTCCCCTGCTCATGGTGAACACCGTGCAGCCACCTGCTTTGTCTGGCTACAGGTCCTGCTGATGCAAAGAGCTTCAAAGGTTGCCAGCCCTGGCCAGGCCCTGGCCACCAGTCCCACTCAGCAGCGAGGAGCCCCTCCTGTGGGCTCAGAAAGAGCCTCACACTGTTCGAATTAGCCTCAGCTTTTTTCTTGCCGATTTATATTTTGAGCTTTCTAGGCCAGCTGTCCTCCTTTATTATCTTCTCAGTACCTATTTATCTCATCTGCCCCCTCTTCTCCCCGCTTTCCTCCCTCTGATTGCCTGGCCGTAGCTCAGCTCTTGCCCGCCAGCGAAAACAAGCCTCAGCGGCAGAGCGTGACGGAGCCCGCTGGAGACACATTGGGCCCGACAGCCAGGGCCGAGTCAGCAAAGCTGGGCCCTACTCATGCTCCTCGGCACCCAGCCAGTGTGTGAGAAGAAGCTGCTGAGGTTGAGGGGCAGATCCCTGTGCTGCTGGCCCTACTGGACATCATCAGGCTGCAGATCGTCCTCCTGGAAGTCTTCCGTTATGGCCCATGTGGGCCTCCAGACTTGGCTTTGGTGCTGACAGTGATGAGTGGGATGAGCTTGGAGTTTGTGTCTGCGTTCAGATGAAGTAGTCTTGATTGTCAGACCCAGAGGGACTGTGGATGTAAGGCAGAGCCCAGAGGCTTATCATCTGGCCAGTAAAAAAACCATTAAAAACATCACCTACATATGCAGCTGCCATCACAGCCTGTGCAGCTGTGCCCCTTGCTTCCACATCTGCCATTATGAACTTTGACCATTATACACAGCCATGAGCTAAACTGCAGGAGCCCTAAAGTTAAAGGAGTCCCATGGAAGAAGATGTACTAAACTCTGCCCCAGAATATGTTGTGGAATAGAAATATTCCTTCCTTCCTTCCTGTCCGACATGCCAGCTCTGTCCCACGGCAGAACTCTCATCTGTAATCAAAGAGACTGATCAGAAATAGTCCTGTGCTTCAGAGATGTGCTTCTACTGAGACTGGAGAGGAAACGAAGCCTTCATTGCCCACAGCTGTAGGATACATCTGCTGATGCCTGGTCCTTTCCAAAGACATCCAGTACCTGTGTCAGAGCTGCGCTGTTGGGAAGCTTTGGGCTTGTGTATGCATTACCTGAAAAAAAGAGAAACCACAGCACTATGGGATCCCATGGGAGGGCCAGAGGGCTGACTCAGGTGAGACCTTGTACTACAGCTGATTTACAAGCTCCAACCCTCAGGATTGAGGCTGTGTGAACACATAAAACATGACTGTGCCTCTGGATGTGCAGAACATCGTCAACGCCTCTGGCAGGGGGAATGAGAATGAAACAGATCAAATTGAACTTTCCTGGTCACACTCCTTCATTTCTTTCTGGCGCTTTCAGACTTCATTGGGAACCTCCAGACAACTTGGGTAAAAGTAAAAGAAAGCAAGTAGCCAAATTCCTTTTGACTCCTGGAAGTAATAGGAAGGTGGCTAAGCCTTCAATATGCTTTTCAGCTCAGCAGACAGATCTCGTCCAGCTCTGGAGCACACAAAGCAAACAACACGTGTGGAGATCCAGCCAGGGTGAGTGTCTGTGTGTTGCCCAGTGCTGTGTGGCTTCTCCCACTGGGCTGTACTGCTCTCTTCATCTTGATGGATGTGAACCAAAACTCAACACAATCAAGGTGAATATGACTATAAGCACATATAGCAGGGTGCTTCTTGGCAGTGACACCAATCAAACTCAGCTTTGTGAAAGTCATTATCAGCATCCTTAGCTAAAACTGTGCAACTGTGGCATGCCTTTACACTGGGCGAGCTATCTGTTGCTCTTGTGAGATGCAGACATCTTTTTGCAGGCCACTTGCGCATGATGAACATTTAAGTTATATATTTTTAAGACATCAACTTACACAGAGGGAGGGCAGATTTTTTTTTAGCAAGAGATTGCAGAGGCTGTGGGTATGTGAATGTCTTGGTGCCACTGGGCCATAGATTCATATAATTGTCTTAGTTGGAAGGGACCTTTAAAGGTTGTCTATTCCAGCCCCCTGCAGTGAACACCTACAACTTGATCAGGTGCTCAGTGACCCATCCAGCCTGATCCTGAATGTCTCCAGGGATGGGCCATCCAGCAGCTTTCTCGGGAATCAGTTCTTATGCTTCACTGCCCTTATTCTAAAAACTTTTTCCTCATATCAAGTCTAAATGTCCCCTCATTTAGTTTGAAACCCTTTTCCCTCATCCTATCACGATAGATCCTGCTGAAGAGTCTGTCTCCTTTCTTACAGCCTGCTTTTACATACTTTCTGCTGGTTTGGGGCTGCATGGAATGTTAGTCTCTAGAAGAATTAGAGAGAACATGGAAAGGAGAGCCCTGAGTTTGGATTAAAGATGTCTGAAAGTCTCTTGCATTAGCATGCTCTTGTCTCTCAGAGAGATTAGGAGTGCAGCATCTCTCACCATGCTGTTAATCTGGTCTCCATGGAGACAAGATGATGTTAGTGGTGACGCACTGCCCTAAATGGCTGCTCAGCAGCTCTGTTAGAGGGGGGAGTCTTGCTTTAGTTTTTCACTCAAATCTGATTAGTTTGTGCCCTATCAGTCCTGGATGGCTACTGCCAGGGGGATTTTTTCTGCCTGTTCTTTGCTGGTGGCACCTGCACCAGACTCCTGTGCTGCAGGTATTTTCCTGTCGAGTTCACAGAATCAGGTCTTCACACCTTGCTCAGACAGCCCATAAAAAACTGCAGTTATTCACACAATCCCAGTGTAACTGGTGATCTTGAAAGGTACAAGCTGTGGCTCTCCAGAGCTGTAAGTCTCCCACCTTCCTACACTTCCCAAGGTGACAGAGGTGACTCCTTATCCTGCGACCATATTCAGATCTACTGGGTCTGCTGCAGTGACAGCTCTTGAATTAGTTTTGCAGTGCAGTCTGTGGACAAAGCACTGAGCCAGAAGTCAGGGCACTTGCCTTGTCTGAGTGCAAATCCAGCCTTGCAGTGCCCAGCCAACAGCAATCACTGAAGTGTTCTCGATTTGCCTGTTCTGGGGATGGGAAATTCCCATTGCAGAGATTCACCCCAAATGCTGACCAGCCTGGTCTCTAGGTTGAAACTGAAATGGTGGCTGGCTTGTAAACGTTCCCTGCATCTTCCTAAATCCCTTTTCATCCTGAGCCATGGAAGGAGCGTGGGAGAGTGTGAGTAGGCAGAGAGAGAGGGATGGGAGGGCTGTGTGAATTTGGGTATGCACATCAGCAATCAAACATTGTGCAAAATTGCTGTGAAAGCAAGCGAAAAAGATAAGTTTCATGTCATAGTCTTCAGATGATGAGCTACTGCTGCTAATGTTTTTGTGCTAGTGGAGTTACACTGGGACTTGGTTACTGAGATGAGCAAGGTTTCACCTCACATCTCTCTGTCATAACCCTTTCCTGTTTCTTCTCTCTACTGCTTCACAGTTGTGTTTCCTTAGAACAAGTCCATGTTTGTTTGCTTGTTGTGTTTTTTTTTCTATAAAACATGCTATTTTTTCAGCACTTCATAAAGTTCACAGGAAACACGTGTATCCCAAATAGCCACCTCAGATTTGTTCAAAAGGCATGTACGTACCAGTGACAGCAGAACTGTCTGGCCAACCCCAAAAGGATTATTAGAAAGGCCAGACCAGGTTTGGCTGTGATGGAAGACAAGGTTATACATACCTTCCGTGAGTGCCCCAGTCCCTGTTACCAAGCCCTTCAGCAGGATCCTGCAGCCTTTTGTGTCTTTTAAGGAGCCATTCTGCTCTGCTGAGCAGGGAGCAGCTCCCATGTGGACTACACCTCAGCAGTCTTAATTCCCCTGCTTATAAGTAAGATGTTTTCCCTTGACTGCCATATCCCAGTAACATCTACGTGTCAAGCTGTGATCTCTATGGCCTGTGAATCATCGCTGATAATGGCGATCCTGCTGGCTGACTCCGACTTCTGCCATCTGTGCAGCACCAGGAATTCACACCACACCTAGCTCTTCTCTCACTGGGATCTATGTACAATTCTGGGGCTCTGGCAGGAGTCTGGATAGATTTTGCCTTTCTCTTTTAATACATACAGGGCAAGCAGACAGTAGGAACATGTTTTGGTGCTACCACCAAAAGTTGGGTATCCATCCTTACTGGAGGTAGAGCTTTTGAAGAAAGTAAGGCTGTTTTATACAGATGTGCTTTGCTCAGGCTCTCTGTCTTTTGAAAGGACAAATGAGAAAAAACAGGAGATGCAGAGCTGCCTTGTTCGATTCTTCTTGATGCCTGAGGGATGCCCTGCTGGGCAGCAGGAGGTACAGCTCACCTTCCTATGCCTGAAAGGTATTCCTGCTCTCCTGACCCAGCGCGAGGGAAGCTTAGCCTCTCCCTTCCTCTTCTTTCACATTCATGCCTTCTCCTGGCATTGGGACCAGTTTAGGTCTGAATTTTCTCCTCTTTTACTCTCAGAACTCTTCACTGCCTGTCCCACGTCTCCAGCAAAAAGAGGAAACTTTGGCTATACTTTGGGCTTCAATATCTCCTCCTGTTCCTCCATCAGCGCCATCAGCATCTGGACCTCCATCCCTGGGATTTTTTCCTGCTTGTTACAGAGCTCATGTAAGTCCTCTGCTCTACTGTCTTCTTTTCCATTGCCATTGCATCACCCTTTTTCAGAATGAAAACAACATTAAAAACTCTGGAGCTTAGCTGTAGTAATAGGCACCAGCTAAATCTTGTGGTTGAGAAACCGAAGCCTGTGCATTTGCTGGGAACAAAAGGTGACAGTGGAAGAACTAGCTGGGTGGTGAGGTATCTTGAGTCCTCTGCTTGTCTCTGCTGCATCTGTCTGGTGTAGCTGACGGTGTGTCGTTTAGTCGCTCTGTGTCTTCCCTACAGCCAGGATAACAACACCTTGTGGGGGTGAGAGTAGATGTTCGTTGGCATTTGTCATCTGTTCGGCTGCAAGCACCCAAGGGAGGCCTATAAATAAGTGAGGGGCTGTGATTCAGCAGTCACTGGAGGAGCAGCAGCTGCCACCGTGTCCATTTCTTGATCTCAAAAGCCTAACATTTCTTTTTTTTTGTCTTCTTCTTTTTCTTTTGCATTAAATTTGCAAGAGCCCCCATACACTAGTGGAGCAGGGGGAGGTGATCTCCTGTGCCTCCATGGAGGATGGTGTGGAAGCAACTGCTGCAGGAATGACACAGCCCATGAAACTGATAGCAGGCTCCACCACACCATCCTCATTCCTTATTGATGCACACCTGTTTTCATGTTTCTTTCTTCTGTTTGCTTGGGTGAGTTTTCCTGATGTCTGTTATGAATGGGAGGAGAGCACACTAGAAGAAGCTGTTGAGGTCAGGACTGGGGAGAAGCAACAAGGTATCTGAATGGGCTTTGGAGATTTGCAGCACTTTTCCATCTAGAATTAATGTAATGGGTCTAACATGAGACACTGATCTGAACAAAATCACAACTGTGTACACCTCGAGGCTCTGAGCATCATAACGGCAGCCTGGATTTAGGTTCTGATTGCTGCGTTCAGCTTTGCTTATGTAATTCACCTAATGCTTTGGAACATTACTGGCAGTTTTGCTTTTTAAGCCTGTGTGGGCCTGCGTCTGCTGGGACATGCTGAAGTAAAGGTCCTTTCCTGTGCTTACATCTGGGAGAAAAGTGTCTGTGTATGACCTTCCAACAGCTACAGCATCAGCTCTGCTCTGAGTGGCATTTTATGGGCTGTTCTCTGCTGAAATAATCTTAGTGAAGGCCTTGGCTTTTTCTCCATTTGGGAGGATATATGTCCTTTTATTGTCCCAGCAAGTAAACACCTCCAAAATCTGACGACGTCAAGTTTGCTGAGCAGAGTTGTCCATTTTCCCAGTGATGGTGGGAAGAAGCCTCATAGGACAGCAGGAAAGGGAATCAGTTGGCCCAGAGGAAAGTGGCTAGTAACACTGAGAGCAGGCATGAGATCTGCAATGTCTTAGCTGATCCTGGTGATCCTCTGCACTGATCCATGCACGACAGCACCAAGCTCTGCCACTGACTTTAAAAGATGCTGGCTATCAGTCCAACGATGAGTTTACACACTGGTGAATGAAGATGTTTTCTGTCCTCTAGATGAGAATGTGGGGAAGCAGCTGCAGAGGCATTACACAGACTTCTTGCTGAAGCACAGCCATCATGGAGGGAAAGGCTGTCATCCAGGTCATTCTGTGGCTTTCACCCTTTCTAATGAACCCTTGTTCCTGTGACCACTCAGCCCTTCTGCTTTCAATTCAGCAAATTACAAAAGAACTAAAAAGCAAAGAGGAGGAGAAAAAGACAGAATGATATATTTTTGTGCGCACTCTCCCTCTCCCTCTTCATTCCTTTGAGCCATTTTTAACCTAAGCTAATTCAGCTGGAAATATTAATAACCCTATAAGGACGCCACTTCCTTGTAATGAAGTGTAAAGGTCACTTCTGCTCAAATCACACAACTCTTTCATTTTGTTCTCTGCGAGGAACAGCTCCTCTCTTTAATTATTCAGTTTGCTTTTATATTGCAGTCGCTGCTCTCTTGTCTCTAATCTCTGACACTTTCCCATTACGCAAGTCCCCGGGAGGCTGGGCCAAGAGACCTGCTGGGTCACACCAAGCACCCTGCTGCTGCGAGCAGACCTGGGGACCTGCTCTGGGGGAGGAAAGAGCGACTGAAGTGGAGAAAGAGGGATGATTCTTGGTTTTCAGAGTTGTTTCTTTGATGCTATGGGTCAACTGGTATTTCTTCAAGGTTTAGGCATTGTAAAATATGTTAATTACTGGTGGAGTTAAATCCTTACTTGTGAAGGGGAACTTGACGTGATGAGAAGTTGGGCTGGAAGGAAGTTGGGGTCCCCAGCATTCACCCTCTGGATGGGAGGTTTGGGGTTGGGAAGTGACCTCTGGCCACTGATTGACAACTGAGGAATGTAGTTCCCCGACAGCCTTGTGCTACAAATATGAGGACTCCTAGGGCAGGCCATGGGAGTCACTAGCACAAAGATAAGTGATGGATTTGGTGAATTCCAATCTCTTGAAATGATTTTAGGCTCACATGCAGACAGGTACCCAGCAGAAGCCTGGGAAATAGGGCCAGCAGGCTCAGGCCACAGTCTCCCATTGCTCCCAGGCAGGCTTTGGTTTAGTAGTCCCTTGGGGTTCTTCTATCCTCTGTGCTGGTGCCTGGTGAGTCTTTCCAAGAAAGCCTCAGCAGCCAAACCAAGTAGAATCATAGAATGGCTTGGGTTGGAAAGGACCTCAAAGATCATCTAGTTCCAAACTCCTGCTAGGGCTGCCAACCACTAGATGAAGTGCTAGGTTAGGCTGCCCAGGGCCCCATCCTGCCTGGCCTTGAGCACCTCCAGAGATGGGGCATCCACAACCTCTCTGGCACATGTTCCCTGCTTCCCTCCCATGTGGGCAGGTCTCATCACCCTCCAACCTAGGATGCTGTTAATGTAACTAGAGGGTAGTGGGGCCCTGGTTGGGGTGGTCCTTTCTCCTCGTTGCTGGGCCTTTTCTTTCCTATGGCTGCAGCAGTGAGCCTAAGACCACAGGCAGAGAAGGAAGAGGCTACATTGGAATCTGTGAGGCCCTCTGAAATCTTCAGGGGCTGGGAAGGGCTATTTCAGTGTCTGATATTATTCCTTTGTACGAATTATTACTATAGCATCCTAAATAATTAATAACCATAAATAATTGCATGAACTCAAGAGACGAAGAACCAATTTTTTGATGGCTGTAACCCTTCTCTCCATCCAGAACTCCTCTGTGGTGTTTTGTCTCCCTGAATGGAATGTTTAAATGATTTGAGCAGTGTGGGGTTTCCTCCATTTCCTTGTGGGATTCTTCATTCTCTGGTCTAATTATAACACGATAGTAGCTGTTAATGCTCGCAAACAAACACAGGTCTGCGGTAGCTGCAACATGAGTTAAGGTTTATATAATCATGTGAAGAATTGAGAGCTTTCTTCTGTGTGCTGCATTAATCTTTTAAAAGGAGCCTGACTGATGGTTTTTGTGTGTGTGTGTGGCTGTTTTCTTTTCCCTCCCTCCCCATGGAGTCCAGCTGTTGCTGGCAGTATGCGGTGCGCTCAGCACCAGCCAAGTCATTGCTACAGCTAAAAGGATTTCTCTAGTCTCGTGTTCACATTAATCTGGTGAGGGTTGGCTAGAGTGCCAAATCCTGGACAGTGCTGGTAGTGGAAGGGCATACTGGGACCTTTGAGGAGAACCTGTGAAGGGTTGGCTTATTGATGGTAAGATGCACTTCATGGCCAAAGAAGTGTGATACTGAAATAACAGAACTGGCATGATTGTCTTCGAAGTATAGCTGGCAGCTGAGGCACAGAGGTATGAAGCAGCACTGTCATAGCCACATGGGAAACGTGATGAAAAACAGCACTGGGAGTTGAGATGTCCTCTTCTAAGCTGTGCTGGTTCCAGGTTTTTGCACTCCCATTGCCCCCCTTGAACATGCCGTGATAACAGTGATAATGATAATAGTAACATCATAGTTAACTCGATCTACCAATCTAACCTTTCTTCTATCAGTACATTCTTTCTGATGTTTCCTGAACATTTGGCTTTAACAGCTTCCATCTTTGATGCAACTTGTTGCAGAGGAAAACCATTGTCCATGGCTAAGTTTTTCATCAGTGTACTCCATCCTCCTCCCCTGCCTTGCAGGCCATTAGAATCAGCAATCTGCAGAAGCATATAAACCAGACCAGGGCACAGTTTGCTTTGTGTGAAGTCCTACAAATGTATCTTAGTTCCACCTGTATCTCTCTAAAAATCTGAGCTTAAGCATGCACCATTCTTTTATTCAAAACCCCACGGTTCAAAGGCTGTGACTTTTCAGAGACGGGAAAGAAACAAACAACTGTGAATTTTTAGGTGAAAACACAGAAATATTTGACAGTGGTTTTGCAGGTGTGATTTCTCTGCTGAATCCAGGATGAGCTTTGGATTTCACTATGTGAAGTTTGACACCTTTGATCCCACCCCCCTACCAAGCTCACAGGCATGGCCTGCGGTAACAAAATTCAGGGATATCAGACAGTCCCAGAAGAGATAAGCAAACATTATCAGGAATAGTACGCTGACACTGGGGGATGAGACTGAAAAATTGTGCGGGAACTATTAGCTGGAATGGAGGAAATGTCACTTTCCAGAGTCATCAATAAAGCAAATCCAGTCTTCTGACTGAAGATGTGAGCTGTTTTATAATGAAGACATTGGGATTAGAAACAGAAACTGAGAAAACAAGGAGACTTCCTTAGGCCTATAGGTAGCAATGCTCTGGGTAATTCATCTCCTAAACCTGTTTGTTTGAAAGCATCTCTGCTGAAATTGATACGGCAAGTACTCCTATGGTAACCGTATGCTATGGTGCCTTCTGGCCCCAGCCAGAGGCACTGCAATTAAGGAAACAAATGCTGTCTTTTTCTCTTGGTCTTGCTTAATACTCCAGATGTCTGGTGCAGTAGTTTCTTGCTCTTTGGTGGATGGTCTTTGCTGCACAGTGACAGTCTGCACCTCTGTGGAAATGCTAAGCTCTGGCACGCAGGGGCTTTGTGAATCTGTCTGTAACCTGAGGGAACAGATGGCAAGCCCTGACAAATGCATGCTGTCCCCCCCTTCCCTGCTCCTTTCTGCTGCAAACAGAGGCCTTAAAAAGGATTGATGGGGCTAACAACAACCTCATCTAGGATAACTCTTTGGGGGATTAATGACTAGTCGCTGGGGAAAGGTTTAATGGTCCAAAGAGATCAGCAGTCTCAAGCCAGTTTATTAATCAGCTGAAGCTAAGGCAGTTATAGCTTAGCAGCTAAGCTCAAGAAGGGGCAGAGGGGCAGCTCTGAGCCATTTCCACACAAAAACAAACCAACAAAGCAAAGAGATCCCTAGTGCAAAAGCTCACTTATGGTGAGGCTGGCTACCCACCCAGCTTTGCCTCCAGCTGTGGCCACTAGCAGTGGCCAGTAAGATGGCATCCCCATGCAGCGGCCTGGGCAGTTGGGAACTGCTATTGGGAGAGGAAATTTATTCCTAACATCTTGTTCAGAGATCAGGTTTCTGCCCTGAAGCATGAACACTGAGGTTCTTATTATTTTTATCACAGCAAGTCAAAGTACGGAAGTTATTCTTATTCATACAAACGTCTAATCCTACTCTGATTCCTCCTGAGCTGTTGCATTTGCTTTGATTACTTTTCCCAGTTACAGCTAAAATAAATTTGGCAATATAATAATCTGCCTTTACAGTGCAGCAGTTGCTGGGATGAAAAGAAAAGGCACTGAGCAGGTCCTGCTAAGGACTGTGTCCTGGCTCTGGCTGTGCCAGAGAAGTTAGATGCTGTCAGTATGGAGGAAGGGGTAAGTGCAATGCCTGGACTACCTAACATTAATGCCTGAATCTTATATTTGCTCTTCAGTTTAGAGTTTCTGTGAGAAATTTAGGTGCCTTCAATCAGGTTTCCTGAACACAGCGTATGAATTAAGAGAGCTGCTCAGGGGGCACAGTGTGGACCTGTGCTCCTGCTCCCAGGTACCAGAGGTCCTGGAGGAATTGTCAGACGCCTCTGTGTAGAGGTATGTGCTAAGAGTTGCTGCCTTCTTCTCAACAGGAGTCTGGGAGGTGTCACAGCATGCTGGTATGTGCAGCCTGGGGTCAGAATGCTCTTTCTTCAAAGCGCGATCCGCATGCTTCATCCTCATAGAGTTTGTTTTAGGCAGCCCACAAAAAGTTTGATCTTCTAAAGAGCAGACTGGCTTTGCCCTGGAATCTGATCACGGTAAGAAACTGTCTCTCTTCTGACACATTTTTAGATGACCGAACGTTTACATTATTTTTGGATTTTTCGTTTTTATTGCTCTTCTTGCTTGACCCAAAGTCATGAACTACACGAGAGAGCAAATACTTTATCTGCTGCTACCAGATGCCTTCCTGGGTAAAATGACTGCTAAACACATACTTTGCTTTTCCTGTAAATTCAGGTGTCAGCCATATGCATCTCTGTTCCCTTGAGACCCTTGCTGAACCACTCTTGTTTCCCTCACTGTAAGGCTCCTGGAGTGCCTGGCACAGTGGCTGGCCTGCAGTAGTGAAACCCAGCATGCTCTATACAGTCCAGTGCAATCATCATGTACAACTACAGGTCTCTCCGGTGATCTAAATACTTGGCATTTTGTAGAGTCACTAGGACAAGCTCTTCCCTGGAGATGAGCCCAGA
Organism: Lagopus muta; assembly: GCF_023343835.1. Lineage (NCBI taxonomy): Eukaryota > Metazoa > Chordata > Aves > Galliformes > Phasianidae > Lagopus > Lagopus muta. Next base: position 10,715,330 of record NC_064445.1, on the reverse strand, counting down.
CAATCAGCAGGTGAAAGCTACTTCTGCAAGAGATAGTTGGTGACAAAAAGTGTGTGTTTGTGCTGTGGGGTACTTCTGGAACAATCAGGGAGAGCAACCTCCTGTGTCTTGTGATGGCATCAGAGCATCCTCAGAGGAGGTACACTGGTGCTGCCCTTAAAGTAGTCTTTAGTTCCTTGGGAGATGACAAGTTCAGTGAGGAAACCATGTTGGAAATATGATGAACTGTATTTCAGCCTGCCAAGTTTTTTCCTATTTTAAACATATGGACTGATGCTGAATTTAAATTCAAGTCCTAAGTACTGTACAAACGTTGGCTATGTATAGTCCACATAGAATGGTGACTCTGTAACCCCTGAAACCAGTGACATGTATTAATGACTTATCTCAAGTCTCTGCGGCAAACATTTCAGTGTCTTCAGCCAGGGAGATGGGGGTTACTTTGTGAATATCAATACAGATCAAATAAAACTTATCTCAAGGACGAATGTGTTTGTTCTGAAAAGTTGGCCAAAGGAATTAGATGTGTTTCTTTAAAACATATCAGCCCAGAGTAAGTTTTTATCTTCTCTTTTGATCAGTAAATGTTGGTGATCAAGCCAAAATTTGAAATATGAGGTAAATAGCAAAAAATACTGAAAACAAAGAACACCGTGCAGTTTGCACAGTTGGATCTGAAGATCTGTTCTGTAGACATCAGTCTATTTTTCTTTCATTTGATTTCATGCATGTGTAGTCACTCTGGCTTATTTTGCATTGATCACAAGGGCTCTTGTGTTCTCTTTGCTGTATCCACTTTTGCATTTTTTGTTTGTTTCTTTGTCTGCTGGTCAGTATGGCAGGTGTTTTGGGAAAGGGATCTTTATTTTATTTCATGCACTTGGCATAAGTGGGCCAATCAAACTCAGAAGAACATATGCGAGGTGGGTAAGTAGAGAGATACATTATATGTGATCACTTTTTTCTTTTGTTATTTATGTAAAATTAAAGACTGTCTACCTATATTTTAAAAATCCTCTTTCCTCCTCTGGACTAAAGTGGTTTATGCCTTCAGAAGGAATGTGTACCGTCTGGTTCCAGGCTGCATGGAATGATGCTGGGGCTATCAGCAGTGCTGGAAAGGGAAAGGGAAAGGAGAGAAGATGATGATTCTAGAAGTTTCCCTGTCTGTTATTTTACTTTTTTGCTTTGTATTCTCTAGATGGTTTAGGGAGAGATGCTCTTTCCTAATTTGCTGCCAGATGAATAACTTGAAAACAGAATATTGAGAAATCATGAGAAATGTTTGAGAAATGTCTGAATAAGCTCAGCATGTTTCTCTATTGGGCTGTTAGGTTTATGTACTGCAATGAACAAAGAGGGCATGCAGGCACTTTGAGTTGGTTCCACAAGAGTTGTGTGCTTTGTTTTGATTTTTAGTTTAGTACCGGCTTGGCCAAATCACTTGCACTTGGGATTACTCACAAATGTAGACAGGTAGCATTGCACATGCTCCTTTTTTGAGGTGTGACAGTTCTAGCTCACTAAATTCTGCAGCTTTTTGTTCTTGCACTTTGTCTTGGCTTTCTTCCCTGAGATGTTGATCCCTGTTGGATGCTATTCAGGGCTGGCTGAAGTGCTATGATAGAGTTATTGGTGAAGGACATTTACACAGAGCAACAATAGATCTCTATTATGGCAAAGACAGGTTACAGTCTGAATGCCTGAAATGGTGTCATAAGAATTTCTTTGAACAGACCTGATGTGTTTCTCCAGGAAGAGTGATATATGCAAAGAAGATAGTATTATGTTGTCTGCTGGGAATTTTTGCTTCCAACTTGTTTCTGGTCAGATAGTGATGGTGAATGAAAACACCAAGAAAAGTAGAATATTGTGAGGGGAATGTCTCTGTTTCACCTTGTGAAAGAGGAAGTGTGTGAGAAGATTGCCTTTGGAGTTTGGTCAGGGTCAGCAACACATAAGAGACACAAACCAGAAATGCTGCAGACTGATGAAGGGCAGGAAATCTATGGCAACAGAATAAAAGTCTTTTTCTAGCAGCTGTGAAACACAAGTCACTACTTTGTTTTGTTCTGGAGTCCGTGACTGGGCTTGAAAGAGCATGCTGACACTCATAGGCGCACTCTCTTGTTCACTGTAGTTGTTTCTTTTGGAGCCCTACAGCCCTGTTATCACATACCTATCAGCCAGAAACTTTAGCCAGGGTCACCCATCCTCTGCCCACTGCATTTCACACCATGTGCAACTTACATTATTGCTTTTTTCCCTTGCTCCTGCACAGCTGGTGGTACCTCTTAGACCTGCTGACCGTATGAGTCCAGCAAAGGGTCATCTGGTAGCTGGAGAGGTGCTGCAGTGTTATTCATCAGCTAAGGTAAGAGCATTCTCTCACAGTTAACCAGGTGGTTCTGTCAGTTGACACCAAAGTTGTGTGCCTTGACATGTGCTGTCCTGTGTCTTGGTTTAGAAGGCAGTCAAGAGACCTGAGTTCTTTCAAATAAATGGCTCAGCTTGGAGCACTGTGGTTTGATGTTCCTAAAGCTGCTAATCCAAATTAACAGCTTTTCTGAGTCCATTTTATACCACTCTATAACAGCCCAAGTGGGCTTTAAAGTGAATGGAAATGACCCCATGGAGAGCCCTCTCTGGAGATGTTGCTATGCCGACCTGCTTACAGCAGCTATTAAAGTTTCAGTTGCTCTCTCCCATCCTGCAGTGCTGTTACTGTCATATATGCTCAGATGGTGCCAGAATAGTGTCTCAGATGGCTGGGGCCTGGTCTCAATTATTTGCTTTTCTGGAAGACATGGGGAAAAGGGGGAAAAAATGGTAAGAATGGTACTATCATGTCAGGCAATAATATAAAGAATCTGCAGCAGTAGCAGGAAAAAAAAAATAGCTGCACAAATCTGAGATTCTTCTGGAAAGGAAAGAGAGAAGAGAGAAGAGAGAAGAGAGAAGAGAGAAGAGAGAAGAGAGAAGAGAGAAGAGAGAAGAGAGAAGAGAGAAGAGAGAAGAGAAGAGAAGAGAAGAGAAGAGAAGAGAAGAGAAGAGAAGAGAAGAGAAGAGAAGAGAAGAGAAGAGAAGAGAAGAGAAGAGAAGAGAAGAGAAGAGAAGAGAAGAGAAGAGAAGAGAAGTCAATTTTCTTTCCCCACAACTCTTTCAAAAAACTTTTTTTTTCCTAAACATACCTCTGCATTGAAGGTCTGCGGGCAATAAGGCATTTTTCCTGTTTTTCTCACCTAGTCTGATGGGAACACCAAGCACCTACCATGTTATATCCACTGCCAGTTCAGGGGGTACATCCTGCTGCTAATGGGCTGTCAGAGGTTGTGCTATGCTGTCAAGCTGACACCCCTTCTCCAAAAGGAGTTTCTCTTGCTGGAGAGGTCACACAGCCTCTCTCAGTTGACAGAGAGCAGCAGGGGCAACAAGTTTAGAGTATGGCAGCAGTCATCTGGATGGCAGCGTCCACCCCAAGCCCCTGCCATGATGGCAGAAGCAGAAGTGCTTCTGTCACACTCCCTGTGCTGTAGCACAGAGCTTGCAAAAATTTTGGCCATGCTCATTCTACTTAAATTCTATCTTCCCAGAACCCATAAATCTGAGGCATTAGGAGGAAGACATGAATATATTCTAGCAATATAAAAAGTAACGACTTAATATAGCTTTTTCTCCCCCCTTCATTCACAATCTCATGTTTTTAACATTTTGGCAACTGTCAAATCTTGAAGGGCTATAATGTGCGCTAGAGGGAGAGAAGAGAGATTTTCCCTTTCTAGGATGGTGTGAACTGAGCCTGCAGAGAGCTTCTCCCCTCCTTCTAGATCAGTGCTTAAGCCCAGAGGCGAGTAATGACCATGTGCCTGCCTGCTGCGCTGTTCTAGGCTTGGGCAGAGACGTGGCACATTTCAACAGAAAGAGGAGAACGTCTTATTTTATCAGTAGCCTCCCTTTGTATGAGGAATCTGGCACAAAGAGGAGAAAGAATCCCAAATAAGAAAGGCCATGAACCGCGGGGCCCTCTGGCCCATGTGCTGGGGCAGCCCGGGATGTGCTGGCAGCCCAGCCTTGCTCAGAAAGCATCACAGTCCCTCACCACAACCTGAGTAAAAATAACAACACCTCCTGTTAGCAATCGAAAGGTAGGAAAAAAGAAAAGAATAAAAAAGTGCATGAGAAGCACAGTGATTTTATAGTTTGAGCGCTGGCAGCAGCTCCGCGGCCTAATGGTTTCCATGACGATGGGGAGGCCCTGCTGCAGCCCTGCTCTGCGCGTGGGAGAAACCATCCTGGGGATGGAAAAAAGCACACTAATGTATTGGGAAAACCCCAGGACTGGTGTGGGACAGGAAGAAAGGTGGAAAACATGACCCCAGAGAAAATTAAAGGAAGAGAGGGAATAATATAATGGCACGTGTAGGCTGCGTCCTCTTGGAGGCAGGGTCCCTCCCTCAGCCTCCCTTCGTGCTGTGGGGAGGACGTGTCTGCACTGATAGGTGTCCCCTTGGCAAGTTCATAAAGTCCAGATGGGATGTCTTAAATGGTGTAGACAGTGCCATTGGAGACAGAGAGTCCATTCTGTTGTTTATTATCTATAATATGTAGCATCCCAAAATCTCAATGAATGACAAACCCTAGTGTGCTAGGCTCCATACAAATACACAATAACAGAGTCCCTGCCCTGAAGAGCTTACAGTCTAAAAATGGTCCCTTATCTGTTATAATTTGCAGAGAAAGGAATTGGAGAAAGAGAAATGAGAAATCAACTTTTTTTTTTTTATCCTGACTTGTTTCATCTTCTAAACAAAAACCACCATACATAAATGCTGAGATCATCATTTTCAGTCCCCATCATTAGCCAGATGTTCTTGGGCTGTGTACCCTGGAGCGAGCTAGTCAGACTGGTGAAAAGGCAACAGCTGTCCCAGGCTGAAAGATGCTGCAATATGAAAAAGGCACTCCAGCTTGATGGCAGAAACTACAGAATGCAGAGGAAGGCGGGTGGTTGAAGCAGTTTTGGGAAGGAAGCAGTGGGGCTTGGCTCCCCATGCCTGCTCAAATACAGCCACGAATTCAGGCTGCTGATGTTCTCTGTGCCCCATATTCCCTGCACCTGGTTTTAGGAAATGGAAGCTTTGCAAAGTAATTTAAATATATATATATATATATATATATGTATCTGTCTTTTCTTGGCTTTCCTTTTATGAGAAACTGTCGAAGCTTACTTAAAAACATACTTGAATTTGTGCATGTCTTGATTTATTGAGCTATTTATGATGGGCATAGATTTCCCTATGCCAAAAAGCCCCCTCCTCCTCCTTACCCAGCCTAAGTAATCAGTTTCCTTGTGCTCCAGCCCACACTGGGCTATTTTCCTCGATCAAATTCTCCATCACTGGTTAAATAACTGAGGTGTGTGTTGGCTTTGTCTTTTTTTGGTGTGAAATGATATAGTCAGTATAGTCTACTTTGCCCAAGTCCCTATCATCCTCTGAGTTCACTTGTACACTGTGCTTCTCTCCTGACTTACTTATTCTGTTAGACGTCTAATTTCAATATGCTGCTGCTCTCAGGGCTGAAACCTTTACTCTGGTGTCCATGATGACCATCTTCATCTATCAAGGCTCCCAAGTGCTCTGAAGCTGCAATGACTTTGAGATATTTGAACTCTTTTGGGCAAGGATAATTAATTTTCTTGTCCAGCAGTCTTGGATGCTTCCCTTCCAGGTACTGCTGCCTGTGTTCCCCACAGCCTACATTGCTTGCATACCTTTTATGCTACCATTTTGTTAATGATCATACTTGGCATGGGCCCTGGCTTGCCACCAGGGTGTCCCCTTCCACACACACACACTAGCAGCTATCTTCTGACATCTGGAGACATGCTTCATTCAGAGTCTGTCACACGAGCCAATTTTAATCTAAGATGCTCTTTCCTGTTGAGATCACAGGTCCCTATCTAATTCAGCTCCCTGTCTGAGTAGAGTTGAGTCATAGAAGCTTTTTCTATTGCTACATCTAATAGTACTTTGCTATCAGGAGCAGAACATCAACCTGCTTGGCTGGGAGTTGGCACTGTCACCCAGCAGCCCTCCTTGTCTGGAAGTTGTTTTGATTCTTTTCTTAGACTTCTCCCTCTCTGTGTCTCTCTCTAAAACATTAATTTCCTCTAATTAGAGCCTCCTTAACAATTCTTTTTCCCCTCTCCTCAGTTAATTTCCTCTAATTAGAACCTCCTTAATAATTCTTTTGCTAAATCAATTTCCTTAGTTAGAACCACCCGCCATAATTTCTTTCCCTCCTTTCAGAAGCTGTCAGAGTAGCTAAGCAAATTATGCTTCTGGGTAACCTTTATCTCTTACTTGGTATTTTAAAAGAACTGTAACAGGTTAGACAGGCACAATTTCCCCTTCCAGAGCTATGCTGGTCTGACCCCATTAGGTTATACTTAGCTGAGTGTTGTACTATTGTATACTTAATTAGGCACTCTAGCTGTTTCTCTGGAACCAAGGTAAAGCTGTATTTATGAATGAATTAAACATGACACTTCATTATTCAGATCAGATTTAACAGTGTCAAAATCCATCTTTAAACCAGATCAAATTGCTCTCTAAGAATATATAAAACCTCCTACCCATTAGCTGTCCGAAGAGCCAACCATTCCTAACTTTTCTCTGCAATCATGCCAGCTTTTTTTCTCATGATGAGCCTTTTAGGTAGCAATTTGTCTAATACACGCTGTTCTTAAAAAGATTGGTTCTGTTTGTAATTTACAGAGTAAGCAAACATTAGTGGCACACTACCTTTCACAGTCATGCTGTGGTCCATCTCAGCAGCTGGTATAAATGGGGAGACCTGAATTTATACCTTAGACCTGAATTTGCCTTTCTATATCATGCAGTTTCTTTCCAGCTGAGACTATGTTTTGCATTTCTCTAGTTCTTTTCTTTAGGTTTGTTGAAGAATCCCACTGTAGTGGACCAGGGTCCTGCAAAGCAGCCATCTCTGTGTCTGATCTGTAAGAGAGCTACCAAGGAGCACTTGCTACCTTTTCTCATTTTGGGAAGGAAAGGGGTAGAGATTGGTGACAAGTGGAAGGATTCATTCAGTTTTAACAAAGTCTGTTTTTTAATTTAAATATTAATTTAAAAAAAAAAAAGGAAGGAAACATTTGAGCTGCAGGAACTTGCTCTCCCACTACCAGCAAGTGCAGCACTTGTAGCTGATAGTGTTCCTTTCTCTAATACTTATTTTTAAGTTAGCATCAACTACCATGCACAGATCTGATGGTTTCAACAAGTGTCCTTGTAAATGAGAGCACTACCCTGCTACCACGTATGATAGAATAGGGCCCCGATCACACGAGACAAGCCAGACATCTACTGCTCTATGGATTCATGGGACTGCTTCTAGTCTTCACAGCACAAGGACTTTTCTACCTGTTTTGGCTATGCTCAATATAAGCTGTGTTTACTGCTCAAAGTATTGATTGTAAATTGAGCGTCAACACAAGCACTGAAAAGCCTGCTCCAGTAAAGCAGATGGGCCTTCTAAAACTTGTGAGGCGCTTTTCACCACCACCTAAAGAAAAATGCCTCCCTGGGTGAGTGCCTTTGATGCCACTTGATACAACAAGTGAAGTGATGCATTAGGAATGCTCCACAGATATGCTACAAGGAGCTGGTGGAGGCTTGTGGCTACTCCATCCTTGTCTGTGCCACTCTCGGTTTTTAGGCAGGTTCAAAACATTCCAATCAAGTACAGCTACTTTGGGAAACCTGTACTATCACCTTCTTTCACTATTCTTTCTTTGTGACCTCTCCAAGCCCTCAGCACTCCACAAAGTCTATTCTGGTGTAGGTGGTACAGAAGTTGTAAAGTACATTTTATTTTCTTTGCAGATGTAGTAACTACACAGAATACTCCATTTGCAATCACTTCTCATGGAATTTTGGGGTAGGTACGCATGGAAAAATGAAGCATTAAGGTTTTTGTTCTTGACAAAATCCCTAACGGTTTAGATGGGAATAGGGATTTTGGGGCAATCTTACAAGGAACCAAATGCTGGTGGTGCTGGAGAAAGGGTTTTGGGGAAGGGAAGGTTCTCTAAAAAGATAGGTTTGGAGGTTTAAAAAAAAAAAGTTTAAAAAAAAAAAAGAAAAAAAAGCTGTCTGGTTCTTCTTAGAAGAGATGAGAGAGTTGGAAGAAGGTTGGAATGTTCAGAGCGACAATCAACTAAACAGAAGAGACACTGTTCTCTCTATGCTCCTTGAAGAGTTCATCTTTTTGGCCTCCAGTCCATTCCAGCTGAGGAAGAATGGCTAGAGATAGAGATAGGCAATCCAGTAGACGATATTGAAGAGCAGGAAGGCAGTGGGGAAGAAGACACGGGAGTAGGAGTCCAGGCGGGAGATATGAATGCGGACCCTCCCCTCCCGCCACATCCCTGTCTGACAGTCCTCAATGCAGCAGAAGAACCTCTCACATTCCTTTCCTTCCAGGCATGGAGAGCCAGGGTCATCATCGTCATCCTCCTCTATCTCTGGAGGCCAGTGCATGATGCTGTTGATGTTGATGTTGATAGCAGTAAAGGATGGCATCACCTGTGCGCCAGCAGGTGGCTGTAATGAGGAAGGGTAAGTGGATTAAAGGAAAAGAAAATGCAAGAAAACGTGCTTTATTCACCAAAAATTACTGAACTGTCAGTTGGTCAGTTCATAACATAGGCACAGTGCAGTGGAGGGACATGACTGTTCATCTCCCTTCTCTGCATCTGATTGGCATACTGCGAAGATTTGGCAGTTACCTGCATGACTGTGAGTTTCCTCCCTGGCATCCTGGGGTGCAGATTTAGGCAGCAAAAATCTACTTGCTGTGATTCCCCGACTTTGCCACAGTCAGCAAGCAGGGTGTTTGCTTTCCAGCTGTACTAGCCCCTTCCCTCATTCCCCTGAGCTCTGCTCTCTCTGAGGGCAGAGCCACAGTCCAGATACGTCTTCTAGTTGCCGTCATCTGCTGGAGGATAGCTGGGGCAAGGCTGTTTGCAATTCTTAACGTCGTGCCCCAGTAGAGGAGGCATATCACCAACCTCCTGGAAGAGCTCTCTCCACCTGTGCTGGGAAAGGAGTGAGGGAAGGTAGAGATCTGCCTTTTTGTTTTCAGTTGGTGTCGGCTCAGAGGCCTGTTTCATCTGATGTGTCAGATGTATCTGCACTAAGCCTAGGCAGATCTCCAGAGGATTATGGCATCTCTGGGTTCGCTGTCTCCACACTCAGCAGATTTTCTGATGACAGACCACAAAAGACATTAAGTCTCTGCATCTCTGTGACCTAAGATACTTATGTAATCCTTAAAGATTAAATCTGTAAAGACTGAAGAGCCTGGGCGTGGATTGCTCTATCTTGAAGTGGACATTTATGTTTAGTCATGTAAACTATACTGACAAGCTCTCCAGCAATTGAGCACAGGGTTCCTGGCCCCAGCAGAGACCTTGTTTTATGGGAGTCTCGGGGGATTTTTCTGGTTGTGTCTGAATTTCAAGTTCTCTGACCCAGCACACAGATTGGTTTGAAAACCTTATGAACAAAGTACATGTCAGGCACTGAACAACTTCAGCAGTTTCCAGTGCAGGCTTAGGACAGAGATTCCTAAATGACTTGGAGTTCTAACAGTATGCAGCTCTGCTGGCTGGTTGCTTCAATTTACCAGTCTGGCTTTCCTGCTGTTGTGCTCCAGTGGCTTCTTGTTTCCCACCAGGTAGTTGAGTGTAGCATACTCCATGAGGGCTGCGAAGACAAAGATGAAGCACACAGACACAAAGAGGTCCATGGCTGTGATGTAGGAAACACGGGGAAGGTGCTTGCGGGAGATGGTACTCAGTGTGGTCATTGTTAGCACAGTGGTGATACCTAAGAGAAAAAAAAAGCTAGTTCGGGTAACGAAGAAAAGCACTTCTGTCTTCAGCATGCTCTCAACCCCTCAAACACCTCAATTTTCCCTCTCCTGTGGGAGAGAAATGACTTTAGACGTCTGGTCCCTTTTTTGCTCTGCTTAGACAGACTCTGGTCCTGCTGTAACCTCTGACAACGCATCATGCAAAAAGAGCTGTTTGAAACCAGAACATTGCACAGGCTACAAACATGTACTGGTAAAGGAGCATGGAACTTGAACTCTGTTTAAGGCTGCATGCAGAGTTCAATGTCTTGGATGCTAGGAAATAACTGCTAGGCAGATGTCTTTGGGCAGGCAGTGGATGAATTGTTCTCCCTTTGAGTATTTGTCCCCAGGATAAAATTGGCCCAATGGCTCATCAGCTGGATGGGAGATGGTAATGAATCTCTTGTGGCTCAAATGGGGCTTGGAATGGATTTCTAAGTAGCATTAGTGCTCACAAACCTGTTTTCAGAGATCAGGCATTAGGAACCAATACACGATCAGCTCCAAGAGTTGGTATTGTGCTCTCAGCTACTGATTTTAGGATGTGGAGGAAGCTGTGGAATTTCACCTGCTCCTCTTTCTCCAGCACTCATCTGAATCCACCTGTCACAGGTGCTCACCCCCATTGGCTCGGGGTGGGAGCATAGCACGACATTTTCATATTTTCTTACTGCATTTGCATTAACAACTGCAACGCGACTTCCCACACATTTGAAATGCCAGTGGAGCTGGTCCAGTTAGCATCACTGTAATGTAGGCCTATGGGCTTGAAATGTAGTGGGAATCATACATATGAAGAATGCACTACTCTTGATGTGCCAAGATCCTTTCCTACAGCAAAGGCCTGCCTCCTGTGGGAGCCTGCCCCTATTTTTTGAGACACTCACACTCACCACAATGGTGTCCATTTGCCTCTTGCCATTCACTCCTTCCACAGCCATGGACTATGGTGTACCTTCACCTCCATTGGAAATGACACCCTTCTTTTCCTCCTGACCCTATCCAGGGCTCTAAAGAAATTGATTTTGATAGAGAGGTGGGAAGGAATGTTCAGAATGGATGGGTTCTGAATAGCCCTGCTGATGCTGACAGCCCCGTGTCTCTCCTCACCCAGCAAAGGCCTGCAGGCAGGGCTGGGAATGCTACCTTCAATAACAGGGAAAGTCAGATGGGCAGGGTGGAGGGACAGCACTGGGAAGCTGAGCTTTCTGCAAAATACAGATGCAGCTGAAGTGCATTAAAGATTTGTAAAGCTCTCTCTAGCTCCTATCAGAGCAGGATTCAATCAACATGAGCTTTATCCTGCCTCAGAGAGCCACTGTAGATTGCAGAGCAGATCTGAACAACAGGTAGAACTGTTGGCATTCTCTGAGCTCCCACTACGGTATAATTGACAAAGTCTGTACCTACTGAGCTTACAGCTCCTGCTGGAGTTTGGGATTCTATTTCTATGGCCAAGCAACTTTGCTCATTACCCTACAAACTTCATGTGACTGGACCTACAGTGAGCCCCCAGGAAGTGATGAGGCATGTGGCTGGAGATCTTCAGTCAGTGCTGCAGTGCCACAGTACACCCCTTTCCTCTCCCTTTTCAAGCATAAGAACATCACATTGTCAGCTTAAGAAGACTGTGTTCAGAACTTAGATCAAGAAATGAGCCTTTTGCCATCTTAATGAAGTCCAGTAGTTCAGGCGAACACAGATAGATAGAAATTCAGCTGAGCTTAAGGACAATGCTATAAAAAGAAAGGAGGATGGACTTCACTAAACTGAGTAACGCCAGAATGCTTTAGGAGCTTTCATACTCCAACACTTCCAGTCTGCTAGTGTTGCAGCAGTAGTCAACAAGCAACATACATGAAACAGTCCTTCTCTTACCCAGAGACGTCCTGGCTGGTGTAGAGTCCCTCTTGATCCAGAAGGAAACCCAGGAGAGAACAACAGTCAGGATGCAGGGAATGTAGGTCTGAATGGCAAAATAACCCATCCTCCTACTTAAGTCAAAAGAAACTGTCATCACCATGTACTCCCCTAGAAAACAAGAAATGAAAGAGACACTGGAATGATAACATGTAGTTTACCAAGGTACAGAAAGTTTTAGAATTTGGAGTGTTTCTGTTGCAGTTTACTAGTTATTGTAAATGCCCATCTGGCTGTTCTTGTGCCTGACATTGTGACTGCTCAGCTTGCTAGCTTCACAGATAGCAGTGTGCCTGGTTGAGGTAGACTTTGTGACTGGCTGGCATTGTGCTGGCTTGCTGTTTTAGCAGTTAGTGGGCTCGGTGGCTACCTCATTGGCAGGCTGGCTCTGTGGCTGAGTTTCTGGCTTCACGACCAATTTAAGAGCTGATTTTGTTTTTGCCTAACTGGCCAGCTGGCTGCCATGCACACTGAAAAGTACTCTGTTGGGGAAAGTTTCAGAAGCGTATTCACCTTCAGCTGATTGCTTCAATGGTTTCTTTTCTATAGAAAGCTTTTTAGCTATAACAAGGCTACATGGCCTATCTTGTCAACTAACTACATGAGCTGCGACAAAGAAGGTTCCTTCAATCAGTTCTTAGATTCTGGTTCTATCCCTGGAAAAGTTACGTAGTGGTAGACATCCTAATTGTTCATTTTGCTACTCACAGCTGAAGTTCTTCCTCTTTTTCAGAGGCCTTATAGTGAGGACTGAAAGAAAGCAACCTGACAATTTTAGGGTTAAGATGGAGCCTGCAGGCAATTACCAAGAAAGAGAATTACAAATGGCAAACTGGTGCATTCAAGACACTTTTACAGCACCACTCCTCATCGTGGTTTGTGCTGCTTTTCTATCCAAGTTAGGGGCTGTCTGCCAGCACTGGCAATAGTAGCTCTCTCCAGGGTGGGAGAAGCTTGAACTTGCTGCTTCAGGGGACTGAAAAATAAGAACCACATACATTTGACTGTATAGTCAGCAATCTGAAGAGGCTTTTCTTGGTTGTCTATGGAAAGAAAAGGGGATGTGAGGGGCTGAAGGGCCTCCATTTCTTTATCCTTCATACATGCAGCATTTCTTCTGGCTCTTTAATTATAGTTCAGATGTTCAGCCTCACACCACTTTACAGAAGGAAAGACCAAGAATTGAGAAAGACCAGAATTGAGATCTTCGAGTTCTGATTTCTCTGTGTTCTGATTATAATCACTCAGGAATTTACATAGCATCCACATACTTCTTTCTCATAACCCTTTGACTAGGGATAGCTTCAATCAGCATTGTCACCCCTAAGTGTTCCTGTGTCTGTGTTCTGGCCTACACTGCTTTGACTTCGCTGCACCCTTCATCTTCATTACTTCTGCTCCCATTAGCAAAGGTCCATCTTTCCTTTCTTAATGTTCCTCTAACTGTACTGTTGTACAGTTAGTACAGTACCTCCCCTTCCACCCACAGAGTAGTCTGGTGGCCTCTGCATCTCACAAGGTCTCTGACGTGCTGGTGATTCTGTGGGCTGTCTCCCTTTGCCTCACCTGCTCCAGTCCTGAGAACTTCCGAGGTGTTCCTCAGCCCTGTGAAGTCAAATTGGTAGAGCCTCCAGGTGCGCTGGTCGGAGACCTCAATGGAATAGCGTCTCCATCGATAGACAATCTCCTCACGTGGGTAGCCATCTGGGGAAAGGGGAACGACATCAGCAAGAGAGTACATGGCATGCCTCCCTCTCATACACCACCTTGGTTTACAAAAGTACTTGCATCGTATTCTAGATCCTCTGTAAACATGAAGTTTTCAGGTAGATATTTCTGATGCCCTTGATCAGATCACCTTAGGTGTTCCTGCATTCAGTGGCTGCAGGGACTGCATCTCCCTTTGTTGACCACTTTCAGTTGTAGGGAAGGGAAGAGCAATGCTAGAAATGCAACCTGGGGACTGCAGTGGTGGGAATTAGACTTGAGTTGGCGTAGCAGGACTCCCCCAGCATGAAGTCTTTAAGGGTTTCAGCATCCCTTGGCAGCGTGTAGCCTTTACCAGTCCTCGTGGCTACTCTTCCTTCCCAGATATCAGTACACCACGAATACAGAGCTGCCAGTGTGGGAAGAAATGTGGAAGAAATGTTCCTGCTCTAGGTCTCTGTACCTCTCAACCTGGGAGCTGGTCTATGTATAGAGATGAAGGGTTGTGTCTTCCATTGAGAAGGAGATCTGGAGCATGGCTTCTCCTGGTTCTGGCTTTCTTGGCAAAGAAACAAGCCTACTGTGAAGAAGAGACCTTGACACCTACAAGAAAGCTCCTCAGAGGAGGAAAGGAGCAAAGCTTGGCAGCTAAATCAAAGTGTGTTTCTAATTATCAAGAATGCATAGCATGTACAGTTAATTAGCAAAGAATGAGGGATGGCAAAAGATGAGGCAATGGTATGTCCTCAGCTTGTTGCTTCCTACAGAAGCAACTCAGAGCCATGTGAGTTGCATCTCCTCTGTGGCAGGGGAAACAGGAGAGGCCAAAAGAGGACTACAATGAGTAAATCAGATTTCCAACCAATGTGTGAGGACAGGAATTTCTCAGTGCAAAAAGGCAAAATTATCAATGGAGATAGAGCATTTCTGTACCAATGGGTACTGAAAGTATTCAAAGCTGGAGTCTCCCTTACTCTGTCCCCTTGGAGAGCAGGAAGAGAATGAAGTTGCAATGCAGAATATGTTGTTTAGAAGGTGAGAATGACAAGAAGGTCAGTGAAATGAACACCTCCAGCTGTCCACCCAGATAAAGAAGAAACTCAGAGGTGCTGTGAATCTGTATCTGAATACCTCTTCTAGACCAAGACTGGGAGGATGCTCTAGGGAGTGATCAGTAACGGCCTTCGAAGAGGAACACAGAAATCAGATGAAAATGCAGATAAAAGGGAAGAGGATCTCCTTTAAAAAGAGTTTTACTGTGCTGAAGTTTCTCTGCTTGCCTTCTAAAACTACTTTTAAAATATGGATACTCACAACTAGAAAAAACCAAAGGGCAGGAGTGAGTGTCCATTGGGAAATTCTGCAGCTGGAGCAGACATTCAGCCTCGATCGTCAGCCTGAGAGAGAAAGGGAGAGAGAGCGAGGCTGATGTTTTGTGCTAGCAAAGGTGGTTTGATTTCAACACCATAATGTGACAGAGGGATTCTCGCTTCCTTAAAAGAGAGACACTAATTTGTTGAAGATCAGTCTGGTTGCAGGAACATTTCAAAACAGCAGCAAAACAAAGCATATGTTTGGATATTTTCAAAGTGAGGAAAAACATCTAATTTTCACATTCAACAAGCCTTTTTGTTTAGTGAGCTTTTCAGATTCATTTCCGAGAGCGGGAATTTATGGCAAAAGCACAGATGTTTATTATCAAATCAAAATGACTGGGCTGACCAACACAAAAATTAAAACAATTTTCATGTTGGAAACCATTTATACTTCTGACTTCTGTCTCAGTACGATACAGAAAAATAGTTTAACATTTTGGGGGGGGCTCTTTTCTTAGGAAGAGGAGGCCCATTCTGCAACCATATTGCAAGTCTTAGAACATTGGCACTGGGGACCATCTCCACTACTCTGTCCCAGAACAGCTGGAAAATGCTGCCTTGACCACCACCTTGCTTCCTCACCTCAGCAGCCAGCTGTAGGACCTTCTGCACATACCTGAGTGTGTAGAGCACTTTTCCATCATTCCAAATGCGGAGGAGCTGATTTGGGGTGGTTATCCAGTGAGAATCAGCCCTCTTGGAGTTCCTAAAAAAGGTATCTGGGATCCAGATGCGGCTCACCATGTTAGTGTTCAGTGTGAGGGCCTTCAAGGTGCTGTTGAAACGAAGACGCCGGTCGTACCATGTCTGAGCAAAGAAGATATCAATGGTGTATTCCTGTGAAAGAGGAAGAAGAATACATCTTTCTGAGACGGATTCAGGAAAAGCAGAGCCGTGTCCCCTGGTCTGGAGGCCGCTGATTTAGGCTCACAGTCAGAACATTTACCTCTGGAATTTGGGAGCCAGTGTTTGTATCCACTGACAACTTTCCTAGCTCATCTCTGGCTCAGGGTCAGGACATCCACAACACACGTGGGAAGAGCCAAGCACTGTGCAGACACCGACTAAATCCAGTCCTGAGTTCAGCTGCACATTTCAAACATAGCAAGGAAAGCCATTTGCCAGCTAGCCAGAGAACACAGACAGCTTTTTCTATTGTTTATCAGAACAAAGCCCAGCAGTGCTCTATACTCCTAATTTGTACGTGTAGCCAGAGTGGTGTTGTGCATTAACCCTGTGAAATACAGAACTCAGAGTGTAAATCATTTAGATGAATAACTGAGACACTAAAGGTTCCTGGGCAGATACATGTTGCTGAAGATTAGAAAAGGAAGCTTCGGAAGAGGTGCTATGGATCCATCTCTTTTTTTGGTGCAACTGGTTCTACATTTGTTTGAGTATTTTGTAGACAGAAAACAGGGTTTCCAGCATAATGAGAACTTTTGGTTTTAGTGAGACAGAGTACCCAGCTAACCCATAACTAGCACTTCTGGGAGGCAGCTCCTCGCCGGATTGGACTGGCACTTCTTCACATCATTAGCCCAGCATTCTGCTGCTTGCTGCTGCTGCTGCAAATCAGTTTGCTCCTTACACTTTTTTTCAGTCTGTCGGAGAAGGTGCTAATTAGTGCCATGCAGGAACACGTCTGGCACTCAGTGGTTGTCTGAACCAGGCCCCCAGCCTGAATCCAGGTCCACCAGCCCATGCTGATGGCTGTGACCTGCTCCTGACAGCTCCTCTTTGACTTGGTCTTTGCTCCCTGTCCGTGTTAAACAACCACGACCATGGAAGCATTGTTTCCTTCTCTTCTGGGCAAAGGAACGTCTGACTTTGCCATCTCTCTTCCTCCCTCTATTGATTTATCTCAGTGTAATTTTAATAACTGTGGCATGTCCTCACTTTGCTGCTCTCACTGCTGGTTCAGATCTCACTTCTCAAACCATGCCATTAAAATAAATGTGGTGCTCCTAGGGCACTCCCTCGGACATCGTGTCCTGCCTGGAGGAGGCAGAGCAGGGCAGCGCACAGCTCTCTGCTTCATTTTCCTCACCCTTGCGCTGCTGTCAGCCAACCAGTAATGAATGATTCGTACCAAAAATGTCCCTTGCATAGGAACGAGACTGTAAAAAAAGAGCATTTGCCATCAGGTGGTCAATTCACTCTCTAGGCTGATCCTTCACCCTGGTTAGACAAGGGGATGAGCCAAGGTAATGAAAATGAGGTCCTAAAATAGCTCTAAATAAAAACAGATGCTGCACGTTAAGCTAAAGCAAGTTAAAAGTGATGGCATTGCCTCCACAGATGATTCAAAACAGACACGAGGAGGCACAGTGTTCCAGAGTCACATAGCTTGGACAACAGCCGTCCTCAAAGCCAGATGCACAAGCATGCCCGATGCCTGAACAGGTGATGGGGAAAGACCCCTCCAGCATCTGAATGCCCTGAATCACAATGAGTACTGCTAGGAAGTGGGGTATGTGGTGATGGAGGCATGGCTTATACTGTGAAATAATGAGATAGAGATCACAGGCAGGCAAAGAAGCACTGGCACAGCACAGACAAGACGGGAGTGAAAGCTCCCAAAACCAACACTCCTTGGGGCCATTTTCTTTTCCTTGCCAGATGCTGGGGCCAAAGTAACACAACACTTGACATTTATCCCAAACTTCTGAAAGCCCTGTTTGAGCCACTACAAGCTTACATTGCTCCTCCTCAGGAACAGGCATAGGAGAAAACAACAACAACAAAAAGGCAATGATATATCTAGGTTAGATGCCACCCATCAGTTCTACCACTTAACTGGAAAATCCTGGGACATCTCAACATAGGGTTGGCTGCTCAGGTCAGAGGACCTGCTGTGAAGTTCATTATTCAGGTCTAGGACAACCAATGCTAAAGTTTCAGTAGAGCTGAGGGTCAGACATCCCAGAGCACTTGCTGTCAAGCCCAGGCTTTCAGAAGGGATCCATTAAAGCGCTCCTCTTGTGCCATTGACAGCCTTTGCAAAAAGTATGGCATACAAGTCATTCAGCTCTTCTGAAAAATCAGAGCTGTTATT
Source organism: Lagopus muta (assembly GCF_023343835.1). Taxonomy (NCBI): domain Eukaryota; kingdom Metazoa; phylum Chordata; class Aves; order Galliformes; family Phasianidae; genus Lagopus; species Lagopus muta. The sequence goes on along the minus strand of NC_064445.1, from coordinate 10,697,330 downwards.
GTCACTGTCTTGTAGTCTGATCCAATTTCAGTGGCTCTTACTCATGAGGAATCGCTCACTGGCTGAGGTAGGTCCCTTGCCTTCAGATGGGGAGCCCACTGGGAAACGCTGCTATTTACAAATGTATTTTCATTCAGAATTTTCCGAGGTAAGATTTATACAAAAACGTATACATCTGGCATTTGGGCATCTCACCAGTAATTCTGGCTATTACTATGAATAACTCACTGCCTTTTCTGGATGCCCAGTCCTCTGATCCTTTTGATATTGTGCTTTTCACATTCCTCCTTCCTCCAAGGAAGTATTTGTAAAGGGAATGCTCTGCGGTTCCGCAAGGACCTTCTGATCTTGTGCTTCACTTCTCATTAGGAGACTATCACTTACATGACTGGCTGCAAGGCTGCCCAAAGCACCAGCACTGAGCAACAAAAACAGCGTGGAGTGACACTTTTTCTTTCCATGGATCCTACCTCAGAAGACTCACATCACTGTTTCAGTGAGATCCATTCCATGGAGCTGGACATCCAGAAAACAACCTGCTGCTCTCCAAGGGACCTGGCAGCAGGATGAGCTCAGCCCCTAAAACTTAAGGAAGTGCTGTTCCTTGAACTCCTGCACCCGTGCATTTTCTCTCCACCACTGATTCATTCTCAAGCATCAGAAGGAGACTTCTCTACACCTCAATTTCCCATGTGAAAAAAGGTTATTGTAAAAAACGCCTCCAACATTACGGTACCATCTGCTGTGCGGCACATGGAGGTTGTTAACTTCTCTGTAACAGCATGGGCTTTTTAGGATTTTTCAACAGAAGGAACTAGAGAAAAAAAGAGGTCTCACTCTAAGAGTTGGGCTGTGCCATTTGGATCACATGTGGAGTAGCACACACATTTTGACGTGAATGCAATCTTACACCAAACTTCAGTTATAAAATAATACAGTAATCTATCGGTAGAGCAAACACTGAAATACATTGGAACACTCATGCGTTTATCTAAAGCCAAGGAACACCCTGCAGCATCAGCACTGCTGCCTGTGGGAGCTTGGATCTGGTCAGCCTTCCAGCAAGACGTGCTGGCTGTTGTGCACCCCCATCAGCAGACACTGCCACACAGTTGGCCCCAGTTAGCTCTTCCTTGTGCCTCCTCTCCCACCTTTGTGCATACATGGGGAATCAGCCAGAATTTCCAGTCGGACTTGACCCCAGGAGCTCTAATCGAAATTAAGTTCCACCCTGTGGAACACATAACCAGAGCTAACACAAGTTAGGGCTGCCCAGTTTCAGACTAGCAGCTTAAACTCACAGGGTCAGCACGACACCACCTGAAAACCACATTTTGCATTTTCAGGTTACCCTGTGCACCAGATAAACACAGTTGTGCACTGCCAGAAGATCCTTGTGTTGTGCAATTTGGAAACTGACACCTGTATTGGCGCCTGTCCCTCTATTCATCTGTGAGATTCTTCCTCTGTTTTATTTAGAGCTCAGGTTTCTGACAGATGCCAAAGAGAAAAGCAAAGCCACAAGCTCAAGATAAAAGTCTTCCTAAATTAGGATAAAGTTAAAGATTTAAAGATTCATTATTATAATTATTGTTACTATTTTGCAAATTCAGTTTTCTGAAGGCACGTGGGTGTTTTTTTTTGGTGATTTTTTTTTCTTTTTCTTTGCATTCAATAGCAACAAGAAATCTCCAAATAGAGGAGATGGAAACCAAGAAACAGGTTCTTTCATTTTCCTCTACTGAAGAGAGACCTTGGAGAAATCCGAAATAACTGGGATGAGGAATTAATACCCTAGGTAGGTTCATTCTAGCATTTATTGCTCTGATATTTTTCTCTATTTGTGGCACCCAGTTCCCTCTGCATCTCCAAGCACATCTCTTGTGCAGCACAACAAAGCAACCTGCTTGCCAGGGAAGCATGGCTAGCATTTCAGGTGGGCTGACATGAATTTGCTGGGTCCACGCTGTCACTTCATCATGGAGCTAAACAAAGCGACTGTTTCAGGCACACCCTTTGGGATGCTGCACCACTCAGTAAAATCTAAGGAAATATTGGAGGAGACCCAGGAATGGGGTATATTTCTTTCAAGGCCTGTGGTGGGTGCAGCTCACGCTAGGAAGCTTCTCCTTCAGATCTAGCTGCACTGAGCAACTCCCCACCCACACAGCCTTGTGCAGGCGAGCATTTCCCACTCCACAGCATCCCACGCATCCCTCCCTGCCTGCAAACAGATCTGACAACACCTGAGCTGCTCCCTGCAGTCAGCTTCACATTGGGGGGAACACACAAAAGGTCTAGAGAAGCTCTCCATGCTTTGATAGCTAAATAAAATAACCTTATTTCAGAATAACCTTCAAATCTGATGCAGAATTTCTTGTCCACCGAGACTGTGAGCAGAAACATCCTTCTAGAATGATGTGTAAGCACTGTTAAAAGGCAGCAGAGCGTACTTCTACTGACAGCAGTGGCTGATGCCTGCCAGAGGTTGGGCAGTGCCAGGATTCCCCTTGTCCTGTCACTGACCCACAGTAACGACCACTTTGCTCTGAATGACCCCATTTCCTTGCTCCAGAGCTGCTCCTAAATGCAGGGTGCGATGGAAAGGAAGGAATAAACCTCCAGTGCAACTGAACTGTGCAAACCTCACAGTGAAGGGAGACTCAGTTTTGTCTTCCCAACGCAAAGAGCAAAAGAAGGAGAATATAAATTTCACTATGTTTGCAAGATCCTCCTCTCCAAATCACATCCCAGAGAGCTCTCTGGCCATGATGCTGGAGTGACTGGGGGAACTCTCAAGGACAACAGGAACAGAGCTCCAATGATCTGCGTTTTCAAGGTGACACACTGAACTTCCCATCTGTTTCACTTCTGCAGTGCCGTCCTTGTCTGAATGTCTTTTTCCTCTGCCCAGGGAATCTCAGTTGAGACAGCATTCTTTTTATAATACAATCTCGCTGTTAAAAACCGTCACCATGTCCTGTGCTCTTGTCAGGTGCCTTTAAACAAGTCATGCTGTACACGCTGTGCTGTCGATTGCAAACTCCCCAACCACGGTTTGCTCACCTTTGCAGTCTCTGCAGATAGAACTGGACAGGGCTTTCAACACCGAGCACTGCCTCCTGAGATCTCTGCCTGCCAGCTCCCATGCATGTGCAAGCAGGGACACGGTGCTCAGTCCCAGCTGCACAAAAAGAGACCTAAACTTTGAGATATCTTTCCTGTAGTGCAGTTCCCTGTCAGAGCTTCCTTCACATAAAACAGGCAACAATGGTGAGGATGACAAATAGAGTTACAGATTCCAAAATGGGCAGCTGTAGTTCTGGTAACTTCCAGGTACCCAGCTGCAGACCACCCTGTGCCATAAAAATTAACTGGTTTTCTGACACAGAGCGATTTGAGCGTGTTTGAATGCTAGCCATCCTGCTTTTGAGTAACTCTGCTAACCAGGAAAAGCAGGCTTTTAAACCCACCAAGCCCAGACTGCTTCTTTCCCCTAAACCCTTCAGTCTGAGCTATTCTCCTGTAATGCCATATACTGTCCTTCAGTATGTTGTCTCATTATGTGAAACCCCCAAGACAGGTGATGATTTCCGTTGTACCTGCTCCTCTGTTCTTGGGAATGTAACCCAGTACACAGAAATCTGTCACTGTGAACTTCAAGGGCACGTGACCCAGATGTGTGTTTTGTAGCATCTGATTAACAGTCATTACCCAAAGGATCAAGGAAAGTCCTTGAGTCGAGACATGACATCAGCCAGACTCCGGTTTATAGAAGCACGGTCTGTCTGCACTGTCCCCGACGAGGCTATTATTGAAAAGGCAGAGGCATGGGATGCTATATACAGATGGGACAGAATTGATTAAAGAGGAAGATCCAGAACACTTAATGAAGTACTATGCAAAGCACCACACGGAAGAAGCTGCCTCCTTTCAGTTTGTATTCACATCACTCTCAGGACAGGGCATGGCCTGGGTGGAAAATGATGTGTGAACACCTTCAGAGCCAAGCAGGGATGCAGCCCAGTTACTGCGGTCTCTAGGAATTGCCTGGGTTGCTTGCAAAGCAAAGCCACTCATGGCTGAAGTGTTGTTTGCATTTCAAACCTTACCTCTGAATGCATGATGTTGGTCTTACAGCAACTCTGAGCCAGAAGAAGAAAACAGGTGTCAGGAGAGAAAAGGTGAGGACAGAACCTCATAAGATAATGGTAAAAGAATGCTTAGCACTTCGGGCAGGTGCTCTTGTTTATTTGTCCTGTAAGCTGATAGCGTGTTTGATGAGATTTCCTTTGAAAGGGCTAAAAGCTGAGCCTTCTCACTGTATGCAATTAACTCAACAAGGCTGCTACCCCAGGACAGCCTGGTAAGATTCAGATGAGATGCTGGAATTCCTTTAATTGCACCTCCCGTTCCCATGCCACTCACTGCAATTAAAATGAAGCACCACTATGGGCAGTCTGAAACTGCCCAGGACTGCAAAAGTAGCTGCTGCAGTGCCCTGCAAAGCGAGGTGGGCAGGCCCATTAATCCCCTCCCAGGGAGTGCAGTCCAGAACATCCTTGGAAAGGCCCTCCTCATGGGGACATCCCCAAGGCTCTTATTGCCTGAATACGGTCTGTTCCTCCTGCTTGGGCCTGCTCATTGCCCCAGCTCTGCCTCCCACAAAAGCCAAGGCAGGAACAAGAGCTGCAGGGAAATGGCCCACAGATGAAATGAAGGAAAATGGGAAAGTCCACCAGATGGCTAATAAACGACATTAAGCATGTAGCTGTATTGTTTCAAAGCACTAAATCAAGCATCCTGCTGGGTGTAGGGCTCACCAAATGGGTGTATCCCTCTGCCTCCAACCTGACACCTCATGCAGAAGGGACTTTTGGTACAGCAGCACCACTATTTTTTATTTTTTTTTTTAACCAGATCCCAACATATCCTGGTTCACCCAATGGACTGGGAGGTGTCAAATTCAGCACTGTCTCTGAGACTTAGGCTCTGATTCTCACTTACACTCAGTTCTTTCTGCACTACTTGGGGGGAGCTGAGAATCTTACAGAGGCCAAGTAGTTTGCTGCAAACTGTAGACCTCTACAGTGGTCTCAGCACTCTGCTTTCATTTACTTCCTATCCCTCTCTGCTCTCCCTTCAATCTGTAGCTCATGACTCTGCTTCTCTGCCTCATCAAGAAGGCATCGCTACCCTGCCCATACACCCCCACAAACAGAAACAGCTTCAATTATAGTGGCCCTATTCAAGCATCACATCATTTCCCACCCCCTTGCTACCTTCTTGTGGGACTTTGCTTCATTGAGTAAGGCGTACGCTCTCCAGGGCAGGGACCGTCTCTCTCTATGGACTGAAACATGCCTAATGATCTCAGCTGGATGCTAATTCTCATGCAAAGAGAATAAAGAAAGTCCCTCCCACTCCAGACTTAATGATGGAGAAATTGCTACAGAAGCTGTGATTTGAGGACAAGATGGCAAGGAAAGGGTGGCAGAGAAAGGAAGCCATGAGAGCTTTGCTTTCTATGTGGATCAGAGCTGGAAGCTTCCTCCCAGTACAGAAATTGCATAGCATGTCACAGAAGTGTGCAAAACCAGAGAGGATAAGAATGGACAAATGATGTCAGGCAGTGTCCTCTTGTCCCCACAGACTCCTACTGCAGGAGTTTAGGGACAGAGTATGTGGAGCAGGGAATGCACTACAAGTTTCTCTGAACTATGCTCTCCTCTGACTGACCTACTTGCTCCCAGCAAAACTGAGCTCTCAAACTGCCTTTTCATACAGCATGCAGGCAGGACATCGTGCAGAAGCAATGCTAACCACCAACCGTGGGAGCTGTGCTGTGACAAGGGGATAAATCACAGTGTGTGATGGGCCAGCAGACCCACATGAGAAGTCATAGAAGCCTTTAAGTTGGAAAAGCCCTTTAAGATTAATCCAACCATCAATCTAATCAATTAATCCAACTACCAAGTCCACTACTAAACCATACCCCTAACTGTTACATTCACAGCATAAAGCATCATGAGGAAAAAGCCATGGGTGGGCAGCACAGCTCAGCTCTTCAAGAATCAGTGAGCCAGGATGACACCTAAGAGACAGGCCTACGTCCCAGATGGAGATTCTACACTGTCCTCTCACCAAAACAGGTCTCAGAGGGCACAGTGCACCCCCCCACCCATGTCCCTGGGTTACTGTCCATTGTAAAGAAAAACGTGTGCTGGCCAGGAGGAAAAACAGTGTTTGCACGTAAAAATCCCTTTCTAAACCTCATCTCCAAGGAAAAAATACATACCTAAAAAAAGAAGAAAAGAAGAAAGAAAGAAAATCTGAGAATCTGAGGAAGTTCTGCTTATGCAGAGTGGGATGGCTTTGTGCCCTCTGCAGAAATCATCACTCCTGACACTGTTCTCTCCTGGTCCTAGATAAAGAACAAGCGTACTCTGCTCCAATGACTCTTTCAAGGAAACCTGTTTCATCTTGTCTCTCATGCCCCTTGCTGTGCTTGCCAGCTTTTTCTCCAGGCCCTGCCAGTTCCTCAATTTAGCTCCTTCTCCCCGCTTCATGTTGTTTTTCCTTTCTCAGTTCTTCTTTTCAAGCTACCATAAAATCACAGCCCAGCCTAATGTGATTTCAAGGGAGCACAGGCTGAGAGAAGCAGCTGAGAGAAAGGAATCAGGTTACAGAAGAAGGACAATTTCTGTATCAGTTGTTGAATATTCAAGGGCAAAGCTAGCTGGTCCGCAGTTACAGAAGGGACATCAGGCCAAGTGACTCTCCAGCAACACAGTCACATTTCAGACAGGTGTGACTAACATTTGGAAGCCAGGACACCAGCCACTGGGCAAGCAGGTCCTGCAGCTCTGCTGCTCCAGGCTGCTTACTCCCCATAGCATCTGGTTGCTGCAAACGGCTCTTTTCCTCAAAAACCAGAGCCCTATTTTTGTTCTGTGTAGATCCATTCTATGCATACTCCCCTTCCAAAACTCACCCCAGTTCCTGTAGAAGCAGATCCAAGAGGAAGTGTCAAAAACAAGGCTTACTGTGTTCATGACATACTTGCTCTGACCTCCCGTTCCCAGCCACAAGGAGTTCCCTTTCCCCACTCCTATGTTTTGGCTCACACGTACCCCGTGCAGCTGCCTGGGAGCTGCCACTGCCACCTGCCATTTGAGATCATCAGATGGCTAAACCATTTCCAGCTAACTGCAGGCCAGAGAACAACCACAGAACCCTGACAACAAAGCTCTCTTTGCAGGAAGATGGACATAAAACGTCCCAACTACCATCAGCTCCACACCACCAGCGTCTGCCCAAGGCTGCTGACCAAGCTCACTCCTGTGCCCACAGTGCAGCAGGCGTGATTTTTCCATAGTTTGAGGAGCTGTTGTATTTGGCATATATTTGGGACCTGTCTCAGCAACACGGCTGCAAAATGGCCGCAGCGAAGCAAAGCGGTGCTGGGGAAGGCTGGCCTGCTGTATGCAATACAGCTGTATGGCTGCAAAGCCCTACCTACCCCCTCACTTGTGACCCTAACACATCTCCCACCAGCACAAAAGGCTGAAGACTCAGGCACCCAAGACGGGCATGGGAGGAGGCAGAGAGAAGCGGAGCTCTGCCACAGCCCCATGTGGAGGCTCAGGCCTGCTCACATGCACTTTTTGTCATGGGTGATCATACAGCAGCCCCTCACTGACAGCCTCATCACATGAAGCCAGGGTGAGGAGCCCTGCCCTGACACCATAAGCTCTGTCTCCATCTCCCAGCACCTCTACTGGGATGTAACAGACCAAGTATTCAGCATTTAGCATCAAGGCACGGAGAGGTTTGTGATGCATATTGCCTGTGGTCCCCCGCGGCTGCTGAATTTGGAGAAACGTGCCATTTCACTGCACACTTACTGCAGGCAGATTTCACGCCAGCCTTTAAGGGAGATGGTAGGATGGCTTCATCTGAGGGTGCGGGAAATAAATAGAACCAATATCTACTGAAAAAACTTTTCTGAAAATAAACTAAAAGCGTCAAAATCTAAAGTGAATTTCTGCAACCACATCATTTCGCTTAGAAACTTTTTTTCCATCAGTAAGCTAACAAAATATTTTGCTTTACCCTTATCTGATTCATTTTATTTCAACTTCTATTTCCCAGTCCTCATTCTGATGCTTCAGTTATAGTGCAGAATTTATCACCATATGAAAAGCAAATCAAAGCATTCTGATGACACCACATGTAAATGTTTTGGTTGTCCCTAAACCCATTTGCCCTCAGGATGCTGAAGAATTTTGTGTTTTTGTCCCAACTAAGGTGTGAGGAAGGAGCAAAAGCTGCTCCCCCGGTGCTGGCTGTGAACCCCAGATCACAAACCCCGGCCTCTACCACCACACTGGCTTCCCTCTCATGCACCTTAAATATCCTGAACTCTCCTGTGAGGAGATCTAAAGCCTTCAGCTCAGATAAATCAACCGCCTTAAAAATAATTCAGCCCATCAAGTGACAACTCTTGGTACAGCTCAGAGCCTATATCTTTCAAATTTGACACAATAGTGCTTTCCCTTTGACTTGGAAGAATCAATTTAACGAGGTTCAGAGCACAGATTAGTACTGGAGTCAAACACATGCTTCCTGGCCTGGCCACAAATCCACGTCTGTGCTGAGACGTCAGCCTCTGGGTACCTGAAGAGCAGCTCCATTAGCTGATGGGTTTGTGATGAAGACAGCCGCATCCGCACTCCTCTCAATGAGCTGCAGCTGTGTGGCTGCTCCAAGCCTGCATCCCCCAGGCACATCCAGGCAGAATTCCTACTTCTCATTGATCCAACCCACTTCCACACCTGCGCACCCCAGAATAGCCTCTTCTGATGCTCTGGCAGAGGGCAAAGCTCCTACTGACTGAGATTGCTCAGGGATGTCCCTGCAGTCTGGCTACCCCAACCAGAGCAAGGAGAGCTCCCTGCTTTTGGAAAGCTGTCATTAGAGTCTGCTAACAACAGGAGCCCCAGTGCTGGTGGAGACCCCTGGAAAGGGAGGCCTAGATGCAGCTTCTGTGGCCGTGAACTATGTTAGAAAGGTTTTCTCTGATTAAGGGTGAGGAATTGCACGTTACAACACAAGCACCTCGGCTCACCACAGTAAACATCCTTCCCTACCTGCAAGGGCTCTGGGCTACCAAACCCTGCATTAAGATTGGATGACAAAATGGGAGCTTTCTCCAACAGCTGGCACAAAATAAATGCAGAATTGAGCCACATCTGCCAGCAGAAGGCCAGAAAACAGATCTGTGAAAGAATTTACAGAAGCCACTTCCTTAATTACTTGTTTTAGGTCTGATTTTTGAGTGGCCCTGTGAGGATCCAGGAGTTGGGCTTATCCTTATGGGATCCATTCCAACTCTACTGTATACTATAGGGTAGTCTATGAATTATGAATGCTGACTTACCCCGCACTGCCTGAGATCTGCAGGCTTCTTGAGCACCATATTGACACTAACGGGTGCAGTCACCATCCCCATTTAGCATCTGACTGGGGATGTTAGTTAACTCTGGGGCTTTGCTCTCTGAAATGCCTCCAAAAAACAGCACTTTTCCTCTCCTGAATCCAGCTGTCCAGGTTTTCATCTTTTACTGAGCTCCAAATTTTAGAGGCAAAGCCCCAGCTTTTTGTTCATCTTTGCTGATAACAAACTCCCCGTGTTTTCTGCACAATAAACAGCCTATAAATAAAATGCCGACATGGATGTCACACAGAAAATATCTGGAGGGGATTAGTGTATGTTCTAGATAATAAATGGAGCTGGTTGAATTATTCATAGTGAATAAATCAGCCGTTATCTGGTTTGGGAGCAGACCCTGAAACTTGTGAAGCTCCTGGGATACGTTCAGGGTGGAAGTAACTCATTTATTTCATTAGACCTTCTGTGCTGCTCATGATTTGTCCCACACGTAACACACGACCGCTGCTATTCCTCAGTGGCCTCATGGATTTTTTCTCAAGACAGTGACAAACGTTGGCTCCAGGAGGGCTGATGCCTTTCTCTGCCTACCCAACTGCACCACCATGGGAACGTGATTGGCTACATGGGGAACACTCCCTCTCCTAATGCTTGGGCACACAGGGCCAGGCTCAGGTGGCCGATTTTGAATGCCAAGGAGTTGAGAGATAAGAGTGCTCTGAGCAAATGAGTATTTGTGGAGCTGTTATAAACGCACCGCCAGCCCCAGTGAGGAGCTGTGCCGAGCCGCCACTCAGGCGTGGAAACCAATGGCCAGAAAAAGCACCAGGACCCTTCATACTCATTTCCCAGCACTTTACATTTCTATAGCATAGATCTTTATCGGGGACCCAAACCTGACCTTGCTCATTACATGAACGTGTTTCCTATGCTGCACACCAGGCAGGCCAAGAGTTGTGCTCGGCCCCTGGCAGATTGCTGCTGCGCACTGTGGACTCTGCAATCCACCCCAGCCGGGGTGCATCTGGGCTGTTGCCTCCTAAACAGATGATTTGTGAAGCATGTTTAAGTCCTTTCAGTTGAGAAGCGCTGTGCAACTGCTGGAGTATTATCAGGGAAGGAGGGGGAGGTAACAGATTCCCTTTACCTATAGGCTTATCTTGCGCTCCAGAGCACAACATTCAAGCATCTTAAAAAGTGAGCCATTTTCATTTCATTTCCTTCCTACTTATTCCAAAGCAGCTGAAGCTAAGTATAATCAAGACTTAAGTGTTCCTCAGAGCCAGACAATTATTACCGGTCTCGCTTTCCCCATCTATTAAGAAGAAATGAAGATATTAACCCGAGCCTTGCAGCCTGACACCAGGGCTGTCACTCAGGGCTTCCCACAGTGGCTCCCATGCTTGCTGCCTTCCCACAAACCCAACTCGCTCCTCAGGACGCATCTCCACTTCAGAGTGAGATGCCACTAAATGCCAAAGGGCTCTCAGTGAGGCTTAGCCCAGTAGAACCCAGCTCACCTCTTGGAGATCTTTGCCCTTACTGCTGGGACAGCTCAGCCAATCACAAACAGCTGCCAACTCACCGCACGCAGTGGCACCCATGGGGATTTTGCTCCAAGAGCCACGCTTCAGCCTCTCTACCACCTGCAGCTCCAAGCGGGGAGGAAGCAATGAGGGCAGCCCCTGCCTCACCACCCCATGCAGAAAACCCCACTGAGCACCTACGGATGAGGACAAAGAGCCCCGGCCCCCCAGGGCTGCAGCCCCCTCCTCACCGCTGCCCCATGTCAGCTTTAGCTGTGGCAGCCCGACCTTCCCTTCCGGCTCCTCGGGGTTTCATGAAAGGAGTCAGTGGGGAGTTCTCTTCATTCACGCTGTGCTTATACTTTTAAATTATAAAGTGTGTCAAATGAGGATTTAATTTATAGTTAACAAGACAACGTTTGTAAATTAATTATTCATCATCTGATAACGAATAAACATTTCCCCTGTTCTTCCCCCACCCCTCCTCCCTTCTTCCCAGGGTTTCACGAATGCATCATACATGCAAATCTATTAAATCTATTCTGCAATACTCTAGACACGGAAAAATATGTTCTTCATCCTCAATTTCGTTAGCGTGTTGCATGGTAACTACTGCAGCCAGGCACAGCATTATGAATTTAATCGTGCGTAGCTTCTCCTTCCTAAAGAGGGGAGGGAGAGAATATTCAACACGTGCATTTGGACATATCAACCTCCTCGGGTACCAGTCTCCCCCTCAGTGGGGGAGGTAAGAAAATAATTTGCTGCAATAGCGGAGGCAGGAGCTCAGTGCTACCCCATGGAAATCGCACACACTTCAGAAGCAGCAGAACCTGGCAATCCTGGTGAATGGCAGAGCACTGTTTTGCTCTTTTTGTCTTTGGTATCATTAAGACCAATGTGGTCTTTTATCAAATTTGGCTACAGAATCGCACACACAGGGGCATCTTGTCTGCTTTTAACACCCTTACATGCACCACAGAGGAGTCTCTCCAGCACAGAACTAACTCTACCTTCACTACCTCTAAGCCTGAGCACCTGAAGACACCAAGGCAAGCCCCTGGCTGAGCAGCACATGTCCTTCCACTTGATCAGGAGGCTGCTGCAGTGCACCATGTTCTCTGCCTAAAGTCCTTCAGCCTCACACTTGGTTTTGCTCAAGAAAAAAAGTACATTGTAACTCAGACCTCTGGGAGGAACTGGAGAGCAGGAATTTCTCCATTGTCAAGCTGGGAACAGAAGCAGTTTTTTAGTCCCACTCATGCTGACCCTCACAGACACTTCATGGGCTTCCTCAGGACTGAAAGGCACTCAGCTCCGACCTTTTTCAAATGCTTTATTTCTACAGAACCATTTCCTGAGCGTTAAGCATCCCTAAAGGAAGGCGATCCAGAGCTCTAGGTGCCCTTGACACCAGTTAAAGCCATAATCTATAGAGATAATGCCATTACTAAACAAAACCAGGAGCAAATACCTTCAGCAAACAACCAGTCAGTGACAAATTTGAACCCAAAGCCCCATCCTTATATCCCCAACTACCACAGCCCTCCCTGGCATCTCTGCCTGCAAATAGACTTAAAAAAAGCAAAGCAGGTTTTTGCACCAGGCTTAGTGACATGCCAAGGACGCCTAACACCGTCTGTGTTAATGAGAATCTAATTGGGCATCCAAATCTGTGGCACAGCCTAGAAAGCTAAGCACTGTGGGTGATAACTCATTTGGCTTGAGGTGCTGCTGGCTGGCACCCAGCAGCAGCAGGCAGCACTGGAAGAGCTCACAGCCATGTGCCTTTCCCCAAAGGCATCTTCTCAATACCGTGGGAAGCCCAGGTGCCTCAAACACAACAGGTTCAGGGGAAGAGAAGCCACGTGTACCCCTTTGGAAATCCTACCCCACTCAGCAAATGGAGCACGAAGCACTGGGTACTGATAGAAATGGCTTATCCTCAAACCTGTTCATCTCAGCCCTACTCTGTAGGGTTGCATCCTTCTGTAGGCCACAAGCTCCTAAACCCCATTGCTATTATTTAAGCATCTCTTTGCTTTCTTTCTGGTGGCTGCCCCAGAGCTGGCACTGCTTAGAAAGTCCTTTTCACAGAGAGAAGAGAATGTAAAATATGCTCAAGTACCTAAATAGGAAACAAGACTGCCATTCTGATCTACAAGAGATACCAGGAAATCACTTTACATTTCTTCCCCTTCCAAACCTGTCTGTGTTCCGCTGACTCCTGAATGTTAATGTTATTTATGACAAGTGATTGATGAGAAGGATGCAGAATTCACACCCGGCCACAAGGCATTTTCAAATCACCTATTCATTTTTAAGGACCGGAATCAGTTTTGCATCCTGACATGATTTATCATTTGGAGGTTGAGCAGCAGCTACGCAGGACCAGCTTCCAAGCACTGACAGAGCATCACCAGGCAGAAGGCAGCAGTGAGTGATTAACCCTGTGAGGAGCGAGAAAAAGATCACAGGACACCAATAGGCAAACTATGTTGTCTTCCTGGAGCCTCCTCCTCTGCCAGCACATCAGATGCTCCTGCAGCCTTCAGATGTGCAGGTCTAACCTAATAGCCACAGACACAGAGCTGTATTTCTGAAGGCAAAACTAGGCGTTTACCTTCTATACAGTTTGGCCTCATGCACGAGAAATGTTTACACCCAAGATGCTGTCATTGCAATGCACCTGAAAGAGATCAATGCAACATTTCCCCTCCAGTAGGCCTTTCAGCTCGCATGAGGCTCTGTGTCTGCAGCAGGCACCACAGACACACAGGCAGAGCAGCTAAAGGAAATCTCACCATGGTTCTCAGGAGAGATCCAGATCTGAGATTCTGGTTCCCTTCCCATGGAAATGTGCATTCCCTCAAGTTGTGGACGGGAAAAAGAAAAAATCGGGTATATGGGACAGGCCTGACAGCTGAGAGAAGGCAGAGCTTCCTTTACAGCTCTAAAAATGGTAATGATACATGCCTACTAAAGACAGCCTGGATCATACATTTGATGCCAGCCTGCCAATGAAGCAGCCAAAGTTCAGCTGTGACACTGTGGCAGCCTTGTTACAGCCCTTTTCTTGTTCTTCAGAAGTTCCAGGTGGGTGCAGCCTCTCTCCTAAGCCAGGAGAAGAATTCAGCAGTGCAGATGGCAGAAGGCTGCCAACCAAGGTGACAAGTCTAGCTGTCCTCAGGACATTTAGTATCAGCCCAGCATCTCAGGAAGGTTGGTTAAGCTCAAGTTTGAATCAGGGAAATTACTTCAGAGGATGGGGCAGGAGACATGCCCATAAAAAAAGTCTAATTGGGGATGTCATGTGGAGGTGTCTTCAGATGTCTGGTCACTGCTGGGAGGAAGGCCTGTGACCCCTTCAAGGGGCAAGGATGGGCAGGGAGCATGGAGACGGCTGTTTTATCTGCCTGATTTCACAATGTACTGCATAACTGAACGTGCCTGAAGCCCCAGTATTTGCTGCCAGACTATTAGCCCAGTGGATCAAAAACCACTGAAGGACTGGGATGGACGTGCATATTTCTCACATCTGCATCACCGTGGCGTAAGCTTTGTTTCTTAGGAAACCAGACTAACAGTGCCTAGTGCCTCTGCTTTGGGGAAGAGCTGAACTCTGAGTGAGTTCTTCTGAGCCACTCTCTGCTCCCCACCCAGTGTGGTCACGCAGATCTCCAAGAGATCTATAAAGAGGTAAAGGAAACAGATGAAGAGGAAAGAGGAAACATGAGGAAATGTACCGTGGCTTGATTTGATTCCCTTGGCACACCTTCAGGCAGGTCAAAGCAGATGTGTGCTGGCAGCCAGGGGTGGCCGCCATACAGCCTGTGTTAGGCACCAAGGGCTGTGGCTCTTTTTCGGGGTACCAGACCCACAAATACAAGGACTGAAAGGGCTGCTTTGAGATGATTTTTGGATTGAAACTTGTCCTACATCTACAGTGCCATTCCTCCATCCTCTGAAGACTTTCCTCAATGAAAATTTTCTACTTGTACCCATCCTGAGAACTCTTTTTTTCCCCACCCCCTTGTTTTTGGGGCAGGGGGCTTATTTCTGCTTCATTCTGCATGGAGAGAGACAAAAAAGAGTCAGACTGTCCTGGCTCTCTCCCTTGTCCTCTCTGTCGCATAGCCCCTTGTCTTTCAAAGTCTGGCAGAAGATGAAAAATGACTTCACACTGAAAACAATAATGAAGGCTTCCTGTGAAAAATAATCAACACTTGCTCTCCAGTGCATAGCCTGGAGGTTCTGCAGAGTGAGGAGCATCTCTACTGAGTGTTTCCAGAGCTCCCAATGCAGCAGAGGCTTGAACCATGAGCAGAACCCATCACAGTGATGGTGGCATTATCTAAGACAGCAGAAGCAGAGCGTTGCACATGAGGCCTTCCCCTCCTGATTCCCCCTCCCAGCATCACAGGCTTTGTGGACACCCAAATTTCTTGTCAGATGTGGCAACAGTTTCTCCCTCTCTCATCTACTACAGCATAAGATCAAACAGAGCAGTGCTGTTCACCCAAAGCATCCTGGTGCCCATGGAGGAAGGAAGAAGCACCAGGCAGAGATGTCCATTCACACGTGACTGGTGGAGATGAGAAAGCTTGTGAAGATGGCAGGATCACTGAGCTCACCTTGCTCCTGACCAGGAATAGTGGTCAGAGCACCGCTTCCCAAGGAAATCAAACAAACCCATCTCTTAGAATCACAGAAAGGTTAAAGTTGGAAAAAACCTGTAAGATCAACTGATCCGATCATCAGCCCATCCCCACCATGCCCACTAACCATGTTCCTCAGTGCCACAGCTACTTTTTCCTGCATACCCCCAGGGACAGTGACTCCACCACCTCTCTGGGCAGCCTGTTCCAGTGCCTCACCACTGTTCCAGAAAATAAGTTTTTCCAACCTGAACCTTCCCTGGCACAAATTGAGGCCATTAGCTATTACAGTTACCTGGGAGAAGAGGCCAACCTGCACCTTGCACAGTCTCCTTTCAGGGAGTTGTAGAGAACAACGAGGTCTGCTCTGATCCTCCTGTTCTCCAGACTAAATCCCGGTTCCCTCAGCCACTCCCCTTGTGCCCCAGACCCTTCACATCTCCACTGCCTTTCTTTAGACACACTGCAGGGCTCAATGCCTTTCTTGTAATGACACCAGCAGGTCACAAGCCAGCAGTGAGGCCTCCCACATCCCATGCCCTCAGTTGCAGTGCTCAGCTCCTACAGCAGCAATACCACTCACCATTTGGATGACAGACACAGGCCCAATGCTGTTCACATAGATATCCACATCGATAAATGTGGGCTTGACTGTAAAGAAAATAAAACAAGTGTAAGAGGGGCCAGAATCACTAGTGAAGGACTAGGGGGAGGTGTAGGCATGCAGCAGGGAGAAGAGAGCGGCTCCATCCGACCAAAAAGCCCAACTACAGCAGCCTCGTTCTTTAAATGGAAAACCTGGGCTAGGTCACCACCCACTGCCAGGCTGCCCACGAGAGCTCAGGGACACTTACTGCCAATATCAGGCCTCAGCTTGTTGTCGTAGTTCTTCAGCAGTGAGTTGAGGATCTGTGTAGCATCTGTCTCCTGTGCCTTGGGGGTGAGGACCCAGGTTTTATTGATGCTGAGGTAATCATAATCATACTCCTCTGTGCTCTCACACCTGGAGCAGAGACAAAAGAAACATCGCTGTGAAATCTCTGTAGTCCTCAGTGGGAGTGGGGGCACAGCTGGGTTTCAGAGGCACTAAAGGGGAGGAGGAGGATGATGATTGGGGATCTCCTCTCAGCAGTACTGCAGAGATGACACACCTCTGCTCATTGCAGGGTCCCAGGAGCTTCAGCTGGGCTCATGGCTGCTGACACCTGGAGTGGGCATCTTCAGGGGAAGACAACAGTGACCAAACAGTATATGGGGGGAAAAAAAAAAAAAAAAAAGCATTTATAAAGAAAACACTTCAGAGATGAGGTCCTAAAGCTACCAAGCAGGCAGCACATGAGCTTGGCTCACCAGGCACGCAGCCATCTGCCCTGCACAGATCCTGGGAAATTAAAGCCTTAAGCAAACTCCTTTGACCTCAGGCCATGATCTGCCACGACCCATTCCCTGCCCACCAACCCTTCCTCTCCACTTAAAGATGGGAAAAGTGGAATATCTTTCAGTTCCAAGCCAGCATTCGTCCTCCTTTGGATACATTGCACTGAGCAGCAGTTTCTCCCCATTGCTATCAAAAATGCCCTTTCTAAACATGTTGTACCTCCCTTTTTCCTAAAGGAGTTTTCCTACCCCCATCTAATTAAATTAGGCCCACGTGGTCACAGGGAAAGAACAAACCACCCACCACCACTCTGGGCAGCTCAATCACGATGCTGTCCTTACAGAATACACAGCCATACAGGTGAGAGGATGCCGAGAGATCCTACATCCCACCCCGCTCATCATCTGCCGTGTCAGCACTGCGGTGCCAGGCAGGGACTCAGCAGGAGCTGCCTGCTGCTGACACCTCCCAGCTGGAGCCCACAGCTCCGAGGTGTGAGCGGGCACCTCCCCGCACGGCTGCCTTCAGAGCCAGGCAGATGATGAGGGGAAAAAAAGTGTTACACGTTCATTTATTAGAAGCTCCTCTTTTAAACCCCTGATGAAAGTTGCTTTCACAACCACTCTGACTCCTTGGCGTCTCCTCAGCTTTCAGGTGCTGGAAAGCCTCTCCCAGCAGGGCTGGGCTGTGTGCGGCTGCCTGCCTGCCTCTGCACGTTAGGTGCTGCTACATCAGCTCCTTGTTCCCTGTCTGATTGTGCGCTGCGCTTCCTAACGAGGCTTAAGGAGTCTTAAGCAGGGCTGTCAGGTTGTGCTTCCCTACCCAAGCTGCAGCAGTGCCAACTCGCTGCCTTTCAGCTGCAGCCCAGGGGCAGCTCCGCAGTCCTGGGGTTGCACCCACCCCAAACCTGGCTCCTGGGGACAGGAGGGACATGGAGGGATGTTTCTCTGCCCACAGCCCAGCAGGGGAGAGTGAGCCCAGCTGCTTTCTTTGCTGCCTTCAGTGGAGTGGGAACATAGCAAAATCTCATGTCAGTGTTCCCTTGACCCTGCTGGGACCCATCCCTGGATACATCAACCACTGGCACTCAGCCCTCCTGCAGCCCCTTGCAACCCAGCTCTTGAATCTCTAGGGCAGTGGCTAAGCTCTAAATGTCCCCATGGGCTAAACCAGGCCAAGCTGCATACCCTGACCTCAGCTTTCTGGCTTTCCCCATTTTGCACTGTTGCTGAACACCCTGTGATTTGTGGTAGGAGCCACTTCCATATTACAGATGCAGTGACACTACCAAAAATATTTTTTTCCTTTTTTTCTCTTCTTCTCTTCTTTTTTTTTTTTTTTTTTTTTTTTTTCCCTAATGCAGCTAATCCTGGGCTACTAAACCACACTAAGCCATTTTAGTATAAGCAAGCCAGCTTTTGCTGGAGAAAATATGCTTTCGGTGAATGCATGTAAGAAACACAGAGCAGCTCTTCATGGCCAGATGTGACTCTGGTGCCACTCTAGAGCCCCCGCCCCAGTGGCCCCAGTGGCCCCAGTGGCCCCAGTTCAAACCACGAGGGAAGAGCTCAGGAGCTATCACAGAGGACAGGAGCTAAGGGATGGAGGCTGTGCATGTCCCACTCCAGCTGCAGATGGGAATGTCACACCGCAAACCTGCAGCAATGCCCAATGCTCCTGTGCACAGTGCTGTCCCTGTGTCTCTGTCTCCTCACACAACGCGGCTTTGGCTGGGTGACAGGGGAAAGCCAGCTCCCATATGTCTCCGTGCAGCCAGGAGGAAAGGCAGAGCCACATTTCCTCACCTCTGCTCGTGGAAATGTCAAAACAGCCACCTCACAGCACTGCTGCTCACAGCCACAGGGTGCAGCTGGGAGCGCAGAGATGAGGACAGCAGCACAGGAGGGCATGGGGACACCGCAGGGCAAAGCTGGGGACCTGCAGGGAGTCCTGCTCTGAGCAGGCAGCATGGCTGGGAAGTGTCCTGTCTGATTGCCCACGTGTACAGATGGGATTGGACAACCCTCCTTGGGCAACCCTGGGCATTACTGCAGGACACTGCCAGTTGTTTCCCTCCCTTATTCTGCTTTACTTGAGCAGGCACCTGTTTTGCTGAAGTTCCCAAGCATACTGATGGGCAGATTAAAAGCAGGGCCAGCTAAGTAGTTCCCAGCAGGTGCGTTCCCAGGTTGCTGAGTATTTGCTGCCCTTCTGCCCCTTTGCTGGGGATCTCAGCTCTGTCCTGCCCTGGTGACATGGGCTGGGGAACTGCAGGGAGACCAGCAGAACTGAGTGCTTCTCCCAGCTCTGCCATGACTCTGCTCAGCAGCCTTGGGTGTGCTGACAAAATCTGGGGCTGCTAGCATTTCACACTAAAAGCTGCCACCATTGGAGTGCTGATGCCTGCCCTGCACACCATCCCCAGTCCTGAAGCAGAGATGTCCAGAAAAAGGTGCTGACCCCAGGCTGTGAGTGTCCCACCCCTCTGAGAACGCAGCTCAATGCCTCGCCTGCACCACAAGAACAGACAGCAACACAGTGCAAGGACATTTCACCTGGATGAAACAACATCGCGCTCAATCCCAATTACTGCATGCTAATGTGTCCTTGTCACCCATCCCAGTGCTTCCAAGGGCTTGTAGGCATGGGAACATTCAGGTAAATTAATCTAAATTAGAAGTAGGCAGAGAATTTAGGGACAGGGGGCTCACTGTACTCGAACAGTACTCGATCTGTTGCACCTGTCATTGTACCTCTCCTTGCACAGCACACCCACTGAAGCCTGCACTGTCGGTGCCAGCTTTCTGGATGTGTAACACTGTGCTGGATACACTTCCAGGGCTCTGAGCTGGATGCCTGGTCCCAGCCAGGCATTGCCATGGGAAATGCTGATGGGGAAATGGCCTGGGGAGTGCTGAGTCACAGCACAGAACATCCAGCCCACCCTGCACCAGGGTCTTACAGTACTTGCTGAGATGAGAGCTTGTACACACTGCATCTGATCTGAGCTCATCACCCAGACACCCCCTGTAAACATAGGGTCGCCTGCAGCCAGAAAAATGCAGTGAGTGCAGGATGAGACCCAGAGGTACGGCTTGCTCCTTTACTCCTCCTTCTCCCATAGTCTTCCTCTGTTACTCCATCACCCCCACACCAAGCACAGCCACTTCTTGCAGCTCAGTGAAGAAGTAGGTACTGGCAGCAGGCAGAAGGGAACCTGGGCCAGCCATAGGGTACAGCTTCTCAATCGAGGGCACATGAATACATAACTTAACATCACCTCCATGCAATTTTGCAGCCTGTCCTCTCCAAGCATAGCACGACAGGAACCGTGATCACCACGGGTCCCTTTCAGCCCTGAACCACCCAATTAGAGCCTGGGTGCCAGGCATGAGCTGTGGGGCTGCTCTCTCAGTCTCCGTGCTGGCATGGCCGGGCTATGGAGGACAGCAGCAGGGACCGACCTGCCCACCCTGAGACCAGGGAGTCTGGCAGAGAAGACCATCAGTAGCAGGATTCGTGCTCCCTGTCCCTGACTGCATTTGTAATGGGATTTGATCGGCTTTAAGGCGGCTTATTCTGTCAATTAGCTTCAGCCAGTGAAATCCCTCTTTTCTCGAGCCCCGGGGGCAACAATCTGCTGACATGTTCCTCCCCGATCTAGCCATTAAACTCATCAGAGGGGATAGCAATTGTTAAAACGGTAATAATGACTAAATAAATAAATAAATAAATGAAATTAAAAAGGAAGAAGAGAAAAAAAAACAAATAAAGAAAAAGAAACTTGAAAAGCCCTCGTGCGCGGGGCCTTTCACTGCTGTTTACAGAAAGGCGCTACGAAGCGCCGGCACTGGGGTACAGCCGTGCCCGCGGCCCCCGCCTCCGCTGCCCCTTCGCCCCGATCCGCGCAGCACCGAGCTCCAGGACCGACACCGGGGCCAACCTGTGGAGCGGGGCAGGGCCCGAGCCGTACCCTCCCGACAGGTGCCGAGGGGGGGGGGGGGGGGGGGCAGCGGAGGGGCCCCGCGCTGCTTTCCGCCCCGCGCAGCTCCGGGTGGAAATGCTCCGGTGATGCGCGGAGCGGCCGGGAGGTGCCGAGCTTCCTTCGGTCGCCCCCTCCGGAGCTCAGCCCTCGGCGGGATTCGGCCGGAGAGGGGATGGCGATGTGGGGAATGGGGCGTCCCCTCGATTCGGGGCGTCCAAAATGGGGACCCGAAGCGCAAAGGCACCGCGCGGGCACGGAGCGGCGGGACGCGGAGCCTCGAGCCGGGCTGCCAGGAGCCGCGGGGGCACGGCGGTGCCCAGACCCCCCGCTGAAGCCGCCCCGCAACTCCAGCCTCCTCCTCGCCCATCACTCCGACGGGAGACTGAGGCAACGGGAGTCCGGCCGGCGGGGTGCTTACCTGGCAGAACGCAGCGCCGGCCCTAGGGCCAGGCAGAGCAGCAGGACCATCGCGGGCATCTCGGCGAGGCGAGGGCCGGCTCCGGGCTTGGGGGGAGCGGCGGCGGCGGGACCCCCCCGATACCCGCTGCGCCGCGCTCCAGCCCCGCCGCCTCCCGCCCGGCTCCGCGCCGCCGGGGAGGCAGGGGAAAGTTGGGCATCTCTTCTGCGAGTCGGCGGCGGGCGGAGGAGGGGCTCCGCGCAGGGTCCTAGCTCCCCGCGAGGGGCCGCCTCCCGCCCCCAGAGGGCCGGGCGGCAGCGGGGGGGCTCCTCGGAGAGCCCCCGTCACACAGCTGTCGGCACCGCGCCCCGGGAGCCCACAGCGGCAGCTGGCAGCGGGCTGGTTCTGCCCCTCTGCGGAACGGGGGGGTGGCGAGGTCCTCGCCTTATTGCTTTTAGTGCATAGAGATTTCTTCTTCTCCATTTATTTTAGTGTTTTATTTTATTTTATTTTATTTTTAGAGTGGGTCATCATCATAAAAAAAAGAAAACAAAAACGCAAGGCATATGGTGTTACAGTGGGTCCTCTTCCACCTGTTGGGCTGCTGCCCTGTGAAAACAAGCTGTGAGATGCATGAGGGGCTGAGGGTTTTGTTCTGCTGCTCCTCGCTCCTGCTCTCCTGGTTTGCCAAGCATCTCGGGTATTATTTTTGCTGCTGGCATTCTCCTTGTAAACAGGAGTAACAGATTCCTTCTTGGCACATTGTAGGTCCAAGTTACTGGGAATCAACTTTGTTACAGCTACATGCAGGAAAAATAATTATCCTTCATTAGTGGTAACAGCTCATGACACGCAGGAGCCTATTCCTCAAAGGGCCTGCTCCTGCCTTTTGCAGAGATCACAGAATCACAGGATGGCTTAAGTTGGAAAGGATCTCAAAGCCCACCCAGTTCCAACCCTCTGCCATGCCTCCCACCAGCTCAGGATGCCCAAGGCCCCATCAACCTGGCCTTGAACACCTCCAGGGATGGGGTGCCCACAGCTTCTCGGGCATCAGTGCCAGTGCCTCACCGCCCTCTGGTAAGACCACAAATTGCAATTTGATGCCATCTGATGAACTGCCATTGTGGGCAATGAGTTCCCTCAGCTCTGCCATAGCCTTTCCCTCCCAGACACAGGAAAATCTCTTCTTCCTTCCCCACTGGTAGCATGCTGGTAACCACTGTCTCACTGACTCAGTTTGGCAGGACAGGGGTATGTCATTTCCCCGTGCTCACTCCATGTCTTCCAGCCAGGACCAGTCTCAATGGGGATGAGAGGGGCTACAGGAGCACAGCAGTAAATAACAGCAGTGCACCCAGGAGATTTTGCAAGGCTCTTCCTACGCAGGCTCTCCCTTGCTGATTCTTGCAGTGATCACCTCAACCCTCAAGCATGAGATCTGAGCAGCATCAAAGCCATAGGAGGCAGCTGCAAGCATCGCAGCTCCAAGATGGAATTTCCTTGTAACTGAGCAGCTGCAGCTGATGTTGCTTTTAGTGCATGCACAGAAGCCACTCTGGGATGATGGATTTATAGGAAGCACATGTCAAAAGAGTAAATAATGAAAATCAAAGCAACAGCGAAGGTGAAAAGAGCTCTTTCAACTTCAAAGCAAGGCACCAGATTGCCCCAGAAGTCCTTCAGGGACCCAGATGAAGCTGAAGTGGGGAAAAACGCAACAGGAGGATGCAGCTGTTGAGTAGTTGTAGGCTTGAACAGATCACAGAAAATCCAGGGGTTCATACATGTGCTCTCAGCTCCCCCTCAAGACGCAGGATGTGAAGTGGTACGTGTGGAAATTCATAGCACCAACTTGTTTGACCATCTCTTCTGCTACATGAGCATGGAGACCTGGGGCAGCACGGTGCCCACAGAGCTGGGGGTGGCCTGAGCAGAGGCTGGGGAGCAGAGCGTGCTGCTGTTTTGGGGACATATGCCCTTTCAGGTGGTTGTATGCACTGGGAGCACTGAGCAACTGCCTGTCCTGCTCTTCTTCATCTGTGGTGGTTTCTTCATTCAATTGCTCTATTACTTGTGCCCAAGGTAGGAATGAAGCATGCTGATGCTGTGCATAGGAGAGGAAGGAGAGAGCACTGCCTTTCCAACACCTGATTTACCAACAGTGCAGGCTCAAGCAGGAAGAAGCCTCTTCAAATTCACAGTGAATGGTTTTGAACAGAAAAGAAACAACCCTCAGTCTGAATGCTGAGAAGCACAAAATGTCCTGCACCAGCGAGTTGGGAGGAAACAGTCCCTGTTCTCCACTTAGAAGAGACATTTGTTTTGAGGTCTTCTGTTGTGGGATTATCCGAACTTAAACAGGAGATGAAATGTTTCATTCAAGTAGCTTTTCGTCCCTTCTGGTATTATGGTTTAGCTGGCAAACTGATAAAACCAATTATTTACAGAGTCCTCACGTACACAGAGCCCAGGGGACTCTGCTGCCACAATGAATGAGGCTTTGCTCGTGCTCTCCTCACCGCCTGCGCAGGGGCTGCAGAAACAGCGCTGGGAGAAGCAGAGGCAGCTCCAGCCCTGTGCCTGGTCTCCCCTACGGTGCAGAGCTAGCGGGATTCTCGTGGGAGCCGCCCCATAACCCTGTGCAGAGCCCTGTGCAAATCTAGGCACACGTGCAGCACCTTCTGAATTGCGCCGGTCTCCCTCCGAATCTCCTTTGCAGTGTCAGCCGCGCAATCTGTGCGGCGGCGCAGGGGGGGCGGAAGGCGAAGCGCTCCGCTCCGCAGCGCTCGGGGCGCGGGCAGCACCATGGACAGCGGCCGCTCCTCTGGGCTGCGCTGATGGAAAACCGGGGGGGGGCGGGCGGACACCGAAGTGTGGGAAGCATTAAGGTGAGGCGTCAGGAGATGGGAAAAATCAGGCTCTGGAGGGCGGCACGGAGGGGCATTTGCTATTCCCGCCTCCTGTCCTTGCTCCACATCGTCCGTCGGACGACGGAGGAGGGTTTGAGTCGCCGTTGCCGATGCTCGCTCTCCTCCTGGCAATAAAACGGGGCCACGCTGTGACCTGGCAGCTATGTGGGTTCCCTGCCGTTTCTCAGAGCCTTTCTCAGAAGCTTGGTCCAAGGAGTGCACTTGGAAAACTCAGAGGATGAAAAACCCCTCCGGAAGCCTAAACTCTCTTCTCTGAGCTGGGGCATGTCCTGCATGGTAGAGACATTTGTTTCCTCTCGGAGGGCATTTGTTCAACACATCCAGGTTTTGTCTGTTCAGGCTCACCAGGCAGACCGGGCACAGCAGCAGATGCTGCATCTGGGCTCACATGACATCAATAACTGCTCCAGCTGGTCTTCAGCATCACGGACAGTGATGATAGATGAAGCAGAGAGGACATGGTTTGATTTTTAGGTGCTGGAGTGAACTCGTGGATTAAAAAAAATAAAATCATTTGGAGACTGAAGAAACGTGACATGAAGATTTTCCAAGGAGAATGAAGGGTGAGGGAGGACAGCCCAGGCCAAGAGCTGATGCAAGCTGTCCCATGGGGCATTGATGGAAGCAAGAACTTTGCTTTCAGCCTCCACTACTACATCAGTCAGGGCCTGAAGGAGTCTCCCTTCCATTTCCGGTGTGAAAAATCCCTCTTTCAAGCTAGTTAGTGGGAAGAGATCACCAAGTGGATACGTGATCTGATCCTGGGTGTCAAAATGGTTCCTGCTGTCATGCTGGCGATGGGAATGATGCCATCACTGGCTTTTTTTTTCTTTATGGTTCTGTTCTTCTGGCTCTCTCCCCAGCTTGGGGCTTAAAATGCTATATTCCTCCTCGGGATCAATACATAAAAAGAGAACACGTACGTAGGAAAGAGTGCGGAGGTGAAGAGAGTTGGCAGCATTTGGTGAAAAAGGAAAAAAATCACAGCAAATTGAGCAGCAGGAGCTCCATTGGAGTTTCAAAGGGGGATTTGCAGCTATGCCATCCATGCACTGGATGTCACATGTCTGTCACAGGACCAAGAACTGTGGTTGGGTGTGCAGACAACAGCAGCGCTCCCAAAGAGGACGTGTTCTGAAAGGTGTGCAATTCCTGGTGTAAATTTTGGGGACACGCAGCTGCAGGAACAAAAGCAATTGCTCCCCTTCACTACAGAAGTGTGGCTACTCCTGGACACAAACAAGCTGGCTCCTTGACAACCATTGTCACAATAGTTCGGCATAGGGGAAAAGGAATCAGGAAGGCAAAGAAGGTGATAAACACTGGGATTGGAATGCCAATAACATTTCACACTGTGACTTTCTAGTAGCTGGGAAATAGGTGGGTTTACAGCTCTCCGAAGGGGATGGCTGAGTTCAGGGCAGAGCCTGCACATGCACAAGCTGTGGCTCATCAGAAAACCTCATGGGGAGATGCAGCCAGCCAGAACAGTGCTCAGTTGTCTCTGTACTGCAGCTCCTCAGGAACCCACTGGCCTCCCTAGCAGGACTTAAAGGAGGAGCACAGTTTATTTGTTGTTAATGTCTTTAGGCATTTTTGCTTGGAGCTGCAGGGTTTCAATGACTTCTCTCCATGCTGTATCAGGAATGTTTGTACAATAGTAAATAATGCTAACTGCTCATCTGTGGCCAAGCTCAGCTGCTGCAATTGCAACAGATGCCTGCAACTAGCCCATGTTCTCACACCTCTTCTTGGAAGCTGTGAGGTATTTCAGGGTCTCTTTACTTCCCTCCCTCGTGAAGATCTGGTGTCCCTCCAGCAGGAGGGAAGAGTCCACACTGAAGTACAGGACCCCGGGAACATGTTTTGGAGGGGCTGGCTTCTGCCACGGGCTAGGGATGCAGCTCATGGGATGCTGCAGTCCCTGGTGCCCCCCCATCACAGTTGTGTTGGTGAGAGCTCACCAAAGAGGTGGCTCTTGGGCAGATGAGACCTGCCATACCTCAGTGCACTCTGATGGGCTCTCTGCAGGGCCATCTGCTCCCACCTGGAGCACTGAAGAGAAGAGATCACCCAATCTTACCATCAGTGCATCCCCACCATGCCCACTATATCACAACTCTCAGTAACACATCTACACTTTCCTTAAGCACCTCCAGGGACAGTGACTCCCTCACCTTCCTGGGCAGCCTGTTCCACTGCCTCACTACACTTTCTAAGAATAATTTTTTCCTAACATCCATGCTGACCCTCTTGGTGCTCTCCTCCACTACCCCAGCCCCTCCAGCTGCCAAAAGCAATCAGTGGCAGCTGAGGCACAGAGAAGCTGACGCAGAGCCATGCTTGGTGCCCTGCAGCCTCCACACTGCAAAACCAACTGGGCAGAAATGCCTGCATTTCTGGAGAGGGATTCTGGCACCGGGGTCTAATAATTGCCAGCACATCAGGAAGGAGATATCTTCCCCTAATGCTGGCTAAGCTCCAGTCTTAATCTTGTTTGTCGCTGTTAAGTCTCAGCAAAAATCGGGCCGATGTGTTGAAAGGAGGTGAAATAAAAAGATTGGAGAAGAGACTGAAGCCTGTTCAAAAAATGGAAAAGTAATAATCTTCAAAGGTTCCCATGAACCCACACACTCTGGCCAGGAAGAGCTGCACAGATAAACACTGTGAAAGCAGCAGGAACCTCACAAGGTTTGTTTTAGCTTAATAGACTGTGGGAGGAAAGAGATTTGAGGCTGGAATATCAGGGAACAGCAATGGGAGCGGAGTTCCTGGTGTTGGGGTCTGTAGGATATAAAGGAAAGAGGTTCAGGAACACACATGGGCTACAGCACTGGGGTCTCCCCCCTCCATACAACCATTGCCCAGGTACTCTGACAGATGCAGCTTCTAGAACCTGTGTTTTCACCTCCTGCTGCCATAGGTACTCATATCTATCCAACAGCCTCAGGCGATGCACTGCAGTTCAGTAAGGCTCTGCCCCAAAGGCAGTTCTCTTCACCTTGCTGAAAGTGCATCTGGGATGAAGGTCAGGGAGCACCCCTTAGGCAGCTGCATGCATTCAGCACACAGTTCTGGGATATGTAGTGAAGAGACTGAGGTGCAGGGGATGCATCAAAGCAGAATGGAGTCCAAGGGGGTCCAAAAAGAGAGCAGCATGCAAAGCAAAAACCACTGGCTCCTGGGAGAGCCAGGCAGCAATTTTCCCTTCTTTCATCGCCTATGAGTTTGGTGGACAAGGGATTCTGTCTCCCAGGAGGCTGTTAGAGAATGCCTCCCAACAGCAGTCAAATCCCCCCGAAAAGAGCAAGCCATAATTACACCCACACAGCTCTCCACACACTGCACTGAGCTTCACCCCCCCGCCCTGTCAGAAATGCATCCGTGCTGATGGAGTGGATATGTTGATTAAAAATCCCCAAAAATGAATAGATCAAGAGAAATGTGCCATATCCCTGCAGCAAGGGTGAAGTGCTTTTTAATTAAGGACAAAGAGATGCAAATGTCCTGAATCATCACAAGCAAATAGCAAAATAGCACCTGTCAGAATATGGAAAAACAAGCACTCAGCGTTCCCTTGTGATTAGCTCGAAGGAGGCATGGAGTTAAAAAATAAAATAAACCCTACTGAAAACTGAGATAGGGGAAAGCAGACTTTCATTTCTGTCACCCAAAAGTGTTCCTGTCTGGATGGAAAGGATGTGGTGCTGCAGAACACCCCATGCACACAGCTGTAGGACTGCATCCACAACAGCACCCACAGGCATCCCCTGGCTTAGTGCCGTCAGTGTCCCAGCACTGAGGAACCAGGGCTTGGGAGGGGAGGGGGTAAGAGGGAAAAGCAATGAAAGGAGCAAGTGTTGGGAAGCACGGCGAGAGCCAGCACGGCCCAGAAGCAGTGACAAAGGGCTGTGAAAGGAAGGCAGAGCGAAAGGGAAATGCCTGGAATAATAAGTGACGGACGGATGCCTTTGAAGGGGACTCGGGTTTCTCGGGTCTCCAGCCTGACCTACTTAAAACTGCTGTAATCTGATGAAGGAGCATCCTCGGGCTCTAAATATAAACTTCACTCCTCTTGCATCCCTTCCTGCTGCCACCAACTGTTGGTCAGCAGCAGCGTGAGGTGCTGTGTGCATCCCATAGGTTGCACAGACACAACAAAGGGCCCTCCACCACCACATGGCCCCCACGGGGCTGCCAGGCTCTTCACCCATGAGGAAGGGCCACACAGCAGTACTGAGCCCAGGGAGACAGCGCTGGCACTGCATTACTTTCCAGCAGCCTTTGTGAACAGGAGCAGCACTCTGCATTGCCTGTGGGGAATTAAAGGATGTGGTGCTGCCAGGTAATCGTTCTTGGTGTAAGCAACGCAGAACCGTGCATCAGGACCCAGAAATAAGAACTTCCCCTTCAACTCCTTGTATGTGTGTGATTTGCAGTCAAACATCTCTCATTCAAAATGAATCACAAATTTAGCTGCACAACGGAGTCCTGCGGCATCTAAACAATTAGCAAATTTAGGCAGAATTTGGCAATTAGTTTAAGCTAGAAGAAAAACAAACAAAAATCACAATCCAAGAATAAAGAGCAGCAATCAAAACACTTTCTTTTTTTTGCCACTGTTTTGAAATGAAGTGTTTTGCTTAAGAATGCCAAAGTGTTACATCAATCCATTTTCTAAATTAAATGCTTCAAGTTCTTCCACCTCAGCACACCAATGTTCGTTTAAAATGTGACCTGCTCTGAATAAAAGAACGGAGAAAGAACCACTGTTTGGCTTGAACAAAATACAAAGATAATTTTTTCTTATTTGCTCTATTTTGCTGAAAATCCATATAGGAAAAATTTCCACATCACAGAATCATGAAATCATTAAGGTTGGAAAATAACACTAAGATCATCAAGTTCAATCCATCCTCACTGTGCCCACTAACCATGTCCCTCAGTGAGGCACCAACACAATTCTTGAACACCTCCAGGGATGGTGACTCCCCCACCTCCCTGGTCAGTCTGTGCTACTGCCTCAGTAGTACCACCCTGAACCTCCCCCAACACTATCGACAAATTGGCGATGCTCATAATACTGTCTTATCAAAGGCTTTCATCACACAAATAGAGTTTATGGGACCGATGAGCTGTTTGGGAGCCTTCATACACCTTTATCCAACTCCTCAACTTTGGCAAGCGTCTATGAGGGAAAGAAAAGAAAAAAACAATTATGTTTTTTTTTTAAGCAAGTCATTACAGAAGCTAGCAGGCGGTGTGTCTCATACCATCAGCAGATTGAGATGAGTTTGTTCCCTTTGTGGCGACAGGCCCCGTTAATTTTCTTGGCAGGATCTCCCATACTAAAGCAACAATGCAAATGCTTGCTTTGACTTTTTTGACAGTGTTTGTGAACACCAGGAAGCTTGGGGTATGCAATGCTATAACATGATGAAAAGCACAGCAATAATAGCAGGATGGCATAACCCTAGGCTACAGCAAAAGAGGACAAGCCCAAATCTGTAGAAGCCACAGATGCAGGAACAAAGGAAGAAAAACTACTCACCTTGGAAAAGCCTCAGGTAGAGACAAAACTCCAGTGGGACATCAACACCTCCACTGCCAACCCTTAAATGAGGTCTGGGAAGGGGTGGATCCTGGCTCCACTCTTCTGGTCACTCACATACATTGCATGCACCTGAGCTCCCCTGGGTTGGCCCTGCCTTCCCACCAGGTGCTCAATCACTGGTTTAGGCTGTGACTCTGCATTTCTGCTACAGAGTTAAAAAATAAAAATAGAAAACAATGCAAATTCTCTTAACGTGAAATGCTATTCATGTTAATTTCTGCAAAGCTCAAATTTAGGATAAAACGGAAGCTGACAGGTTCTCCTTGAAGCAGGAGGGAGGACCGAAGATAATGTTTAGTAAAGAGAAAAGGAAGATCAGACAGGCAAAGTGGATTTTTTTTAAAGCTTGCAAGGAGATGCTAAGCTCAGTAATCAGACAAGAAAGGCAGTGAGCAGCTATCAAAGCAGCACCATTTTAGGAGCCATACTCATCTGAAAGCAACTTTTAGTTCTCAGGAAAACTGCCGCCTCAACAGCTGTCCCAATTAGAGCCAGCCGGAAATTTCCCAATAAACCAACATTCTGTCAGAAAATAATTCACTGAGTCTGAAGCGCTCTGAGTTGGCTGAACTGCTGCTGGATGTGAGTGGGGCTGCGGGGGGGCTGGCGTTCAGCTGGCAGCTCCCTGCCACCAGCAGGAACAGGGATGGGAAAGGCAATGTTGGGGAGCAGCTGCAGGCACCAGGAGGTGCCTCGTCCGTGTCATTTATGCTTGAGATTTGGTTCGAAAAAGATAAAAAGGCAACTGAGTTTCTTATGAACCTGAACTCGAGCCAGTTGGATTTGTTTACACCACCATCCCATATGTCTGACCCCATTTTAGGATCCAGCACATGGATCTGCCAGAAAAAAAGAAAGAAAACCAAAGTGTTGTGGAGAGGCCGATGCTGGAAGTGTCTTCTGCCAGGCATGGATGCTTGTGGCCATGGTCATGTCTGTTTGCCCTACAGCCAGCAGCACTCCTGGGGGCTCTCCATCCTTGGGGTGGCCTCCTGGATCCTCCTGATACCTCCTTCTTCCTCTTCTAAGCTGACGTTGCCTACAGGTGTTTGAGAACTGATATGCTACCACCAGATAGATATTTCACAGGGTTTGTTCCCGCTGCTTAACTACCTAGAATTATAGAACTGCTCAGGTTGGAAAAGACCTTAAAGATCATCAAACGCAACCGCAACCAAACCATACTACCCTAACTCTAACAACCCCCGCTAAATCATGCCCCTGAGCACCACATCCAAATGGGTTTTAAGCACATTCAGGGGTGGTGACTGAACCACCTCCCTGGGCAGCCTATTCCAGTGCTTAACAGCTCTTTCTGTAAAGACGTTTTTCCTGATATCCAACCTAAACTCCTCTTGTGCAACTTGAGGCCATTTCCCCTCGTCCTGTCACCAGTGAGAAGAGACCAACCTCACTCTTGCTGCAATCATCTTTCAGGTATTGGAAGAGAGCAAGAAGATCTCCCCTCAGTCAGAGAAAGTCAGCAAGACTTATTGTAGAAGACTGTGTGTAAAGCTTCATGTGAGCACGGAGAGATGTCAGCTGGCTATATTTAAATTAAGAATTAAAGAATCCCCCAGGAAGGACAACCCAGCTTCCCGTGCCACCTTCCCAGCACCTGTTGGGACTGGAGAAATCCCTGCCAAACTGAAGCTTCACTGGCAGGGGGAAAACTGAGAATGCCAATCAGCAGGAAAACCCTTCTGAAGCGGTGATGATTAATTACTACCGATAATTAACCTACAATGACAGTGGTAGCTGTGGCATGCATCTAATCACACGCAGCTATGAATGCAAACAGAGCCCTTCTCCAAAGGGAGTGCTGTTCTTTTAAAGCATCTAGAAATAATTATTGGAGACACAGGTGGAGTTTTTTTGGACTGGAAACAACCAGTCCAAATATTGTGGTACAGAGCCTATCTGGGGGCACTGCTCCCTGTTCCCATGTGCTGGCTACTCTCATTGTGTCCCTATCACACCCAGCCTGCCTGCTCAGAGCTGACATCCTCTCCAAAGGCAGAAAACCCTCATCTGCTGCCTTCCCCATCTCCTCTCCTAAGCTGTGAGATCCCACCCCTCTCACTGCCTGTCCCTGCTGACAGCCCTGCTTCCTACAGAGCAAATGGGCTGAAACTCTGCAAGCGAAGTCATTTGCATTGATTTCCATGGCCTGGATTCTCTGCCTGGATTCTCCCAGTGACCACGACTGCCCTGCCCCTGGGGTGGGAGCTCCGTGTCCCCAGCCTGAGCATTAGGGTTGGCTGTGCTCTAACCTGCTCAGAAGGGAGAAGTCACAGAGTCTCTCACTCCCAAAAAGGGTCTCTGCACCAGCACAGCAGGAGCGCTCTGCAAGAAGCTCTTGCGTGTTTTTTTTTTCCTCAGAGAAAATGCTTCTATTTTTGACAAAAGGCCTTTTTGAGGTATGAAACCTCTTATGAAACTTCTCCCACATCAGTGCTTTACATAAACTGTTTTGCTGCAGTTGTGTTATTCATCGTATGCATTTTACACCAGCATCATCTGGTTTGTCCCAGGAGAGCAGAAAGCAGAGTGTTGGCTGTAGGACATCCTGCAAAGCCCGTTCCTCCGCTGGGCACCTCCTATGTCTCCAGGGTGTTTCTGAGAGCTGGATGCATGGGAAGGACTTGCATCCACATTATGCCCTGGTGCATCTCATCTGACGAAGCAAGGTGAGAAAAGGGTCCAAACAGCACTAATATCACCTGCAGCTTTGCAGGAGCAAGATCTAATCAGGCCAGCAATCACCAAATTATTGCTCCTTGGATCAGGACCTCTGCCAGTGGGAGCTGCAAAGGTGAACAGCATCACATTTGTGTTCACCTGAAGAGACCATGGCTCTGGAGTGTGCTGGCAAGATATCCCTCGGCACCGTGATAGGGATTAACAGGATGAAGAGCCCATTCACTGCATCACTATCGCAGCCTTATTTTTTTCACTGGGCCTGAGATGTCAGGGCTGATAGCAATGCAGTTTGTTTCACACCAAATGTACAGCAATAGGTCAGGAGAACAAGTGAAAATGCCACCTTTGAGGGGAATTACATCATTAAAATGTCACAGTAGTATCTTGGGAAGCCAACCAGAAATTCCAACTGCAGCTTCTCACACCCTCTGCTAGGAAAAATAAATAACACCTGCCAAGCAAAACCAGGCCTTTCTTTTCTAAAGAGATTACAAATTTTTTATATCAACACTGTTACGCACCACTCTACCAGCAGGAGAGTCATGATCCCATTTTCCATTGCCACAAAGTCTGATCTGGGGGGAATACAATCTCTTCCCAAGCCAGATAAAATCTCAGACCTAAGGCTTAAACTTTGGGATTATTATCAGACGTTCAGGAGGGCAGATGACTCTTATATCTAATTACTTTCTCGGTAAGGAAAAGAGATGGATGTGGTATTTCTGCTACAGCACCCTTTAGGGCTCCTCTAAAAGTTCGGAGGTCTGACACAAGCAGCTCAGAGAGCTGTCCCTGATTACTGCCAGAATGAATATTTCCCAAGCACCCACCTGCGTGGCATCTGAGCTCAGCTCTGATGTTGGAGCAGGATTCAATCAGCATTTGCACCAGCAAGCTGCCCACAGCTGGAAGCCGCTCCCTGGCAGGAAGCTCAGCATGGCTCAGGTTGGTGAGCAGAAGGGCAGTGCTGCTGCCAGACACATGCTGCTTGCAGGACAGCCGACTTCACCTCCGTGACCACCAGGGATCCCCACAAGCTGAATGGCTCACTGCCACGGTGGCATCCACCCAGAGAGCACAGGCAGAGAGGAGGAAGGGGATCGGGTACCTGAGGCACCTCCAGCTTACAGCCCGTACCTCCCCGCTCCTGCCGTGTGCTCCCAGCATTGCTTGGCCCAGGTGAGAGAAATGAAACCTCCCTGAAGTACCCCCACCCTTGGGCACAGGAAGAGCCACCGTCAAATGTGGAAACAGGACAGGCAACTGGAGAATATTTAGGATGTTTATTTCTGGAACTAATCTACTCTGTTCACTTGGAACCTAGGATCTCTATCTGCTATGGCATGAATTGTGCTGATGTCCAACTCGGTCGCCTCCAGCTCCGCTGTTGCTAGCAGCGGGCTCACTGCCCGCTGATGCTGCAGGGCCTCGCCGTCTGTTTGTAAGGCTGCTCACAGGGCCCTCCTCGAAATCCAGCTCTGGTGGGAATGCAGCTGATGCTCTCCTTCGTACGCCAGCGCTCCGCTTGAACCATTTCTGCAGACATGGGTACTCTTTCTTGAAACTGGGGTTGTAGTAGCAGAGCAACTGCAAAATGCAGAGGAGAAGAGTTAGATGCCACCGTTTCCAGGTTGGAAAAGACAAAGCTACTTTAAGTCATAATCAGAAATTTTAGGATTGTCAAAGCAGGAAAGCGGGTTTGGAAACCCAAATACCACCAGCTTGCAGCCCCCTCAGGTGGGACCGGCCACCAATGCACCTGTCCCGAGAGGTGTCCTATGGGCAGGGGGACTGCGTACCTCACTGCAAACAGACGCGGCTGCGCCTGCTGGGCGTTTTGCCCGAGAGGCAGCTGTGGGCAAATCGCTGTCCACAATGAAGAAGCCGTGCAGGTGGAGCTGGCGAACGAAGGCTTTCATGCAGCCAATGCTGAGGTTGTGTAGAGGTCCTGTCCTTCCCAGCACTTCTGTTTTGAAGAGGGTTTCCTCAATCACAATGGTGTTCTCATCGTCGCCCCACCAGATGGACTGGAAGCAGTCGCTGTCCACAATTTTACGGAGCTTTGTTAGAAAGCAGCAGGCCGAGTCATGGGCTTTGCAGGAGCCCTTGGTGGAAAGATCAAGGCGTTGTCTTTTGGCACAGGATTGCTCCTGTGAACCCTGAGAAGTGTCTTCTTCTCGTGTCGGTCCTAAGGCAGCATCCCGAGCTGTTCTTTTACCCCATCTTTGCGGGACAGAAGAAGCCGGGTCTGCCGAGCCAGCATTTGGAACAGAAACTCCAGGAGTTTCTGATGAAGATGTCTCCATCTTAATTATTAACTGTTGGCGCTGACAGAAATTTCTGTCCGCAGCGATCTCCCCGGCCAACCAGGGTCGTCCTGCCAGCAGCAGGATGGAGCGCAATGGCAGCCGTGGTGTGAGGCGTGGGGAGTGGGCTGGGATGGTCACAGACGTCACCGTGGTGACCGTGCTGCATGACGGTGACATCACAGACCGGTGACTGTTTGCTGGGGAAATGGGGTGGCGGCATCCTTGTTAATTATGGAAATATGCAAGGACTATCTCTCTCTCTACACTGACCTGAAAGGAAGTTGTAGTAAAGGGGGATCAGCCTCTTTTGTCATTAACAGAGATAGGATGAGATGTAATGGCCTTAAGATGTGCCACAGGAGGTTCCTGTTGGATATTAGTACAAATTTCCTTTCCAATAGAGTGGTGATGTATTGGCACAGGCTGCTTGGTGAGATGGGGATGTCACCATTCCTGGAGGCTTTCAAGAAACATGGAGAAGTGGCAGTGAGGGACACAGTCACTGGGCATGGGGGGCATGAGTTGACCACTGGGCATGGTGATCTTTGTCATATTTTGCTACCTAAATTTTGTAATTCTAGAAGGGGCCATTGTAGGTAATTCCAAGTACCATCTCCAGCAGCCACCTGGAGGGGAAGCTGAGGAAAGGCGCACGTATATGGAGTCTTCCTTCCTTTTTGGGAGAAGCTTCCATGTTCCCAGAACTCACCCGTGATGAGCTGCCCCTTGGCCATGTTCTTTCCCAGTCTCCTGCTTGCCCTTCTGTCTTGGTGGGACAGGGAGTTACTTCTCACCCTGGCTCAGGTGATACAGGACCTGAGAGGTGATACAGGAGGTGCAGAGCCACAGAAATGGCATGGCAGTGCCCTGCTCAGACTCGGGCTGCTGTCAGGCTGTCTCACCTCAGTGGCCGGTCACAGCGCAGCTGCTGGCAGTAGCTGCCACCATTTCAGGCTTTTCTCTGCATTTCTCTCCCTCTTCCCATCTGGAGGAGCAGCTCCAAACCTCCCCAGTGCTCCTAACACTCAGGCCTTCATAGCAGCAAGCCCTCTGCTCTCCCCCCGTTCTGTTCCTCAGTGCCTAATCGTTCTAATAGTTTCTCAAAGCCTCCATTTATCTTCTGCCATAATTCAGGTCTTTGTTTCATACTGTGTAGCAGAGGGAATAAAGCAGTGCCAGGACAATGAAAAATCAGACACTGAAGGGCAGATGACTCTGTCCCTTTGACCACACACAGAAGAAAAATCAGAACTACCTGCATTTTTGTTTGTCAACATCCATATGTTCCAGGCAAGATAATAACCACAAATGTCTGGGGCTGGGGTGCAAAGAATGGGGAGGAAGCACTCTATTGTGGCTGCCTGAGTGGCTGTAATGCTGGCACAGCAAAGCCTTTTGTCCACTGTTTTTTTCCCCTTTGCAGATTACTTTACTGGCTGCCTTTTGTGTTTTCCCCTCTCTCTCCAACACCTCATTGCTCAGTTTGGAGGATATCTCCAGAAATTTAGGGCTGGCAATCCACAGCCAGGGCTTTCTGGATCTGAATCCCTACTGCTAAAAAACACATTAACTCTGCTCTGCAGCTGAACTGCATCGTTTGAACTCACCCTAGCAAACTTTTAACTCCTTGCCCTGTAATTTAATGAGCAATGTCAGCCACGGATTAACCACTGGATTCATCCATCTGCAAGGTGATCCCTGTGCTGCAGGACCAGCCAGGCAAGCCCCAGCTCGTCCTTTCCTGTCCTTGATTAAATGATGACATGCTTTTCTAATCAGGAGAACCACAGATGGCAAATAAATGAAATGGTGGGAAAAAAAAATCAAATTAATATTTATTTATGCTAAAATGCATCGTCACTTTTATTTGTAACATATCCATGTATCAGAGGGACTGCAATTGCTTTGAACTTCTCTGACCAGCTCAAGCTCAGGAGAACTGGAGACATGCCATGCAAGCAGGTTCAAGGCAGGGAGACACATTTGCATCTGAGTCTTGGGTTCCCCAGAACTCTTGCTGGTGATTACAAGGAGGGTGAGAAAGGTATTGTCTAACTATGAAACTCCAAAACGACCATGGTTTCTTCAAAGGTTAGAGAGTGCTTGTGACACAGCGAGAGCCACGGATTAAGCTCTAAATCCATGTTTTGTCCTCAAAAAGCTGTCCTGATCGCTAACAAAGAAAATTGTGCTCTTGAGAAATATTTATCTACATCATTGAATCTCCCCAGCATTGTTGGGTGCTTCTGGCAGGCAGCAGCCGGGAGCAAAGTGGTCAATAGTCCTCTGGTATGAGATGGAAGTGTCTCTCAGGGCAGGGCAAGGGCGAGGGGATGGTGGGAATAGCTGGGGTGCTGCTCATTGGAGCTCTAGCAGTACCATTAGTGGCCCTGGTGGCAGGGATGGTTGGGTTAGGGCAGAGCTGCAGGGTGGGGCTTGGAGGCGATGGTTCCACGCACTCTGCTGCCCACATGTAGCTTTGGTCCATCTGTCCTTTGTGTCAATCTCATTTACTTCAAGTGCTGCAAGCAGAGAGCTATAGTCTGCCAACACATATTCAATGGGCTTCGGCAAACAGCAGTGCTTTGCAAAACAGGCTCTGCTCTTTCAGAGCATCTTCCAGGGGTGGAGAACACTGAAGGATGTGGGGAGATATGATCCCTGCCCTGCACGGTGGGCTCTGGTCAACTTCTGCTATGTAAGTGTGGGTTGAGAAGGCACTTTGCACCACCAGGTGAATACCACCATTGGGGCATGACCACTAGAGAGCTGCAGTCCTTACAGAGGACAAGAAATAAAAGAAGCAAGGAGGTTGAGCCTGGATGCTGTAGGTCTCAGCATGCTCTGGGGCTGCCTAGGCTGACTTTTGGAAATGCTGCCCTGGAGCATAGAAGCCATCTGTGCTCTGGAGCACTGCACATCCCACTGGTCACAGGGAAAACATGGCATGTAAGAACAGGGTCCTGGGTGCTTTGCTGGAAAAGGCATCATTGGAGGCACTCCAAGGAGCCCAAAGTCAGTTCTTTCATCTGAAGAGATGCTTACATGGAAACAAAGTGCACAAAGCTAAATACTAGCACAAATGCTAACTGCATGATTACATGAGGCAGGGAAAGGATGGGTGAGGACCCAGGGCTTCTGTTCTGATGCAAGCTCACCCATGGCCATCTAATGAAAAGGAAAAAACATAGTCCCCAGTCCTAAAGGAAAGTTCTTTATCCC
The DNA here is from genome assembly GCF_023343835.1 of Lagopus muta. NCBI lineage: Eukaryota > Metazoa > Chordata > Aves > Galliformes > Phasianidae > Lagopus > Lagopus muta. The sequence goes on along the minus strand of NC_064445.1, from coordinate 10,659,151 downwards.
AAAAGAAGTGGGGAAACTCCCCTCAGCAAGATGTGGACACAGGTATGAGTTTAAGGAGCTGCTAGACCAACTCACAGAACAGCAGCACAAAATCCATTGAGAACTATTAAGCACAAGGACTTCTGCTGGCAAATCCCTGAGCCACAGATTGCTAGAGGCTCTGTGACTACGGAGGCTCTCATGCATTTTAGCCTCTCATGTATCTGCTATTTGACTACTATCAGGAAGCAGATACTTTTCAGGCAAGAATTTTAGTGCTTCCACTTTACCAGTGACACATGGGAAACTGTGAGCCCAGAAAATACCTGCACTAAAGCTAGTTTAATTTTTCTTAATACCTGCTTTCCCCTTACACATAGCTGGGTAATATTTTTTCAGCAAATGGCTTATTTGCTTTAAATACGTGCAATTTCCAGGCATCCAAAGTGATGTAAAAATCCAGGTCAGATTCCCTGAATAGCTTCCACCACCAAAAAAAGCTACAAATGCTCTGAAGGGTTGAGCAAATCACATGGAGAACGGTTGGAGTCCTTCCGAAATCTCCTTTTTCACTATTTCCAAAATACTTCTATTTCAGGCACTTTCTGTATCCACCAGCAATAGACGTTTTGTGAGCATGAGAAATGCAGACCCCATTCCCTGCTCTCCCCAGGGTTACAGCGCTCAGGGCTCCCTCCCCAGCTCTGCTCTCACCTGCAGCAGCCAGGGCTGTTCTCTGGAGCTGCTCTGAGCATCCATCAGATTGGGTCAGGACCTGCAATGGGCAGGAGGTGATGCCAGCTCTGCCCAAACCTTCACAACAAGGTCCTCTTTGTCTTGGAGATGCCAGATTACGGAGCTGAAACTTGCTTTTCTCTGTGCCTCGAAAAAAGTGTCTTTCTGTCCCCCTGTTTAGGGGCCAAATGATTCAGCTTTGAAGGAAATATCTTTCCATATGACCAACTTGTTCCAGGCAAGTGAAGAGATGCAGAGTTTCAGGGAGGTACCAGTTACACTGTGAAGGGTTTGGATAAATGCTGCAACCCACTTCCTACTGACAGTAGCACACCAACCACTCCTGACATGCTGTGGCCTTTCCAAATAACTCTGCTTGCAGATCCTCGGGTGCCCCCATGGAAAATATTTAGGGACTGCAGAAACAAAGCCCCTGACCACGGTATTAGTGATTTTTCACTTTGCAATGAAATCAGATCGATACAGCTTTTGTAGATGGCACACAGCATCCCCAAACTGCATATCTTCCATCAGAATGCTAGGGCTTCCCAGTTGGAAGCACCTCTAAAAGCCCAGACCTGGTTGACTCGTATTATAGAATCACAAAACGGTTGGGTTGCAAGAGACCTTAAAACCCACCCAGTTCCAGCCCCCTCTGTGGGCTGGTTGCCCCCACCAGATCAGGCTAACCAGGGCCCCATACCACCTGGCCTTGAAGAGGGACTAACACCATATGGGTCTGATTTCCACAGAATCCACAAGCGTTCACAGTCAGAATGGTTCATTATAAACAGGTAAGCCTCGAGCTCTGACAGTGCCATCCAAAGTGCTTTGGCTAATGCAACACGAATTTTGGGAACAGAGAGGTTCTTTGATCCAGGCTGAGTAAAGCACAGCACACTTGGGGTTGCACTTGAAAGTAATTAAAGATTTCTCTTATCAGACATGCATCCATTCCTCTCCATAACTCCAGAGGCCCTGCAGCACACAAACAGATCCCTTCTCCTGGCTGTGGGACCAACGTCCCTCACAGGGGAAGGAGGGCTTTGGGAGCGGTGAAGCACTGAACATCTCATTTGTGTTATGCTCCAGGTCGTTGGGGAAGTGCTTCACGAAGCCTTCCTTTTTATACAAGTATTTTCTTTAACTGAATTCCACTCAGTTTTCCTCAGGCAACAAATGAATTTTGTTTACCAATTCATTTATGGAAAGCTGGCTTGAGCCATCAGAGGCATTTGAAGCCATGCTGAAACATGGCAATTTCAAGCACTTACCTGCCTCCTTCCTATGAGTCTTCAAAGCCAAGGTTACCAGGACAACAGAGCCCACTCAGTCCAGCAGAATGAAGGTGATGTCATTATTAGCTGGGCGCTAACAAAATTATGCAAATGATCTCCCAACAAAGAACACAGCAACTACCCTCAACTTAAGAAAGGTAATGTCACCCAAATCCTGATCAGTAATATCTTTCAAACCCTCCTGAGGAAGCTGGCCTCATCCCACCACCCCTCCTGGAGGGACCTGAGTGAGGTCCTGCAGCACCAGTTGCTTGAGGGCTCCTAACTGATAACAAGTTTATTCTGACAGCAGCTGTTCTTGGGGAAAGGAAATCTCTCAGCACTATGTTACACTGCTATAGATGGTTATTCAAGCTTAATAAATCCTCCTTATCAACCCTGTCTCACTACCCCTCATAATTTAAGCATGGTGTAATAAGGCAGCATAAAGGCAAGGGCTAGTTTTATGGTCAAACTGGGGATTACAGTCTGGCACAGATATTTAAAGATTCACAACAGCAAAGAGAAATTGTAAGAGGATCCTAAACAGCTCCCCTTGAGCTCTGAGAGATGGGCTGATGAGTTACAGTCATTTCCAGTGCAGGGCTGGGCTGATACATGGCTGAGCTGGGACCAGTCTTGAGCCTTACTGCTCCTCTTGCAAATGTAAACCCTGCACATGCTGAAAAATTATGTGCTGATGTCAGAGGAGGTATCTGTACTACATGTAATGTTCTCTCTCTTTTATTATTATTTTTTCCATCATGAATATTGCATGGTTTTCTTTCTTTCTCTGAATAAACACAACAGTGGGTTGGGTTTTTTTTGTTTGTTTTTCTTTTTCTTTTTTAGTCTCCTGTGCTCCCTCATTCTTCACAAACCCAAAGGAACACTTTTTCCCTTGTAAGTGACTTGCCGTGCTGCTTGGAGCGAGGAGCCTTTGCTCTCCAATTGCCTCATTACTGAAGACAGCCCAGCCCAGCCCACTCCTTCATGGCACCACATCAGAAGAGGACTTTGTGATCTTGACAACTTGGCTTCTTTTCCCTGTCTGTGTTACATGAATAATAAAAATATATTGCTTCTTCCTACCAGCCTTTCCTCACTTACATCCTTAGACTATCATGGCTACAGCAATACCTCTGCTCAAACCATGGCTGGCCATTCCTAGACTGTTATTTATCCAGGACTCCAAAGTGCTTTTATTGAATGCCTAATGCTCAGACAGTTCCTACATGTCTTCCCTTCCAAAGGAAATCACCCAGTACTGTTTATCAGATGTTTTTTCTCTGGCAACCAGGAGGGTGATGTTTCCCACTGACAGCAGGGAGGGAGATTTCCTGTGGCTGATAGCCACAACTCCAGGTGCACCATCCAACCCCCCTGCAGCCCACTGCTTGATGCTGGTGTGAAGGTGGGGGAGGACATCTCCATCCCCATGAAGGACTGTGAGCATCCACAGATGGAGCTGGGAAGCAGTGTGCCTTGCTGCTAGCACTTCACCTGTCTGACTAGTGTGACAAGAGGAGGTTGGGATGGAGCATGGGAGAAATTGCAGCCTTTTTCTACCTCCAGTTCCCAGGAGGATGTGCTTCAGGTGTCAAAGTCTGGTGCTCCCTGTGAGGCTCCTGCAGCCTGCCAATGTGTGAAAGTTTAAGGAGGAGTGAATTCCAGCAAGCCATAAATCCAGCAAGCGCGGATGTACTCCATGCAGTGGGGCAACTGCAAAGGCTTAGATCATGCTCTTGCTAACAAGCTGCTGATGGACAAGTTTGTTCAGGACTTTGCAGAAGAAAGCATAGAAATGGAAGAGCCCCATAAGTCGGGGAGTCCTGAAGCATCAGCCCTACCTGTCTTACAGGGAGAGGGGAGAGATGAGAGAGGGAACCCTACGCTATGTTGGGTTTCTGATCTCAGCACATGGATGCATGAAAGCTGACTGAAGGCTGGTGTTGGGCTCTCCCCCTACCCCATGAGGAGGCAGTGTGCAGCACTGTGGCTGTGGGGCTGTCTGGGCACAAAGGACACATTTCTGTCTTCCCAATATCATGCACTGCAGGAGCCGCACATCAACAGTTCCCTCCCTGAGCACTGCTGTGCTATAAGCACCTAATAATAAAAGCTGGCTATTGCTTCCCTAAGACACCTGTCAGCTTGTGTGCTAAGTGGCAGAGTAATAAATACTTGTTCTGCTCTGCCTTTCTTCGTGAATTCTCCCAGCTCTGCCTGTTTTCATTAGTATTTCTTTTCTGTGGACACTGCAATTACAGTCTGTTCCTCTTCAGGGCCCTTGTTCCAGGTTCAAATAGAGAAGTGATAATGCAGGGAAGCTTTTTACATCGCTGTTTATTTTTGTCTCCTGAGTCAGGAAGATCTTTTCAGGCTGGGTGCAATCCTGTGCTGTTTTGATTGAGGGAGGGCTCGGGGAAAGGGGTGAAAGCTCCAGGTTCCAGCTTTAATCACTGAAAACATAGTGGGCTCCTTCCTCATATGCTCTCACTGAGGTCACGAGCTATGCTCCTTCCTTGGGAAGACATAAATATGCAGTCTGTACTGCTAAGACCTGTGGTAACCATCCATCTGCCACAGCAGCTGCGAGCCCGCTGCTCCTGAGCCTCTTCTGTCATCCGAGTCTGAGCAAGAAGGAGGATTCCGCTGAAAGCAGCAAATTCAAATGTGCAACTTTCCTGTTCAAGGTTGCAATATGCTTGGAGATACTGTCCCGCCAGCAAGTCCCTGGTGCAGCTTCCAGATGGTGCTCTGGGAAAGGGAAGAGAGCTCCACTTCCTCAGGTGCAGAAAACTAATGATGATACTGGAATTATTTCCTACTCAAATTGGGATCGGAAATCCAAATGAAGTCCCTACACCTTAAATTTCCTTGCTAGCAGACAGCACAGTCACCTGGACGTGCCAATTCTGGCTGAGTGTTGTGGCATGATCAGCTAGCTACAATTAATTCTCTAGAACCAGGGCAGCCACAATCAAAACCCACTGATGCAAAGGTATCTGGTCTACGCTAAGTCTTAAATCACTCCTGGAAGCTGCATGAGTGACCAAAGTGATGCTGGCTGTTGTAACAGCTGAGCAGCACAGTAGCATGGCTTCTCTCCAGCCAATCGGCCTTGAATGTATACTGTGCTCTGTGCTCCCCTGCCACTGGAAATAAAAGCATTTTAAATATGGTACAGTGGCAACCATAGCATATTTTTATGCCTTTTTATTTTCCCCTGGAATACTTGGGGTTTTTTTCCTGCTCATCTCAGGGACAAACTCTCCAGCTGCGCAGGCTGCCTGAAGCCTGGAGGACTCTCTCTCTTTGGTTTTGAGAATCAGACCTTAGAAAAAAAACCAACCAAACAAACAAAAAACAACAGTGCAGAGGTGTGGGGTTTTTTTTAAAATATGAATTTTTATTTGTTGATCAGAGTTCAAGAGAGTGGGTAGAGTGGAAAAGCGGAGTGAATTCATTCAGTGAAAAGGTCTAGTCCTGCCTTACTGTTAGGTCAGGAATTCAGTAGGTGGTCAGAAGAGTCCTCCTCATCCACTCAGCCTGTTGATGTCATTCACATAGCTCTTGCTTCTGACGTTTTCTAATCTCTTTTCAGAACTTCACTGTAATTTTTGAGACATTTTTCTGTTGCTTTAACTTGCTGAAAAAGCTAAAAGCTGAAAAAAATCGCAGGACTCAAAATCCTGCTCGTTAGAATGGGCAATATATATTTTTTTTTTCCAGCAAAGGTTGAAAAATACGGTTCAAAAATACAAACAGGCATTGAACATTGCACCAAAAAGCATCTGAAACATAAACCTCAGAAAGAGAGAGAGAAAAAGAAAGGGAAAACAGAGTGAAAGAGGAAAGTCACAGTTTCCATGAGAAATCCCTTAAGAAAGTGGCTACCAGATAGTAAATAGAGAAAAGAAAGTCAACAAAAGATTTTAAAATGTTTGTGTTTTTTTTTTTTCTAGTTGTTAATTATTTACAGCTGTAATAACAGGATTGTCATGCATTAATCTGCTGCCAGCTAGATTCTTTCTCATAGTGGAATAAAAAGAGTCTCACAAGATGGAAAACAATACAGAAGACAAAGCAGAAGCATGGATTCAACCTGAGGCAGGGAAAACGAGCAAAACCTCTGGCATTTTGTTGCTCTTTCTTTCCATGGGCTGCCCTAGTGTGATGCTAATGCAGTGTTCCTAGCAGCGACACAAAGGCTTCAGCTGATAAGCAGCAGGTATCTCACCTTCAGAGAGGACATTGGCCTGCGTGTGCCCCAGGGTTCTAGATGAAATTCTAGAATGTGGGGGTACTTGTGGCAACCCCCAGATTTGCTGGGCTCAGAACCTGCCTTGTGCCAACCAAGAGGAATTTTTCCACTCCAAAGACGGCCTGGCGAAGGCAACCTGGTAGTGACTGAGGTTTCCCAACTCTACTCTTACTACTTTTGTGGTTGCAAAATCAAGTTATTCAGTATATGATTGCCTTTATGTTTGCTGGTTCCCTGCAAAAACACTGAAGAAAACAACAGACTTCAGTGCTGCCAGCAGTATAATGCGAGCCAATGGGCTTAGCAAGCTGACAGGACCTTCAGGCAGCAGTGAAGAGCTAAGAGCCTTCGAAGACAGTGAGAGCATCCTGGCTCACGTGGCCCCACGCTTCCCTCTCTAGGCAGATGGGATCTTAAAAGCTCAGGTGCTCCTCTTACCTGCAGCCTTCCTTTGGCCATGGGTATGACAAAAATGGAGCCAGCCAGGCTCTGTGCTCCCTCCCAAAGCGGGCTCAGTCTGCAGCCCTTTGCTGCAGCACCTCAGCTGCACGCACCCAGGTTGTGTGGCTGTGGGAGAGCTAAAGGTTCGTGGCATTCATCTGCTGAAAAAGCTGTGCTGCCTTCCTGAGTGCTCCCTAGCGTCAGGGGCAGGAATAAAAAGGCTGTGTTAAAGAAATTGTGACATGCAGCACTAAGTTTTCCCAGAAGGTGTGAGCAATGCTGCCAGCAGTGACCTTGGTCTCAGCTAGCATGTCTCCATTAAGGGCTGGGAGTGCAGAGATTCTCCTGCCTTGCTCCTCTCACTCCCTCTGCCTCCCGAAGCCATCAGAAGATCTGCAGAGACAGATGAATCTCTTTACAGAAGATTTAGCAAAGAGAATGAGAATAAAGTAAAACAATTTAAAGTGGCAGTTTTCCCTTCCAAAGAGAAAGAAGTGTGACTTTTAGATATAAAGAGTTCGTGAGCATAACTATACACACACACACACGTATATATATGTATAAAAACCTTGGCTGACTGAACAACAACAAGGTCAAACAGTAAATATTTATACCTTGAAGCCATCAATCCCATCTGCGCTGTGGCATCTAGCCAAAAATGCCTTTGGGGTAGCTTAGCTTGATACAGAGAGAAGCTTAGTGAACTGTTCAATGCTTTTTCCCCTACATCAGCATTAATAGAGCATTTACATTTTCATGAATATGCCTCTCCCCCTGGCTGAGCCCTCCCTACCACCAAGGAGGCAGGGAAATGTCTCTCTCAAGGCTGCAAAGCCCGTGTAGATACTGGATCGGGTGGGTTCAAGAGAGACACAGCGTTTAGGGAAGAGGACTGCAGCAAGGGTTGCCCTGCTGCGATGGACCTTTGCTATGGCCACATATTGGCTGCCCACTGTCCCAAGCACCTGGCATGCACAAAGGGGCTACATGGTTTGTGTTTGGGAACAGCAAGCACGGGGTGTGCTCATACTGGCCAGGTCCTACAATGAATGAACTGGGTCCTCACCAGTGCCACCAGGCTGGTGGAGGTCAGGAGAAGATGAACTGTGTTGGCCTCAACACTTTCTGTACAACTTAGAGAGTGGTGGAGCTGTCTTTGCTCACATTGAATTGGTGCATGGAGGAGCACTCAAGTGTCACAGTCCTGCTTGGTGATGTTCAAGATTTTCAGAGCAATCACATGGAGGTATCTCTATCAGCCCTTTATAGTGAGTGGCACCCAGTGACTACTTCTCCCCTCCCTCCTGCACCACAAACAGCATGCACTGCCTCTCCTGCCTGCCTGGATGGCCTCAGCCCAGCCAGCCCCTGCCTTCCTGAGCACAGAGCACTCCAAAAACACACTGATTGTGCCTACATGTGGTTTCAGAGCAAGGGAGAGGCAAGGTATGAATGCCAAGACATCCACCTCCCATTTTGAGGAGGAATGTAGCTGCAGGTTGGAACTGCACTGTCTAAGGCTGCAGAGCAGGGGTGCAGAATAACAGATCATTTTGGCCTCTTATATGGACTTCCAGTTCCTTCCTGGGAGACTCTCCTCAAGTCAGAGGGCTTTGGGTCTTGCCAAAAGAAAGTAAATATTGGAGCACTGACGTGCACAACTATCTTTCTGTGGAGCAAACTAGTGGTGGCTGTATGCAGGTCCATTCCTGCACGGCCCCAGTTATGAAAGCAGATCCCTTAGCTGCTGCCACAATGAGGATCCAACCCCAGTAGCTGGTGCTGGGCTAGCACTGTAGAAAAAGGACCCATCAGCAGCTTCATGTTAGCTGGGAGGGAAACATCCCAATTTGAGCCTCTGACAGATTTTAAAAAAAGAACATTATCTTCTCTGTGATGTCTGCTGGCAGGAGATGCTAAACCACTTATTTATAACTATCTTCCTGAAATGCTTCCCTGCTTGGAAGCCAAACTACAAATCCTGTTTGGTTTGTTGTCTTTAACCAAAGGATGCCGGTACTTCTGCTTCCAGTTGGCAGGAAGACTCAGCACCAGTGCCAGGCTGTGGTGGGAACAGGCTTGGCTTTCAAGGCGCGTTCACACTGATCCAGGGAGGGAGATTTTACCCAGCAGAGAGCAAAGTTTTCAGAGTCAGGAGAGCAAAGGCAGGCCAGCAGGTGGGTGGCACTGGAGGGCAGCATCCTGGGGAGGAATGAGAGCCTTGGGCAACTGGAGGGCAGAAGAAATGCACCTGACAGTGCAGTGAGCCAGGCGGGATCACCCTCAGGCAGAGGGGATTCTGGGGATTGCCTGGGGAGCAGAGGGGACTAACGAGGAGACTCAAGTCACTGGATCTCATATTTAGGCTTGCCTTCAACATAATTCCATTAGTAAACACAGTATACTCTTTGTTACCATTTTATTGTGTTTGTTTTGCTTTTTATAGGGTTTCTATTTCATTCACTTAGGCCTGAGTATTATAGTGACATGAATGTTTTATGAGATACACTTCATCTAGCTTATTTAAGAAAATGACATCCAAGTACAAACCAAACAGCCTCACGGCAGTTAGTGCAGCAGTGACTGCCAGGGAGCCCAGGAGACGGAGGGCAGCAGCAGTGGTACTCGCTGCTGGAGAGGATGGTGTCGGCATGGGGAGAGCAGGAGGGTCCTAGGGGAGCAATGGGTGTGGAGCAGTGCTCAGGTGGCTTGAAAGCAGCATGGCTGTGCCTCCTGTCCAGCAGAAGAGCTGGGGATGGTGCACCCTCCCTTCACTCCTCCAACCTGATGCTGGGACTTTTCCCTCCTCACAGCCCTTGGGAATGAAAGGCACTGTAGAAATGTCATGGGCAGCTTGGGGTGCGGATGCTGGGGATAGAGGCAGTTTCCTCAGCATCTGTTTTGGGAATGTGCTGTCTCTCACCCCATGCTGTCTGCTGGTGGGGATGTGCTCATGAACGGACCATGCCAGGGGCTGAGCCAAATGACTCTGAGCTCCTCTCCTCGTGCACTGCTGCTGAGCCAGCAAGAGAGGTAAGGGACAGGCAGGACACCATCAATGCCGCACATACCACAGGACAAAGCATCCTGCTCTGCCCTGCACTGTCCCCATGGATATTCCAGGTGGGGTGAGCCCTGCTCATGCACCAGATGGAGAACTGAGCTAGGTGCAGAGGCTCAAAGCAATGCTGAAGACATCAACCTGGGGGTTCCGAGTCCCTGGGCAGACTGTATGGACCCAAAATGTGCTGGGGGCAGGTCGAGGGGGTGGTCAGAAGGGCAGCAGAAAGTACTAGAGGGCTTTTCTTGGAAGAGTTTGCAGGTGTTAGAGCTGGGTCTCATCTCAGTGGTTTTGTGGGATGGCACCTGACTCACACATCTCTCTTGGACAGCAACATCACCCTGCTGTTTCAAAGGACCCCTTCTGCTGTTCTCCCTGGGTAGTGAGCTGTATTCATGGGCTCATGTATTCGTGAGCTCAGCTGTATTCATGGGGGACAGGTAGGTTCTTGGGGATCAACTGCAGCCTCATCTCCCACAGATGGCAAAGTGATTCATGGTGCGCCAGGGAAGGAAAGGGCCTGAATCACCACTGCTGCTGCTCTAGGGCATCAGAGAAGAATGTACCATGGGACACACCACAGCTGTGCTCCTCTCTGTTGGTGAGGCTCTCCTGAAAGGCATGGGCTTATATGCCTAAATCCCTCTTCAAACAGTGAGATATTGCTGAGGGCTGCTGAATAACCAAAGGACAATGAATGGGGAGCACAGGAGATGCCAAGAAGGGGAAGTGGACAGAGAGAAAGTGATAAATCATCTGAACATCTGAACATGATCTCTATGGCTTCCAGTCCTGGGGCTGAATGCATGTGGCCTTAAAGCTACTGTATCCTGTCCAAGGCATCAGACTTGCTGAATGACTCAGAAAAATTATTTCTCTGGCAGAAAACATCTCATCCTCTAAGATGGATTGCCCCAAGAATACAGGACAATGGACAAGACCTTTCTCACCTGTTCTCGTCTGGGAAGAGACATGGAGGAAACCAGCAGCTGGGTTTGGTGGTGACAGAGAAGAGGAAGCCCTATAGGTAACTACAAGATACTATCACACTGTTCTACCCTTGCCATGGTTCTGCTGACAGCCTGGGCACCAAAAAGCAGCCTAGCAGACTGCCTTGAAGGCTTCCATGTCCTTGAGTCCAAGCCACTAGGAGAATCCACCACGCTAGGGCAGTCCATCACAGAAGAGGAGGGAGGCAATAGTAGCAGCCCCCAGTGGAGTGGAGCATGGCATGGCAGTGTTGTGCAGATCATGCAGATGGCAGGAAGTGGGAGAGATGGAAGCGCAGGGTGACTTGGACAGATGGGGGACATCAGACTCACGATGTCAGAGGCACAACTTGTTATGATCCTTTTCCTTTCCTTTTATCATCAAAGTAAAACAAAAATAGACACATACAGGATTAAATTAAAATCACAGTTTTGTTTACATTATAAAAGAACGGTCTAATAGTAATAATAGTATTAATTTCAAATGAACAATAATAATTAAACAAAACAGGAAAAGAAGAAAGCCCTGGAGAATTCCTGCCTGGATGGTGCTCACTGATGGAAGGTTTGTTTGATTCGTTTTATTGTTTGGGGATCATTCCTTTGATAGCCGACTCCCGGTTTACGTAGGTGGCCCAGTAGACCAAGTTGAAAATGGCAAAGAGGACTGGAAAGACGATGCGGGACATCTTGTCTACCTTGCTGACGCTGTTGTATGTCTTCTTACTCTCTGGGAACTTCTCCTCTAAGCGGGGCATCTTGGGGGGTACGTTGGTGGCAGTAGCAGTGGCAGCAGCACTCTTGGAGATGGTGGGCAGGCCAGGGTCCTTGGCAATGTTGAGGGGATATGTGGTGCCAACTATGTTGTAGGTGTTGTTGGTTTTCTTCGCTAGTGCCACTGGCTCTTTTTTCTAGGGAAGGTGGAAGAAGAACATAACAGAGATGAAGTGACTGTAGAATTGCACAGAGAACATTTTGTCCTCTGAGTTCACTTGCCTGACTGGTTGAGAAGGTGGGAAAGGATGCAAGGAGCAAGAGACTGAGAAGGCAGCATTGTGGAAGGAAGGAGAATGTGGTGAGAAGGTGACCAGAACTTGTGACATCTGCCACAAGGGCTGCTGGAGCAGAGGGATGTGCTGGACCACATCTCCTTCAATTACATCACCTGTTCTGTGTAAGCCTGGCATGAAGCATGGAGTGCAAAGAGGTCCTGGCCTAGCAGCTAGGTGCTAGGTCTGGCTTCAGGTCCTATAACTGTAGCCACACAGCTATGTTTGCAGCCTCCTTGCAGTTCCTTACATCAGGGCTGTGATATGTGAAGTTGTGTGCAGCTGCACTTCAGCAAGATCTGCCCAAGATGGGTGATCCTTTGCTTTGGTTGACTGAGTGCTGCCAAGTCTATATTTCATATTGCCAGGTCAGTAGAAGTGAAGGCAAGCTCAAACTATATACAAACTCCTTGATTTCTACCTCAGTTGGGTTCTGTTTTCTGTTGCATGTAAGGTTCAGCCATGGAGAGATGAATCAGGAATGCACTCTTTAGAAAGGAATGAGAACCACTGTGGTCATCCTAGGAGAATAACTTGATTTTCTGCTTTGCCAGTCTGTTTCCCAAATCAGGTGAGAAAAAGAAACATCCATTGACAATTATGTTTTTTTGTTTTGTTGTTGTTTTGTTTTTTTTTTAAGCAGGAAGCCAGTGGCCTTAATAATGTGTCTGACTGCACTGCAGTATTTTTGAACCATGATCCTAAAAGGCCCTATCTTACACTGCCTTGGTGGCCTGCGTATTTCACAAGGACATCATGATGTCCAAAATGCCTCTGGGATTCCTTAGGGCATTGCATGGCCTCCTAAGTACAATACAGAGCCAACAGGAAGCGTTTGCCATAGCCCTGGATTTGAGGATTTCAGATGCTATAGGAGTGGAGAGAAACCTTTCATCTTGCCTTCATATCTAAGGATTGCTGCAAATCAAGGCAGATAAGTACAGCCCTGCCACAGGCTGCAGGGACATCAATGCTGTCTGTGCTGAAGGGTGGAGAGCTTCTATAAGAAACGGAAAGGATGCACTTACGTGTTTGATGTAACGTGTTGAAGGATGAAGAAGAATGCTTAAGGCAGAAAATTCCAATGTTAGTGAAGATGAGTGGACAGGAAGATAGAGCTAGAAATAATGATGGATGTTTCCCCTGCTCTGGAGATCTTTCTGTTACTGTCAGGGACTTGGGACCAGATGCACTATAGGCTATAGTGTATGAGACAATTCAAATCTATTGGGAAAAGCCCACTGAATGAAGTCTGTTCATGTGCAGACATCAGACATCCTACACATCCCAACACCTCTGAGCATCCATATGGTGTCCACTGTAATGACACCCAGAGTCAGAGCTAGACACAGCAATGAATCAGAGTGGGAATCTAAAATGGAAACTCAGAACAAAGTGTGATTATGGATTTCATCTTCTATTCAAAAACAACTGGAAAACAAGATTAGGCCCATCCAACCATTCCCTAGAATTGCTTGGTACGGTCTTGCATGTAAGCACATGGGAGCCATGCGCAACGTGACAGCCAGGAGAAGGGGAGAGCAAACAGCCAGCAGGACGTGTTCATCTCAGCCTCCCTGCCTGGGAACCAGTAGCAAGCAGTACCTCTGGGTAGCACAGGGAACTGGAAAGGCAGATTGACCATCCGTCCTGTAGAGATGCTCCAAGGGTTTTAGCTTTCAGGCTGCAGTTCTGTTGTAAATGCATCCACAGCCACCAGGAATATTTCTGGTTATCTTAGAAAAAGCAGACTTCTGTGCGATCTTTAAATCCCTCTCCAATAACACCGCAGCTCGGACTGCAGCCTCACAGTAATTACAGCAATTACAGAAATTAACCTGCTGTTAGAATGAGGTCTTTAGTGTCCAGATCAGACTAAACCACTGATCAGACCGTATTCATACTCCTTTATGGATAATGTGGAAGAGGTTGTTATGATCTTTAATGATTAATTGAGTGACTGATTCCCGCAATTGTTGGAACCATGTCAGCCTTTACCCTCTATACAGGAGGTGAACTTTTCCTGCTAAAGAGCTGACAAGAAGCAAATGAAGGACAAAAGGTGCTCTACTTTCTAAAGCATTCAAATATGTTTTAGTACGATAAGTTAATAACATAGCTACTGGAGGCAATACAATAATTAATAATCAGTAACGAAATGAAAAACACTTGTTTGCAGAATGTAATTTGAAGTGCACTGTGATTATTTGAGTACTAATCAGCCACATTACATGAATAAGATGTCTGTAAGTGACATGACATTCTCAGCCTCGGCTAGCTTTTCTGCTCCAGAACTTTTAGAGTGACTTTTTCCAGTTGTCCACAGCTATCTTCTGCCCTGGACAGAGCTGGGAGCCTTTGCTAAACCTCCAGGGTACCAGCTTCCCATCAAGGCACACATGTGAGAAAACAGGCTCCTGAGGTATTGGAAGGAATGGTTCAGCCTGAAGTCACTAAATTGCATTTTGTAAATAAGTGTTTCAGGCAAGATTTTGATAATTAAACAAAGCAAAATGTGCTTATCAGCTGCAAAGTAGCCCTCTGCTTCCCCCTGCATACTTATCTGCAAGGAGTTCCATGTCAGCCCGGAACAGAAGAATAGAAAAACAGGAGGAAACCCCACATTTGCATTTGAAAACTTGTCCTAGTTAACACATCTATGCTGAAAAGCTTTTACTGATTCTGTGGCCCAGTTTGGGCTCTGGGAGACCAAGTCTGAGCTGCTGTCTTGAGGGAAAAGCTGTGAAACCTGGTCTAAAGATAAACATGTTCCCTGGATACTGTAGTCTGACAAGTTCTTCCACAAATACACACGCTGGATTACAATGGCAGCTGTCAGATATTCTTGTCTCCCAGGCCCTCTATTGAGGAGCTAAAGGATAAAGCCCTGCAATTGTGGGAATTACTGGTTCTGCTGATGACCTGTTGGAGACTTAGCTCTCTGCAGCTGCTCCCTGCTTAGAAGTTTGGGTTGGAAGCATTCTTGCCCTGATGGGACACTGAGAGTCACCATCACCTCTGGGTCATGGATTTTACTGGAGAAATGCAATGTATTTGCCTCCTGCTATTGCATAGAAAAGTCATCTTAATGCCTCCAAGTAGCCCCAGTCTGGAGCATATTTGTACTCTATAACTGCAACTGATGTTCCAGCAAACATGGCACCTCTCCCTCATGCCAGCCATAGCTCCCCTCTGGAGTGTGCCAGAACCTTGATTGTGTCTGAGGAATGAGGTGTTTTACATTGAGATGTCCACAGACTGAGAAGGGATAAGGGCTTGTGGCAATGTAATATTGCACTAACAAGCAGTCTGTGTTGAAGTCAGGATACTGTCACCTGCTGGTGTGACCCCTGGCATCACAGAATCATTTACACCGGAAAATACCCTTACAGTCATCAACTCTAACCATCAGCCTTCCACTACGAGTCCACAGCTGAGCCATGTCCCTAAGCACCACATCCACACATCTCCTAAATACATTCAGTGATGGCGACTCCACCACAGCCCTGGGCAGCCTATTTTATGTCTAACCATCCTTTCCCTTAAGAAATGCTTCCTGACATGCAATCTAAACTTCCCCTGGTGCAACTAGAGGATGTTTCCTTGCATTCTAGCACTTGTCACCTGAGAAAAGAGATCGACACTCATCTCACTACAACCTCCTCTCAGCTAATTAGAAAAAGCAGCGAGGATTCCTCTCAACCTCTTTTTCTGCACACTAAACGACCCCAGTTCCTTCAGCCATTTCTCAAACATTTTGTCTTCCAGTCCCGTCAGCAGCTTCACAGCTCTTCTCTGAATGCATTTCAGCAACTCAGTGTCTTTCTTGTAATGAGAGAAACTGAACCTAAAACCGAACACAGTATCTGTGGTGCATCACTCACCTCTCCCATCTCACCTTCATTCTGATTATGTGACTGACATGATTTTATGATCTCTGGATGTGCAGACAAAGGCTCAGAAGTTTGGTCAGCCCAATATGCCACGTGGATAGTGTTGAGAGAAAGAGGGTGAAATGGTGTGGAAGAATGATGTGTGGAGTCTAGTGAAGATGCTGAAAACATGAATCACCTGCAGTACTGTGGGGAGCCACAGGTCACGTGTGAATGTGGTAGGACAAAGAAGGAGACATGGGCTGCAGTGAAAAGGAAAAAGTCCCATCGAAAACATATTTATCATAACTAAGCAGAAAAAAAAAAAAAGAGAGATGGGTCTGAACCACTCTGTGAGTCTGTAAATTGGTTGAAGATAGAGGCCTATGAAATTTTGTTCTTCCTCTATTGGAAGGAGGGAACTGAAACAAAGATGCCATGGGTAGAAAGAAACAAAGGGGAAAAACTAATGATTCTCAGATGACCATGGTCAAGGGGCAGACTTAGAACTGCTAAAGGGTAGGTTGGACAAAAAGCTTGGCTTCACTCCATTTGAAGTGTATTCTTACTTGTTCTCATGTGTAGGAGTGCAGCTAATTGAATTGTTTTTATTGTGTCTTTCCACCAAGCATCACTGCAGAGCATTGCACAGATACAGAGCTAAAATGGACTTTATGCACAGCTGTGACATTGCCAGTGGAAACAGATTTAGGTTACTGTCTTCCAAGTATGCTCCAACATGAGGGAGAGATGACAGCGTTCATGAGTTTCCAATGGAGAAATCACCATTAAGGGTTGCCTCTCTCAGCTTCCTGAGACCTTGTTGGCTCCAAAGACAGCCACCCCCATGGCTGAGATGGATGCAGTGCAGCAGGGCCTCATACACAGTCCCTCTGTCCTGAAGTGGGTGAAGATGCTGGAGATAGGGAGTTTCACTGACTACTGGAGCCAATCTCTTTGGCCTTTCACTTCTCCCCAACTACTATTGTTTTCTGTCTTCTTCCCGGTGATGTTTTCTTAAAATTCATCCCTAATAAAGAAGTTTTCTGCATTGGATTCAGATACTCTTTCCAGTTCAATTGGCACCTCTAGGTTGGTTGAAGCTGCTATGCACACAAAAATACAGAATCATCTACAATGAAAAAGTAGTAGTAGAGGACAGGAAAAGCTTGGAAAATATTTGGGCCCAAGAAGTATTAGTCAAATCATATTAAAGTGTGCATTAAAAGAAATTTTTTGTGAGATCAATGGTGATATCTGTCTGATTTGCATGAGAGAAGGACTGCAGAGTATGTGCAGAGTAGCTCCCAGCCAGAATCAAAACCCAACTGTGGTTGTAGCCACAGCATGATCATTTATGATGTAGAGATCAGTGACTCACCAAGATCAGCCCACCATTTATATTATACACCCCAAAACCTGCTTTTCCCCACAGAATTCTCCCTCTAAATTGATGGAATGGACAAAGAGGAGAAAGAAAGAACAGGATGAGCCCTGAGAAACTGGAAGCTCTGGAGCACCTGGCAGCAACCAGCAGCTTTTGCAAGGCACTGATTTATTTTAAATCAGAAGAGAAGCATTGCTGCTGTGCCTGCATTTGAGGTGAGAGCAGGGCTGACACCTATTGATTTTGCTCGCATCCACGCAAGGAAACAATCAAACCTGGACTGAGTGAGGATCCTTGCTATCCCATCAATGAAGAACACTTTCTTTGGCTGGGGGAAGGCTCTCCAGAGACCAGAGCTCAGCGTGGGCTTGTCACTGGCAGTTTTACTCCTCGTACCAATGCTTAAAAACGCCAATAGTTTTTTTTTGCCTCCTCTTTCTTTTGTGGTTTCAACCACCTGGCTTGTCAATTGTTTCAAGAAGAGCTAATTAAAGGCTGGAGCTGGGCCAACAAGGCACCTTCATTCTGTAGCAAATTCACTGCTTGGAAATATTCAGTAGAATAAAGATGAAAGCAAATATGGTGACGCATCATATTCACAAGCTCTCTGAAAGTCCACAGCTGGTCAGGGAATTCTCCTTCAAGGAGTGCTGTCAGATGTGACTATTTGTAGCACATATAAAATTGTGACGGAGAGAATGGGGCAGTCGGAGCTTCTGAGCTGCAGAGACCAGGAGTGGGTGAGCTGTCTGACTTTGGATCAGGTAAGGAACAGGGTTGGCTTGAAAAAGCACCTATAGATTTGGAGTCCTTCCTGATTCTTCATCTGACAGCAAACTCTCACAAGGAGTGCTCCCTCTGAAACATTTCTGGTCCTGCATTGTTTTCTTGTTCAATCACCATAGGTGCAAACACTTTTACCCTATTGTTTCAGCATGATTACTTTGACAGTGTCAGGTCAATAAATAAATTGAGGAGAGTGCCACTTTTATGATGAATCAAAACCTTCGGAGCCCTTGCTGCTTTTTTGACTGTGCTCAATTCACACGAATTGCCCACATCTGTGTGAATCCTGACTTTGCACTGAAAGGGGCACAGCTGCTTTGAGGACCTGCTTGGTTCTTTACGCATGCCAATGACCCCAGAAAAGTTCCTCTTATCTCTGACAAAAGTTCCTCCCATCTCTAGAGACCCAGTTATTGTATGTGATGGAGGTGGGAGACCACCAGCAGGCCTCCTCTGGAGCCTTTCTGCCATGAGTCTGGTGCTCAGACCACAGCTGCATAAGCAGATGGAGAGTCCAAGAAATACAAGACAAAGGCATTCAGCACCCAGTGATGGCTGTGGTTCTCCATAAGGCCTCTGTCCTCTTGCTGGGACCTCCATACCAGCGAGAAGACTGACTGTTGTCCTCCTAAAAGTTAATGCAATTCTGCCAGGTAGAGCTTCACAATTATAAACAACACATTAAAATGCAAAGGAGAAAAATATAGAGGCTCCAGAACCAAGAACAAGGACAAATATGATTTTCAAATTGATTCAATAAATACAAGCAAGGAGCAGCATGCTACAGTAAGCGATTTCTCTGCACAGCTGAGATTAAGTCAGTGAGGAGGGAGGGGGATTGAGCAGGAATGGTGATGGCTGTCAGGAAGGATGCTACCAGAGAGGCTGAAGGGAAAACGTGGGTGATGCCAGGCACTAATTTGCAGCCAGTAGCTGTTTCCGATTGCTTGCTTCCCACCCACCCTCTTTGCCCAAGCTTACAAAGCAACAGCTGTGGTCAATAACATGAGTGCTAGGAGCTCCCCACTGCTGCACCATGCTTGTCCATGTGGAGGGAGACCTACAGCGAGGGGTACCCACTGCAGGGACACAGCAAGGTTGGTATCCCGTGGTATACGTGTGTTTGTGCAGCATGCAGGCAACATACTGCAGGATAGAGAGAGACAGAGAAAGGAGATCACCAGTGGAGCAAGACCACAACATGCATGCATTTCCTTTTCCCCTGGCAAATGGTCATGCAGAAGCACACAGGGAAAAGCAGCCATTCAATCTGGGTGTTTTTCTCCATCTAAGCACAGTGACCAGCCCTCCTCCATCACAACTCAAGAACCGCTCCAGTCAAGGCCTGAACTGGGGACCCCAGTAAGTAGCATCCAGCCTCCTGAAGTGCTATGGAGCTGCATGCTGCCCACTCCTGGTCCCAGCGCAGCTCTCTTGTGCAGCGTTTCTTCTCTGTCACTCCACCCTGGCCTTGGCCACGGGGCTCACCTTCATCTCCTGGGCCTCCAACACCTTCTTGCCATCCCAAGCCCAGCTGCGCTTGGTGAAGTAGTTGACAGTGGCAAATTCAATCAGCGCAGAAAACACAAAGGCATAACAGACGGCTATGAACCAGTCCATGGCCGTCGCGTACGCCACTTTAGGTAACGAGTTTCTTGCGCTGATGCTTAGCGTGGTCATGGTGAGCACAGTGGTGACACCTGTGGAAACACAGCAGAAGATGAGGATGCTGTCAGACCGTGCACTTGCAGTCACCCATCCCTAGCATGCTTGTCCTCTGTCCTTCCTAGGAAAGAGTCAGCAAGAAAACTTGTCATGGGCTACACTGGCCCACGGATATGTTTGTCTCCACAGAAACGGGGAGATTCTGTCCACCACACGCATGGACAAAGAGACAAAAACTGTAGGCAGGAGCCCAAGCGGATGGACACTGGGACTCCAGGTCCTGCCTACATGGCCAGGCACACATCAGTGGCCCAAGATGCCAGAATGAGAGTCACTAGGATTTATCTTATAAAACGATCTGCAGCAAAATGCCTTTTAAAGCTTTTTTCATTAAAGCAAGCAGCCACTGCTATCCATTTTCTCCAATAATATGCTTTTCAATTAAAAATGCATTAAAAACATTATAAAAATATTGACTAAATTTCACTTCCCTTAAGCTATACTTCTGGTAATTGAAGAATTTCAATAATATTGTTGGCAATACTTTCAGAGAGGAAAAAAAAGAATAAACAACTGGAACTCTCATTATTTTCTTAATAGCAAAGCAAAGCAATTTGGGAGCTCAGACATTTTTCACAAAGGTAGCTTTTAATTTTTCAATGAGCCTTTTCCTAGCTGAATCCTAGTTGCTACTTGAAGAAACCTTTTTAATTGCAAAAATCAGGATAACACAAAAGGGAATCAAATATCCTCAGGGAAGGTCTTGCCCCAGGCACTGGGAGAGGAGAGCAGACACACCCTGAGCTGGTGCAGATGTGGGAGCCCACCTGGGGCACAGACAAGCTGTGGTACCTGGGTGTTGGCTCTGGAGGGGCAAATTACAAATGATTCACAGGTAGGTGAGTTGGAAAAGCTTATCAGTGCATTTCTTCATGCAGGCACTGGTCCTGTTTTCCTTGTGATATCTGTCTGAGCTTTGAGATGTTGGAAACCACACCACTCTCTGTCAAAGATGAGCTAGTGGTTAAGATATAAACCTCTTCTCTGTTTGGTGACTTTTGTGCAGTATGCTCTGTTAGGCTGTATCTGCAGGGCACTGTTATTTCCAGGAAACATTCCTTCTGGCATCAGCAGATCAGGGTATAAGGACAGATGCCTGGGATGGTGTTCCAGCACCAGGGCTCTGCCTGCCCCCAGGCAGCAGGGTACAGCAGGGGGTTTATGTGCATGAGGTGTAAATCCTGAACTCAAGGTCTTGGCAGAAAAGCACAGAGCAGTTCTGTTATATATTTGTGAAAGCTATTAATGTAAGTGCAATGCCTGAGACTTTGCCTCAGAGAAGGAATCTGAAACCAGTTGAAGAAAATAATAATATATTTACCATGTAGTTATACTGCCTCAGCTCAGGAGCCTGTTATATGGAGGTCTGACCAGGGGCACATTAGCAACTTCAAAGGTAGTGCATTAACTGCCTCCCCATGTATCTATCCTCTCCTCAACTCAAAAGCCAATACAGATAAGCAGACACAGTCAAATACATATAATTAGATGATCAATACCTTGATTACTGTTAATATTTATGACTTGGCTTGTAGCAAAACATGGAGAGGAATATTTTTGCAGTGATATAGTGGAAGAAGCACTAGGAAGACACTGAGTGCTATTCTGAGAAATGGACATCAGCTTCATCAATGCCAGTGAATTGGAGATTGGAGAAGACTAGCTGTGATGGCTGGTCCTTCCTTCTTGTTTCTCAGCCATCCCCTGGAGCCCGTTTCCATATTTTCCCATTGGCTCTTTTCCCCTGCTGAGACCTGCTCCAAGCAGAAAATGCTGACTCAACTCATGGCAGCCAATGTGTGCTGGAAATTGGGATTCTCGACAATTTGGGTTTTTCTGCCTGCTGTGCATTAATAAGGCATCCCATGGAAGGAGAAACCATCCACTGGGGTCCCAAGTCAGAAACTCCCTGGAAGGCAGCAGCCTATACACTGCCTTATCTTCCTCTCTGTGGGTGTGGACACTGGTGTTTGAACCACAGATGCCACCAGCCCCATCAGCCCAGGCCAACACCCTGGAAACCCCCAGGTCACTCAGGCAAGGGGAGCTGGCTCCAGTAGGCACTGAACTTGTTCATCTGCCAAAGGGATATTGGAGGCAGATAGTCTGTTGCATGTACCAAATTGTTCTGCCCTATGAATCTAGACAAAGGGCTAATTTCCCATCATTTACCTTTCTCTCCAGCCTGTCTGGGGACCCCCATGCTCACAGACTCACCAAAAACTGTTCTGGCGGGGACAGATTCCCTGTTCAACCAGAAGGAGACCTGGGACAGGATTACAGTCATGATGCAGGGCAGGTAGGTCTGGATGACGAAGTACCCGATCTTCCTCTTGAGGTGAAAGTGCGTGGTCATGACAACATACTCCCCTAGGGAAATAACCAGTTAGAGGCACAGATCCACTGGGTGTTCCAGGATGGGCCAACTGAGTGCTAGCCCATCTCTGAAGCAATAAAGGTCTGTGTTGAGTGAACCTGCAAACTCTTAGGTTTTCTGTGACAAACCTGAAAATATTCTGCTTTTCCTCACTTTAATAATCTCAGAAATAGGGCAAGTTCTGTGGTTCAAGGTCTGGGCTGTAGACCAAAAGAGCAGCTGTCTCTATTTTCCCTCAGTGCCCTATTCATCCTCTCAAAGAAACGCACCAAAGCTTTGGATATTTTGCTGGGTTATTGTGCCTTTTTGTTGTGAGTATGGCTCTGCTAAGTCATTACACACAAGAGCCTTTAGCAGCTTTCTTGCCATTTCAGGTTATTCATCTGTACATTTTACTACAACTTAAGTAGAGAGATGGGCCAGATATGATGACATTTAGTCCCCTGGACTCCCTACGTTTCCCCAAGGGAAGTGATACGAGTTGTTACAGACAGACACTATTAAAATCAAGTGCACCAGAGAGGAAATATTCTCAAATGAGAGAACTACTGGTGCATACAGCAGAAGAAAAAAAAAAAAAAGCACAGAAAAGAAAATGAGAGAAATGGGAGAAATGAGAGAAACACACAAGATAACAGAAGCTATTGGTACCTGAATTCAGAGGGAAAGGGAGGAGGAGCAGATGGGAGAGAAAGATGATTAATATTGGTCATTAATCAGAGGAAGCAATTGTTTGGGAGAATCTTCTATTAGCTACGATAATATTTGTGTAAGCAGATGCAGTGAAAATCACACATCATCATGTTCCACTTGCCTCCCCTGCCTGCAATGCTCTCCTGAGGGGCTGAAAAGGGATCCAAGACAAATGAATCTGCAGTACCAAGGACAAGCTGGGCAAAATGGGGCAAATTTTCCACACAACACATCATTTCTACAGAGTATGGGTGAAAGCACTAAAAGCTAAACAACTTACTGCCTTATAGTAACTGCCCCAGATGTTCCCAGCTACATTCTCCAACAGCACCATGGTGCTCGCAGCCTGCAGGTACGACTACTATTATTATGCCAAATTGTGGCATTCAAAGCCTATGGGTCCATCTTGCCTTACAGTGTTCTCAACCTGTGCATCATATGGTCCCACAAGTACCTGTGCTGGATCGAACCATCTCTGTCCCAACAACATGGCCCAGCAGGTCATACTGGTTCAGGCGAGATCCACCCTTTGCTACTTCCACAGATTTATCCTTCCCCAGGGTCCAGGTGTAGATTACCTCTGTTTTTGTGTAGGCATCTGTGGAGGAAAAAGAAGAATGAGCTCAAGCTCCTGGCTGACCTAAAATACACCAAAATTAGCCTGCGGCCAAACTAATTCTTGCTATGCATTCCTCAGAGCCACATGGCTGAGCACAGCCAAGCATGGCCAGAGACCAAAGCAGTTCAGCAGCTGCTAATCAAATGAGCCAAAGGGAGCTACAGTTTTGGGAAAGCCCCACCGTGATCTGACGAAGACTGTGACAGACCAGCTGGGAGTGGCTGTGAAGACAGCTAACACACAGATAGGGTTGATATTTTTGTTGCTTCAATTAAAAGTAAAAATTAAAAGCATTTACCTTCAGGAGAACTCTCTCCAAGCCTCACAGCTCCAGAAGGGGTGTGCCCTTCCACCAATCTGCTTTTTCCACTGTATGATCCCATGCTTGCCAGAATGCAGGCAGCCCTCCTGGCAGTGAGGGAGAGCACTGCTGAGCAGAGCTTGACACCACACTGCAACAGGGACAGCCGGCAAGGGCTACTGCACTGCTGCAAGCGGCAGTACTGGGCTCAGAGCAAGGGCAACCTTCCAGGGGTCTGGGAGATCCACTCTCCATCCAGTTTGTCCAACACTTCTCTAAAACCAACACGGTCATCATGGTCTTCATGAAACCTTTCTGTCCAAAAGTCTGCTTCCCCAAAGCTACTCCCTTTCCCAACAAAACCCCCACATTCTCAATGCTGCAAGTCCTACAGTATCTAGAAATGAATTTTCATCACATGCTACCAGGCGCTATGACACTTCATAATTCTCAAGCTTCCTGTCCATACCCACTTTGCAGTACTGATCTTGGAAAGAACAAAGGT
Organism: Lagopus muta; assembly: GCF_023343835.1. Taxonomy (NCBI): domain Eukaryota; kingdom Metazoa; phylum Chordata; class Aves; order Galliformes; family Phasianidae; genus Lagopus; species Lagopus muta. The sequence continues at coordinate 10,635,088 of NC_064445.1, read as the reverse complement.
CACCATCTGCAAAATGCTTTAACAAGAATTTTTTCATTCATATGTACAACCAGATTCTTGCATTAAGACATCTCTGCCTCGGGTCACGTCAGGCCTACTATGGAAAATTCTCAATTCCTATTTTGTTGTTGATTGTATTCTTAGGTAACCAGAAACAAAATGGTTCTTTGGATCCTTAGCAGAATTTGAGAGCATCTCACGATGGCATACGGTCGCCTACAAGCAGATTAAAGAAGAAACACTAGTCCCAGTCAGGTTCACAGGCAGAAACAAACTTCCTGCAGAAACTGACCCAATGAAGGCACTGCTGGAAAAGTCTTCCTTGGGGAAATTATAGGTTTCTTTCTGCCTACTACTTTAGGTAGCGTAAATAGCTTGGATCACATTTCCTTGCATATTTCCATAATTAACAAGGATGCCGCCACCCCATTTCCCCAGCAAACAGTCACCGGTCTGTGATGTCACCGTCATGCAGCACGGTCACCACGGTGACGTCTGTGACCATCCCAGCCCACTCCCCACGCCTCACACCACGGCTGCCATTGCGCTCCATCCTGCTGCTGGCAGGACGACCCTGGTTGGCCGGGGAGACCGCTGCGGACAGAAATTTCTGTCAGCGCCAACAGTTAATAATTAAGATGGAGACATCTTCATCAGAAACTCCTGGAGTTTCTGTTCCAAATGCTGGCTCGGCAGACCCGGCTTCTTCTGTCCCGCAAAGACGGGGTAAAAGAACAGCTCGGGATGCTGCCTTAGGACCGACACGAGAAGAAGACACTTCTCAGGGTTCACAGGAGCAATCCTGTGCCAAAAGACAACGCCTTGATCTTTCCACCAAGGGCTCCTGCAAAGCCCATGACTCGGCCTGCTGCTTTCTAACAAAGCTCCGTAAAATTGTGGACAGCGACTGCTTCCAGTCCATCTGGTGGGGCGACGATGAGAACACCATTGTGATTGAGGAAACCCTCTTCAAAACAGAAGTGCTGGGAAGGACAGGACCTCTACACAACCTCAGCATCGGCTGCATGAAAGCCTTCGTTCGCCAGCTCCACCTGCACGGCTTCTTCATTGTGGACAGCGATTTGCCCACAGCTGCCTCTCGGGCAAAACGCCCAGCAGGCGCAGCCGCGTCTGTTTGCAGTGAGGTACGCAGTCCCCCTGCCCATAGGACACCTCTCGGGACAGCTGCATTGGTGGCCGGTCCACCTGAGGGGGCTGCAAGCTGGTGGTATTTGGGTTTCCAAACCCGCTTTCCTGCTTTGACAATCCTAAAATTTCTGATTATGACTTAAAGTAGCTTTGTCTTTTGCAATCTGGAAACGGTGGCATCTAACTCTTCTCCTCTGCATTTTGCAGTTGCTCTGCTACTACAACCCCAGTTTCAAGAAAGAGTACCCATGTCTGCAGAAATGGTTCAAGCGGAGCGCTGGCGTACGAAGGAGAGCATCAGCTGCATTCCCACCAGAGCTGGATTTCGAGGAGGGCCCCGTGAGCAGCCCTCCGAACAGACGGCGAGGCCCTGCAGCATCAGCGGGCAGTGAGCCCGCCGCTAGCAACAGCGGAGCTGGAGGCGACCGAGTTGGACATCAGCACAATTCATGCCATAGCAGATAGAGATCCTAGGTTCCAAGTGAACAGAGTAGATTAGTTCCAGAAATAAACATCCTAAATATTCTCCAGTTGCCTGTCCTGTTTCCGCATTTGACGGTGGCTCTTCCTGTGCCCAAGGGTGGGGGGTACTTCAGGGAGGTTTCATTTCTCTCACCTGGGCCAAGCAATGGTGGGAGCACACGGCAGGAGCGGGGAGGTACGGGCTGTAAGCTGGAGCTGCCTCAGGTACCCGATCCCCTTCCTCCTCTCTGCCTGTGCTCTCTGGGTGGATGCCACCGTGGCAGTGAGCCATTCAGCTTGTGGGGATCCCTGGTGGTCACGGAGGTGAAGTCGGCTGTCCTGCAAGCAGCATGTGTCTGGCAGCAGCACTGCCCTTCTGCTCACCAACCCGAGCCATGCTGAGCTTCCTGCCAGGGAGCGGCTTCCAGCTGTGGGCAGCTTGCTGGTGCAAACGCTGATTGAATCCTGCTCCAACATCAGAGCTGAGCTCAGATGCCACACAGGTGGGCACTTGGGAAATATTCATTCTGGCAGTAATCAGGGACAGCTCTCTGAGCTGCTTGTGTCAGACCTCCGAACGTTCAGAGGAGAAATCAGTCAAAAATACCCAGAGGAGCCCCAAAGGGTGTTCTATCAGAAATAAGCACACCCTTCTGTAAGGCGTGTTGGTTTGCTGGCCTTAGTGTGATGTCTTGTAGCCACTCGTTCTGTATTTGTTATGGACCGCCTGAGAAATTTCTTCTTCATCACAGTAGTTGCAAACAATCTAACTTCAAGAATGTATTTGGTTATGTGGCAAAGGGGCAGATGCACATGCTAAATGTGAGCTTTTGTGTTGTCACCCACATTTCTCAACTTTCTCCTAAGCTTTCTCCCAGATGGTTACAGCAAGGAAGTATCCGTTTGGAAAAGTTGTGACATCTCTGTTTTCTCAGAGTCCAAGAGAGGGAGTAGTGGTAGGGGCTCATTCTGTAGGTGCAAGTAGTTCCCTCTTCCACCTAATGCAGATGGAGAGAGAGACCGGTGCTCTCTTTGTAGGATGTGGGAGAGGCTCCATACGGAGCTGGATTAGGAAATGTATGTCTACATTACGATAAACCAGTGGCTCACAATTTGGTTCATGCTTCATTTAGGAATAGAAGTGGAAGAAATGTTACTTGCACGCTGGAGAGAGAAGAGACCTTGTTTCCAGGCAGGGGGACAGGAAGCCCAGGCAGATGAGCAGCTGCAGGCCTGGTAGGCTGGCAGCAGCCTTCACCTCACCAACAGACTGCAGATCCACTATTGTGCCCTTAGGTAACCAGATGACAGCATCAAAATGGTTCCAAAACACCACTAAGGTCAACAAGTCCAGCATGTCCCCACGTTCCCACTAACCACGTCCCTCAGTGCTGCAGCCACGCGGTTCTTGAACGCCTGTGGGGACGGTGACTCCCTGATGGTGACAGGCAGCCTGTGCTACTGCCTCACCGCTCTCTGAGAGTGGCAGTTTTTCCTAATGCTCAACAGGAACCTCCCTTGGTGTACCTTAAGGCCATTACCTCTCATTCAGTTCTACTGTCAGCTGGAAAAAGAGGCCAACACCCGCCTCAGTACAACTTCCTTTCAGCTCATGGCAGAGCGATACAGTCTCACCTGAACCTCCTCTTCTCCAGACTGAACCATCCCGGCTCCCTCAAGGGGAATGTCAGTTGTCTGTTTTGCTCCAGCTCAGGAGAGCCAAAGGCCCCAGTCACCAGTGCTGCATTCTGTCAGACTCAGCAACAGGGCAGTGTTGACTGACCCAAGAGCTCCAGCCATAGCAGGGGATGCACAGCAGTGCCTTGCAGCGCTGTCTGATAATGGAGCATGAGGTCTGAGGATAAGAAATCTGAGTATGCAAACATACTCATGGATTCACTGAAGCATAGAATGACCTCGGTTGAAAAGGACCACACTGATCACCTAGTTTCAATGCATTTCTGTGTGCAGGGTCGCCAAACCCCCAGACCGGTCTGCCCAGAGCCACATCCAGCCGGCCTTGAATGCCTGCAGGGATGGGGCATCCACAGCCTCCTTGCGCAACCTGTTCCACTGCATCACCACCCTCTGTGTCAAAAACTTCCTCCTAATATCCAAACTAAACCTCCTCTGTCTCACTTTAAAACCATTCCCCCTGGTCCTATCGCTATCCACCCTTGTAAACAGCTGTTCCCTCTCTAGTTTATACGCTCCCTTCAAGTACTGGAAGGCCACAATGAGGTCTCCTCAGAACCTTCTCTTCTCCAAGCTAAACAAGCCCAGTTCCCTCAACCTCTCTTCACAGCAGAGGTGCTCCAGCCCCAAATTAAACCCCTGTATGCCAAGAGGAAGATGGCAAGAGCTTGTGACACCGGAACCAGGAAGCAGCAAGCGCCCTAGGTATTTTCAGATAAGCGTTGCTCAGTCAGTGGCTCAGATTAGAGAAATGAGAGATCCTTAGCAGAATTTGAGAGCATCTCACAATGGCATACGGTCACCTACAAGCAGATTAAAGAAGAAACACTAGTCCTAGTCAGGTTCACAGGGGGAAACAAACTTCCTGCAGAAACTGACCCAATGAAGGCATTGCTGGAAAAGTCTTCCTTGTGGAAATTACAGGTCTCTTTCTGCCTACTACTTTAGGTAGCGTAAATAGCTTGGATCACATTTCCTTGCATATTTCCATAATTAACAAGGATGCCGCCACCCCATTTCCCCAGCAAACAGTCACCGGTCTGTGATGTCACCGTCATGCAGCACGGTCACCACGGTGACGTCTGTGACCATCCCAGCCCACTCCCCACGCCTCACACCACGGCTGCCATTGCGCTCCATCCTGCTGCTGGCAGGACGACCCTGGTTGGCCGGGGAGACCGCTGCGGACAGAAATTTCTGTCAGCGCAAACAGTTAATAATTAAGATGGAGACATCTTCATCAGAAACTCCTGGAGTTTCTGTTCCAAATGCTGGCTTGGCAGACCCGGCTTCTTCTGTCCCGCAAAGACGGGGTAAAAGAACAGCTTGGGATGCTGCCTTAGGACCGACACGAGAAGAAGACACTTCTCAGGGTTCACAGGAGCAATCCTGTGCCAAAAGACAACGCCTTGATCTTTCCACCAAGGGCTCCTGCAAAGCCCATGACTCGGCCTGCTGCTTTCTAACAAAGCTCCGTAAAATTGTGGACAGCGACTGCTTCCAGTCCATCTGGTGGGGCGACGATGAGAACACCATTGTGATTGAGGAAACCCTCTTCAAAACAGAAGTGCTGGGAAGGACAGGACCTCTACACAACCTCAGCATCGGCTGCATGAAAGCCTTCGTTCGCCAGCTCCACCTGCACGGCTTCTTCATTGTGGACAGCGATTTGCCCACAGCTGCCTCTCGGGCAAAATGCCCAGCAGGCGCAGCCGCGTCTGTTTGCAGTGAGGTACGCAGTCCCCCTGCCCATAGGACACCTCTCGGGACAGCTGCATTGGTGGCCGGTCCCACCTGAGGGGGCTGCAAGCTGGTGGTATTTGGGTTTCCAAACCCGCTTTCCTGCTTTGACAATCCTAAAATTTCTGATTATGACTTAAAAGTAGCTTTGTCTTTTCCAACCTGGAAACGGTGGCATCTAACTCTTCTCCTCTGCATTTTGCAGTTGCTCTGCTACTACAACCCCAGTTTCAAGAAAGAGTACCCATGTCTGCAGAAATGGTTCAAGCGGAGCGCAGGCGTATGAAGGAGAGCATCAGCTGCATTCCCACCAGAGCTGGATTTCGAGGAGGGCCCCGTGAGCAGCCCTCTAAACAGACGGCGAGGCCCTGCAGCATCAGCGGGCAGTGAGCCCGCCGCTAGCAACAGCGGAGCTGGAGGCGACCGAGTTGGACATCAGCACAATTCATGCCATAGCAGATAGAGATCCTAGGTTCCAAGTGAACAGAGTAGATTAGTTCCAGAAATAAACATCCTAAATATTCTCCAGTTGCCTGTCCTGTTTCCTCATTTGACGGTGGCTCTTCCTGTGCCCAAGGGTGGGGGGTACTTCAGGGAGGTTTCATTTCTCTCACCTGGGCCAAGCAATGGTGGGAGCACACGGCAGGAGCGGGGAGGTACGGGCTGTGAGCTGGAGCTGCCTCAAGTACCCGATCCCCTTCCTCCTCTCTGCCTGTGCTCTCTGGGTGGATGCCACCGTGGCAGTGAGCCATTCAGCTTGTGGGGATCCCTGGTGGTCACGGAGGTGAAGTCGGCTGTCCTGCAAGCAGCATGTGTCTGGCAGCAGCACTGCCCTTCTGCTCACCAACCCGAGCCATGCTGAGCTTCCTGCCAGGGAGCGGCTTCCAGCTGTGGGCAGCTTGCTGGTGCAAATGCTGATTGAATCCTGCTCCAACATCAGAGCTGAGCTCAGATGCCACGCAGGTGGGCACTTGGGAAATATTCATTCTGGCAGTAATCAGGGACAGCTCTCTGAGCTGCTTGTGTCAGACCTCCGAACGTTCAGAGGAGAAATCAGTCAAAAATACCCAGAGGAGCCCCAAAGGGTGTTCTATCAGAAATAAGCACACCCTTCTGTAAGGCGTGTTGGTTTGCTGGCCTTAGTGTGATGTCTTGTAGCCACTCATTCTGTACTTGTTAGGGACCGCCTAAGAAATTTCTTCTTCATCACAGTAGTTGCAAACAATCTAACTTCAAGAACGTATTTGGTTATGTGGCAAAGGGGCAGATGCACATGCTAAATGTGAGTTTTTGTGGTGTCACCCACACTTTTCAACTTTCCCCTAAGCTTTCTCCCAGATGGTTACAGCAAGGAAGTATCCGTTTGGAAAAGTTATGACATCTCTGTTTTCTCAGAGTCCAAGAGAGGGAGCAGTGGTAGGGGCTCATTCTGTAGGTGCAGGTAGTTACCTCTTCCACCTAGTGCAGATGGAGAGAGAGACTGGTGCTCTCTTTGTAGGATGTGGGAGAGGCTCCATGCAGAGCTGGACTAGGAAACGTATGTCTACATTACGATAAACCAGTGGCTCAGAATTTGGTTCACGCTTCATTTCAGAACAGAAGTGGAAGCAATGTTACTTGCACACTGGAGAGAGAAGAGACCTTGTTTCCAGGCAGGGGACAGGAAGCCCAGGCAGATGAGCAGCTGCAGGCCTGGTAGGCTGGCAGCAGCCTTCACCTCACCAACAGACTGCAGATCCAGTATTGTGCCCTTAGGTAACCAGATGACAGCACCAAAATGGTTCCAAAACACCACTAAGGTCAACAAGTCCAGCATGTCCCCACGTTCCCACTAACCACGTCCTTCAGTGCTGCAGCCACGCGGTTCTTGAACACCTGTGGGGACAGTGACTCCCCCACCACCCCAGGCAGCCTGTGCCACTGCCTCACCGCTCTCTGAGAGTGGAAGTTTTTCCTAATGCTCAACAGGAACCTCCCTTGGTGTACCTTAAGGCCATTACCTCTCATTCTGTTCTACTGTCAGCTGGAAAAAGAGGCCAACACCCGCCTCAGTACAACTTCCTTTCAGCTCATGGCAGAGCGATACAGTCTCACCTGAACCTCCTCTTCTCCAGACTGAACCATCCCGGCTCCCTCAAGGGGAATGTCAGTTGTCTGTTTTGCTCCAGCTCAGGAGAGCCAAAGGCCCCAGTCACCAGTGCTGCATTCTGTCAGACTCAGCAACAGGGCAGTGTTGACTGACCCAAGAGCTCCAGCCATAGCAGAGGATGCACAGCAGTGCCTTGCAGTGCCGTCTGATAATAGAACATGAGGTCTGAGGATAAGAAATCTGAGTATGCAAACATACTCATGGATTCACTGAAGCATAGAAAGACTTCGGTTGAAAAGGACCACACTGATCACCTAGTTTCAATGCATTTCTGTGTGCAGGGTCACCAAACCCCCAGACTGGGCTGCCCAGAGCCACATCCAGCCTGGCCTTGAATGCCTGCAGGGATGGGGCATCCACAGCCTCCTTGCGCAACCTGTTCCACTGCATCACCACCCTCTGTGTGAAAAACTTCCTCCTAATATCCAAACTAAACCTCCTCTGTCTCACTTTAAAACCATTCCCCTTGGTCAAATCACTATCCACTCGTGTAAACAGCCGTTTCCTCTCTAGTTTATACGCTCCCTTCAAGTATTGGAAGGCCACAATGAAGTCTCCTCAGAACCTTCTCTTCTCCAAGCTAAACAAGCCCAGTTCCCTCAACCTCTCTTCACAGCAGAGGTGCTCCAGCCCCAAATTAAACCCCTGTATGCCAAGAGGAAGATGGCAAGAGCTTGTGACACCGGAACCAGGAAGCAGCAAGCGCCCTGGGTATTTTCAGATAAGCATTGCTCAGTCAGTGGCTCGGATTAGTTAAATGAGAGATCCTTAGCAGAATTTGAGAGCATCTCACAATGGCATACGGTCACCTACAAGCAGATTAAAGAAGAAACACTAGTCCTAGTCAGGTTTACAGGGGGAAACAAACTTCCTGCAGAAACTGACCCAATGAAGGCATTGCTGGAAAAGTCTTCCTTGGGGAAATTATAGGTCTCTTTCTGCCTACTACTTTAGGTAGCGTAAATAGCTTGGATCACATTTCCTTGCATATTTCCATAATTAACAAGGATGCCGCCACCCCCATTTCCCCAGCAAACAGTCACCGGTCTGTGATGTCATCGGCGTGCAGCACGGTCACCACGGTGACGTCTGTGACCATCCCAGCCCACTCCCCACGCCTCACACCACGGCTGCCATTGCGCTCCATCCTGCTGCTGGCAGGACGACCCTGGTTGGCCGGGGAGATCGCTGCGGACAGAAATTTCTGTCAGCGCAAACAGTTAATAATTAAGATGGAGACATCTTCATCAGAAACTCCTGGAGTTTCTGTTCCAAATGCTGGCTCGGCAGACCCGGCTCCTTCCGTCCCACAAAGACGGGGTAAAAGAACAGCTCGGGATGCTGCCTTAGGACCGACACGAGAAGAAGACACTTCTCAGGGTTCACAGGAGCAATCCTGTGCCAAAAGACAACGCCTTGATCTTTCCACCAAGGGCTCCTGCAAAGCCCATGACTCGGCCTGCTGCTTTCTAACAAAGCTCCGTAAAATTGTGGACAGCGACTGCTTCCAGTCCATCTGGTGGGGCGACGATGAGAACACCATTGTGATTGAGGAAACCCTCTTCAAAACAGAAGTGCTGGGAAGGACAGGACCTCTACACAACCTCAGCATCGGCTGCATGAAAGCCTTCGTTCGCCAGCTCCACCTGCACGGCTTCTTCATTGTGGACAGCGATTTGCCCACAGCTGCCTCTTGGGCAAGACGCCCAGCAGGCGCAGCCGCGTCTGTTTGCAGTGAGGTACGCAGTCCCCCTGCCCATAGGACACCTCTCGGGACAGCTGCATTGGTGGCCGGTCCCACCTGAAGGGGCTGCAAGCTGGTGGTATTTGGGTTTCCAAACCCGCTTTCCTGCTTTGACAATCCTAAAATTTCTGATTATGACTTAAAGTAGATTTGTCTTTTCCAACCTGGAAACGGTGGCATCTAACTCTTCTCCTCTGCATTTTGCAGTTGCTCTGCTACTACAACCCCAGTTTCAAGAAAGAGTACCCATGTCTGCAGAAATGGTTCAAGCGGAGCGCTGGCGTACGAAGGAGAGCATCAGCTGCATTCCCACCAGAGCTGGATTTTGAGGAGGGCCCCGTGAGCAGCCCTCCGAACAGACGGCGAGGCCCTGCAGCATCAGCGGGCAGTGAGCCCGCCGCTAGCAACAGCGGAGCTGGAGGCGACCGAGTTGGACATCAGCACAATTCATGCCATAGCAGATAGAGATCCTAGGTTCCAAGTGAACAGAGTAGATTAGTTCCAGAAATAAACATCCTAAATATTCTCCAGTTGCCTGTCCTGTTTCCGCATTTGACGGTGGCTCTTCCTGTGCCCAAGGGTGGGGGGTACTTCAGGGAGGTTTCATTTCTCTCACCTGGGCCAAGCAATGCTGGGAGCACACGGCAGGAGCGGGGAGGTACGGGCTGTGAGCTGGAGCTGCCTCAGGTACCCGATCCCCTTCCTCCTCTCTGCCTGTGCTCTCTGGGTGGATGCCACCGTGGCAGTGAGCCATTCAGCTTGTGGGGATCCCTGGTGGTCACGGAGGTGAAGTCGGCTGTCCTGCAAGCAGCATGTGTCTGGCAGCAGCACTGCCCTTCTGCTCACCAACCCGAGCCATGCTGAGCTTCCTGCCAGGGAGCGGCTTCCAGCTGTGGGCAGCTTGCTGGTGCAAACGCTGATTGAATCCTGCTCCAACATCAGAGCTGAGCTCAGATGCCACACAGGTGGGCACTTGGGAAATATTCATTCTGGCAGTAATCAGGGACAGCTCTCTGAGCTGCTTGTGTCAGACCTCTGAACATTCAGAGGAGAAATCAGTCAAAAATACCCAGAGGAGCCACAGAGATAATAATCTGTCAAGCAGATGAGCAGTTGCTAGTCTTAAGCCTCGGAGCAACCTTTATGTGATCAACAGACTGCAAATCTTCCCTAAATCAAGACTTGGTTGGTTTTGGGACTCAGACTCCTAGTCTGCCTGCTCTTCAGTTGAGAGCAGGCTGCCTGACGATGTTCCTCATTTCTGATGACAACAGGAATTTTGTGCAATATACCAGAAACAAATTTTTGGTTGTGTTCCCATCATCAACTATTCTGTAACTAATAACACCATCTCTAAAACACTGGAAGGCACTGGCCAGGTGATGGATACTTCTTTTCTGAAGCCACCTCCTTATAAAGACTGATCAAGGTACTTACAGCTCCCAAATTTCAGCGGGCAAGCGTGCACATCCATTGGGAAGTCCTCCAGGTGCATGGGGCACTCTGCATGAATGGTTAGCCTACAAGACAGAACACAAGGCATGATCAGAAATACCAGGCTGCAGTGGATCCCACCTGGCCCTTCTGCCATGACATCTTTACGCTGCATCCATCAGAGGCAACAAAGGCCTCGATGTGGTCACTAACCTAAGGGTCTCTGGGCAGAAGGCCATCAGCTGCTGAGAGCAGCAGGCACACCAAGCTGGCCACATTTCATATTTTGAACTCAGCCCTACTGACTGAGTTTATCCACTCAGTGCAATCAGAAAATCTGCCAAAGCACAGGACTTTTGTTTGCTTATGAACTGTGCAAACGGAGCTCATTAATGCCTGGTGCCAGGGGATATCTTATGGACCATGCTGGGAAACAGAGGGAAAGTGCTTCCCAGGGACAACTAACGTGGCTTTTTCTTCCCAGTGGCCTGGAAGAAGCTGAGAGCTCAGATTATTCAGTGAAGCCACAGTGTGCTTCAGGTACACCGAACAAAATCAGAGCCACATGCACTTGGGGCACCACAGCTCACGTCCCCAGACAGTGGCACTGTAGAAGATGCACACAGCAGATGCAGAATCATGCATCCTGGGGCTGTTGTGAGACTGCAGGACAACTTGTGCTCTTTAGGCGTCCATCATTTCCCAGCAGGATGCCCTGTCAGGAAACAGCCTCACAAGGGTGGTGCAGCCATCATCACAGCATGCTGCAGAACACAGGGCCAGGCATGAAAGGATCCATTATAAAGGGCTCTAAAAAAGGAAGCTCCAAACTCTTCCTTCTTGAAGTATTAAAAAGCCTGCAGACTAGGAGGGAGAGCCAGAACAGATGATTTCCCAGGAGACTTCTAATACCATCTTCTTTGGTGGTACAGTTTGGTCTAAAAAAGACCCACTTCTGATGTCTCAGAAAAAGCAGCCTCTTACAGAAGCAAGAGAAGGATTCAAAGGACAAGTGCACAGCTTGAAGGGTAAAGGTTGCCTGTGGAAAACTCAGGTCAAGAGTCACAATGGAAATATTCCAGCAAGACATATTCCTTTAGCTGCAAAATGGTCTTCTAAGAAAAAGAAAATGCTGGGGTTACCTTCCACAGAAAATGTTGAGGCTCGAACCCTAGAAAAAATAAGGGGTGCAGATTTTGCCTGCAAGAAATAAAGACAAAGAAAGAAGAAAAAAAAACCTTTTTTAAAAAGAGAGAAAAAGAAAGGGAAAGTAAAGAGCAGTTGCTTTCATCAATGATTCTAGAAAAAAAAAAATTAGGATTATTTTCTAAAGTTGGCATTGAAGTATTTTTTTGGACAGAAGCAAACACTTCCCAGAACTCTAGGCACCTCTGTGGGGAAACCAAGCAGAGGGAAAGTGGTCTGGGGCCAGTGGGGCTCCAGGGCTACTCAGTGAGGACAGAGGCTGTGGTGATGATGACTGCACATGGCAGATGACAGGCAGGAGTGAGCTCTGTGCCAGGGATGAAGCAGCAGGGAGCAGAGCTGCTTCACTTTGGCTGTTGTACCATGGAAACACCCTGACAGCTATGAAGTTTGCTCTGCTGGGTGAAGGAAGGAACCTGATTTTGGACCCATTTACAGTCTCACTTGCTGCTTTTAGAGGATGTGCAGAAGCTGGCATCCCCAGCAGAGGCACTAAAGAGGTGGAGGAGCAGAGCTGGAAGCTGCCACAATTTCGCTGGAGTAGGGTGGCCAAAGTGCATGAACAGGAGCCCCAGAAGCACTCACAATGGCTATAAAATCCAGTAAATCCATCCTTAGGAGAGCTCTGCAAGGACAGGCACATGGCCCCATTGCAGTCTACGTCTTAGTCTTGTATGACATGGCAAAGGAAACAGGTGAGGAAAGTGGTTTCCTGTGACCTTCTGCATCTCTCCTCAGGGTAGGTCAATGGTACCTCTTCAACAAAAGTAAACGCTCATTTCTGCTGTTTTTCAGTGCCAGGTACTACTGTCCTGTCTCCAACGGGCACATCCACCCCAGAATTAACCATACAAACAGCATCTCCCACAGTCAGGGCAGGCTCAATTCTGGTAAGCAGTTCTCAGCTAACTGAGCATCAGTGGGACATGGCCCCATACACCCTTACAGAGATGTTGGGCTCTCAGCCCAACCATGGTTGATGCAAGGCTGCATACTCTGGCCAAGTAGTCATAGGTTTAGTGTAGCTGTGCAGGTAGACTCCACGACCAATAGAGGAGACAAGTGGATGTTTATGGTGAAGTACAAAACCCAGGCAAATTCAGAGCTCTTGACAAGCGTATGAGCACAGTGGTGCAATGATTTCCTTCTGAGGACCCAAATAATGCTACCAACAAACTGCTCCTTCACTTTAATGTCTCTTTTTTTGCAATCTGGATGAAAATTAAGACTTCATGAAGCAGGTATAAAAACCTGGTAGCAAGGTGTGGGTTAGACACACATTGCTTGTGTCATTCTGCTCCTCTCATTCTGTTTCTTGTGAAATGTGCCAGCTTGAAGATGGAGAGCTTCATTGCTTGCAAGCATGTCCTCACTAGCTTTATCACTCCATTCTTTCTGTTTCCTTTCCAACTGCACAGGACTTTTTGCTTCTACTATTTGTCATTGTCACTTGCATAAAGGAAATGCTGATGCACAAAATTTAGCATTCCACCTGTCTCCCTCAGGAGGCCACACAAGACTTTTCCTTTTAACCCTCCTGATACTTCTTTGGCTTCACCAATTGCTTTATTATTTCAAAAGGCTCTTAACTGGGTGTTCTCAAAGCCAGCTTTTCCAAAGGACTTTTCTTCCTGCTCAGTGCTTTACTTCTGATGTGTCCTGAATCCCCCAAAAGCAGAATGGCCTTTTTCATCCACTGTACTGGATGACAATTTGGCTGTGATCCATGGCTATGGATAAGGCTGAACACTAACTCAAGGGACCACAGATTATGAGTCCAGTGGCTGAGTGCCATTCAGAACAGCCAGAAAGAGTCTCAGAGGGGGCCAGGCAGCAGTAGATCTGGGCACAAGTTGGCCTTGGCCATACCCTGCTGCCCAATCCAGACCACAGCCAACATAAGCAACTGTTGTCAAGGGAAGGAGACAACTTTATGACAGTGCTAGATGACTTTAGTTGTGTGGGAAAACAGCGATCACATTTTACATCTGAAGTGTGTTTTAATAGCTGAGTCAGTAAGAAAAAACAAAATACAATAAATCCATCAACAAACTACTGAAAAAGCAACCTAATCTTCCACCTTCACCGCCCACAATTGGAGGAGGGTTTTTAAGTCTCCTGAAATTAAATAAAAAGGAAAACACTGTATCATCCCAGTGAGATGAGTCTGGTTCAGCAATTTCAGCTAGCCTGAAGTCAGCACGTTCGCAGACAATGCTTGCTGAAGGGAAAAGGAGTGCATCATTCCTGTTCTCAGATAATCTCCTTGGCCTGAAGCCTCTGCCTTTGCCCCATGTGCACCAGCTCCCTGAGAAGCTCTGCTCCACCACCCCATGGGCACTGCTCACTCCTTCCCACCCCTCTGCACCCCTTGGCTATCCTTCACCCCCCTTCACCATGCCCGCTCCAGCACACGCTCATCTTTCACAGCACTAATTAGCAGCAGTATTTAGGTGAGCTGAGGCATCAATCACTGCTTAGCAGAGTGCCCACATCCCGCCCCCTCCCCCCCAGCCTTTCCTGCCACCTCTTGTTGCTAGAAGAAGACTCCTCAGCACCATATGCTCTGCCTAATGAAACGTCAAAATGTCAGACTAAGAGGAATGTATCTCACTTCCCAGACAATTACCACTGCATCTGCAGTATTTGGGTAGAACAGTTTTTTGCAGAAAGTCTCATCTTTGCCCCTGACCCTGTACCAGCTTGCCACAGAGGTTTGCTTCATCACTCAGGTTCAGGTCTGGACATCTGAGCCTTGAAAAGCCATCAAAAAGCCTAACCAGAAAGTGAAAAATAGCTGGACAGCCAGCAACCACATCCTCCAGCTGGTGTATCCTTTGGCTCTTCTGTCCCAGCCACAAGCAGTAACTTGTTCAGAACCGTCTGGAAATGGAACTGCAGACCCCTCGTGTTTTCCCTCTGCTTTGTTGCCACAGCAGCACCAAAAATGGAACACCCAGTGAGAAGCCATGTTTTCCTCTTTAAAGTCACGGGAAGCCCTTTGAACTGCTCAACACAATGGCAAGAAGCGTGAGTCAAGCTAAACATACCTCTCCCAGGGCTGGCAGTACAACAAACCTCTTCAGCTGTGTTCTCATGGTTACCGGCAGCTTAGCAAAGCCTTTGATGTGTCATTAGAGCCCCTGTCGTTACCTGCCTTGTGCTGCAGGATGAGCGAGAGCCGTGGTCCAATTTCTGGGACGCAAAATGTAATAATCCTTCGGTGTACGCGTGGCACAAAAACATGACAGCACCCTGCACAGCAAAGCCAACTTTGTTTATGCTGAGGATATTGCTTGAGTTTTGTCCTGATTTCTCCTCCAGGAGAGTCATTAATAACCACAGTCAGGACAGATAGGTGGTTCATGGCTTGGGCTGTGCTCAAATCTAGGTTAGGTTTAATTGCTGGGGTTTGAGTTTGAAAGCCATGTTGCTACTGGAATCCTTGTGCTAGATAGAAGAACACCAAATTCACTCTGCAGTCCCCAGAGATTTCAGCCCGTGATGGCAGGAATGCAGGGAGATGAGGTGATCTCTGAAGATCTCTCCCTCTTGGGACAGCCTGCAGAAAACCAAGCCTGAAAAATAGGTCGTTTTTTTTTATTTTGGATCCACTCTGGAAACAGTCTGGAAGGGAAAAGCTTCAAACTGGCTCTGCAAACCTCAGCCCATCTAATCAGTTGTGCGCATTGGTCTGCTTGCATCTGTTTGTGCTGCTGTCTACAGCTAAGGCCAAGGAGGGATGAAGCCAGAGAGCTGTCAAATAGTCCAAAATGCCCACAGGAGCTGGTTCTGTAGTGTCTGAGCCGCTTCTCTGGCAAAGAATTATGGTTGCACTTCCATCATGTGGAGTAAAGACAGTAAAGACAACACAAAGGCTTGGCTGGGAGTGACCCTGCAAGACCCTGCGACTTCAAACAGCAGACTGGGTGTCACCAGTCCTAAGCATGTTGCAGTGAGGTGTGGGGCTTGTTTATCCAGGGCCATGGCTCAGCAGGACTGCATGTGCCCTGCACACCTTTGTGCCTTGCTTTCCCTCCTGCTCTGCCCCTAATTCACCCAAGGTTTCACTTCTCCTTTCCAGGTGCACATTGCCTTTAGCAATACAGGTTCCTGAGGCACACAGCTGTATGCGTCAGCCCGACAGTTAAAGAAAACATCCTCTGAGTGCATAACTTGAGCACATATTGTCTGGGAAACACTCTGACAATAAGTACAAAGCCTCCACATGCCACTGTGACAGCCCCTCTGAAGAGCAGAAGAGCTCTTTAAAGCCTGGATTCACACAGTTGAATCCCTTCGGCACAGCATCAAGCTTTCTCCGTTTTCATGTTTCAAGGCCAGGAAGAACCAGAACATTATCAATGTGCCCCACACAATTTGAGGCAGAGATTACATCCAGAGATCGCTGCAGTAGCTGAGTTTTTGTCTGTGCCTTATGTAAATCCATGCACAATCCCTGGTTTGCTGCACTCAGCTCTGACACCAGAGCTTTGAGGCCCTAGCTGGGCTTTGTGAGCTACTCAGATCGTGTAGGAGCTCCAGAAACAAGACAGCAGAGGCAGGGCTACATGGTAAGGCTGTGTTTCCTACACCCTCGAAGACAGCCGGAGCAACGGGGAAGAGGCTGAGGAATCAGTAACCCTGTCCATGGCTCAGCAGCCAGAAGGAAGGGAATAGAGAAACACAATTTTGTGCTGTGATCACAAAAGTCATCTCATCACCCCGGTGCCAAGCCTGAGCCAGGGATCAGATGTCTGCACTGTGGCACTGCACTGATCTGTGAGGAGGCTGTGCTGTGGGCTGTGTTCCCATTGTGGAACTAAGGGTGGTTTCTGGATGCCCGGCTACAGTGGGTGTGTGACTCCTCAATGCTCAGATCAGTGACAAAGAGGCTCTCTCTGGGAGTTATAAATATTGTCACTCAGGTGTAATTTTGCTGGATGCATGTGTCAGATGTTCTCTTCCACCAGAGCAACTTCATCCATAAATGTAAGCCTTGACTAAGAGAAGTTGGCTTTCACAGCAGGATAAATAGCAAGAGACACATCTCTAATTGCACATCAGCAGAGCTGATCCCTCAAGGATATTGCCTGGTACAAGGTAAAGGATATGTCTCAGGAGTCAAACTGCATGGCAAAGTTCCAGTCTTGACCGAACCTGGAAGGGGCTGCCTGGGCCAGAGGCAGCATGCAGCCCTGACAGCCCAGCTTGTCTATCCTGACAGCAGGAGGTCCACATGCACTATGTTTCTCAGTGATGGGCAATACAGTGTGTGATAAGATATCTGGTCCTCACCTGAGTGGGGTCTTCACCTTGCACAGACGTATACATAAGATGGACAAGAGCAGACACAAAGGTGACACTTCCTTCATCATCCCTCCTTCCATGAGAATGGGCTAAGCTGAAGAATGTGCTGAATTTACTTAAAAGCCCCTGTGACTCTGCTTCCTTCAAGAAGCTGATTCCCAAAAGCCTCGTGATGCTGGCATCTGCCCAGCCGCAAACGGAAGAGCAAATTCAATACTTTCTCTGTCACACAAAACTTGCTGAAGGTAATGGTTGTTTGCTGAATAAAGAACAAGTGAAGTGATATAAAAACCCTGAAATTGGGTCTTTTTTCTGCCTTATGCCAGTAGCTCCTCTAATACTGTACAGTCAGACAGTGATACAAACTGGGGGAGTGTTAGTCATCCACATGCAGGTCAGACAGCCAAGAACAGAACTGAGCCCTCAAGTCAAATTGGGCTTCTCTCTTCATTTACCCCATCTGCCTCGGTAACATGAGATCCCTGATGTTCAGAGACCCAAACCCCCAGGGCACTGGTGGGATTAGCTCATATCTGAGAGCTGCTGCACAAAAGCAGAGCATTGTTTATCAATGTAGGCTGTAAAACTTGCTGACATTGTAGATCAGCAGCCAGTGCAGCTATGAAGAGATGAAATCCTATCTGGTTCTTAAAAGCAGAGGTGAAAGTACAGCATCTCAGCCAACCAAACCCACAGAGAAGCATGTTACTAGACTGGGTTGGCTTGAAGGTGGAGGCAGAGGAAATAATTTTTTAAGACAAAAATGTACACCTTTCCGTAAACACCTCAGTACCATTTTTGTGCATCTATGAGTAGCTTGCTGCTTCACTTACAGGTCTATTTACCTTGGAAAGTGGATTAGCACATCATTCCAAGGTGGCAAACATTACTTACATGGGTGAATAGCTATCAAGCATACAGGAACCTCTCAACAAGAATGAACACATACTTAACCCAACCTCCACCTGTTGCAGTCTGTGATAAGTGTACGTACCAAACCTGTTCTTGAGGGATGCCGAGCATGGTTCCCTGCACCCCCCCATTTGCGGAAGGAAGGCCCCATTGCTGGAGCTCACAGCAGAATGAGGCAGTCTGTGGACTCATGCTGCACTTGGCTGCCCTGTGACTTCTGCAGGAGACCATTTTTTAAAAGCTGGTGATTTTTTCCTAGAGATGATCACTGACTAGACAGGTTGGGATTTTGGATTCCACGAAGTAGGAAGAAAACCCCTGTTCTCACAAGCAAACCCCACAGGGCTCTGGGGTAATATGCTGAACAAATTCAAATCTGTTCTCAAGCTGCTGGAGAATATCTAATTCTCCCTTCCTAATGTTTCCTACCATTACCAAAATCCTGACTTCATATCCCATCAGAGATCAGGAACAAAAATAACCACAGTGGCAAAGAAATTCCTTAAGCTATAGAATTAAATACTTTCACCTCATCACAGAAAAGAAAAAAGTCTACTTGAATGATGAGAAAAAAGCTACTTGCACAAATGTGCTGGAGGACCAGTGATGCTACAAAGCTAAGAAATAAGGATAGTAGGGATAGCAGCTCTGCTATGCTAACAGCCAGTAGGAGTCCACACAGTTGTTACATACCCTTTGGTCCCGTAATAGCTTGCATGTGTACCTGAAATACCCTGGCCCAGAGCCACGAACTCACCTCATCGTGTACAGGAGCGTGCCATTATCCACCAGGCGCAGCAGCTTGTTGGGTGTTGTCATGTTGTGGGCAACAGATTTCTTCCCGTTGTGGAAGAAGGTATCAGGAGTCCAGATCTTGCTTGCCAGCAGGTTGTTCAGAGGAAGGATCTTCATGGGACCATCGAACTTCAGCCTCTCGTCTCTCCAGGATTGCCGGAAAAAGACATCAATGGTGTATTCCTTTGTGGAGAAAGGATAGAAAAGTGAGTCTTACCCTTTTCTGTCAACACTTCTAATACTTCACAGTCAGTGATACAAGCTGGGGGACCATTGGTCATCTACAAGCCTGTCAGATAGCCACAAGTCAGACCAGAGCATCAGAAACCCTACAGCTCAGTGGTGACCCCAAGGCAAAATGACTATAGTATGTGGCACTTGCACATGGGCTGCCATTCCTCTGAGCCACGCCACGTCGTGCCCTTTCTGGGCTTGTATCACTCAAGGGAACTGCCTGATTCCATCAGCATGAGCTGCTGCACTGCTCACCTCTGTGACACCCGCCTCGTCCTGCTAACAAAGGATCTCATTAGTTCCCAAGGTTTTCAGAGAGAGAAGGGGCCTTTGGAAAATCTGTCCCAGCTGTTCTTCCCCTGCCGCTGAAGTTTCATAGACTTTATTTATGGGCTCCTGGAGGCTGCAGAACCAACTAAACTTATCATTGTGAGTGATTTCTTTCCTGCAGCTCTTCTCAGCAGCATTTAAAAGCTGCTGCACGTCACTTTCTTATAGGTCACAGAAATACCTACAGGTTTTGCAGCAGATGGAAGCTAAGCAAAAGCATCTCAGTAAAGAAATTCAGCCTCGCTCCTTGGCTACAGAGCCGTTCTGTTCAAATATGAAGAGAGAAAGAGTGAACCCTTTGGTCCCATGGCTCTTACTCATAGGGGATATTTTGCCCCTCCACAGACAATAACCTGCCCTTAGTGGTCCTAAGTTCAGTAAAGTCATTAGTCCAAATGAATGAGTCTGTATCCAGCCATAGGAGGTAGGTTTGGTAAAGTACTTATTGGGATAAAACCTATCTTATTTAGAAACCTTCATCCCTATTAAAGCTAAGGAAACACTCCCAAAGAAAAGAGATACCATGTAGATATTCTTTCCCTCTTTTTTTATCCTTCCTTCCACAAGAGCATCATTTCCAGGTCATTCCTTCCAAGGAACACACTAGCTTTACGGCATGTTCTTCTCTACCTTATAGAAGTAACTGAGCACATGACGACTGAGTCCTTCTCCTGATTCCATCCAAAGCATGAAATTACTTTTTTTTTTTCCTTCCAAATTTCCCAGGGACTAAGGCCAAGCTGCAGGAGGTCACTACTGACGATTTGGGCGTATGTCAGGTCCCATCAGCCCCTTCTTTCCCAACCAGATTGAAAATGAGACAAGAAGTCCCTCAGAGCATCTCCTGGAGAAGGCACACACGTCCTCCTCCGCATTTCGTTACCAGCTGCTGTCCTCCACGCTGCACAGCAGCTCTACCTGCCTCTCCTCCATCATCGTAATTACAGTCTGTGTCTGCATCACGATGCACAAGAGCAGCTTTCCATCGCGATGAGTAATGGCTGTGGGAGGGACGGAGCCAGCTCATCGGGCAGAGTGAGCTGGGAGGGAGGGACTTCCCTGCTCCTGAGATGAAAGGAACCCCTGCGGAGGAAGGGGCTCTCCCCACGCTTCCAGGGGAGATGCGATTTTTCTCACACATCCCTGTGAGCATTTAACACCAGAACGGCACGCTCAAACACATTCGCCACGCATTTGTAAAATACAAGGAACCAAAGCATGCGCGGGGGAAATAATTTATTATTCTTTAACTGTCTCTCTAATTTTAAATTCATTTTGTCAAATCACATCACGGAGAATACCTTCCTCTTTTCAATACCTCAAATTTCTTCTTCACAGTTCATTATACACGCTCCCTTAATCAAATATGCTCCACCTTGGAAGTAATTATCAGATACTCCCCACAGGCTAAGATTGCTGAATGTATTATGGGTCTGCTGCAGCAGGATAGTGAGAGAAATGGAGAGAACTCAGATGAGATTCATACTCAACATTAAGTTAACTTTTCACCCCAGAAGAATTGATCTTTTCAAAGACACATGGGGCTATGTGGTGGAGCTAGCACTGCAGAGAGACTTAGTTCTCCACCAGACTGTTGGTGAGGCAGCCAAAGAAATGCTCACAACCATGTGAGCACAGAAAATTAAACTTTCCCCTCTTCGGAGGGGCTACAAGAGGCTGGAGGACATTGCTTGGCCCGACTGGAGAAGGCAACGGCTCTCTCCAAGCCCAGCACTTCCCATCATCTGGACCCAGTAGTCAGATCCCATCTGCAGAAGGGTCCAAGCCTTACGGGATGTCCTCACGTGGCAGCCTGAAATGCTGAGCAGCTATGGCCAGGCAGCTCCTGTGCAGCAGGGCGCACATGGAGCGCAGGCTGCAAGAAGCGCTGTTGAGAAAGCTCACCATTAATTATGCTCCACAGTCCTGCTTTAATTAGAAGACAAACTGATGTGGGAATACAAGCCTAGATTCAGACCTCAGGCCTTTTCATTAATAATTTTCCCTGAACATGTCAAAATACTGCAGTCAGTTCACTCTTTTTCTTTTTTCTGCTTTGCTTCCTTTCTGGTTCAAGCACTGGGGACTGTTTGTTGGAGGAATCCATCCTCCCCTGGCACTGTCATCCACAAAGGCCAGGTCTGAGTGTCCTCCCTTCTCCCAGGACCAAGCAACCCTCCCCTGTCAGGCAGCTTCCCAGTGGCACTTACCATGTCTGTGTCTGAGACGGGGCCAAAACTTGTCACGTAAATATCTGTCTTGACTTCAGTTACGCTGTCTGGAAAAAAACAAAAAACAAAAACAAAACAAAAACAAAAACAAAACACACAAAGAAAGAAAGAGGAAAAAGCAATTATATTGTAGAGTTCATTGTCCAAGAAGGAGGTTGGGTTTTGGTGTGGTGTGTTTTCATGGCAGATGCCACCCTGTCAAAGCCCTTGGTGAACTGGCACCACAGTCCCTACTGCATCCAGCACAATAGCTGCCTTTATCAGTTGCAATAGAGCAAAACCATCTCTAAGCAGCTCCGCTGCTCTCCAGTTACACCAAGATGAGTTTGCCCCACACAGCCTGATGCTGTGTGCTTACGAAACGCAGGCAGCTACTCAATACACAACACAGTACAGATCCATTTTCAATATAGAGGTATGTGCTGAAATGCCTTTTAATCTGCAATCCCTTTGTGCCTCCCAGCCTGATAAACAGCCGAGGAATGTTCTACCAGTTTTAGGAAACCTGGGTTTTGTTACAGCTTCAGGCTTGTCTGTACATAAAAAGAATCAATATTCGGATTGCCTTTTTTCTCACACCGTGCTTGCTGTTCTCCTGACGAGCAACTGCTCCTGCAAAGCTGCTGTCCCCATGCATCACACAAACAGCTGCACCCCAGTGTGCTGCCCTCGTGGATGCTGAGCTCCAGACACTGCCCATTGCCTCAGTTCCTTCTTGGAGCAGCAAGACTTGGGGCAGCGTTACTCATGTGCCTTCAGGTCGAGAAGAACTGAAGTGCTGCCCAGAACAGGGCCAGCAGCAGGCATCGTGCACGCCAAGCAGCACACACGTTGCTCTCATTTTGACTGCCTTCATTGCAATCTTGGCTTGTTTGCTAAATCAAATCTCTGCTGCTGTCCCATTTTGCAGGGAAAACAAGGCACAGCAAGTGGGTGACATTCTGGATTCACATCGCTATGCTCTCTGCCCACTGGGTTATACTGGAAAATGATGAATGAGATGAGTTCAGCACTATGCTAACATAAATCCTTTCTGCTTTAGGGATAGATCATGCAGTTGTGCTCCTTTTGTACAGTGCTGGCTGGGAGCTACTTTCCCAATGGAAGAATCAATTTAGAACCACAAGTAAGAGCTTTATTATATATATTTATCTGTAGTGTCCCATTGTGGCTACTGCAACAGCTTTGAAGGTAGCCTGGATGGCCCATTGCTCAGCTCAGCTATGGAAATCCTTCCATCCTCTGACAGTTATTTTGCTGTATTATGAAGCTTAGCTTTGTGCTTCAAAGTTTTGTATCCAAAAATAAGATAATGCATTCTGTCAGGGTTTTCTCCTTAATGGCTCAACTATACATATACATGTCTTTAGTTATTATGGTTGGCGAGCATCTGACACAGCCTGTGGCTGGTATTATTGTGCTATATAAGTAACCCTTGATCTTGTCTGGATGTGATGAAAAGAAGGTTAAAGAGAAATATGTATGCAATACATATCTTTCTGAAACACCCAGAAGCAAATGAGACAGCATCCTGAGCAAAGTGAGCTCTGTAAGACTTAAATACTCGGGAAATTCTCTCCACCTTCCTCCAAGCTAGTCCCCAAATGAGACACAGAGCAGAGAAGAAACCTCCAGTGAAGCGAGGCTCTTCAACGTATGCTGCGAGAGAAAACTCATTATACTTCAGAGAAAACACAATATTTCTCCCTCCCCTCCTCTTTTTCTGGTGTTCAGCTTGCTCACCATAAATAATTTGCAGCTGTACATCTCAGAGCAGCTCCACGGCTGGCCATGCAATGCAGCAGCCAGGTGAGCCTGGTGGGAGCTCTGCATATTGCAGGGCAGCTCCATCACTGCCACATGCTGGGGTTCTGGGCTCAGACACCGGGTTATTGATCTGCCCCAGAAAATTGAGGGAATTGGGCACCCTGCACCCCTCGTGGCAAAAACCAGACTGAACCTTTCCATTAATAAGTGCATCAAGGCAGGGCAGGAACTGGCCAGGATCCAAAGGGATTTCTAAAATGGAACCATTCCTGAGCAAGCAGGGATTTTAGCAGAGCAGGAGAATCCTGTGATGATGAAAACACCAGCAGAGCAGTTTGAGCCCCTGAGATTTGCTTCCTGCATGAGGCTGCAATCTGAGGGTGTCTGCACAGCTCACAGCCGTATGACAGTGATACCTCCTTGCCCCTGCATCCCCAGCAAGAAGGATCTGCACACACCCGGGCAGCATCAGAGCAGAACTGCCTGCCCTGGTTTCAGAGGTACAGCAGGGACACGCCAATTCCTTCCCAGCCCACAGCCAGCTGCCTTGCCAACAGATATGATAACTAAGCAGAGAGTTAGGCATTATCACCAGACCTGTTGCAGAACATGTAGGAGCACTGTGTTCCCATCTGCCGCCACCTGAGGACTGGGAATAGAAGACAGCACCTAGAAACAGCAATGGGACTAGAAGAGTAAGGGATTTTTGGGCTCAGCATTGTTGAACACGGGCAGAGTTAAGGCAGCCAGGTGGTATGTCCTGCTCCTGAGCCATTTAGTACCACAGAATCAATAAGGTTGGAAAAGACCACTAAGGTCACCTAGTCCAACAGTCGACCCATCAGCACTGCCCCTTCTCTCCCAGGCACAAAGTGCCTCCCTGTGGGTAACGCTTTGCTTCCACTGCTCACATTCCACTGCTGGGCAGATCTGCAATGCAAATGTAAAACAAATGCTGCAACATCCTTTCCCACAGCGTTACCATGGCACTCCCTACACCTGCCTGCTCCTTAAAGCCGCTCCTTTCTTTCTTCAGGAATTCGCTACTTCCCCCGTGCAAGCAACAAACCCTCTATTAGCATTATGCGGAGGGCTGGATTCTGCCACCCCATGCCAGCAGGGTGGGCTGCCTCCCTTTCATATGCAGTGTAAAGCAGTGCTTTGGGGTTCCCATTCCACAGCAACCACTCGCCCATCCCCTCCCAGCCCTGGTTTCTCTGCACACAGCCAGGAGAGGCGGGCATCCCCCTCCCTGCACTCCCCCCTTTAAGTGCTCACGGCTCCCCGGGCCCGTGAGGAGATGGTTATTATTTACCAAATGACTGAGTGCTATTTTTACTCGCTTCTGCTCTGGGAGCAGAGGCAGAGCCGGAATACAAATCACTGCGCCTCTCTCCTCTCGGCTGTGGATGGCAGCGCTGCCTCGAGCGCTTGCAGGGGGGCTCAGGGGCGGGGGTGGGAACGACTATGAAGGCTCTTACTAAACGTCTTGATGCGCTCATCGAGTGCTGCTTATTTAAGAATCTCACCCATATTATAACCAACTCGTCCGGCTGCATTTTGGCTCTGGATGTGCCAAACAAGGTCACGTTTCCCAGCCGGGGCTCCCGAAGCCGTGCCGTCAGTCTGCAGAGTGATGCACCGGAGGTTCCCCGCTGCTGCATGCTGCTAAAACGGGGGCAAAGCCGCAGCAGCTCCGTGCTGGGGATTCCGGGCTTCCATGCTGACGTAGGGAAGGCTGCGCAGCCTCAGCTCGCCGAGGAGCTGGGTGAGAGAAGGACGGGGGTTTCTGAGATAACTGCAGCAAGCAGAGAGCAAGACGGTGCTGTCGCAGCACCCAAGGGTACCAGCCCAAAATCTGCTCACAAACAGTTTCTGGATGCGTGTGGTGAGGGCAGCATCACCGTGCAAAGAGAGGGGATGGCACAGCCATCCCTGCAGCACATCAGAGCAACTGTGCCGGGCGGCACGGTGCGTTGGAGCCAGCATCTCCAGGAAGGGAAAAACACAGAAGGGCAGTCAGTACAGCCAGCCCCACCTCCTGCCTTCCCCCAAAGCTCTTGCCTCGCTAACTAATAAGCAGCAGAAGATGATTTTTGCAGTTGCTTTTTGGGTGTCTTCACCTTCATTTTCTCAGCTTTTTACTGTGGGGATTTAATTTCCTTCCAGTGTCAGACTGTGGAACACAGGAGGAATAGGACATCCTCTCCTCCCACATCCTGTGCTGCAGCCCCAGGAGTGCAGCCTTCTGAGGAACACAGAGCTGACCTATGCCACTGCCCTTGGCTGCACCGCCCTCGGAGGTGGCACGCTGTAACTGCAGCCCACACCTCACCCTGAGCCCCCTCCTCTCATTGGCACCTCGGTCCCATTGAACCAAACTCAGCGTCTGTGTTTCCAAATGCCATTTGGCAGCTTTAGTGCCTCAGCATCCTTGAATACAAAATGACTTGTCCAGAAGCAGTGGCCACTCTCACACTACATGCACGTGCCCAGGTTTCACAAATTCATCCTCTGAATCTTTCCCCAAATTGGATGGCAGCATGTACAGGTATGCCAAGCAAAACAAGAATATACATAAGATACTTTGGTCATCTAATCTGCCTCCTTCACAGAGGAATAAATTGCCACCACCTCCATGAAGAACACGAACAATAGAGAGCTATGTGATGAAGTTTGTTGTCTCCAAAGGGAGGGCAATCCTGGAGGCAGTTGTGCCACCCAGAGTTGCCACCTCTGGTGGCATCTGCCTCTCTCTAATGAGCACAGAAGGAGAGGAGTTTGAGGGTCTCATGGATGAAGGCTGGCATTAGCCTCATGCTCCCACCTATAAAGGGCAGTGGGGTTAAAAACAACGGGATGCTCACCCACTGCAGAGTGGGGTCAGCCAAGGACTGTGCACAGGAAAACTCGCTCTCTGCAAAATAAACCACAGAGCGAGGAAAGAAACAATATAAATGTCTGAAATAAATGTCTTATCTCAGCAAAAGCAGGGGTGAGTAAAAGCCTGCAGGGGATTGCCAATGAGACGTTTGGATCAGATCTGTATCTAGCTCTGCCTATATGTCATCAGCTATTTGTCTAATGTGGTTTGCTCAGCCATTAGCTTGCTTTCAGAAACAGTCTCACAAAGTGGAGATAACTCAGCCCATGTAAGGGATCCGACCCCTCTCCATTACACTCCTGGTGACTTCTGAAGGCCTGGAATCAAACAGGCCTCACAAATGTAAAGGAATCAAGGCTGTTGGTCACTCCCCTTGAAATTTCAGCTGGCTGCATCCAGTGTCCTTTACAGGAACTGGACAGGGGACCAAGAGGTGAGCCAGTCACCACCTGAGCACAGCACATCCAGGACATACAGCACCTCCATGCCTATGGATGCTCATCCCCAAGGACCCCTGCTGGGCACAAGCTCTGCAGGTTACATGGGGAGGGTCAGCTCAGCCTTTGGAACAGAGCAGCCTCCCTGCCTCTTTGTTCCAGTGCCTCACACCAGCTGATCCCATCCAGCAACCCTTTCTCTTACTTTTTCCATTCATCTGCATAATTTCACAAGTCTTGCAGGCACTTAACATCTTTGAGGTACCTGCTTTTCTGCCAGCCTTTGTTCAGATCGGCAAATCAGCTCTGAAGCTTTCAGAAAACAAAAGACAGAAAGCAAGCTGTGATAAACCTCACCCCATCAGGAGCCCAGGCAGAAAGAACTACCAAAAAGGCTTCACAGAACCACACGCATGGCTCATGTAATTTAATTTAGCTTCCCCTCATTGCTCCATGTAGACATGCACATATTACTGCATTAAATGAGTGACATCAAAAACAGGCTCAGAGGCTAGAATCAGTATACGGTGCAAGCTTTTGGCAATATATATATATATAAAAATTAAAATATCCATGCAGAGAAGAGTCAGAAGAAGCAAGGTGCGAGGATGTGCAGTCATGGAGGCTTCACACGCAGCCCTCATCCTCACACATCCAGACTACAAACAGTGACTACAAATTAGCTGAGCTATTTTTGCTACAGACAGAAACAAGAGAATGAACAAAGCTACTGTAGTTTCTATTTTAAGGACTCAGGACACCCTCAGATGCTGTAAAGACAGAGGAGGAATATGTATGTGTGAGTGTGCTTTTAGAGCTCCAGCTCTTTGAAACCCTGTGGTAATGGAAGAGAGATGCTATACAAACATGTTTGTTAAATATTATAAGAACAGCAAGAAAATGTGTAAATGTTAATTAGAATACATAACAACAAATTCAGTACTGATATCTGCCCTCAATGGCTCAGCCAGGGGTGCTTGGGGAAGGCAGTCCTGGCATGAGCACAGTTTGGCCCCTTCTGCCCCAGCCCCGTTGGGCTGTCATACACTCTGCCTAGCTCAGAGCTAGGAAGCCCTTCTTTAACACAAACTCACCTCTCTGGCCCCCAGAAACCATTCACATGCTCAGATATGAGCTGCAAAAACCTCAGCCAGTGGAGTGCCAGTGGAATCCCCAGCTTTGTACTGATTGCTGAGGTCTGTAACTCATCAGAGTTCCAGGAAACAGATAACACAAGGGTGAAATACAGAACTGCTATTGCTAACCTGATAATCACTGAGATGTAGAAAACCAGTGGAAAGGCTGAAACACTAGGAAACAAGCAGGAAAAAAAATACAGAGACTTGCTGCATTACATTAATTTTATGTCAATGCAGAGGGAGAGAGAACAATACAACTCTCCAGAGCATGTGGGTTGCAGGCTGAGCCTGAGCTCACTGGCAGTGCCAACCTGCCCTGGAAGAGACACACATCTCTGCTGTGCCTCAGTTTCCCCATGTCCCTTTGCCTCAGCAGTGCTTTCCCGTGTCCCTGGCTGTACTTTGCCTCAGGTTGGGTGATGGACAGCAGTGCACAAAAAGCAGCAAAAGCAAAAGGCGGCAGCTCCTGGGGCTTGCTGTATGGCTCAGAGCAAAAGTCCATTTAATTCTCAAGCATGTCCCCTGAGGCCAGCGCCAGGTACAGAGAGAAAGATACAAGCAAACCATAGCAGGGAGCAGCACGGTAATTTGCACGCTGGCTCCCTTATTTCCCCTGTGAGCTCCTGCCTGGCATGTCCATCAGTGGGAGAACTCAATCAGCCTCTGCAGCAGCGAGCTGCTGGTGACACTGCGAGCATCCTTCATTGCTCTCGAGGTAGTGGCACAGCCCCCAGCACTGCCTTTGCCTTTCTGAAGGCTGAGGCAAGGTTTTGAGGTGCTGTCTCTCCCCTCCGATGCATGGGTTGCTTGGCTACACAGCCACTGCTCATTTAGCTGGTAGCCATACCAATATGAGGTACAAATAAACTTTTAAATTCACGTTGCTTGGCCCTGGTCAGCTCAGCTGCTGTTTTACCCCCAAGTGAGGAAAATCCTCTGAGAGGAGATTCCATCACGATTCCAAATCTTCCACTCCACAGCAGCTTTTAGACAACAGCACTGCCTGCCCCGTGGGCAGGAAGGCTCTTTGCTCACTGCAGTTACACAGGGCAGTAAATACCAAATTCTCAGTCCTGCCCACTACATGAATTACGATGTGCTGCACCACACAACAACACTCCCAGCAGAGAAGTACAGAGGGCAGATGCCTCTAGATGTGATTTTTAATTTCCTTTGCTGGGGATAATGTTTTCTTGTTTTAGCAACATGCGTTCAAAGCATCCCAGTTCCCATAG